>NC_139003.1:25429091-26140753 GCF_964374135.1 Grampus griseus | reverse complement strand
TTTTGAAATTTAATATCTTAAGTATTTGAAGGCAAATAGCAGTCATTCATAGTTGGCAAATCATTAACTCACTTACTAAATCAGTAAATATTTAAAATAAGAACACCATTTACCAACCATTAGGTTTTTTGCTTTATTTGTCTTTAAAAAATCAAGCACAGATATTGGGAATAACCCGTGAAACTTTTAGTGAGGACAAGGAAAGTTCCTTTTTGGGAGTCAAGCAAGACATTATTCTACATTAGGAATTCATGTTTTTAAAATTTTAATGCATACAGATTTCATACATAACCAAGAAAGATAATATTATTTAGATGAGTTATTTAATATTTCTAATTTATAGTGGACTGAAAGCTTTCTAATTAATTTTTTATTGAAGTATAGTTGATTTACAATGTTGTGTTAATTTCTGCTGTTCTAATTAAATTTTGGGGGGGGTTAATTTTTATTTATTTAATAATTAATGAGGTGTACTCTCTCTTATTAGCCATTTGTGGCAGGTCTTCATGAAATTGGTAATTTCCCTTGCTCATTTTTCTCTTTCTTTCTTTCTCTTTCTTTCTCTGTCTTTCTCTCTCTCTCTCTCTTTTTCTCTTTCTCTCTCCTTCTTTCTTTTACAGTAGATCCTTGTTGGTTATCTGTTTTAAATATAACAGTGTGTACATGTCAATCCCAAACTCCCAGTTTATCCCTCCCCCTGACCTCTCCTCCCTGGTAACCATAAGTTCATTCTCTATGTCTGTGATTCTGCTTCTGTTTGGTAGATAAGTTCATTTGTATCATTTCTTTTTACATTCCACATAAGAGTGATATCATACGATATTTCTTTCTCTGTCTGACTTAATTCACTCAGTATGACAATCTCTAGGTCCATCCATGTTGCTGCAAATGGCATTATTTCATTCTTCTCAATGGCTGAGTAATATTCCATCGGATATATGTACAACATCTTTTTTATCAATTCTTCTGTTGATGGATATTTAGGTTGCTTCCATGTCTTGGCTATTGTGAAGAGTGCTGCAGTGAACATTGGGGTACGTGTATCCTTTTGAACCATGGGTTTTCTCTGGATAATGCCCAGGAGTGGGATTGCAGGATCATATGGTAGCTCTATTTTTAGTTTTGTAAGGAACCTCCATACTGTTCTCCATAGTGGCTGTATCAATTTACATTCCCACCAACAGTGCAAGAGTGTTCCCTTTTCTCCACACCCTCTCCAGCATTTATTGTTTGTAGATTTTTTGATGATGCCATTCTGATCTGTGTGAGGTGATACCTCATTGTGGTTTTGATTTGCCTTCCTCTAACGATTAGTGATGTTGAGCATCCTTTAATGTGTTTGGTTGGCAATCTGTATATCTTCCTTGAGAAATGTCTATTTAGGTCTTCTGCCCATTTTTGGATTGGGTTGTTTGTTTTTTTGATATTGAGTTGCATGAGCTGCTTGTATATTTTGGAGATTAATCCTTTGTCAGTTGCTTCCTTTGCAAATATTTTTTCCCATTCTGAGGGTTGCCTTTTGTCTTGTTTATGGTTTCCTTTGCTGTGCAAAAGCTTTTAAGTTTCCTTAGATCTCATTTGGTTATTTTTGTTTTTATTTCCATTACTCTAGGAGGTGGGTCAAAAAGGATCTTGCTGTGATTTATGTCATAGAGTGTTCTGCCTATCCTATGTTTTCCTCTAAGAGTTTGATAGTGTCTGGCCTTACATTTAGGTCTTTAATCCATTTTTAGTTTATTTTTGGGTGTGGTGTTAGGAAGTGTTTTAATTTCATTCTTTTACATGTAGCTGTCCATTTTCCCAGCACCACTTATTGAAGAGAATGTCTTTTCTCCATTGTATATTCTTGCCTTCTTTATCAAACATAAGGTGACCATATGTGCATGGGTTTATCTCTGGCCTTTCTATCCTGTTCCATTGATCTATATTTCTGTTTTTGTGCCAGTACCATATTGTCTTGATTACTGTAGCTTTGTAGTATAATCTGAAGCCAGGGAGCCAGCTCCATTTTTCTTTCTCAAGATTGCTTTGGCTATTCAGGGTCTTTTGTGTTTCCATACAAATTGTAAAATTTTTTGTTCTAGTTCTGTGAAAAATGCCATTGGTAGTCTGATAGGGATTGCACTGAATCTGTAGATTGCTTTGAGTAGTATAGTCATTTTCACAATGTTGTTTCTTCCAATCCAAGAACATGGTATATCTCTCTATCTGTTTGTATAGTCTTTGATTTCTTTCATCACTATTTTTTAGTTTTCTGCATATAGGTCTTTTGTCTCCTTAAGTAGGTTTATTCCTAGGTATTGTATTCTTTGTGTTGTAGTGGTAAATGGAAGTGTTTCTTTAATTTCCCTTTCTGATTTTTCATCATTACTGTATGGGAATGCAAGAGATTTCTGTGCATTAATTTTGTGTCCTGCTACTTTACCAAATTCATTGATTACCTCTAGTAGTTTTCTGGTGGCATCTTTAGGATTCTCTATGTATAGTATCATGTCATCTGCAAACAGTGACAGCTTTACTTCTTTTCCGGTTTGGATTCCTTTTATTTCTTCTCTGATTGCTGTGGCTAAAACTTCCAAAACTATGTTGAATAATAGTGGTGAGAGTGGGCATCCTAGTTTTGTTCCTGATCTTAGAGGAAGTGGTTTCAGTATTTCACCATTGAGAATGATGTTGGCTGTGGGTTTGTCATATATGGTCTTTATTATGTTGAGGTAGGTTCATTCTGTGACTACTTTCTGGAGAGTTTTTATCATAAATGGGTGTTGAATTTTGTCGAAAGCTTTCTCTTCATCTATTGAGATTATCATATGGCTTTTATCCTTCACTTTGTTAATATGGTGTATCATGTTGATTGATTTGCGTATATTGAAGCATCCTTGCATTCCTGGTATAAACCCCCCCCTTGATCATGGTGTATGCTTCTTTTAATGTGCTGTTGGATTCTGTTTGCTAGTATTTTGTTGAGGAGTTGTGCATCTATGTTCATCAGTGATATTGGCCTGTAGTTTTCTTTTTTTGTGACAACTTTGTCCGGTTTTGGTATCAGGGTGATGATGGCCTCATAGAATGAGTTTGGGAGTGTTCCTCTCTCTGCTGTATTTTGCAAGAGTTTGGGAAGGATAGGTGTTAGCTCTTCTCTAAATGTTTGATAGAATTCACCTGTGAATCCGTCTGGTCCCGGGCTTTTGTTTGCTGGAAGATTTTTAAGCACAATTTCAATTTCAGTGCTTGTGATTGGTCTGTTCATATTTTCTATTTTTTCCTTGTTCAGACTTGGAAGTTTGTATTTTTCTAAGAATTTGTCCATTTCTTCCAGGTTGTCCATTTTATTGGCATCGAGTTGCTTGTAGTAGTCTCCCATGATCCTTTGTATTTCTGCAGTGTCAGTTGTTACTTCTCCTTTTTCATTTCTAATTCTGTTGATTTGAGTCTTCTCCCTTTTATTCTGATGAGTCTGGCTAATGGTTTATCAGTTTTGTTTATCTTCTCGAAGAACCAGCTTTTAGTTTTATTGATCTTTGCTATTGTGTCCTTCATTTCTTTTTCATTTATTTCTGATCTGATCTTTATGATTTCTTTCCTTCTGCTAACTTTGGGTTTTTTGGTTCTTCTTTCCCTAATTGCTTAAGGCATAAGTTTAGGTTGTTTATTTGAGATGTTTCTTGTTTCTTAAGGTAGCATTGTATTGCTATATACTTCTCTCTTAGAACTGCTTTTGCTGCATCCCATAGGTGTCGGGCCATCGTGTTTTCATTGCCATTTGTTTCTAGGTATTTTTTGATTTTCTCTTTGATTTCTTCAGTGATCTCTTGGCTATTAAGTAGTGTATTGTTTAGCCTCCATGTGTTTTTATTTTTTACAGATTTTTTCCTGTAATTGATATCTAGTCTCATAGCATTGTGGTCGAAAAAGATACTTGATACGATTTCAGCTTTCTTAAATTTACCAAGGCTTGATTTGTGACCCAAGATATGATCTGTCCTGGAGAATGTTCCATGAGCACTTGAGAAGAATGTGTATTCTGTGGTTTTTGGATGGAATGTTCTATAAATATCAATGAAGTCCATCTTGTTTAATGTGTCATTTAAAGCTTGTGTTTCCTTATTTATTTTCATTTTGGATGATCTGTCCATTGGTGAAAGTGGGGTGTTAACGTCCCCTACTGTTATTGTGTTACTGTCGATTTCTCCTTTTATGGCTGTTAGCATTTGCCTTGTGTGTTGAGGTGCTCCTATGTTGGGTGCATAAATATTTACAATTGTTATATCTTATTCTTGGATCGATCCCTTGATCATTATGTAGTGTCCTTCTTTGTCTCTTGGAATAATGTTTATTTTAAAGTGTATTTTGTCTGATATGAGAATTGCTAGTCCAGCTTTCTTTTGATTTCCATTTGCATGGAATATCTTTTTCCATCCCCTCACTTTCAGTCAGTATATGTCCCTGGGTCTGAAGTGGGTCTCTTGTAGACAGCATATATATGGGCCTTGTTTTTGTATCCATTCCGCCAGTCTGTGTCTTTTCGTTGGAGCATTTAATCCATTTACATTCAAGGTGATTATTGATATGTATGTTCCTTTCACCATTTTCTCAATTTTGGGGGGTTTGTTTTTGTAGGTGTTTTCCTTCTCTTGTGTTCCCACCTAGAGGAGTTCCTTTAGCATCTGTTGTAAAGCTGGTTTGTTGGTACTTAGTTCTCTTAACATTTGCTTGTCTGTAAAGGTTTCAATTTCTCAATCAAATCTGAATGAGATCCTTGCTGGTTAGTGTACAACCAAGAGTAATCTTGGTTGTAGGTTTTTCCCTTTCATCACTTTATATATGTCTTGCTACTCCCTTCTGGCTTGCAGAGTTTCTGCTGAAAGATCAGCTGTTAACCTTATGGGGTTTCCCTTGTATGTTATTTGTTGTTTTACCCTTGCTGCTTTTAATATTTTTTCTTTGTATTTAATTTTTGATAGTTTGATTACTATGTGTCTTGTCCTGTTTCTCCTTAGGTTCATCCTGTACGGGACTCTCTGTGCTTCCTGGACTTGATTGACTATTTCCTTTCCCACATTAGGGAAGCTTTTGACTATAATCTCTTCAAATATTTTTTCAGACCCTTTCTTTTTCTCTTCTTCTTCTGGTACTCCTATAATTCAAATGTTGGTGCATTTAATGTTGTCCCAGAGGTGTCTGGACTGTCCTCAATTCTTCTCATTCCTTTTTCTTTATTCTCCTCTGCACCTGTTATTTCCCCTCTTCTATCTTTCATGTCACTTATCCATTCTTTTGTCTCAGTTACTCTACTAATGATTCCTTCTAGAGTATTTTTAGTTTCATTTATTGTGCTGTTCATCATTGTTTGTTCTTTAATTCTTCTTAGTTGTTGTTAAATGTTTCTTGTATTTTCTCCATTGTATTTCCGAGATTTTGTATCATCTTAACTATCATTACTCTGAATTATTTTTCAGGTAGACTGCCTGTTTCTTCTTCATTTGTTTGTTCTGATGGATTTTTACCTTGCTCCTTCGCCTGCTGCATATTTCTCTGTCTTCTCATTTTGTTCAGCTTACTGTGTTTGAGCTGTCCTTTTCGCAGGCTGCAGGTACGTAGTTCCTCTTACTTTTGGTGTCTGCCACCAGTGGGTGAGCTTGGTTCAGTAGCTTGTGTAGGCTTCCTTGTGGGGTGACTGGTGCCTGTGTTCTGGTGGGTGGTGCTGGATCTTGTCCCTCTGGTGGGCAGGGCCACATCCGGTGGTGTGTTTCGGGGTGTCTGTGAACTTAGTATGAACTTAGGCAGCCTGTCTTCTAATGGGTGGGGTTGTGTTCCTGTCTTGGTAGTTGTCTGGCATGTGGCAGCCAGCACTGGAGCTTGCTGGCCATTGGGCGGAGCTGGGTCTTAGTGTTGAGACAGAGATCTCTGGGAGAACTCTTGCCGATTAATATTACATGGGGCTGGGAGGTCTCTGGTCATCCAATGTGCTGGACTCGGTGTTCCCATCTCGGAGGCTCAGGCCCAACACCCAACTGGAACACCAAGACCCTGCCAGCCGCAATGCATGGAAGAAAAGGAAGAAAAAACAAACCAAGCAGACAGAACCCCAAGACAAATTGTAAAAGAAAACTAAACGGACAGTATCACACAAAGAAATATACAAATGCATACTCACAAAAAGAGAAGAAAAAAAAAGAGGAAGAGAGCAACCAAACCAATAAACAAACCCACAAATGAAAACAAACACTAAAAACTAAACTAACATAAACATAAAACCAAAACCAAATCAAACGCAGAAAGCAAACCCCAAGTCCACAGTTGCCCCCAAGGTCCACAGCTTCAATTTTGGGAACACTCATCTCTTCAGGTATTCCACAGATGCATGGTTTACCAGGCTGATTGCAGGCGTTTAATCTGCTGCTCCTGAGGCTGCACAGGGAGATTTCCCTTCTCTTCCTTGTTCTCAGAGCTCCTGGGGTTCAGCTCTGGTTTTGGCCCCGTCTCTGTGTGTAGGCTGCCCTCAGGTGTCTATTCCCCACCCAGACAAGCAAGAGGGGGTTAAAGCAGCAGCTTATTAGGGCTCTCTTGCTCACTCAGGCCGGGGGGGAGGGAGGGGTACAATAGTCACAGTTGAGATGCAGGGAGTGCCTGTGGCTGCAGAGGCTGGCTTGAAGTTGCAACAGCCTGAGGCGCGCCGTGTGTTCTCCCAGGAAGTTGGCCCTGGATCACAGGACCCTGACGTTAGTGTGCTGCACGGTCTCCCGGGAGGGTGTGGGTAATGACCTGCATTTGCACACAGGACCCTTGGTGGCAGTGGTGGCGGCAGTGGTGGTCTGTGCCCGCCTCTGGGGTCTGAGATTGTAGCTGCAGCTCACGCCTGTCTCTGGAGCTTGCTTAGGTGGTGCTCTGCCATCTGTGGGCACACAGAGCAGGAAGCCTGTCTCCTCGTGCACCCCAAAACAGTGGTCAGTTGAAGCCTCTTAGGTAGGTCCAGAGTTTTTCCCGGACTCCCTCCCAGCGAGCCGTGGCACACTAGCCCCCTTCAGGCTGTGTTCACGCAGCCAACCCCAGTCCTCTCCCTGGGGTCTGACCTCCGATGCCCGAGCCTCAGCTCCCAGCCCCTGCCCGACCCGGCGGGTGAGCAGAGAAGCCTCTTGGGCTGGTGAGTGCTGGTTGGCACCTATCCTCCGTGCAGGAATCTCTCTGCTTTGCCCTCCGCAACCGTGTTGCTGTGCTCTACTCCGTGGCTCCAAAGCTTCCCGCCTCCGCCACCTGCAGTCTCCACCAGTGAAGGGGCTTCCTGGTGTGTGGAAACTTTTCCTCCTTCACAGCTGCCTCCAGGAGGCACAGGTCCTGTCCTGATTCCTTTATCTCTCTTTTTCTTTTTTCTTTTGCTCTACCCAGGTACGTGGGGAGTTTCTTGACGTTTGGGAAGTCTGAGGTCTTCTTCCAGCGTTCAGTAGGTGCTCTGTAGAAGCTGTTCCACATGTAGATGTATTTTTGATGTATTTGTGGGGAGGAAGGTGATCTCCATGTCTTACTCTTCCGCCATCTTGAAAGTCCTCTCATGAAAGTTTATCTTGAAAGTAGAGTCTAGCATAGAATGAGATGCCATTGGAGTTTAAGATCTTTACACTGTCTTTTTAGTCTTCTTCTTTTGGCACAGCCACTCACAGGCCGGAAGCACAGGTGTAGTTAAGAAATTAGAGTTGGATGAGAGCAGCAAGTAGGTGTAATTTAGGTATAGAGGAGTAAGTCACATCAGAGCTCCTGAATTGTTGCATTCTTGTATAGCTTTTTGTTTTCCTTGAGTTCAGTAATTGTCTTTTTTTTCTTTGAATAATTTTCAATGTGGATATCACATAGTCATCTCTGAACTCTCTTCCAGAACTATAATTTCTTGTTAATATGTTTTAACTTTCAGGTTATGTCCTTGAAGCCTCCCTTTCTCATCATCCTGGGATTTTGTTTTCTTTTCTCCTTTGTGGCATCCCTGGTGTTCTGGATGTTCTTTTGGTTTACTTTTTTTTTTTTTTTTTACATACTGGTTCTTTTTAAATTTTATTTATTCATTTATTTTTGCGGTACGTGGGCCTCTCACCATTGTGGCCTCTCCCATTGTGGAGCACAGGCTCCGGATGTGCAGGCTCAGCAGCCATGGCTCACGGGCCCAGCCACTCCGCGACATGTGGGATCCTCCCGGACCGGGGCACGAACCCGTGTCCCCTGCATCCGCAGGCGGACTCTCAACCACTGCGCCACCGGGGAAGCCCTGGTTTACTTTTTCATTTAATTGAAATGTATCCTTTAAGAACTTCCTAAGCACAAGGAAAGTATATATTTTGAAAACATGAGAACTGCATGTTTAAAAATGTATATATTTTACCCTCACACTAGATTGAGAACGTGGTTCAGCATAGAATTCTAAGTTGAAAATTATTTTCTTTAAATGATTGAAAACATGCTCCATTGTCTTGCTTCTAGTGTGGCTATCGAAGAATCCCGTGGCATTTCTCTCTTGAACTTTCATAAAAATATGCTTTGCCATGAATTTTTTGTCATCTCTTTTACTGGGCACTTGGTGCATTTTCTAATCAGAAATCTCATATCCTTCTCACATTATGAGAATCTTTTTTAGAATTGTCTTCTTAATAATATACTCTTATTTTTTTCTATTCCCTTTTTGTGAAACTATACTTATTCAGATGTTGCATATGCTGAGCTGATCCACTTGTCATTCTATTTGCCATCTTTTTTCCCCTAGTTATCAAAGATTTCCTTAACTGTATCTCAACTATATTTCTTGAATACCATTTTTCTTCCATCATGACTTTTAAAATTAGTTGGGGTACTGTACTTTTAAAATATCTTTTTGTTTCCATTTGTCTGTTTGGGATTTTTTCCTTTGACCATTCCTACACCAACAATAGAACAGATTATTAAATTATGGTGTAGTCAAAAAGTTGAGGAGTATATAGTAATGAAATGAGTGAAAAATAGCCAACACAGCCATCATGTGAATATTTTGAGATTTTAATCTGAACCTATGCCATAAATTTCTTATATAAAAGACATATTCACAGAAGAATGCATGTAGTATAATGTGTATAACGTTCTCAAAAGTGGTATAACAAAAATTGAATGGGAATCTAGGTACAAGAGTGGTGGTGGGGTGCTCCTGAGGGAATGTGGTGGGAATGGGTACACAATGGGCTTTAAATTGCTGTTAACCTGGAGGTTAAGTGCATGGGTGTTCATCATATTATTCTTAATGAATAGAAATGGTTTAAACATTATTTTGTTTATATGATGTTTTCTTCAAACTGAAGGAAAACAGAGAAACTGAGGGGCTGGGATGTTGGATGTTTCATATGTAAGAGATAAGATGTAAGAAAGTGAGTCCAGGTTGTGACAGAGGATCATAAGGAAGGGAGATGAGAAGGGAACTTCCAGAAGGAATAAGTCACAAAGTAGTAAAGGCTTATATGCATGGTCTGAACAATTAAATTGAAAGCAGGACCATCTACTCCATTATCTGATATGGAGTGAGAAAGAGTAAATATCCATTTGGAAAGTTTTCCTTTTATGATTGGCAGCTAAAACCTGACAGAAGCCAACCAGTCAACACTAACTTGTTGAAAGAATAACTTCATCTTGAACTGCTGAGAAGAAGAGGTGACGGGAGTCTATTTCCACCCTCTTCATATGTTAAGAGAAAGCAGGTAGGATTTTCTTCCCAGCTAAGGCACTGTAACTAAAATACTGAACCTGTCAGACTCAGCTAAGCAGGAACAGACTGGGTCAGTATTTGCTAATGTCTCTAAGGAGCACCTTCTGTAGAACAGCTATTTTAAGAAATAATTCAACAGCAGGACTACCTTTGATTCAGTTCTGAACCAGCCTTCTGACCAGATGTTCAGGGAGTCCTATACCAGTGGAAATGCTGCCTTAGTGACGATTCTTACTTTTGGTCTGTTATACTTGGGATTATTATTCATCATGGGAGAGTTGACTTTCTTGCACAGGGTGATCGTGCCCTGCAGTCCTAGAAGTGGGGGGTATTCAATCTGAAACCTATCAGGAGAATGCTGTTTACAATTCAGTCAGTAAGATGGCATTTATACTTCATTCTCTTCCTCCACTCTCCCAATGCCCAAGATCTTCTAAAGAAAGGAGAAAAGGTAGAAAGGGCCACTTGCCTCATGCCAGAAAGGTAGTGGTATCATATAAAAATCATAAACAAATACGTAGTAAATACTGACAGGGAAAAAATCCACTAAATTGCATATTTGATATCTCAAGGGAAAAAATAAAGTGGAAGTAAGCTTTGTTCTGAAAAGGGTGAATGGAACTGTTTAAAAAGAGCCAAATATTTAATAATACACTGTTAATGGTCTTGTACAAATGGTATGAGTGAACTACTGTTGTAAGTAGGGATTTATATCTGAGTGAGGGCAGCAAAATATAATATGTAAGTATTTAAAACTTTATCTTCCTCACTCAGGAAGATTTGTGTATTTGCCTCCTTGACTCCTTGAGTTTTGTTGTTGGCTTAGATAATGGTTAAGAGGAGACAGCATGATTACATCTGGAACAGCACAGATAAGCAAATGATAGGTAACCAAGTGATCCTTTCAGGGGGGGTGGAGAAATGTTGGTGCAGATTCCAAGCCCCCAAAGACTCTACTGATGGATGTAAAGAAGAGATTGCCTGCAAGTTGATGCAGTGGGCAGGAGTGGAGTGAGAATACATACATAAACAGGGAAGAGTGAGAATATATGCATGGCCAGAAAGTTAGGGAGACAGCAACAGAAAGATTTGAGAGCAGCTTATCTGATGAGTAAACACTTTGAGAGATAGATGACTAATAGCATCACTGTAGATTGCAGTTAAGATGACTTTTTTTTTTTTTTTTTTTTTTTTTGCGGTACGCAGGCCTCTCACTGTTGTGGCCTCTCCCGTTGCGGAGCACAGGCTCTGGACGCGCAGGCTCAGCAGCCATGGCTCACGGGCCCAGCCGCTCCGCGGCACGTGGGATCTTCCCGGACCGGGGCCCGAACCCATGTCTCCTCCATCGGCAGGTGGACTCTCAACCACAGCGCCACCAGGGAAGCCCAAGATGACTTTTTAATCCATTTTGGTTGTCAGATTGGTGAGTTTAAGCTTGTTTGTCTTTCTGTTTGTTCTTAAAGCAACAATGTGCTGAAAATGGCTTAGAGGAAGTACAGTTATATTCATGGGTGATATTTAAAATAATACATATGGGCACAGACCAATAAGATAATTAACTGACCTGTGAGAATGGAGGCCAGCCATTATGCTGAACTGATGTGTACCCCACAACTCACTATCAGTCCTAGATTTTGGGTTACCGTTATGAACTATTAAAATATCAGTATTTTGTTGTTTGGTGCTTTAAGTGGGGTCAAATAGAATAATGAATATTTTTATTTTATAAACCACATGATCCATATTATCACTTTTCACAATCATTAGGGATTTGAGACTACAGAATTAAATGAAATTATATTAAACCTCAGTGTTATAGTGCTACATTAGGACACTTCATATAATTGAGAACAAATTTTAGAGAATCTGAAAACACAGATAGTAAGACTTGAATTTTTATAACCCTGATTATTTTTCCAGATATCAGTAATGTAAAATATTGAAAAGGGGGTTCTTAGAAAGGTCTCTAGCAGACAGTTTAATAGCAAATGCAGATTTACTAATTTTTCTTTGCCATTTTAAATAAATTCTTGTAGTCTCTAAATAAGGAAAAATAATTTTTTTATTTATGAGAAAAGAATTTTCTGATTATTAAATAATAAACCAATCTAATAATTTTAAAAACCAATCTAATAAACCAATCTAATAATTTTAATTATTTTGAATGAAAACTTCACATGTGGTATTGCAATGGGTTTCTAATACTTAAAAATACAGTATTAATAAAAAAAATTTGAGAAGTAATGAATGGCATTTTTTCCTGGATAAAATTTGCAAAATTAATATATTATAATAGAATTGGAGTGACTAATAAATTAGTAAAACACATTTAAAAATACATGGTCATTCAGAACAAAATTTTGTGTCTTCCTTAAAGACATTTAGTTTTGTGGATTTAAGCAGGGAATGTTTGGGCCTGTATTCTTTGCCTTAAATCTTACTAAAGCCTAAGTTATTTTAGTAAGCATATAAACATTGATATTAAAATTTAAAACTTTTTTTTGTAGGATTGTGGAAAACATTGTTAAGAAATATTTTGTTACAAGTTACAAATGGGAATGGGGCAATTTTTAAAAAGCGGAAACGGAATTTTGAAGAAAACGATTGAGCATCTTGGGATCTCTATTTCATTGTCTGAGCTCTAAAATTCTGTGGATATACATAGTAACCCTAAATGCTAATTGATCACTGTAAACAGTTGGTAAACCAGGATATGGAAACAATTTTTGTCACTTGCTAACATTTATATAGGTTTAATTATTTTGCCAAATCTCACAATTTGTCTAATTTCAAGAATTATGTAACTGAAGTTTGAGCAAGCCACCATAGGATATGTGTGTGGAGTAGTGAAGTGTTAGGTGTTGTAGAGAGAGCAGTATTCCCACGAGCCACCTTTAGTAGGTTAAGGTAAATTCATTTGTTAAAGTATAACTCTGAAATTTACAAATGATGTAGCTCTGGAAGTAAATTTCTTATAGTGAAAGAATAAAAGACAACACAATTTATTCATTTGACATTTGTATTTACCTTCTCTTATTTCTATGTATATAAACAATAATGAAAGCCAGTACAAAATTTGTATTAAATTCTTGATACTTTCCTAGGCCATAGTAAAGTTATTACACTGTAAATACTCTTAGTTATTCATTGGCTCGAAGCTTCAGGCAATAAGTTGATGCTTAGTGGTATTGTATCTTTACTTTTAATTACTAGTTGCTCATTTTCTAAGATGAAGGCTAGAAATTAGGGATACCATAATGAAAATAACAGATCATGAACCTGCATCTCCATGGAAGGCAGGTAATTTTTAACAATTACATTGACATGGGCCATAATCTATATAAAATAGAACTCAATCAATATAAAATTAATCAATATAAAATCAATGCAATCAATAATAAAATACTACAATCAATATAAAATAGAACTCAGAAGTCTAATAAGTATTACTTGCTCCATAAAGTCAGATTTCTAAGAATAATAATATATCTAAATTTCTAAGTTCAGTTCTAGTATTCTCTTCCATCTCAATCTTAAATTAAATCCTAATTTGAAAGCAAACACTACTCTTGTGGTTTTATGAAATGAACAGAGTAACAGGGAGATCCCTTGATCATCAGTTCAAACTGGGTTTTCTGAGAGTGTGACTTGGGAACTTTTGGTGAGGAGGAAGCTCCTAGGACAGGGTCTGGTCATCCTTGGAAGGTCATGCAGAGAACTCTGCCTTCCTTTCCTTCCTAGAATATTCTTCCAACCTGTTAAAATTCTTCTTCACTCCCTCACTCATTACATTCTATGGGAAGGTTTGGCTTCACATATCTTTGGATATAGGCTGCGTGGTTTCTGATCCCCAAATGAGAGGAAGTGGCTTTTGTTACTGTGACTGTTTCCCGTGTCTTTCAGTAAGAAATAATCATTAAAGAGAAGAGGGCTCTGTTCTTCCCACTATCTTTTATACCATTTCCTTCTTTCTGAATGCATTCTATATTTGAGGAATCCATTCTCCCCTTAATTCTTAAATGCTGCTAGAGGCAATAGAAGATTGTTGCAGGAGTTAATCACTGGCCTCTCTGTTATAATATAGCTCTCAGATAAAGTTTTCTTACCAGAAAATGAGCTAAACTCACTTCTTACTGAGAAAAAGATTTTCACTTATTTCTTATAATTGACGCAAATATGAATAATCCCTACTCTACAATAAGCTGTAATCTTGTATAGATGATTAGTAATTTTGTCACCAAACATACAAACAATATAGGAGGCATATGCATACATCCAATATATTCTAAAAATGTGAAGGAATAGTGCTTTCCATTGAAAATAGAACTTATACACTAGAATAATGCCAGCTATATCATAAGTCCTATGTTAAGCATCTAGGGAGCTTGGTTAGGAAAAAACATTATTGAATATGGTGGTGGCGGCAGGGATAGTTAGGAGAAGAGCCAGAGTCAAAAGCAAAAAGGGAGAGCATAGCATGCATGAGTAGAATGAGGAGGGTAAGTCTGGAAAGAGAATCTGCTGAGACTCCTGGAGCTGGGGCAAGGCGTACTGTGGGCCTTCAAATATGTGAAGATGCTCTGGTTCTAGAAATCCTTGGATCAGTCCTTAAGTAACTGCCATTGCAAAGAAGTGCTTTTCATATAAAAGTTTTTGCTACGGTCAGCCCTCATTATTAACATTTTAATTTAAATACAGTCATTCAACATTCAGATATATTCACTTAAATACATGTGGAGAAGATAATTTCACCTTGACCAAGTATGCATGCAGGCATTAAGAACATTATCATTGAAACATTACTCACACCAAACTGTTTTGCTTAGTTACATGGAACTTGATCTATATACATGGCTAAATTAATTTTCGAGGTTACTACTTCAAATATTTCTTAGGTAAATTATTATTGACTAAATGGACAATATTTTTTGACGAGCATAATATTTAAATAATTTTTTAGACAATAACAAAAGAGTATTATTTCTTTTTGAAAGTCCTTAAGACAATGTTAGTAGTGAAGTATAAGAAATAGTATGGATAAAGCCGGTTGTATGGAGAAGCTGGAAGCCAGAGGTTGCTTACGTGACCCTCTTTGCAGTGGGGAAATATGTAAAAACTAGAGATAGTGTTTAAAGAAATGGTTTAAAAAATCTTACGTAAATATGTAGGCATCAAGGAAATGGAAGATCTTACCATGGAGGGGACTTTTTGGTCCCAGCAAGATCCAATTCTGTAATGTCGCCTATGAGATCCTGCAGCTGTGAGCAGATGAGCCAGAATAAAAAAGTAAGCCTAGGGTGGAAAAACTAGAAATAGGAGATAGCCGAATACCTTAGATAGGACTCCTTAGTCCTATTAAAGGTAAAAGGACAGATAAAATGATGGGGATGAGTAGAAGTAGCTACACTCTGTACCTATACTGGGCAAATAAGAATTCTTCCTTAGTACTTGTCACTGAAGCCCCTTCTTCTTCCTCATTCACCACTATGTAGATATAACCATAGTAACCTTAGTGATGAATAGCAGTTGATTCCTACTCAGTACTCTGTAATGGCCTATATGGGAATAGAATATAAAAGGGAGTGGGTATATGTATATGTATAACTGATTCACTTTGCTGTATAGCAGAAACTAACACAAGTCAACTATACTCCAATGAAAATTAATTTAAAAAACATTTTCTATATTATGCACCATACAAAGTTATTACAATATTATTGACTATATTCCCTGTGCTGTATATTACATCCCTGTGACTTACTCATTTTATAATTGGTAGTTTGTACCTCTTAATCCCCTTCACCTATTTCACCCATCCCCCCATATCCCTCCCCTTTGGAAACCACTAGTTTGTTCCCTGTATCTGTGAGTCTGTTTTCTATTTTGTTATATTTGTTCTTTTGTTGTTGTTGTTAGGTTCCACTTACAAGTGAAAACATACTTTATTTATCTTTCTTTGTGTGACTTATTTCACTTAGCACAATACCCTCAAGGTCCATCCATGTTGCAATGGCAAGATTTCATTCTTTTTATGGATGAGTAATATTCCATTGTATGTATATACCACATCTTCTTTATCCATTCACTTTTCAGTGGACACTTGGGTTGCTTTCATATCTTGGCTATCGTAAATAATGCTGCAATGAATGTAGGGGTGCAGTGTCCTTTTGAATTAGTGTTTTCATTTTCTTTGGGTAAATACCCAGGAGTGAAATTGCTGGATTGTATGGTAGTTGTATTTTTAATTTTTTGAGGAACTTCCATACTATTATTTTCCATAGTGGCTGTACCAATTTACATTCCATTAACAGTGCATGAGGGTTACGTTTTCTCTACATTCTCGCCGATCCTTGTTATTTGTTGTCTTTTTGATGATAGTCATTCTCACAGGTGAAAGGTGAGATCTCATTGTAATTTTTATTTGCATTCCCCTGTTGATTAGTGATGTTGAACATCTTTTCATGTGCTTGTTGGATGTCTGTATTTCTTCTCTGGAAAAATGCCTATTCAAGTCCTCTACCCATTTTTTAATTGGGTTGTTTGGTTTTTTGATGTTGAATTGTATGAGTTCTTTGTATATTTTGGATATTAACCCCTTACCAGATGTATCATTTGCAGATATTTTCTCCCATTCAGTAGGTTGCCTTTTCATTTTGTTTGATGGTTTCCTTCACCGTGCAAAAGCTTTTTAGTTTGATTTATTCTTATGTGTTTTTTTCTTTTTTTGCTTTTGTTGTCTTTGCTGGAGGAGATAGATCTAAAAAATATTGCTAAGACCAATGTCAAAGAGGTTACTGCCTATGTTTTCTTCTAGGAGTTTTACATTTTACATTTAAGTCTTTAATCCATTTTGAGTTTATTTTTGTATATGGAGTGAAAAAATGGTCTAGTTTCTTTTATGTGTAGCCTCCAGTTTTCCTAACACCACTTACTGACTGACCAAGTGTGCATGGGTTTATTTCTGGGCTCTCTATTCTGTACCATTGACCTATGTGTCTGTTTTTGTGACAGTACCATATGGGCGATATACTATGAGTTGTAATTTGCCAATAGAGGCACTCTCACAAAATTTGTAAGGTGGAAGAGAAGGAGCACACATGAACAGGGAAAGACACTTTGGCCTCCTGGTTTGCCACTGTTATTTATTTGACCTTTATTTTCACAGTCCAGATTTTAGTTCTTTACTCACTAATAGTGCATCCATGATAGGAAATTCTCTGAAATATGAAAGTGATATCATAGAGGAAGAAAATTTTTTTCTCACTGTAAGTATTTGTTGCATTTAAAAACCTAAAAAGAAAGGTGAATATGTTTCAATACATAGAACATTTTTCTGTTCAATGAAGATATATTCCATTAAATAGTCCAATAAAATAGTTTTTTAAGTGTTCCAAACAAGTTCAAATTTTATTAAATGAACATCATTGTGCTTCAATCACTAAAAGCAATGTTACCAAGATAGAAAATTTTGACTATTTATGAGGATAAGGAATTTAATTAGGGAGAAAGTTCCAATGAAGAATTTTTTGCAGACCATTTTTTGTTACTCCATCATATTCAATCATCTCTTTGATCACCTGTAGAGAAGGAATTGTGGAGGAAGTCAATGACTGTGTCTAAAAAGTAAGGACCCTACTTTCAGGAAAGCAGCATAAAGTACAACTTTGAAAGTGTGTTTTTTTTGGTTTTGTTTCTTGGTCTAGGATTTTTGGGTGACTATTGGACATTCACATCCCAAAATCATTCCTAACAACTCTGCCATATACTGTCTGCTGTAGCCTTATTTAATTGTTCCCCTCTCAATATCACAGGATGCAATAAAGAAAAATATAGATGTAGATGAGAGGACATCTCATTATCTCTTGCTGTTCAGAGCAGCAAAACTTAAAGAGGATTTTGAAAAGGATGTTAGAAGTGAGACTCTCTAGCATGTAGGATTAGCCTATACAGTTTACTACCTGTCACCTAGAAGTATATTGAAGTGTTCAGGAAAGGGTTGAGTTGTATTTAACTTCTTGTTAAGAATTGTTTTCCCAAATTAAAGATTGTTTTAACTTGTAAAATGATGATAATTTTTATCTTCCAGTGAACCTTATTTATAAAGCAGAGAATTAACAAGTGTAAGAATTTGTATGCTACGATTATCACATTACAGATATGCTACTTTTTCGATATTTAGGTGCAATAATATTTATTTTAAACATTTGACTATTAGTAATTTTTAGCCATAAAATACTTTATTTCAAAATAGTTGACATCCTAAGCCTGTGGAAATCTCATTCTTTCTGCTTTTTCTTTTTTTCTCCTTCCCTTATGGACGGAAACACAAAATGTGAATTGATTTATGTTTAACAGCTTAAAGTAATACCTAGATAGGTGCTAATAAGCTTTACGTTTCCTGTAAAATAGGCTTGACATTTCTTGTAAACAAGAAAGTACTCATTTTAACTCAGACCTGAACAATTTCAGGCTGTTGGAACGTTCACTAGGCCAGATCTTCATGCTCTAGTTGATCCAGCATTTCACGTAAGCCTCTCAAGGGAAGCATGCTTTCCAGAAGAGGTAGATTTATGTAAGTGCACTGCAATATGAGATGTATAAGTGCAACTTAGGAAGCCCATGCGTGGGTGCCATTCATTTGCATTAAACAGTTTTATGCCATAAAAATGTTTACTGTCTTGTGGATGCAAAACCAGACACTCTTGAGTCAGGTGGAATATCATCTTTCTGCACATCAGAAGCACAGTTTGAAGCTACATGGCATAAGAAGTCAAAGTAAAACTGATATGAGTTTCGGGGTGGAGGTGTCTAGTTTTAAGAGCTGTTTATTTTTTAGTAAGTAATGAATATATGTGTTTATAAGCTAGGATTTAAGTTTATTACATGATTTGCTTAATAAATTTCCAAAGTTTTTACAATGTAAGCTACCTCTTTCAAAGGGAAATAGATCACAAAACAAAAAAATAATGGAGATGATTGTTTACTTTGTATAGCATTAGGAATGGTATGCCTTCAAATAACTAATTTTCCTGTTATATTTAAGGTAATAAAATTTACTGATATTTGATTTGAATTTAACTTTCTAGGAATTCAACTAATATATTAAGCAAAGTGGTCAACTAATACAATGCAGACATTGATTTAAATAAATTTAAAAACTTCAAGAATGATTTCTTTGTGTTAATATATGATCAAACTTGGCAGTTTGACATATTCAGTCAAAGAATTAGCTGATTCAGTTATCAATCAGTCAAACAGATTAATTGTCCTCAGACACAAACTTAGTTATAAGTATACTTTAAAACATGCATTGGATAAAATTGAAATTTGTCAACGAATTCTGTGACACTAAATTATCCCAGAGTTTCCATACGAATTTATAAACTCTAAATTGATACGTAAGAGTGTTATACCATGTTTGTGACAATTAACAATATAAAATAGATACTAAATGATACAGGCTTGATTAAGAGATCGTAGCCATAAAGGTCATGAAAACAAGAAGTGTATGACTGCTTTATAGCATACGCGTGTCTGAGGATTCTCGGCAGAGATTATGCCTGGGTAAAACACTATTTAAAAGTATTTCAGCAGAATAACAGATGAGTGAGTGAAATCATAATTTATGTTTTAGGAATAAAATAGTTACCCCATTTCATTGTATTGCTTTTCTGTGGTACTTATCATTGAAAAAAAACTTCGGTTTTGACAAGTTTCATGTCCATTCTTCCCTGAAACAAAGATTCTGTATTATTTAATGGATTTTATTACATTGGCAAAACAAGCAAAGAATAATGTAGAATGATATCAACTCTGGTCACATATCAAGACCTCAGTAAGTGGTAGCCATGAGAAGTATCACTAAATAATGCAATTTTTTTTTTAACAAAGGTTATCATGGGAAAGGACAGCTCAGGAACAGAATGAAAGGATAAAAATTAAGAGCTAGAAAAATGTATGTGTGCTGCTCTGAGATACAGAGTACAGGAAAGAGCTGAAATTATTTTCCAGTATCTCAGCTTCACCTGACAAAACCATCTAATCTGGAAGGTAGAAATAAAGGGAGAAAACGGGGATGATTCATTGTATTTTTCTGTTCACCCTCCAATAGTCAAAGCGAATATAGCAATTTTAGTCTCTTGTAAGATTGAATAGTATACTAGTATACTTTTTCCTCTGTGTGATAAATATTCTCTGCATTACTAAAATTTGAACAATTCCATTAGAAAAAACATTGAAGATAGACTGAATAAATTACATGTTATTATTATTTCTGTATTTGTGCTAATAGTGTTGTTACTTATTGTGGATATTTTTTTTGGTCCTCGACTAAATTCATAGATGATTTCTTTCTTTTTGACAAGAGGCCAAGGACAATTCGATGCCACCATTTCATTTGGTTCAGTTACCATTAGTGACCTATAAATATAGCGAAATAAGTTACTATTACCCTGAGGCAGCAAGGATATTATGACTCAGACTCCTTCTTTCTGCCCTTCGTCGTATCTCACCTGAGTGGAATGGAATGCCTCAGTACATTTTATGACAACTTATATAGCTTGATGGGTTAGTTTGCTCACTGGGTAGTACAGTTGCAATAATTCATACTTCCTATTGTCCTACAAACGTCCTGGCCCTGGGCTCCACTACACATACACTTTTTCACATGAACTTCCAAAGCTAAAATCTATCTTCAGATATTCAAAAGCAGTCCCCACTAAAAATGATTAAACATGTATACATTTGGGATAAGGGAGTATCTAGGGGTCTATTTACCTTTTCAGAGAAAAAAGTTGCCTTCCTGTGATTACAGTGAAGTTGGAAGTTGTTACCCAGTCAGTGCCAGCTGTCACATTGAAAAGATTTTATTTTGGACCTGGATCATTTCCATTCAAATAAATAAATCAACAAACACATTTTGGTGCCTTTATTTTTTTAAGTGCACATGCCGTAATATTACTAAGGTTGCTTAGCAACCACAAAATAGGGGATTGAAAAGCCCAATAAAATAAAGTTATATTTACATTCTTACAGTGAGAGGAAGCATGCTGGTTTGGTCAGCCTACAGACCTATGAAATTTATAGCATTCATTGTTAAAATTGTGGGCCAGTTTTACAACACTATACTTAGTCATCATGGCCGGTTGTATTACAGCTCTGAGTAATACCATCTGCTGATTTCCTCCATAGTCATTCATTATATTACCTCTCAGGCTTTTTAAAGATTTGAATGAGTAGTTTACACAGATAGTGTAAAGATGAGCAGTTTAAACAGATAGTGTGTAAGAAAGATTCAAATACATTTCCCAAGTATCTGATTCAATCGTTTAAATAAATTTGTTCATTAGGTTAGAGTCATGGATGCATAGAACATGACACCAAAAGAATAGGAACTTGGAAGGCACATACCAGAAGGTGCTACCTGGGAATTGCTCTCCTGGGGTGGGGATCACAACCTGAGGAGAACCCTGGCTGCAGGTAATCTAGTCAGGCAGGTGATAAACAGTGTCAGTTGACAGAGTCTATCCAGGCAAGAGCTTCCTTTCAGAGAGTACCCAGGAAAGGGAGGTGGAGATCTCCTCAGGAAGTTAGGCAGGCAGCCAAGACTGAGAATATTTAAGAGTGGATTAAAAGGGATCCAGCCAGGGCCTGAAGTTACAGGGTAAGGCTCTGAGAGGGGGGAACAGGTGAAGACTTAACAGGAAGAAAGGAAGGTCCTGAGCTCAAAATGCTGTTTACTGAGAAGATGCCTAGAAAGGGATCAAAGCTGTAGAAATATGGGTGGAAAAATAGAATCTTTGGGATTTAAACTTTCATGTGACTGTCTGCCAATTCTGTCACACTCCAGTAATTATTTAGAAGTCCCATCTCTAGTCACAACCCTTCCATAAAAATGTGTCTACTATATTTTGACCCTTTTTTGGTTGCTGGCCTCTCAGGAGTGTTTTCCTTGTTAAATATATTTTTATTCTCTATTGTATTATTATGTATTACTTATAAATTTTCCCATGATGAAATACATTTTTTCCAACTAAAATACAAGCTATTCAAAGTCAGGGTCCCTGTCTTTGGTATCTCCAGTTATCATCCACAGTGCTTAGAATAGCACTAGACTCATACAGTAAAGATTCTATGAAAATTTGTAAAATTATGTAAATATAGTAATATTTGCCATTTATCATTGAAAAGCAACTTATTAATGTTTTCTAAAATTGTTAGGTTGGAGATCATGTTATGTATTTCTTTTATGCTAATTATATTTCCCACTTTTTGATGCCATGTGCCTCTGCCCCAGTCAAGCTTGGTGTCTTCATGTCCAGGTTTTCTTTGGGATTCTTTACAATAACATACAGAGATGGGTACATATATAGCACTCTACAAATACTTGTCTTGAGTTTTACTTTTTTTGTTGTTTTTTTTCTGAATTTTTGAATTTTATTTTATTTATTTTTTATACAGCAGGTTCTTATTAGTTATCTATTTTATACATATTAGTGTATACATGTTAATCCCAATCTCCCAGTTCATCCCACCACCCCCCACACCACTTTACCCCCTTGGTGTCCATACATTTGTTCTGTGCATCTGTGTCTCTATTTCTGCCCTGCAAACCGGTTCGTCTGTACCATTTTTCTGGGTTCCACATATATGTGTTAATATACGATATTTGTTCTTCTTTTTCTGACTTAACTTCACTCTGTATGACAGTCTCTAGATCCATCCACGTCTCTACAAATGACCCAGTTTTGTTTTTTTATGGCTGATTAATATTCCATTTTATATATGTACCACATCTTCTTTTGATTTTTACTTTTTAAAATGAGTTTGAGTGCCTTGAAAGAGCCACTGTTTGGGGAGCCATTTCACCTATATATACAATCCAACTTGGAAAGTTAGATTTAATTATTCTAGCTTGAGTTTCTAGCTTGAGTATTTCACATAATCCAATAAAAAGTTCTGAAGCAGAATCACCAGGCACTGAAGCTGTATTCAGAGTGACTTAGCTCTACCAAGCTGAACATATGAAAAATCAAATAGAAAATATCCATGTAAGACAGAAGGGTAGTCTGAAAGCTATTGACATGGCAAAGTAAAGACAGGCAACTGTAAGCAATTGATCAGAATAAAATAGATGACAAGAATATCATGAAGTACTTCACTACCTGTCTCTGGGTGACATTACCATTTATTCCTTGGGAGTGACAGAAGCAGGTGGATCACAGGGCCCTCCAAACAAATATATCATGAAGCCAAAGAGTAGAAAAAGAGTCAGAAACAGTAGGAGGGCAGGCCACACATGGGATATTTTCATCTCACTCCTGTATCATGGAAGCTCTTTACTATCAACAGTAATTTTGTAAATTTGATAGCAAAGATCAGAAATAGGATATTGGCATGCTGCTAATGAGTTACTCTAAAAGAGTGTGTTTGGGAAGAAATCAGGTGGCTCTGTAGATGATTCTGAGTAATTCATGTTTCTTAGTTTGAAATCTATGTCTGAGAAATAAATGAAAATGTTGTCTGTTCCCTCATATGTTTAATTTTTTAATTAAACTTTTCATTTTGAAATAATTGTAGATTAACATGCAACAGTAAGAAATAATACAGAGATCTCCTGTACTCTTTACCCAGTTTCTCCCAATAGCACCTTGCAAAACTGTAGTACAGTATCACAACCAGGATACTGACATTGATAAAGTCAAGACAGAAAACAGTTCCATCACCCCAGGAGTCCCTAAGTTGTCCATTTATAGTCAGGTCCATCTCCCTTATGCTCCTACCCCCACCTTAACCCCTGATAACCACTAATCTGTTTTCCATTTTTATAATTTTGCCATTTCATCAATGTTATATAATTAGAATCATGGAGTATGTATGTAATTTTCACTCAGCATCATCATCTGGAGATTCATCTAGGTTGTTGCATGTATAAATTGTTTTATGGTATCAATGTTCCACAGTTTGTTTAAGCATTCACTATTGAAGTACATCTGGGTTGTTTCACGTTTTGAACCACTATGAATAAAGCACTATAAACACTCATGTACAGGTTTTGTGTCTTCATTTTATGCCTTCATTTCTCTGGGATAAATCCTCAGGAATGTAATTACTGGATCACATGGTAGTAGAGTGTTTAATTTTTTTAAGAAACTGCCAAGTGGTTTTCCAGAGTGGCTGTACCATTTTACAGTTTTAGTAGAAAAGTACTGGTAATGCATTTCCTCCACATTCTTACCGCTGTTTGGACTTGTCTTTATTTTTTACTTTAGCCATTCTTACTGGTGTATAGTGATATTTTACAAAAAGATTTTGAACATATTTTCATATGCTTATTCGCCACTTGTATATCCTCTTTGGTGAAACATCTCTTTGTATTTTTTGTCTATATCTTTTTGTCTATTTTTTAACTGGATTATTTGGTTTTGAGAGTTTATCTTTCTAGATACTAGTCGTGGTTTGATATTTTCTCTCACTCTAGCTTGTGTTTTCATCTTCTTAACATGGTCTTTCACAGAATAAAAATGACTTATTTTGTTGAAGTGTAGTCTATCAATATCTCTTTTTATGGGTCATAGCTTTGGTGTCAAGTTTAAGAACTCTTTGCCTACCCCTAGTTCTTGAAGATAATATGTTTTTCTATAAGGTTTTTTTTTTTTTTTTGCCTATGAACGTCCAATTGCCCAATTGCTCTAGCACCATTATTTATGACTCCATTGACTTGCACGTGAACTTTGTCCAAAATCAGTTGGGCCTGTTTATGTGGGTTGATTCATGGGTTGTGGATCTGATATCCATTGGTCCATGTGCCTTATCTCTCACCAAATTTTTTTCTTTCATTTTGTTAGAAGTTTGTCAATTTTATTTGCATTTTTGAAGAACCAGCACTTTGTCCCATTGATTTTTCTCTATTATTCTATTTTCAATTTCATTAATTTCTACTCTTTATTATTTCCTTCCTTCTACTTGTTTGGGGTTATTTTGCTCTTTTTCTAGATTCTTGAAGTGGGAGGTGAGATTACTGAGTTGGGACTTTATTTTTTCTAATGAGTGCATTTAGTGCTGTAAATTTCCTCTTAGTACTGCTTTATTGTATCACACAAATTATATGTTATATTTTTAATTCGGTTTAATGTATAGGTCTGATTTTTTTTTTTTTTTTGGCACGTAGATGTCCACTTGTTCCTGCACCATTTGTTGGAAAGAAATATGCTCCATTGTACTGCCTTTGCTCATTTGTTGAAGGTCAATTGTCTGTATTTGTGTGGGTCTATTTCTGGGCTCTCTATTGTGATTTTTATTCAATATTTACATTTACTAAAAACAAAACCAAATGAAAACAAACAAAAACGGTGCTTGGAAAATGAAAACAAGAAATCTGAATGGTTTTCCCTTTTTCATTAAAAAAAAAGATCTTTATCATTTTGCCATTTTATGCGGGCGCCTTTTTTGCTTTGAAAATGAAATACTCAGAAGGAGATGAAAAAGCTTAATAGAAGTTGGAAAAAGGAAGTAAAACATTTTCTGGAATGAGTGACTTTATTGCTTTAATACATAATAATTTTTAGAAGAATTTATATGTTCTACTCTGGATGGAGAGTGCAAAGCTGTGACTCGTATTTTCTCTAACAAATCTCTGTCTCTAACAAAGGGCTTTGTTTGTTTGTTTGATGACCTTTGCTGAGAGCCTTTGATAATAATGTTGCAAATTAAGAAGTCACCAGACAGTGGTGCACAGATGAGCTTCAGCTGATACTTTAGAAAGATAATATCTTCATCCTCCAGCTATTTCCCCATAAATCCAGCCACCTTACCATTTCAGAAAAAAACCTGCTTTGTAAAACTAGTGCTGCATTTTGCCATGATTGAATTGCCCTACCATTTCTTTCCTCTGAGTAATTGTATAAATAAAAAGCATAAAGTAGAAGTAACCAAAATCTCATAAAAGGGCAGTACTTTTTCCACATCAAACATGCTCACTTTTTTGAGGGTCACTTCAAGTTTCTGCAGAGCTTCTTTACACTGTACCATCACAGGTCAGAAAATGAATTAGTGGCTGCATTGAGGCACCTCAGGAAATTAAGTTTCTGTGATTGTGCAATCTCTGGGATTTGAGCAATAGGTTTCATTTTAGTTAGAAGGAAACTGTAATACCAGAAATAAGGTTCTCCCTCTCATTTTTTTCCCAGAGCTATTTCAGGTGATAAAATATGACTAATAAACCAGGAAAGAATATACAACTACCACAGTTGCTCAAGGCTGTAAAGAAATTAGGGGAATCTCAGAAAACTGGTTAGTGGGACTGAAAACAAATGTTTGAACCCTGTCCACTCTCAATTTTGCATATATATGGATGTGTGTGTTTATGTGTGTGTGTACACGCTATTAGGGAAGCAGTATGAATAACCTTTGTCATATATATAAATATGGTTTCCCAAAATGGCAGAATAAACAATGATCTTTATGATTTGAGTTTAGAAGTCCTAAGTAGGACCCTCCTGCCCTTTTCCAAATTTCCTCTACCTGCTTACATCCTGAGTTCTGAAGCCTTTTTAACATGTGGCAAGGCTTTTAATTCTGCCCTTAAACTTCAAGATTAAAATGTAAAACCATATTGATTTAAGCTCAGGTAAGGGTATATAATAGTCAATATTAAAAGAGATCCAAAGGGTAATGGATTTTACATATGTTTAGTGACAACTATATGATGGACATGTTTTACATTCATTATCTCCCTTGAGATATAAAATACCTCTGTAAATTAGATAGTATTATCTTCTTTTGCTCTGATGATACTAAGATGAGAAGTTATATAACTTTTCTAAGATCATAGAGAGTCAGAATTGGTAGAACAGGAACTCAAAGCTGGCTCTATCTGACTACAGTGCCCTGGATTCTGGGCCTATTGCACTGTTGAGCATGGTTAGAAGATGTGGAGTAGCTATTGGAGGGGAAAGAGAAAAGATTGCTGAGTTAAAGGTAAGCTTGGTATGCTTCACAATTTTATTTATTTATTTTAATATCTTTATTAGAGTATAACTGCTTTACAATGGTGTGTCAGTTTCTGCTTTATAACAAAGTGAATCAGTTATACATATATATATATATATATATCCCCATATCTCGTCCCTCTTGCGTCTCCTCCCACCCTCCCTATCCCACCCCTCTAGGTGGTCACAAAGCACCTAGCTGATCTCCCTGTGCTATGCGGCGGCTTCCCCCTAGCTATCTATTTTACATTTGGTAGTGTATATATGTCCACGCCACTCTCTCACTTTGTCCCAGCTTCCCCTTCCCCTTCCCCATATCCTCAGTGCTTCACAATTTTAAATAAATATTTATAATCACTGAAGTTATATTTATATACTCTAGGAAATGCGGGGGTATTTTAGAATTTCAAAAACTGTGGGTGTGTATCTCATGGAGAGACAAAGTTTATAAATTGTTATTCAACCCTCAGATTTATTGCAACTTGTTACACAAAAGTTGTTTTCAAACATATTTGACTTTTTATTTCCAGAAGGGTCTAGTTCATGGTTTTGAATATTTTAAGTGCTCAATAGTTCACTTAATTTTGGGGGGTACCAACTACCACCTTCACACACATATATTTGCATATATTATTTTCATAGTTTATTTAATAGTATACATATATGTATATATGCATATAGTATACTATATGTATATTTCTACTCTTTAAGCAATCAATATAGAATTCTGTGACATATTTCTGTCATGTGTATCTCTGGTCTCATAGACTGAGTTATACCCCTTTGTCCTCTGCTTCCATGCTCACTTGTATGTTCCCTGTGTGACCATTATCACACTTGTCATTACTGGTTTAACATCTGCCCTCTCTGCAAAAATGTCATTTCCATGAAAGCAAGGCGATGACTATCTTGTTCACTGTCATATCATCAGCCCCTAACAAAATGAGTAGTATATAGGAAGAGCTTAAGAAGTATTCAATGAATTGAATTGAAATTGAAATTCAGTATTCTCTTTGTAAAAGGCACCTGTCCCTGAGACGAACAACACATTAAGCCACGTTAAACTAGAACTGTGTATTTCCAGGCAGGCAATATGTTAAAAGCCACTGTTGAACAAGAAAGTTATATATAAATGGGATAAAGATGCTTCAGAAAGTAATTTGCTGAAATCTCAGTTTTACTTAGGACTATCTCATATTTGTAATATTATTCATTCTCTTGGAAAATACTCTCTTAGAATGCTTGGTAGGCATTCTATTAGATGCTAAGGAGTAAAAGAGCAATAAGGTAGACTAGTTAAGGGAATTGACTCTTTAGAAGATCAGAAGGCCTTTATGAAAATGCGCGTACTTAGACCAGTGGTCTTCAAATTTTTGCTTACGTACTCCCAAGGAGTATTTTGAAAATAAGTGTGGGCCCCTTTATACATTTGAAAATAAAAAATTTCATTATATATATATTTTTTATTGAGGTATAGTTAATTTACAATGTTGTGTTAGTTTCAGGTGTACACAGAGTGATTCAGTTATACATATATATATTTTTTAAATATTCTTTTTCTTTAAAAAGTAGTATAATTTTTATTCATAAAATTATATAAATCTTATATTAAATTTCAATAGAATCTAAATATCATAGCACTTTAATATCTACAACCAGCTATTTAATAATTACATTAGCAAGCTTTTCTTAATCATTAGAAGTTTTATATCATATCTTTTCATCTTTAACCTTATTTACATTTCATTTGCTCCGGAGAATTTTATAGTAAAGTAATATATTTATAGACTCCTGTCTCTTTTACTAGTTAAATACTAAAGTACTCATACTTCTCTGTGAGCAAACTGTATTTATGAATTAAACATTTTTATTTTCCATGACTCAAAGATTCCAAATTTTTCTCCTGGACCAGGTTATATGTGTAATTAGAACACAATTGATCAAAGCAACAGAAATATATAAGACATTTGACAAGTAATTACTAAACATAAAGGAAAGTTTTTATTGTAAGTGCTCCTCTTAATGAAAAAAGGGACAATATTTTTCACATAGTTCATATGTCCAAGAATGATTCTCTTATTGTTATAATAACACAGGGTTTAAAATCAATTCTACTTCTATTTTTTATTGACGTTAATAATGAGAAATATTTTCTACATGCTGGGAATTTTATTATAGACATGTCACACATTTTCTTAAACTTCTAAATTTAAAACTAAAGATCATTGTACTTTATCATTATTTTGATGCTCTATCAGCTATTGATTCATTTATATCTTATATATTTGATGAAAGCAAAGACTAGAAGACCATCTGACTTTCAAATGACACCCTATTAAGTAGAATTATCCATTTCCTCAATTTCTGGAAAATATATCAAAATACTTCACTAAAAATCATCAGCACCTTAATTAAATTATTAAAAAAAATTTAATTAAAGTATAGTTGATTTACAACATTGTGTTAGTTTCTGGTATACAGCAAAGTGATTCAGTGATACATCTATACATATTCTTTTCCATTATGGTTTATTACAGGATATTGAATATAGTGCTATACAGTAGGAATTTGTTGTTTATCTATTTTATATGTAGTAGTTTTAATTTGCTGACCCCAAATTCCTAATTTATCCCTCCCCCACCCCCTTTTTTCCTTTGGTAACCATAAGTTTGTTTTTTGTGTCTGTAAGTCTCTTTCTGTTTTGTCAATAAGTTCATTTGTGTCATATTTTAGATTCCACATATAAGTGATATCATATGGTATTTGTCTTTCTTTTTCTGACTTCACTTAGTATGATAATCTCTAGGTACATCCATGTTGCTGCAAATGGCATTATTTCATTATTTTTTATGGCTGAGTAATATTCCATTTTGTATATGTACCACATCTTCTTTATCCATTCATCTGTAAATGGACATCTAGGTTGCTTCCATGTCTTGGATGTTGTAAATAGCGCTGCTGTAAACACTGGAGATCAGCATGTTAATTTAAATTTTACTCCTGAACCTAGAGGCACCTTGTTTAACCAGATGTACTCAAAAGAGTTGGAACTGCTGATTTAACTCAATCAGTTTATGGGCAATATCCATCATAAATCCTAATGGGAAAACCAATCCTCATTGTCAAACTAATCAAACAAATTAGAATTATTTCTTAAAACAAAACGTCTGACTTCATTGTTCAATAACTTCTGAATTCTAATTCTAAGATGAATGGATAGATAAGACCCAAACTTTGTCTTAAGTAGGTTGTGCCCCAGAAGATATAAGCCTCCATTGCTCTTAATATTTCTTACCAATGCTCCATCATTTGTTTTTCATACACAGGGTTCTCCCTCAGGAGAAATGCATGTGAAAGGTTAGAAAGAAGAAATTGAATGACATCCTGATTTTAGTGTTTTCTCAGGCAGATCAGTTTTAGAACAAGATTTCATGAACTTGGCAATCTGAAGATTAATTATCCTAAAATATTATAATATTTACTCCTTGGATATCTTTCATGTGATGTTGTTTGCACACTTCTAGGTTGTGTGACTTACATAAAGTCACACAGTTTATAAGTGAATGAGTGAGATTAGAACCCAGGTCTAACCCAAAAGTTCAAGTACTTAACCATTCTTTTATGTGTTACGTTTTGTGATATCATGGAAGGAAATGAATGGGTATCTGTAGAAAAATTTTGGATATAAGATTAGAAGATACTTCTCTCTCTCTCTCCTTTCTCTCTTTCTCCCTCTCTCTCTCTCCCCCCCCCCCGTCTCCCTCCTTTCTCTCTCGCCCTGTCCTCTTTCTACTTTTTTTTTCTTTTTGTACAGTGTAGAAAGGACCATTATAAAAGAGGAGTTAAAAACTAGAAATGACATGAAACCTAACTTCAGGGTCTTCTTTAGACATATTAGTTTTAGGAAATATCAGAATTTGAATCACTTAAAATTTTCCATGGTGTGTACAAGTCTTCATGCATTTCCAGGGCTTTGAACGACCTAGATTGAACATCACTGACCTAAGAGGAGAAATAATGCCTGAGACAAAGTAAGATGTCAGCTAAAGTCTTTCCTCTTTAGTCTATTAAGACAGAATTGGTTCTCAGACTAGCCTGTCATCACTTTGGAGAGACTAATTCTGGGGCATGGTGAGTAAATTTTGATAGAAGGAGCAGAAGTATTGGTTGAGAGGAAGGTAACTCATAATCAGGCTTTGATGATTGAAAATATCAGGAGCACAGTCTGAAAAAGAAGGGATTAAATGGAATCCATAGTGGGGCCTTGGAAACCAATACAGCTGTACTGAACTAGGAAATTTTATGCGATAACCTACTATACAGTATTTATGTAACACCAGGCTCCAAATTTTCCACCCATACAATGCCCAGTAAAGTCTCTCTTAGTTACATTTTAATTGTAACCTAAAGGTATTCTTATTTTTATTTTTATTTTTTTGCCGTACGCGGGCCTCTCACTGCTGTGGCCTCTCCAGCTACGGAGCACAGGCTCCGGACGCGCAGGCTCAGCGGCCATGGCTCACGGGCCCAGCCGCTCCGCGGCATGTGGGATCCTCCCAGACCGGGGCACGAACCCGTGTCCCCTGCATTGGCAGGCGGACTCTCAACCACTGCACCACCAGGGAAGCCCTAAAGGTATTCTTGAAAATAAAAAAGATGAAAGAAAATGCAGCTAAGGAAAAATAGAAATGCAAAAATTCATCTTTATTTAAAAATTTTATTTTGATCAATTTTCTGCTCTTAAAAATGGACTGATTTCACCTCCCTGCCTCATGCTCATAGCTTTATTTCCAGGGCTGATCAGTCTGCTATAGTTATAAAGTATGTACACTGTGTTACATGCAGGCTACTATGCTTAATACTGTTTTTCCTCTAACTTAAAGCATTGAAAAAAGAAAGAACACCTTCATAGTTCTCATTATGTAAGTGGACCAAGATGATCATCCTGCCTTCTAATTACATAAAACCTTAACTTCATCAGAAGCAACAAATGGAGATGCTATTCATATGCCACGTCTTAGTCATAGCACATAACCTTTCCTCTCAGGTGATTTCCCAAAGTGGACCCTCTTCTGGATCGCCTGTGAATGAAAACAACTGGTAACAGAAATTTTGTTACTTTCATTTATATGCTTTAACATTGGTAGAGTTTTGATAACTGTCTAAATGAAAAGGTAGAAGAGGTGATCTTCACTCTGCTCAATATTCTGTAACAATCTACATGGGAAAAGATTTGAAAAAGTATAGATACATGTATATGTCTTAACTGAATCACTTTGCCGTACACCTGAAACTAACACAGCATTGTTAATCAACTATATGCCAATATAAAATAAAAATTTAAAAAAATAAAGAAAAGCTCATGCTTATGTCCTTGGAACATGTGACTTGGCCTGGCGCTCTTATTTTGCTTACAGATGTCTGAGCAGAGTGGTACAAGGATATCTTCTATTTCAGGTCTTGCTATTTGGGCAGCTGGAAAAGTAGCTAACAAAACAATCTGTCAGAACATGATTCTCAGTCTCACTTATTCAGAATTAAAGGTAAGTTGGGCAGTGGATTAGGAAAAAAGCCTACAATCAGATCAGTGACCCCAGTGAGACCCTATCATTAAAACTTTAGTGCTGAGTCTGCAAGCCTCTGTTCCTCTGATTAGGCAATTTACTCTATTTCCACTCTTGTGTCTGTGAAAACATTCAGTTGCAAGATGCTTTCTAACTCTCTAGGCTCATAAAGTGTTGTTCTGAGGAAAAGAAAAGGAGAATCGATTATCTTATTTAGTGATCCATCATGATGAAATCAGAAAACATGAGGGGTTCATGGATAATATTAAAAAGAGACAAAAGCATCCAGATGGGCAGAAGGGCACAGACCCCTGCTGAGTCCTAAAAGCCCAAGGGAAATGCCTTTTCTCCTCAGTGTGTGTGGATCCCAGTGATTACTTATGTCAGGTAGCAACACGGTGGAGCGGACAAACTGGGGCTGCATTTTCACTAAGCTGATTATTTTGAAGGTCACAGAGTGACTCTGCAGTGCCTCAGTTTCCACATCTGTGTGGTATGGATACTAATTCTTTCCATTACCTTGCAAGTTTGTTTTGATGCAGTAATCGATTGGGAAGTGTTTTGAAAGTATTATATAAATCAAAGGATGTTATCTAACTCATAAATACTGACTTTTATTTTTAATTCAGATCTAGGTGTGTTGGTGGGTCATTACTAAATATGGTAATCATGTTTTTATTGTACTTCTTGTTTAAGGCTGATACTGACTAACGAATTGCAGGGCAATACTTAAAGGGACCATTGAAGTATTTCTATTCATATTTTTTATGAAAATTCATAGGGACTTCATTCTGTTCCTATTAGAGATGATTGGAAACATCTAATCATCTTATTTTCTGAACCAATATGGTAAATCACAAAGAGAAACACCAAAATAGAATGTGCTATAGAATCTCAGATGTGTTTTCTTCTCATCTGATCTAGATGAACTATAGCTAGGGTACTGACCAAAAACTTGCTCATGTTTGAGCCCTAAGTGTAATAGATTTCCCAGTCATTTGTTTTAATAATGTAAGTAAAACCCACTAACATCATACTTGTTAACCTGATTAGGTGACAAACCTCAGCTCCTCAGAGATGTCCCACTGCCTGTAAAGAGTGAGTAATAGTAAATGAGATGAGGTCAGCTTGTAGAACATACAAAACATAAATAATGAGCAGGGGAGAAAACAGTTGAGAGAGATGAGAAAGGTGTCACTGTGTGAAACATGTTTTCCTTTCCTCACACTAAGGGCATTCTGAACTGTTTTAAATAAGCCTTAACCTTTCCTGCAAGGGTGTCTGTAAACATAAGTGTTTTTGTGACCCTCGTTCATGATGATTCTGTAAATCAAGAAAATATCTTCCACAATGGAAATGTCACATCTGCTTATGAACCATATTTAATGGAGTTTGTTTCCCCTGCTTTTTAAATCAAAGAATTTGCTTCTCTGTCACCTGGCTTTGGAGACTATGAACATAACATTGCATTGTGAAATGTTAGGGAGATTATTAGTAGCTACTGTGTTATTTTTAGTAGTATAATGAAATATTTAATGTTTTGTGACTGACTCCTTCAGGTGAAATTTTAACACAAAATAAAATGTGAGCATATACTGTATTTTAAAATGTATACTGTATTATAATGGACATTTTAAGACTGCAGTTTGTTTTAACAAAATCATAAATTGTCCTGCCCGCCAGTTGATTCACAAAAGCAATAAGGGACAGTGGGGATCAGAAGACACAGGTGTATCCTTAATAGTTTAACTAATGTGCTCTTAGATGTTGAGTAAAAATAGCATTTCTCTGCAGTGCCATATTTTCTGTCTTTAAGGGGGGAATACATTTGTATACTTTTTCCTCTGATGCATGATATATACTGTGGAATAAATGGTTAAGATGTGCATATAAATATCAAAGTGATGACTTACCTTTTTATTCCTGTTTACCTTTCTCCAATACTAATAACATTAACATAAACTCAGGTGTTGATGAGAAGAAAATTATGAAGGATGTTAAAAAAGTAAAAAATGAGATGGGCATGTTGATATGACAGCATTAAAATATATACAGACAAAAGAAAAAACAGAGCATTTTGAATAAGTTATATCAGCACTGGTATATATTTGACACCCACCCCCTCAAATTAAAAAAAACAACAACAACACAGGACTAGGCTAACAAAAATTTAAAAACACATATTCAATAGCCACAAAAATTACGCTACAATCCCAAGAATCCAAAATATAAATATGTCAGCCAACACCAAGAGCAGTAAGTCACATTGGGTGTTAATAACTGTATGGGAGGAAGCAGAGGAAATGAAAGTGACTGCTGATGACCTTCATAGCAGGAAAACCTATGCACCTAATCAATAACATGAAATGCAGGCCAGAATCCCAGTTAGCATGGGAAGTTCAGTGAGCCAAATTCAGGAATGTAGCCTAAACAAGGTTTCCATTCAGGGACAAATACATATAATAGAAGGACTACTGAAAGGTTAGTTATTATGGGTCACACTGGACAAATGAACTTTCAAACTAACCAACTGATGCTCTTTCCCAGTACCAAGGCCTATAATGTGAAAATACTGCTGAGACTGTAATCTGACCTGAGAAGGATAGGAACAAAGGAAAGAAAAAGATGGGGCAAGAGAGCAAAGGAGGCAGATCCCCAGAATACTCGAGATCATATTTTCTAATCTCTTACTGTGCCAATAGGAGAGTCCTAAATCATAGATATTGGAAAGCTGTTCTGTCCCAGCTTCCTCTGTTATTAGTGTAGGGAACCTATCTTGCTAAATATAAGCAATGTAAAAGGATTACAGTAAAATTACACCTAAAAATTTGAAGGGTAACAATGATCAGAATAAAGATTTGTACAAATGATGACACAAGTAGTCTTTTAATATGAGTGAAAATAATTTAAGGCAATGAAATCTGTAAAAGAATAAATAAATCAATCAGATTTAGATAAACATGAGATAAAAGAAATGTTTGGAGAAAAGGAAGATTTCTAAAGTAATTTGAAATAACTCATGAAAGAATTAAAAATAATATATAAAATCATTTAGAAATGAGGTCAAACTATAATTCAAAAAAGAATACATAAATACCTTAGACAATGCCTTAGGATAGATACAAAAGAATATGAAAACATTTTAAAATAATTGGGAAGAAGGTATTAATGAGTATAAGTGATGGATAAAGAAGATCAGAAGAACAAAAGCATATGTATAAAATGATTCCTACTATATGAACCCAAGCAATAGGACAAAACTAATCCTAAAACTTAAAATTCAATTAAAAATATTGAATCACCTTCAGTTTCTTTGAAATGTTTTATAGTTTTCAGAGTGTAAGTCTTTCACCTCCTTGGTTAAATTTATTCCCAGGTATTTTATTCTTTTTTGATGTGATTTTAAACAAGATTGGTTTTTTGCTTTTTCTAATAGTTCATTATTAGTGTATAGAAAAGCAACAGATTTTCATATATTAATCTTGTATCCTGCAACGTTATTGAATTCATTTATTAGTTCTAATAGTTTTTTTGGTGGAGACTTTATGGTTTTCTACATGCAGTATCATGTCATCTGCAAATAGTGACAGTTTTACTTCTTTCCTTCCAGTTTGGATGCCTTTTATTTCTTTTCCTTGTCTGATTGCTGTTACTAGGACTTCCAATACTATGTTAAATAAAAGAGGTAAAGGTGGGCATCCTTGTCTTTTCCTGGTTTTAGAGGAAAAGCTTTCAGCTTTTCACCATTGAGTATAATGTTAGCTTTGGGTTTGCCATAAATGAACTTTATTATGCTGAGATACGTTCCCTGTATACCAACTTTGCTAAGAGTTTTCCTTATCATGAATGGATGTTGAATTTTGTCAAGTGCTTTTTCTATATCTATTGAGATGATCATGTGATTGTTATCCTTCATTTTGTTAATGTGGTGTATCACATTGATTATCATTAGTAATTTCAAGCACGTCTTTTGGATATGCTTGAAGTGTCCAACAGTAAAATTATAAAAAAAGAAAAACACAGTGTCACTCTTTCCCCAAATCAGGCATGAATTTTAGTCTGTGAATCACTGAGAACCATCAAAGCAACATGGTGGCTGGTAATAGATTACATTATTATATATTGCTATGTAAGTGAACTGTCCAACAGATGCTTGAATTTATTCACTGCATTACCTTGACTTCTAAGCACTACCATATTTTTCATTTCATAGTTCTTTAGTTTATCATCCATAGAGATCTGATCTCAATTTTTAAAATATTTGTCTTTACTCATGCTGCTGTTTCAAAGATCACAAAGGTTATCACAGATGCCAAACTTAATTACTTATTTGCAGTAATCAATCTAGTCGATTCTGAACATCCCTTTGTTTTTGAAAGAATCTCTTCTTCACTTTAGTAAGAAACTCTGTTCTGACTTAATCACTTTTCTTTTTTATTGAACCTTGAGTTATAAACATTATCTAAGCATTTACTCAGTCAATCTCATTGACTAGCCATTGCAAGACAACAGAAGCCAAATGAAGAAATGGTTTCCCTATGATTCAAAATGGATAGTTGTAAAAATTCAAGGTGATAGAAATGCTATATTTATTTGGTTATTTGTTTTTGAATAAGAAAGTGGATGGTTTGGGGAGTGCAGTGGGTTCTCATTACTGAGACCCAACAATTTTCAGACATTCAATAAGTAATTATAGAATGAAAGAAAAATGCAGGATAATTAATAGTACCATATGTTGAAGAGAGAGAATATATATAAATAGAAATATCCATTGGACTTTTATTTAGATGATCCTCAAGAGACTCAATAAATGTATGTTGAAATGAACTGAACTAGTGAGATCACTGTGAGTAGATTGGTGGGAGTGGAGAGCTAATCACATTAGATTGAGGAGTTAAAAAGAGACATTCAGAATAGACTAAAATCGTCTCATGGGTCAACTCATCCAAGAAGATATACTGCAAAGATGTTTATTAAATTTATGTATAAATACCCAGCTCCCAGTCCATTTTCATTGTGAAACTTCTTTTTAACTCCCTCGGGCAGAACATCCATTTTCTTTGATCCATCAAAGATAATTGCTTATTGCTATTCAGTCTTGTTCCATTCTGCCCTATAATATGCTATTTACTATCTTACCAAGTAGAGAATTAATTATTTTGTATGTGTAATATATTCAATTAACACTGTGCTAAATGTCTGAAGAAGTAAATTTAATTAAATAAATTTCATATCTACTAACAGTTTTCCTAATTTTAAGGCCTCCAGAAAGAAAATCCTACACATTCCCTTAAAGTAAATGAAATATCTAATGCTTCTGATTATCCACTTATCTTGTTCACAAGGAAGCTCTATAACAATTGGTGACTGTTCAGTAAGAGGCTGTGAAAGAGGCTGCTAGTTGCCTGCTAACCATCCATTCTCTCCTTCCTCAGTAATAGAACCTCTGTAGTTTTGGGGATGGCAGTGTACCCGATAAATAACAAATACAACTCTCAGCTTCTCTTTCATAAGTAGGGTCTGCATGAGATATAAGTAAAAGACCGATGATTTACAGTTATAAGATAAATAAGTTTTAGTGATATAATGTACAGTTTGGTGACTGTAGTTAATATCATGCTGTATATTTCAAAGTTACTAAAGAGAGTAAGTCTTAAAAGGTCTTAACAGGGCTTCCCTGGTGGCGCAGTGGTTGAGAATCTGCCTGCCAATGCAGGGGACACGAGTTCGTGCCCCGGTCCGGGAAGATCCCACATGCCGCGGAGCAACTAGCCCCGTGAGCCACAACTACTGAGCCTGCGTGTCTGGAGCCTGTGCTCCGCAACAAGAGAGGCCGCGATAGTGAGAGGCCCGTGCACCGCGATGAGGAGTGGCCCTCACTTGCCGCAACTAGAGAAAACCCTTGCACAGAAACGAAGACCCAACACAGCCAAAAAAAAAAAGGCAAAATTCCTTTAAAAAAAAAAGGTCTTAACACAAGAACGATAAAATTGTAACTGTGTGAGGTGACGGATAATGCTTGCTAAACATTGTGCTAATCATTTCACAATGTATATATATGTCAAATCATTATGTTGTACACCTGAAATTAGTGCATTGTTGTATGTTGGTTATATCTGAAGAAAGGTGGGAAAAAAGTCTCATGGGTCATCTAAGAAAGCTCACTTTGTTCTTGCTCCTGCTTGGGCTGTGGATGTGATGGTTGGAGCTCCAAAAACCATCTTGTAACTATGAGGTAAATGAGGATAGAAGCCAACTACAAAGGATGGAGAAGTATGTTTTGCAAAAGAAAAATAAACACCATCGTGTTTACCCCACTATATTGAGAGGTCTCTTTTACTATCAGTTGGATGTAATTTTTGGCTAATATACCCACCATATATTTAAAGATATTCTAAATCAATTATATATTTCTTAGAATGATTACTTTTAGTTCTTTAAATCTTAACTTTATCATAAATTTAGTGGCAACCAGCATTTCTAGGACTGTTCTCAGAACCTATCCAAATTTCTCATTTTGAGGACTGCTATGTAGAAACATAAAACTATCAGGAGTCTCTAATATAGGGAAAAAATGAGTAAAACTATGTGATGAGACTTTCTTTAATTATAATGGTATGGATAGTGATGTTATTTGCCGTCCAGAAATATAAGAAACATTGTGTAACCCCTAAAGACTGAAAGAAAAGCTAATACATTTTTTAAGGTGATGGCATCAAAAGTAACTATGCAATTTCACTAAACATATATTGTATCTCGGGGACTGGATGGAAGCAACATGAGTTTGGCTCATGGTTACAAATCTCTTGTTATTTCCTTTCAGTCAAAAGAGACCAGAATTGCAGCCAGATGTTCGTAAATACCTCTCCTCACAGAGCATTCAGAAAGACTTTTGCATGTGTAGATTTTGTTATTGTTGTAGTTTGAAGTTAAACAGGTTTTTATACTGAAAAATAATAAAACTGCACTCTGAAAATACATAATTTTGTTTCATTAAATCAGACTGGCCAGCTTATGGATCTGTTGGCATTTAAGAAATTTTATAAAATAATCTATTAGACTTTACACAGAATGTGAGAGAGAAAATAAAACATAGAGGAGGGGGGTAGCAAAAGAAAAAAATTTCTGTGCACTTGAAATAATAAGTATACATTCAGAAAAGAGTCAATTTTATCAGTGGTAATGCCTGTTCAAAATTAGATTTGGGGCTTCCCTGGTGGCGCAGTGGTTGAGAGTCAGCCTGCCGATGCAGGGGACACGGGTTCGTGCCCTGGTCCGCGAAGATCCCACATGCCGCGGAGCAGCTAGGCCCGTGAGCCATGGCCGCCTGGCCTGCGCGTCCGGAGCCTGTGCTCTGCAGCGGGAGAGGCCGCGGCAGTGAGAGGCCCGCCTACTGCAAAAAAAAAAAAAAAAATTAGATTTGGTTCATTAGGTTCAAACTGTTTTTATAAGATAATTTCGGAGTCAATGAAATCTGCTAATGATTTTCATGTTTTTAACAAGGATGACATGGTTCTATTAGTGGTCATGCATTTGGATTTGTATGTTAAACATATTTTAATATCCCATTTGATGTAGGTCGCTTAGGCTTCATTCTTTCAATTTGCAAGGCAGTTCTCAGGATAATCCTTCTGAATCTGCCTCAGCAAGCAATCTTCTGAGAACATTTTTTGTTCTCTGGTGGGCAACATTGGTGATTTAAGCATTCCCATGGAAATGTCTTTTATTTTCCTGGAAATACAGGTTTAAAATCTTTGAAAGGAAGTAGAGTATACAGAATGAGAGCTGAGGTTGACAGCTGGGAAAGTCAGCAGGGTTCAAGGCTACCTGCAAGCTACAGGGAGGGGGTCCTCCTAAAGAACTAATATAGATAGACTTATGTTTTCTTGCAGCTTGCTTTTTGTTCCCAGTTTGCAAAGTGGGAAAAGTTTTGTGTTTTTCAGTTGCAAACAACTGACCTATAAAGCTAAAGAATTATAGGTTAAAGTGCATATTGTAGTGTTTAGTTTATTCTGAGTGGTTTGCATTTTGTAACACAGTTTATTTACTCCAAACTTGTTTAAGTTTCCTAAAGTATTGTGTCATGACTTGAACATTTACCACAAGGAAGGGCATGGAGCTGAAGCTGCCTTTCCTCAGCTTTCATGCAGTAATTTTTCAACAGCTGTTATCAGCAATGCAGCTTGTCAAATGCACATCTGAGTTTACAATGTGGGGACAAATCAGAAAGAATTCTGAGGTGTTTATCCTTAACATGATGGGTTAGTTATGTTTATATAGGGTCAAATTAACACTGAAAATAATCACTAAGCAAAAAATAGTCCTTTGAATTGACGCAGTCCATCAAATAAACCCAAGTCATTTTTATCCATCTCTATATCAAATAGCGGGAGAGCAGTGAGAAACTCTAGACGGAGCTCTGGGTCCTGGATTCAAGTTCCAACTCTGCAGCTTACCACCTCCGTAACCGTTGGAAAGCCATTTAAATCCTTTGTTGTTCATTTCTTCATCAGTAATCATTGTGAACGTGATAACTACAGCATTGAGCCGCAGGGAGAATAATTTGAATAATTTATTACATTGATTGAATTTTTTAATGTGCCAGGCATTGTTATAACTACTTTACATGGAATATCTCAGTTTTCTCAACAGCCCTTTGAAGTGGATACTGCAATAATTTCCACTGCAAGGGGAAAAAGCTGTGACTAACAGAGTTCAGGTAACATTCCCAAGATCACAAAGATCACAAGTCCTGGAGTTGGAGTTTGTCCTTGGGAATTTGTCCAGTCTGTCTCTAGAACTCAGGCTTTTAACTTATATGTTGCAAAGTAATTTGTAAAACTTTAAAGCCTACAGCAGTTTAAAGTGGTAGCGTTTTTATTATAAAAATTTGAACTGTGTAACTGTAAATAGGTTACTCATTGAAACTGCTTGATAGAGGTGGGAAGGCCTACAGTTGGGAGGCCTTTTTGCTGTTCAACCCAGTTTCTGTTTCTCACTTAGGAGGTCTGAGGCAAAAAGATTGGACTAGTGCCTGTTTGACCTATTGATGATTCCATCCTGAAACATGTTCTTATTCTTGAGAGTATCCAGTGGAATGTAAAAGCTATTTTTAGTAAAGATGTTTGATCAAAGTATGTTAGGTACTGCTTTTCTCAGCATAATTCCATCTGAAAGGGAAAGATAGAATAATTAGGTCAATAGCACGCTTTCTATATTCTCATTGTTCCAATGATCATGAGTATTTTGTTTGTATATTGATATTAAGGGTATTAAGTTTTGTGTAATACTAACCTTAAAATTTCACATTGCTTTCTGAGTTACACCTTAAGGCTCGGCTGCAGATGCATTACCGTGATCTAGTATCTTTGTGCTGATTTTCTCATTAATTAGTATGCTCTTGGCATCTGGCACCATATGCTGCAGTGTTCCAAAAAAAATTACCATAGCATAACTTTATTATTGCAGATCATAACATTGGTGATGCATGATTTGCTAAGCACAGTCATATTTGACAGAAGCTTCAAACAATTATTACAGCATACTTAGGATGCATTTCATCTAGGCCTTATGAATAGTCTCAGAGATCGTAACCAATACAGTTTTACAAAAAGAACATTAAAGCCACAATAAATGTGATCAATAATTTCAGTGAACAGGTACTCTCCATGCGATTTTTAAAATGTTTGTATCAATGTTTTCATATAGTCTTGTCAAAATGATACTCTCTGAAATATAAGATCACTCTCAGTCACAGAAATAAATGACTTATACATTTCTAAAAACATTTAGTTCCAATTTTGTACATATCCTTCAGTTACTTAATATGCATTTAAACACATTTGGATATTAATTTCTTTTCCTCAAATACTTGTTAGACTTCTTCTAAACATATATGTTTCCATATGCCTCAAGGAGACTGCCACCTTTTATCCTTGTTTTTCAGATGTGGATGTCTTCAGTTGAGATTGATTGGATGTGGTTTCTAGTTAGCAAGTTAAAGAGTTATGAAGAGGCAAGGGTAAATGATGGCACTATATCTCTAATCACCATCCACTGATACATTGTTTTGGTGTTTTGTTGTTTCTGTGACTTGAGCCTGTTCCCCAGCCGGAAGCGCTTACCTCCTGAATGCCTGTATGTTGTAGCTTATCCACCTTTTATTTTTATTAGAATGGGAGCATTGTTCCTTTGCATGTTTCTGTATCCTAAGGAGAAGTGGAACTACCTATTCAGCGACTTCTAAACACAAAATCTCTAAAACAAAAAATCCTTTTAAAAGAATATAATTTTTTTACAGAAGTAAATGGTCTTAGGAAATATGGAATTGACCTTGTTAATATTATTGTTGAGAGAAATGAAATCCAGCGAGAGTCAATGAATTGCTGAGTTATACACCTCAGAATGACAAATTTGGGGATCTGATGCATCTGATGGTGCTCTTTGGACTACATCAAAGTTTCATTGTTCACTAAGGAAGGATGGGGAACAGATCAAGGTGATGGATATGAATATTTATTTTTTTACCAGAGAGTAAGGGAACCAGAGGGTCTGAGGTGATATCCCTTTTTGACACTTACTACCTGTCATTGGAACTTGTCCTTTGAATAAGGTATTGGAATAGCACTATATACTCCTTTAAACTTTCTGGCTCTTTTTTCAGTAAATTCAGATGTAGTCATCTGGTTTGGTGGAAAAACATACAGGTTTAGTGTGATATCAACCAAAATTCTACTAGGTGTGCTTATGAAAATTTACACATTGACTAAATTTATATTAAAATTTTAAAAGAATAGCTAGAATCATCCTAAAATAGAACAGATTTGGATTTCAGTGTTTATTTTCAAGCTAAATGCTAAATTGGCACAATGAGAGAAAAATAGTCTAATAGAATAGAGTTGAGGGGTAGATAGACACAGGTACAATGACTCTTGCTTTATGATAAAGATGTAACTGTACAACAGTGAGGAAAGGGTGGTTTATCTCTGAATAGTGCTGGGCCAACCATATATACAAAAAAAGGGGGGAAATTCTCAATCACTATTTGACACAATAGACAAAATTCAGTTCCAGTTGGATTATATGTCTAAATATGAATGGTAAAATTATCCTATTATCCTTGAAGATAATAATAGAGATTTTTAATATTATAAAATTATAAAATATAATATTATAAAGTAAAAAATTAAGAAATTCTGTTTATCAAAAGACACTATTAAGAGAGTGAAAAGTCAAGCCATTGAACAGGTGAATATATTTTCAACATAAATAATGGTCAAAAGTTTTTTTATCCAATGTATACAAAAATCTTCTACAAATAAATAAAAATGAGAGAATAATCCAAAAGAAAAATTCATGAGAGGATTGAGTAAGCTCCTCACAAAAGAAGATATCCAGATGTCCAATAAAAATACTAGAAGATGCTCAACCTCATTATTCATCAGGGAAATGCAACCTCAATATAATATCCTACACATTGTAATAATGGCTAAATATTAAAATAATGCTAATACCAAGATCTTACAATGATGTGGAGCAATCCCGTTTCTGATGGGACTATAAATTATCATTTTGGAAAAATACTTAGCAGTGTCTTCTAAAGTTAACATATGTATACACTATAACCTAAGAATTCCATTCCTGAGTGTGTTCTCAATAGAAATGTACGTATATGTACACCATAGGGCATGTGCAAAGCTATTCAGAGCAGTATTGTTTTTAATAGCCCCAAAGTGAAAATATCCCAAATGCCCATTAATAGTAAAATGGATAAAGTGTGGTATATTCACATCTTAAGATACTATATGTAAATAAATATGAAATAATTACTGTTAAAGTAATAAGCATAGGTGAATTCCACAAACCTATGTTGAGTGAAAGAAACTAGCCAAAAAATACATATTTTATGCTTCAATTTATCTGAAGTTCAGAAACAAAAAATTAATCAAGACTTTTAGAATTCAGAGTCGTGGTTATCTCTGGGGAGGAAGGAAGTGTAGCAATTGTAAAATGGTGTGAGGAGAACTTCTGGTGTGGTATCGATGGTATTTTTCTTGACTTTGGTGGTAATCACATTTATATATTTTGTGATAACTCTTTGAAGTCAGCACCTATGATCTGAATATAATTCTGTGTATATGCTACTTTTAGTTTTTAAAATTACTAAAAAATAAGGCTTATCAAGAAAAAAGGACTTGGGTACTATTTTCCTAGACTGCTCATAAACTCGTAGGCTTAATACCTTCTCTTATGTTATACAACTTTCAACTCAAACCTTGATTTCTCTGTACCATTTTTATAAACATAACCTTATATAAAATTAACCCTGTTGCTAATATTTATTACTGGCATCCAATTCTTCGCATCTATTTGTAGCACACAGAAGAAAGTAGATTTTCAAGAGTCCTTAGGAAAATTTTTGTTTAAATGCATTTTATGTTGCTTGGAGAAGAATTTCACCATTTCTATACTAAATCATCTGCATGAGATAATTGAGATCATAGAATGCAGTTAAACCAGCTTGCTAGTGTTTTTAGTCACAGGAATCCATTATACTTGGAGATGTGAAAGGGAGTTGAGAGCCTTATTTGTAGCCTTATTTCTAAAAGCTTTATTAATTATGAGGCTCATTCTTTGCAGAGATGGCTGACTAAGTTGGTATTGGGAAAGTGACCGAAGGAAATGGCTTTTATTGACTTCTGATCCATCTATCTCTGAAATGGAATTAAGATAATATTCTTTAGTGTATTTTATATTCTCCAGGCATCTGGAAATGATTTCTGTGAAGCAGCACCCAGGCAAAAATCAAATAACTGGTCTTTCTTTAATTTTCCATCTCAAATAAACGATCCAAATGCACAAAGTTTATTGAGGGAGCCTAAAGGCAATATTTGTCATCAATTAATATACAGATAAGTTTGAATACCTAAAGCAACTATTTCTAGGCAAAGTAAGATATATTGGTATACATTCCCCATGATATGGATAGAGATTTGTGATTTTACTTTGATGGATCCAGGGTAAGTGATACTTTTAAATTTCTTTCAACACTTCTCATTCACTTCTAAGCCTGAGGACAATTTTATATTTGCTATTTTGTGGCAAGTATCAGAAGTAATTATTAACTCAATATTGTTTGTGTAGTCCCACTTGTTGCTGCTTTAAATTTCACCCTTTAGCTCACTTTACCTGCTAATGCCTACTTTATATTTTCCTTCACTTTCTGTGTTCTTTGCCACAAAAAGTGATATTTTTGAACAGGCAAATGCAGTGACACACAATGAAGCTAGTATATAACAATCACATCTTTTGTAGAAGTGGGGAGCAATGTCCTGTTCTTAATTTAAAAAGTGAAAACTAGATATGTATACTTGTAAATAAATGTCTGTGTCTATCTGAGGATAAGGATTTGACAAATTCTTGAATATTCCATGTGGAGGTTTTATTAACTAACAAGTAAATCAGTATTGGTATGTGATACACATTGAAATAAAATGTACATAAATTATTGTGGAAATGGTTTTTGATGAGGTCTTAGGAATGTAAATGCATTGAATGATGTTACATTTTACCACTTTCCTGAAATAATAGTTTGTTTTTTCTTTAGTCATTGATCTGACATATTGTCAAACTGTAAACTACGTGAAGGACAATGACTGAGGAAGAGTAAGATGTACATTACAGACAAATTCAATCAGGCCCTTCCTGTTGTAATACTATTAATAAAGTCTTAGCCCAGTGTTTGAATTTCTTAGCAAGAATCTGGATGGGTTCTGGGTCTTTAGCTTATTACTCTTATTACTTGGGGGGATTTTGATCATTGCATAGATTAAAGCATAACTTTAAAAAAGTGAAATCATGACTCTCAGGCAAATATAAAATAAACATATGTCAAAGATTTTATTTAACTCCGTTTCTGAAGGGGCCAGTAAGGTGTTACGACTGGTTCAAAGAGCGCTTAAGAAGTTAAGATATTCGTAGGAAATTTATCAAAAAGACAGGACCTACTGTATAGCACAGGAAACTCTGCTCAATATTATATAACAATGTAAATGGGAAAAGAATTTGAAAAAGAATAGATGCATGTATATGTGTAACTGAATCATTTTGCTGTACACCTGAAACTAACATAACATTTTTTTAACATCTTTATTGGAGTATAATTGCTTTACAATGTTGTGTTAGTTTCTGCTTTATAACAAAGTGCATCAACTATACATACACATATATCACCATATCTCTTCCCTCTTGCGTCGCCCTCCCACCCTCCCTATCCCACCCATCTAGGTGGTCACAAAGTACCTAGCTGATCTCCCTGTGCTATGTGGCTGCTTCTCACTAGCTACCTATTTTACGCTTAGTAGTGTATATATGTCCATGCCACTCTCTCACTTCGTCCCAGCTTACCCTTCCCCCTCCCCATGTCCTCTAGTCCATTCTCTACGTCTGTATCTTTATTCCTGTCCTGCTCCTAGGTTCTTCAGAACCTTTTTTTTTTCTCTTAGATTCCATATACATGTGTAATATGACATTGTTAATCACCTATACTCCAATATAAAATAAGAAGTTCAAAACAAAACAAAAGAATGAATAATCATGTCAAAAAAAAGACTCTAGGATAAGATTGCTGAGTTGGATATAATACTTTTTAATGTCCAATAGATCACAAATCTTTGGAGTTGTCTGTTCTAGCAGACAGAAATTACTGTCCTTTATCAAACAAAACCTACAAATTAGCAAGTAACTTCATTAAATCTGGGGCCTTTAATTCGTAATAAGTAATGAAATGAAGTAAGCACATTCTCTTAGACAATCCTTTGGTAGCTTTTGCCAAAGTATGATATTGAAAGGATGAATATCCCAAATTATTCACCTTATTTCCAAGTTTGAGGCAATCTTTCTGATACAAAATAGATATGCAACTTATCTTCAAATAATATAGAATTTGAAATTGGGAAATAAGATTTTCCCTACTTAAAACCATATTGCCAGAAGGGGCAAAATTATCCCTTAATTCAAGTTCCAGGCTATAGGTTATTAAATACCAAGAAGGAAGAAATGTGCTTTCAAGAGGTGCAAAGAACTGTGAGTGTTTGTACTTCTAGTAATGGGATGAGATTGACTGTAACTAATAGAGTGTGAAATAGTCTCCCGAGGAACATAATGAAGTCCTAAAGAAAATAGATTAAAACAGGAGTAGAAAGAGGTCTTGAAAATACAAACCAGGAAAATCACTGCTACATTGGAAGGTGATTTTTAAGTTGTTACAAAGTGTTACTGCCTCTAATTTTGTTCTTTTCATTCATGGCTGGCCACGCGTCAGTTTAATGTTGATTTATCTAATTTATATATACTCCAGAGAACAAAATGGAACCAGAGAATCCAATGCTTATTACTGTAAATATCAGTAAGGTACAGCAAATATTTGCTATGTAGATAGTGCTGTCTGGAGACATGGATCATGGGGAAAGTTGCTAAGCTGGTTTCCCTAACAGATCTCAACACTGATTTTGTGCATCACTGATATTCTAACCGTGTGTCTTGTTAAACATACTGAATGGAATAATGGTTTTGTGATGTGGGCAAGACCCTCCTGAGGGTCTTCCCTAAGAACCTAAACTACTTCAGGAACCAACAGTTAGAAATAAAGGAGTTTCTGTTGTAAACCAAATATGTTACATTGATGAAAATAAGCAGTGCATTTTAGTAAATGCAGTGATAATAAATAGGAAGACATTCCCAGTGATTTAAATAGAAATGACAAATTTTATGTTTAGAGGTACACCTTTTGGTACTTATTATCGGCACTTCACTAATATTTTCCTGAAATAGTGATTTTTCATACATCAGTGTCTTTTAAAAAATAAGTCTTATCATCAGACCATTTCTTCATCCTAAAATCTAAGGACTTTTTTTCATGATGCTGGTTTATCTCCCAAGCATGGGTTTGAAGGATACTAGCTATAATTTTTCTTATACAGAACTATTTTAAACCTGAAAAGTTGAATGCAAAGAAACATCACTAGTATCAATGTTTTTATGGTCAATAAATTTCCTCACATTGTCTACATTTGATTCTCTTTCACAACTGACATTGCAATTTCATAGTAATTTGAATTAAATTGGTTTTTATTGTTTAATCGTTTGATTTTCCAGGTTTGATTTAGTAGTTAAACCTGTATTAGGATGATATTAATATAAATGTATAGTCATTATAATTTAAATGGTATTTAAACCCACTCGTTTTTAAAGAGACTTTTTATTGTATAAGGGAAACACTTTTGCTAGCACCCTTATCCTACATATTCCATTAATATTAACTAATCAAGGCATATGGAAGCGTCGTTTAGAATTTTTTTGCTATACAAGAAGAATCCACCATAAAAATAATATTTGGCTCCTAAAAGTGATTGTCATTTAAACATAAAAACTAGAAAAATTACCTTTCTTGTAATTTTAAAATTTTGTGTTCAACAGTGATAAGCAGATGCAGATTCTTATATTTTATTTGTCTACACAAATAGACATTTTATTTTTTATTTTGTTTTATTTGTTAAGGTGTGAAATCCAATACTGTAAGAATGTGAGAAAAGTATTTTATTCATATTTACTAGTTTTTCCTATGTTCAACATATTTATAGCTTACTGTAGTTAATCACAAAAATATAGCTAAGCAATTTCCAAAGTTTGTAATTATCACTAGATGAAATACGACTAATTTGAGATGACTCACCAGAAAGATGAATAAATTGAGCCTGTCATGATGTTACATATCTATTAAAAGTGTTTCGAAAAATTGGCTGCATACACATTTTAACCAATCTTCAAGTATTAATAATAACCATAAAACTTTAAGAAAATCCCTAAATGCTTAAAGAATTTCATGTACATTATAAACTAATTGTCTGTCAAAGGTTAGCTTAAAAAAATGAAAGGAATGAAAGAAGTTTCTGAATTATACTACTTTAAATAAGCCATTGGAATAACCAATTATGTTCATATCCATTTGCAAATTAAAAGTGATAGCACAGTTAAAAACAAATCTATGGAATACTTATCAAACAGATTTTAAAAGTTGTGGAGAATCTTAAAACCAGAAAAAGATATAAAGCAAACATTCTTTCCTAGCAGCAATAGCAGATCTGTAGTACATGATTGACTAAGTGAATTATGTGCTATTTGAACATGTGTTTTACATAGGTTGGGAATGGTATTTTCATGTTATTTTTCTGAAACTAACACATTCTGTATGTTTCATCATGAGTGAAATAGTCCAGGTTGATTAAGGATCTATTATTTATGAATAATTTTTTATGTAGGGTTTGGGGTTGGAACTTAGGCAACACAATCATTCCATAAGCATTTACGCAGCACCTAGTGTGCACACTGTATAGCACTATGTACCATAAGAACTTTAAAAGATTACAAGTTCCTGTCTTTATATAAAATATATTTTGCATATATGTAAATGAAACAGCTGGAAGTTCTATAACAAATGCTAGAATAAGTAGATTCATGAATACCTTATCAGAATATAAAATGTGTATAGTTTGAGAATAAGCAAAGCTAAATTTAAACATATTTACTTATCCATATTTTTAAAAGATTTACTCTTTAAAATATCTTGCTATTATTTCTAGAGAAGAACAGTCTACAGTATGCAAATACATATTTATATTAAAAAGTGGTGAAGCTGATATAATTTTTATTAGCCTAGAAGCCATATTGTTGCATTAAACCTCAGGATCCTAAAACATTAATTCTGAGGATTAGTACCACCAGTGGATGTGCCTGAAAGCATTTATTTTTCCTTGACTTGAGAGAAATGCAGCATCTTTCAACTGCCAAAAATTGTATATGCATCAACAGTAGGATTTAGGATATAAGAAGAGGGGCAAAGATCTGTAATGAAGGGAGAGCAACTTAAAATTGCCCAAGACCTTTTTACTTCCTTTATCAGGTGGTATTGATTACCTTTCAGGTACATAATACTAAGCTAGATTATTTAGTTTTGCACCAAGTACTGTAGCAAGAAATCTCTGACCTTTAGAAGCTTTTGAACTACTTGCAGAACTAAGAAATAGGTGCAGAGTCTAATTTATTTGTAACCCACTTATATGATTTACTCACAGGAAGCACTGTTTAACTTCAGGAAGTTGGGAATCTGTACCAAGATGAGATCTAGAAATTGTGCCAATTACGCGGTGAACTATTTTCTGATCATTGATCCTGGAAAAACTCTCTCTTGGATCCTGGTGTTTTTCTCTTGGGGATGATACGATTTCAGTGGCTTCCTCTGGACTATGGTTCGGCTGCACAGGTACCTTCTTTTCCTATCCCATAAGGTCGGATTAGGGCAGAGGAGCAAGATTGGGCCTCAGGATAGAGTCCTAACAGGGAGAGATGTAATACTAGCTGCAGTCCCAAAGCTTATACCTGTCATATGGCCCTAATTTAGTGATGTGCCAGAACTGGCTCACACCAGCTCACATTGGCTCATGGAATGTTTGTTATATTTTCAGGAATTTTGTGATCTGGCTGTTAAATAAAGCCATTATTAAAATATAAATTAAATAAAGTTACAATTATATTAAAAGTAAAGGTATAAATACTCAGATTTCACCACATCCTAATTATTTTTTTGCCATATTGTAGTATTATCTATGTGCTTGAGGTTATGTTTACTGTATCTGTGTAGTGGAAGTACTACGTAATTGTGTGTTCCATATTCAGTGGTGTAATATTAATAACTGGAAATTGTCCATAATGGGAGTATTTATACCACATAAATTAGCAAACATTAAGAATCAGTAGTAGTTTTATCATTTTGTTGATTGTCTGGACTTAAAGTGATGGAGAAAATGTTAATAATGGAGATTAAATTGAAATTGTGTTATGGTTGTAGCTCTTTGGGACTAGCACAAAAAATTGAGGAAATATTCTTCCATTACTTGAAAACTAATAAGCCGATTCATCAAGGAAGTGGCTCACATCATTGATGAATGGGTGAAGTTCTGACAGACGTTTGTGTTGTTTCGCTTTCATTTTAATTGGGCACATAAATGAAAATATCAATCACCATTCATGTCAGAGCTATGCTTGTTCAACAACTGCAATCATGGACTGGTTACAAGTATAAGATTTCCTTAAAAAAATCAGTGTAAGAATTCTATTAGACTCAGTTGGCTCTCTAGAATTTATAATAAACAGTATTATATATTTTATTATTTGTAAATTGTTTGCCACACATCCTTTATGTCAGTGAAATTTATAGTGAACGTTTATGTGTCTGTGTGTGTATACTGTTGTTCTTTTTTTCCAGAGAGCTGCTTGTTAAACATTTATCATTATTACCATACCATTTTAGCCCTTACTCTTGCCAGCAAAGGCAAAGCAGGTTCTTAGTGTTCCTTCTCTGTACAGCTGTTACTTTGGTTAGGAGGGCTCATCTCTGGCTTTTTTTCCTACTAAGACTACCATTGTTCTCTGGTTACTTCCTCATTCATCTTCCTTGTTACTTTAGTTTCCATTCTCCACACAGCAGCCAGAGTGATCTTTCTAAGACATAAAGCATGTCATGTAACTTCTCTAGCTGAAATCTTTTAAGGGCTTCTCATTATATCAAGAATAAGACCAGAAGTATTTGCCATGGCCTTCCAAAGTCTGCATGATCTCTTCATACTCAGCTTTCTGTACCGTTTTCCCTCTTGTTCACTATGCTTCAGACACACTGGTGCTATTGTTTGTGGAATACAAAAGACATTTCCATTCTCAGTGTCTTTCCTGCTCGTTCTGCATCTACTGCTTTGTTTCCAGCTTTCTAGAATGGCTCCTTCTTATTCTTCCAACATCTTAAATATTATTTGTTCAAATAGGCCGTCCCTTATCACCCTCACCAAGGTTGAGCTTTACCACTTATTCTTCATCACCTCATTTCACTTATTTCTTTCACAGAATTTTTCATAACCCGTAATTATATCACATATCTATATTTCTTTACTCGCTATTGTCTATGTACCACAAGAGGATGTAAGTTTCATGAGTGCAGACATGCTGTCCTCTTTTTGTCTTGTTTTTTCTTGTTTGTTTGTTTGTTTGTTTGTTTTCCTATAATCCCATTCTACTAACTATGTAAGAGTGGGTGCTGTTTTTTTGTAAGAAAGGCAAGACAAGGAAAGGCAGGCAGGTAGGCAGGTAGGAAGGAAGGAAAGAAGGTAGGTGCAGGCAGAAGAAAATAACTGGTATTACTATTAGCGCTACTATTCTCCTTACAGATCAAGTTCAGTAAATCAGATCATTCCTTTTATTGAATCAGGCCGAGCACTATAACATATTTTTTATTTAGTGGTACATTTGGAGCCAAAATATCCCTCCATCCTAAATGTTAATATTAATATTCTGAACATTAATAAGTAATATGCCTTTATTTATTTAGGGGCAAAAAATGACCTATAGGGGAAAAAAATCTCAGAACAGAGAATGAACCTGCTTCACTTTTTAATGTGAAGCCACAAATTTAAATAATCACAAAGCTTTGAAAAATACCTTTTAGAGACACATGCAATATATGACTATGAAAGTAAATATTAGAGGGTTAATAGAAGTGGAGGTTAACATTCCCAGAAAGAGTTAGGTATGCTTTGATGATGAAGGGGGGTACCAAGACACTTGGGAACTAGATAAGTAATGAATCCCAGAAAGTCAGTAACCGTCATGCTCCATAAAAGAGATTGAACTAGATAAATTTGTTTTTTATTCTCTACTCTGCTAATCTGGCATAGTTATTTTTTAAATATGTAATATTGATAGCACCTTTTGGCAAGGAGAAATGTCTGTTAGCTTGTTCCCCAATAGTACTTTTCCAACTAGTCCCTTTTCCTCTAAATATGGGTATATGCCCATAGTTGAAGGCAGATGTATGCACCATCATCCATTTGTTTGCTATCTAAGGGCCTTTGCCTGGGCAGCAAAGTCCCTTCAGTTTCATTGTCACTAATAATTTAGAGAAGCTGGTATCCCAGGTCACATCCTTTTTCTATATAGAATGACTTGCATGTGTGAGGGAGATCATAGCAGTGGCTATCCTTCCTGTGACATCTAAGGATAATTTTTATTTAAACCTCTTTGGAGAATTGCATACCTATGCATAGAAAATCAAACACACCTAATATGACTTGAATAAGAAGTAATTTTTGAAGAAAATTTTATCTAAATATCATGTGAATATTGGATTTTGGGAAACTAGTTTAGTGAGTCAAAATTATAAAGTTGTCATCTCTTCCTAGGCTTCTATATACATCTCTATATTACCCTGGTTAAATAGTGACTCAGTGAAAATCAGAAGTACTCACCTTTATCGTATTAAGTATTAAAATGCTCAATACATCTCCCCACATAGCAAACTTCTTAGGAAGATATTCAACATGTAGAAAAGATAGAAAACACAGAAGAGCAGTGGGTCTCTGCTTTTAAGAACTTTTCTCCTTTTTAAGAAATTTTGGTGCTATTTGAAGAAGTTTACCAGTAATACACACCTTCTGAGCTTCTAAAGCAAAGCCATCCATGGGAAGAATAATAGAAGTAATGTGATTTCATGATTGGAGTGCTTTTAATGTATCTAAGTACTAGCGTCATGTTCTTACTGCAGGAAACAGTGAATTATTTGGTATGATTTGGCTGGCTAGTTGCCTAATAGTTTATCATTAAGAATGTAGCTCCATGTCACAATATTTTAATCAGTACTATGTTTCAGCTTGTTGATAGCCAAAGAGTTAATTAATATTATTTTCAACCTGTTACATTGTCATAATTAGGTGAAGTTATCAGAGCACTGATTCAGGAATCAAAAGATCTCACGGTGACACAAACTGACTGTGTTACTTTAAGCAAACCAAATCACCTTTCTGTGCCTCAGTTTTTTGATAGGCAGAATAAAGGAGTTGGGTATAATGACCTGTGAAGAGATTCGTTTTCATCTTAAATATGTAATATTTCATTCAGCTCTTGCTACTCTCATGGAATAGTCTTTAACTCATGAGATAAATACTTTAGTATTTAGGGTAAGGTATCATGATGTTAACATTTAACTCTGAAATGATTTGGGAAAAATGTGTGTGTGTGTGTGTGTGTGTGTGTGTGTGTGTGTCCGTGTGTCCATCCATCCAACCATCCATCCATGCATCTATCTATAAACAAAAATAGAGACAAAAAGTGACAGAGAAAAGAGCAAAAACAAATGAGGCAAAATATTAACAATTGGTGAATGTAAGTGGAAAGTATGTGAATGTATTATATTCTTACAACTTTTTAAAAAAAGTTTACAACTTTTCAATAGAAAAGATAAATAAATAAAATAAAAAAATAAATAAAAAATAAAAAAATAAATTTAAAAAAAAAATAAATAAATAAAAGATAGATAGATAGAATAAACATTCCTGTTACAAACCCAAGAAGCAATAGCAGAAAGGTACAAAATGAAAGTATTTTGTTTAGGGATTAGTGCCAAATACGCCTCAATACATTATTCTGCTAAAACTTGGAAGGATGTGCATCTTTCTGCCTATGAGATTAAATCCACGTGATGAGTCTTACTACCCTCTGGCTAGTTATATGTGTGATAAGGAGGAAAGAGGACTAAGTATGATGACAGGGCCTAGTGGTGGCATGTCCTGCCTTGTCCACTTGCCACATGTTGACAGGAGGAGTAAATTGGCCCAGAACATATGCCCTTTACTTTTAAATAAAGAATGGCTTCAGTTGTAAACACAGCTCAGTTAATGTACTGTAATCGATTAGCATTATCACCTCTTGTGGAAGAGTGAGGAAGGAGATAGGAATAAGGAAGCAGAGACCACTTCCTCTCTACATGGAGTCAGCATGGGTGAATAATCTATTTATTATGTTAGTTCCATAGGAAGTATAATAGTCTCATGGATATGCAGTATATGTGAATATAATTAGAACAGTTGCTTAACTTAAAAACTTCTGGAACTTTCTGCTTTCTGCTCCAGCCTATTAGTTTATACTTTTCATATAAAGTCAACTTTAAGTTTATATTTTCACCTTGAGCTACTCTAACAAGTTCAATTCTCATATTAGGTGTCCGTTTGTCTTTTATAATCACCTCTAGCTTCTTAATATATATATATATTTTAATTAATTAATTAATTTATTTATTTTTGGCTGTGTTGGGTCTTCGTTTCTGCGCGAGGGCTTTCTCTAGTTGCGGCGAGCGCGGGCCACTCTTCATCGCGGTGCGTGGGCCTCTCACTATCGCGGCCTCTCTTGTTGCGGAGCACAGGCTCCAGACGTGTGCAGGCTCAGTAGTTGTGGCTCATGGGCCCAGTTGCTCCGCGGGCATGTGGGATCTTCCCAGACCAGGGCTCGAACCCGTGTCCCCTGCATTGGCAGGCAGATTCTCAACCACTGCGCCACCAGGGAAGCCCCTTAATATTTTTAATTAGAATTTGTTTCTAAAATACATTTCTCAGAGTTTTTGAAGGTTTCTGTTTTTCTGCCTTTGCAAACTTTTGGGGAAAGACTGTTTTACTCTGTGGCTTCTGTTTGAAAACAAGTCATTGGAGACCACTTGAACTGCACATTTTTTAATGAAGCCTCTGAAATTATGTTGTTACTGTGATTGATAGACCAGTTTCAGGTTAAAAATGCTTGATTGCGAAAGTTCTGTATTTCTAAAACTAAATAATTTACAGATCAAATGTACAATATAACTACCTAAAACAAATTTTCAGAAGCAGTTTCTGATACTGTATTACAGTGAAATCATTAGCTTTTTGACTTCTAAGAGGAATCCTTCAAGAAGTATTTAGGTTGGCCCTATGGAGAGCTATCCATCCTAGGGTACAGGAAAGTGTGATATGCTCTGGGTATGGTCTGGGTATGCTTAACTGAGAGGTACTTAACATGTTGAGGTGTTTTGTTTTGTTTTTTAAAAATCTAAATAGGTGCCCTTAATTTAATATTGCAAAAATTGAGAGGAAATAAATTATATCATAACCAATACCAGGTCAGATATTGGTTCAAAAATCTGAATTTTCTGTACTTAGTGTGTTAAGAGGATTATTATCAGCCAAAGTCTAAAAAGGGCACTGGAGTAAAAAAGGATACCATGGTTCTTTTAAAGAGCTGGAGCAAAATTCTGACATTGGAAGATTCTACTTTAGGGAAAGAAGAATAAGAAGGGATAACCATTGAAATGTGTAGCTAAAAATAATCTATGTTGAGAGGCATGATTACAGAATCAAAAGACTAAGTTGCTTTGAATGTAACTTGGAATGACCAACCTCGATGCAGAATTTTACTAAGGTTGCCTATAGGCTCTGCAGAGGTGGCAGGGATGGGGAAGGACTGGAGCTGGCTTCCTTGGTTAGTCTTAGACTAAGGACCAATCTAGGATGTCTTTGAAATTTTGAAACATGGGAGGTCATAATAATGAAGGTAAACAGTGGTCCGGGTGGGCAGTATCTTCTAGCACATCTTCTTGTTTGACCCTATACTCAACCAGTAACATTTGGGAACAAGTTTTATTAGTTCAACTTTACATACAAAGACTCAAAGATGTTAAGAGACTGGCAAATTTATACAGTAAGAGGATGTCAGGCCTAAAATTCAGACCTATAGCTTCTAAGTTCAAGTTCAGAGTTCTTTCTACTACATCAGGAGAGAGAATTACTACCTCCGGGGGTTTCCCGCATATGTGTTTCTGTTTTCAGTGAGCCAGAATACGAAATTATTCAGAATGTTTCACTCTGTAATAATGTTGTTTAGTAATGATGTTTTTTTCTTTGTAACTGTTCAACTTTTGTTTGAAGGACATCTTATTAAGATATTATCTTAGAATATACTGAATGTTTAACAGTGTTATGTAAGTATCCTTCCAGGCCAGCCCTCTGAGGCACTGCTTACCATGTGTGAAGGAAAAAAGCCAAGAGTTGGTGGCAAAGTAATTCAGTTGTATTTAGGAAACAGTCCTGTAACCTCTCTTTCCCCCTTTCCCTCTCATTCCTATTCCCAGTACTTTAATTCTGGTCTGGTGTTTAATTTAAACCAATGTCTGAGAACCTCTTGTGCATCACTCTGCATCCTCTTGGATACGCCTCTTACTACAGGCACTGCCATAGTGCCCAGTTCCTTGAGGATGTTCCTCAACCTCACACAGGGGCAATTTGATCATGTTTCATTTTGAGCAAAGGCTTCCTCTAGCTGCCTATTGCACAGATTTTTGAGGACACAGCTTGGAATTCTGGGAAGCATCTTATGGATGCTCATGGATGGACAGCTGGGGTTGGAGAGTCAATGTCCATGGGGCTGTCTTTGACAAGGGGCATAAGTTAATGGATAAATACTCTCCTCAGTTGTCCTGTGGGCTGCAACTACCTATATGCATTTCATAAACCTTTTCAGAATGTCCTGCAGTATCAAATACTGGCATCCCAGCCTGGTCAGTAATGAAATAATGCATCTTTTAATTTGCTTTCCTTGTTTTCCTGTTAAACACTCCTTGCTCCCAATTTCCTGAGATCACCTTAGTTGCCTTGCAAGTCTTCGTCTATGGCTCTGCCTTTGAGGGAACTCAGGCTAATGAAGCAAACATATAGAGGTGTAGTTCAGTTTTCTCCAAATCTAGTGCAGTATTTCAACTGTTCTACTGAATAGAAACCCAAAGAACCAGGAGACTGCAACTAGTAATGAACCTTTAATGAGCCCTGGCACTCATTAGACATGGAATTCCAAGAAGAGCTGGCTGAAGTTTCTGCCCAGTAGGATCACAAGTCATTAAGCATCTAGTGGGGAATAAAATATGGATCAGAACTCTATTCCCTCCTGTCCCCCAGGCACCTGTTCCCTCCCTTGCCCCAAGCCTCCTAAGATTGAATTGTCTGACTCTGGATTTAACGGAAAACTCTGCCCTTGGAACCACATCTCAGAGCCAAAAGCACAGCTAGTAATGAGCCCCAGGTGGTATGTCCACTTGCTGTTCTGCTTCACAAGTTAACTGTGGTCAGAGAATTTATCTTGTGCTTGCATAATGCATTTTTAAAGCATGAATTTACTCTACAACCAAATTCTAAATTTATTTTTCTTCTATTTTCCTGTGGTGTACCTAGATGTGAAATTACTTATTTTTCCTATGAAGAATCCTAACACCATTCAAAACTTCCATTCCAATGACCAGAATAATGTTCAGTTTCATTATAAGAAGCAACTACAGTACATGCAATAAGGGATTATGCTCAATTCATTTTGCAGACTCACTGTAATTTTTACCTTTAAGAAGTATAATTCCCTTTATCAGAGATAATGATTGTTTCCAGTGTTCAGATTGCTAGTAAAATATCAAGTAGCAAATATTTAAAATAGTATCTTTTAAAGTTTCTTTTTTTTCACATTTGTACTGTTAATGAGTGTAAATGTTTTTAAGAAAAAAAAGATTTTATACAGTTAACAGCAAATGGAGAAGTGCATTATCAAACTAGTGTCTAATGGACCAGATGACATAGCTTAAAAAATATTTAAAAAAAATTTAATATTAAAGCCTTTTTCTTTCATTCAGATGGACCTGTGTGATATGTTAAGGCTTATTGCAGAGTAAAATTACTGATGAATCTATTTTTCATTTTTTCTAAGCACTAAAGCACGCTGCAAGTAGACTCTGATATACACACCATTTCTAGTTGAAAACTGTTTTATAAGGTGGCCTTCAAAATAGAGAAGAGAAATTTGCTACTTAATTTATTGATAGCTGAATGACATTTTCAATGTCATAAGCTTTAAAAATGTGTTTCTCTGAAAATATATGCATACTTAAATTGCATATGGATTTGTTTATTGTCAGTAAGGAAAAACAGTAAACTGAAATATTTTAATATCTAAGATTATATTGTAATTTTTTTACACACTACATTTTTATAATCTGTCCTTAGGCTAAGTCAATACTTTATTATCTTATTATTTGTTGGTTCACAGAGTCTCACTTAACCTAAATATTTTTGACTTTCAAAACAGAAATAGCCTTTGAATTTTATTCATGGATTTTCTTATAGTGCTTCTTCAGTGTTCATGTTAGCTCCCCTTTGATCGTTTTCTGTTAAGATTCATATACACAAGGTAGATTTTAAGCTTGACGGCTACATAATATTAAACTACACAGTATTTATATTCCTATGCAAATTCCTCTCAAATTCTTTCTCTCAGTTTTACTGAACACAACAGCCCTAGATTCCATACTTATTTCCCTAATATAATTTCAATGACAGTAAAGCATAATGCTTATGAAACTAATGTCACATGTTCAGTTGTTGGAGTTATCTCTCCACACAGAGAAAAGCTCTAAACCACGGCTACCAACACCACCTGAAGGTATAAAAAACACTCCGTTGCTGATAAAGGATATTGCTGAGCAAGCAGAGATGGCATTATGTAATCTATTTAATTTACTGAGAAATCTAGTAAGTAGTACTGACAAGAGGCAGTATGCTCACCAACTACTGATTATTTCATTTGTTCCTTTACATCTCCTAGCCCCTGAAATTAGGCAGGATACTATCAGTGGTAGCGACCAATGGGCTCTGAACAGAAGTGAAGAGAGTCCTGTGCAATTCCATGTGGTACAACTCAAATGGTGGAACTTCTGCTAGCCTGAGTGGACTTCTAGTGGACAGTTTTACTGTAGAGTTGCTTGGAGAGACACCACATTTTGTGTGAGAGGGAAGTAAATTTTGTTGTTATAAGTCACTAACGTTGGGGGCTGTTGGTGCAGAATAATCAAGGCTATCCTGACAAATAGTCTTATTAGAACCAAAGTTGTAGAACTTCTGGGTAACAAAAACCTGAGATATGGGGCAGCGTGAAACATATCAAAGCCTAGAAAAGATGGTGATCTTTACAATAGTAAAGTATTTGGCAAAATGCACACCTTCAGGTTTAAGGAGGCAGATCATACACCTCAAAACGAAACAAAATAAAAACACCACCAGCCAGTAACAGTGACAAAAAATGTGTGGTTTTTAGGGAAAGAAAGGTTGAAAAATTTAGAATTTTGAGTAGTTGTAAATGGTCATGTTTGGCAAGATATTACACGGAGGTGATGATTTCAGATAAAAGTTGGCTGGTTTCTAGCAAAAGTGGAGGAGAATAGGTATAATACACAAAATCTGGGCCTCTCAGGATTAAGAAAGTCCACTGTTTCTGGACTTCCACCAGTAAAAAATATGAAAACCCAGCAAGATCTTTAAACTGATTTAATTGCCTCAGGGGAGAAAAAAATCAGACCAAGAATATGGAGCCAGTAAATACTTCCAACTGAATAAAATGACTTGAGGCAAAAATCTGATTGGAGTCTAGGAAAGCAAATAGCCTCTAAGCTCATAGAGAGGTATGGGGACAATAAAGCAAAAATTGTAGTGAGTCTGAAACTTATGTTGGAAAGACTAAGATTGTACCTATGAACTAAGTGAAATCAGTTATATAAGAAGCTTAGTTTTGGAGAGATATTACATCTTAGAGCAAAAAGTTTGAGTCTAGGGCGCAAAATCACTTTCAGTCTCACAACACCACTTTAGAATAAGGAAATAAACTTAGATACCTCCTCAGCCATCAAGGGCACATAGGCCCCAGATGTCCACTTCAGACATGGACAAGGAGGATAAAGACAGACACAAGGTCCACAGAGAACATTGGTAGTTGGTACCAATGGTACATTGGTGGTTGCTCCTCCCATAGATCATAGTCAAAGACCAATTCTGGAACATTTTCTACTCTTATGACATGGCATCCCTTACAGTGCCTTCCCAGTGGGGTTGCAGATAGATATGTGGCAGACATCACTGTGTGTGTGGAAATTTAAAGGAACAAATGGCATAGTGGGCATTACTACCTCTCACAGTATTACGTTATCGATTTCTCAATAAATCAAATAGAGTACATTACTGTGTGTCACCCATTCTTCCTTCTTCTAGAGGGTAGTGATTTTTTCAGTTACTCCATACAAGCTTTACTATTATATTGAGATGTGAAAAGGAGTTAAGTTGTGTTTTTAGTTCAGAGGTATCTACTCCAAGCAAAGCCATACCTTCACCTGATACAGACACTACTGCATATCACTCAAAGATGAACCTTTAACTGGATGCACTGATGGATGGAATTTTGTGTTATCTCCCTTGAGGAGAGATTCATGTGAGAGGGATATTTGGAGGACAGAAGGGCAGACTAAGGCGGCAATATAATGGCCACCCAATAAACCATTTCTTTCTCTCATTACTCATCTTCTTTGCAGTCAAGCAGGGCCTTAGGAATAATGTTATTTCAATGAGCTGAGAGCAGAAGTGATCTATATTACTGAGAAACTGAACTCATAATGAGGTATGATCCTTTATTTTCTCCTTTCCTGACCGAAGAGCTATATGTTCAGATACTTCATCAACCAACATTGCTAAAATGGCCACATGGAAGGTAGTTGCTGCCCAGGTCCACAGAGGAGATTGGGAGACAAGAAATAAGAGGGAACTCTTTGTTACTGCAGCATTACCAGGCCTTTCCTGACTGAAACATGGATGATTGATTAGTCACCTTAAACTAATATAAGAATGGCAAGAAGAAAAGCTTTTTACTGTAGTGTAATTTTATCTAGTCCTTAGAAAGTTTTTTAAACAAATACAAGACCTTTATGAAGTACATTTTAAAGTATTGGAGTGCTTTTTGGAGATGCATTAATAGCTACATTTAGTTTACTTTAAATTACCTAATTCACATAAGCATTTTATGTGGTACACTAAGATCAAAACGTGAAAATGAATTCTTTTCAATGAACAAAAATTTTCCTCAATATAAAAACTGCATTTGTGCAACATTTAGTATATTATAGACATTTTCAAATCAAGTTTACATGTAACTAACCTTCATAGCTCTGTAAGTAGATACTAAGAATCTTCATTTTACATGTGATACATTGAATGTACAGAGTGTAGATAATTTGCCCAAGCTCACAGAACTAGTGAGGGGTGGACTTGGAACGTGAACCCAGTCAATTGTAGTCCAGAATCTCTGGACTATAGTGGTTTTAACCACTATGTACTGCTGCCTGAAATCAATATTGAGGCTCAACTAATTGGAGTAGGTTCATAAAGCTCTTCAGTATAGGTTAGTGCCTCTTTAAAAACCAATTATTAATGAATACAATTTAACAGACAAACCAAGTGGTGATTTTTTCACATTACAAGTATGTTTTTTAAGAGAGATTCTCTTGTATCATTTAAAATGTGATCTCAGGGACTTTCCTGGTGGTCCAGTGGTTAAGACTTTGCCTTCCAATGCAGGCGGTGCAGGTTGGATCCCTAGTCGGGGAGCTAAGATCCCACATGCCTTGGGGCCAAAAAACCAAAACATAACACAGAAGCAATATTGTAACAAATTCAACAAAGACTTAAAAAACGGTCCATATCAAAAAACTTTTAAAAAATAAATAAATTAATTTTAAAAATGTGATTTCATTTTTAGAAAATCCATACCTGAGTTCAGAAATCCAGGTCTACCTGCATACCTGTATGGAACATAGGGGTACCGTTTGTCATAGGGAATCAGTAGGCTGTGATCAATAGGGGCAAGGATGAAAAAAAAGTATTATCATCGAATATCTCATATCCCTTTTTATTACGCCAGGAATAGAAGTGCAGTTAGTTATATTTATGTGCAAGGATGATAATTTGTTTGTAATGATTGGATTGCTTTTCATTTTCATCTATAAATTATTCAGCTGCTTTTGTGAATAACGGTTGTGTTTAAAAAATTGTGTTTTGAGGACATTAGTTAATCACATTAATTCATGTAGTTATTTATATTTATCTAATACTCTGAATTCTTTTTTTTTTTTTTTTTCCGGTACGCGAGCCTCTCACTGTTCTGACCTCTCCCGTTGCGGAGGACAGGCTCCGGATGCGCAGGCTCAGCGGCCATGGCTCACGGGCCCAGCCGCTCTGCGGCATGTGGGATCTTCCCGGACCGGGGCACGAACCCGTGACCCCTGCATCAGCAGGTGGACTCTCAACCACTGTGCCACCAGGGAAGTCCCTCTGAATTCTTTTTAAATGTTTTTGGCACATGCACCCAAGAAAAATTAGAGAAAATGTAGCTTGAAAAAACATTCTAAGAATGATTTAGATAAAAAATTCTTTGAGATAATAGTCCCCTGAATAAACTTTTTGTTTCAAAGGCAAATGTTAATAAAGTGTTGAGCATAATAGTCATTATTAAAAAAATATTGTCAAAGCAAAGATTGTACCCAAGTTAAGCACAAAAGACTTTTTTCCAGGCTGTTGCAATGAGTTAGAGAAGGCATAGCTCAGGGCAAACTCAGCTGGAGTTTTTAGGACTGGTGTTGTGGGGTGTACCCAGAGGCCATCTATGTGTGCTTGTTGGCCTCTGAGTTAGAGAATCATTTGTATTTCCAAGAACAGGATCTGTATAGATCAGTGACTTAATGATTGTTGTCTTTTAACAGATTCTTGTGGGGGAATGAAAGTATCATAGATGAGGTGTGGATGGGGAGAAAGAAAAGTAAGAAGCTTTAAGGCCCATTACTATGTCATTAGTTAATTGTCTTTGTGGATGCTAACAAGTCTTAAAAATTAACTGCATGAAAAGATAAGGTAACATAGGAGCTCAATCAGTCTAACAAATATTTACTTACATCATTCTGTGTGCAAAGTGCTGAGCTAGTAATGTAAGATAAGAAAAATGCACAGCTGTTATTTCTGAGGAAATACTATTTAATCTGGGAAAACAGACCACACACTCATAAATAATGTGAACTCTGACTGTACTTGACAAGTGCCAAATCTGACTGTACTTGACAAGTGCCAAAAATACAATGACACTCTGACAGTTAAGTGATAGATTACCAGAAGTAGAGATAGTTTACAAAATCTTCTGAGAAAGAGGTGAAGGTTTGAGCAAAACCTTGAAAGACATTTTTGAATATCAAAACTGAGGCCCAGAGGGTTAAATGACTCACCTAAAACTCTGTAATAAATGATACATCTGTATTTAGTACAAAGAAAAGTTTCTAAACTTCAAGTCTGGCATAGTCTTCTCTGATTTCCTACTGGCTGCAACTTTTGACCAGTAGTTTATTAACGCATATTCATGCACAATAAAACCCTCGCCAACAGCATTTAGACACTGGCTGTTGAAATACTACATTTGATTTGAAAGGAGAGACATTACTGCTGGGAGTTTACACTAAGGGAAGATGAGCCTGTTAGAGTGGAAGGCAGAATCTCAGGTAAAATCATCTGCCATACCTAATGCCAAGAAGAAACTATCTGGCATGGTTCCGAAGCTCCCTGCCTAGAGGCTGTTTCTTCCAGGAACTCTGTTTCTACTTTCCACAGGTAACTGAAATTCTGTAGTGACATAAACACCTCCTAAACACAGACCATGGCAGGAGCTGTAGGTGAGGGCTATCTGGGGACTGTGGGTAGGGGCACATCTCAACCCTGTCCATCATGTGGAAATGTACATTGGGAGACTACTGCAGTAGGCAGCAGAGGGTATGCAATAGGGAAGTAAGACTGGGCTAAAGAGACATTTGATGTTTCTTCATGGGAGTAAGATATTGTAAACATATAAATTAATTATTCCCACAAAATAATTTGTGAGTTAAAGTCAATTGTAAATAAAACTTCTTTGGCTTTTTTTCTTAATTTGAGAAAAGATTCATAAAATTTCTATGGAAGAAAAAAATGAATGAAAATAACCACAAGCATTTGGAGAAAAGAAAACGAAGAGTTTCTTGCCTACCAGAGATTAAAATATACATTAATGTAGTAATAGTCAAATCAGTGTAATGCTGCTCTCAAAATGAGAATAGCCCATAGCATATTGTTTGAATGAAAAAATAAATTACGAAGCATGCACGGACGTGTGTGTGTGTGTGTGTGTGTGTGTGTGTGTGTGTGTGTGTGTGTGTGTAGCATAGAAGCAGATTTTAAAGGTTGATATCCAATGTGTTATTGCTGACAACCTCTAGGTACTTAGGCTTCAAGTGTTTTTTGTTTTTTCTTTCTTCTTTATACTTTTCTGTAATTTGTGAAGTATTACAATAAACATGTATTATTTTAAAATAAAATATAAATTTATTTTCGGTAAATCATAGAGAAACAAAAATATTAAAGAAAATATAAACAAATATATGTATAATGTAGTAGTGGAAAAAAGTCTTTCTTAGCATGACTATTATTCAAATGAGTGAAAATATAATAGGTATGACTACAGCATTAAAATTTTTTCATTATAAACCAAATTAAAAGGTAAATGACAAGCTAGGAAATATTTTAAACATATATAACAAAGGGTTAATATTAACACACAAAGAACATTTTTATGTAATTTAAAATCAGAAACACCAGTAAAAACAGGTAGGAAACATGTACAAGAATTTCAAAGAAAGAAGAAATAGAAATGGCCAATAAAGATATAAAAGGTGTTTAACGTCGCTAAATTAAAAAATGCAAACAATGAAGCACTATCTTTTTGTCTATAATATCCATTTGGTTTAAAAGGAATGAAGATATCTATTAAGAAATGAAATGGGTACTTTATTTCATTGCTTATGTGAGATAAATTAAAAATAATTTGGATCACAATTTGACAATAAATACCAAAACTTACAAATGTGCTTTTCCTTTAATTAAGTAATTCACTTCTGATATCATATCCAAAAGATATAATTGGATCTGTAAGCAAAATATATATACAAAAATGAACACCACAGCATGTTTTGTATTTTTAGAGTTTAGGTCAACCTAATGAGCAACTACATGGGTTATCTAATACTCATCCACACAGAGAATATTATGCAGCAAATAAGAATGGTGCTATAAATTGGAGATATTTATTCTAGTTTCAATAAGAGGCCCTGCATGGGATTCAAAGGATTTGCTAATCCCATGGTAGTTTATTTCAAGTTTGTGTGTATGTAAAAGTATATGTATGTGCATTTTGAAAGGGACAGGGTCACAGGGTTGGAAGCCTTTATTTGTTCTCACAGTTCTGTGGCCCATAGTTTAAGAAACACTGGATATAGCATTCATAATTTATTTTCAGTGAAAAGCAGTTTATCATTACATCACAGTTTTGTGTATGACATAAATGTATACACATATACACATATATACATTAAATCTTGGTTGGTGGATTATGATTTTCCATTTTGCTTATCTATATTGTCTAATTTCTCCATTAAATACTATAATGCAATTTGGTGATATTAGAGAGGCTTGTAAGTGTCTTGTTCAAACAAATCTTTTGCCAGCCACCATTTGTAACTGAAATTCCACTAAAGCAATATTTTGGTTAATGAGTTATTTCAGAAATATCTTAATAAAATATACACTACTAGGGAGGAAAATAAGGGTTTTCACTGTAACATTTTCATGAATTAGAGCCTTTGAGAAGCTAGCAAACTGTAGGAAGTAGGAATTTCTCCAGTGCCTGCAATAGGTTAAAATATTCCTGGAGGTCAGAAGAACTTAAAAGTTGTCCAGAATATGCAGATGATCCATTATTAGGATAGATCCTACTGGGACTCTGCAGAGAGAGGAGGGACCAAAGAGCTGGACAAATCTGAAAGGAAAGGTACCCATTGACAACTAAGGCTCTAAAGTGACCTTGAACACATGGCTGTGGACAGGACCTTTGACCTATTGAAGGTCATTTTGGTCACATGATCCAGAGTTTAAGAAGACTCATTAAATTTTTAAAATTTTACTTATATTTTCTGAGGATATTAATACTTTCTTATTAAAACAACATATATCTTTGCTTTTAAATAACAAGTCTCAGACAAATTGCCCCTGAACAAAGCTGTATCATTTTATATATTAAATCCCTATTTTGATTTCCATACGATTAATATACTTTGAACTTATATTAAGATTTATTGGTCTTATGCACCCAGTTTTTCCAAGTGCTTTTTTAAAAAGTTATGTTATTATCTGAAATGGAAATTAATTTTACTATTTAGTCACGTCCCTAGTAATCCATAAGAACAAAAATCTAATATGATGTTCTGGTTGCCAGAAAAGAAAGATTTTCACCTTTTTAATGTAGTTAGCAAAACTGGAATTTATTTAAAGTTGAATCTTGATCTTTTTTTCACTTTCCCTGTTTTCATTTGTTGTTTTGTGTTGTTTTAAATACAGAATTATCATTTGGTACCGATATTTCTCTCCTTCATGATCTGGAAGAAAGGCCAGACTTGTAAAAGGTCTGCACTGAGTTCTGAGATAAAACAAACAACAATACTTCTGATCTATGTACTTTATATTATATTCTAAAAGACTTTCATGTTTTTAATATTATTAGGAATAAACTTTTTTATGAAGTTTCAGATTATTTTTACCTTAAGAGAACTCTATGCCCAACATCTATAAAAAAAAAAGATAGAATGGTATATTAAAAATAAATAACAGCAAACTAAAGCCTACTACTAACAATATAGTAGAGGCTAGACACCTGGGTAGTAGTAATAATTTTGATATTAACTTCCATGGGCCTTAAGGATCTCAGCTGTAGTATGAAACAGTAGATAACTCAGGGGTTTTAGCATTCCCTCTCCACCATTTTTTTTCTTTTTTTTGGCATAGACCTCTTTTAAGAAGCTGATGGAAGCTGTGGATCATTAAATACATAAAGAATTTCACCTACAAATAACCAGGACTATGTTCACTTGCTTTACTGACCTACTGTCACTGTCTTGAAATTCATAATTCTGAAACAAGTGGCTTCACATTTTCGTTGTGTTACTGGATCTCAAGAAGTATGTACACTTGTGCTTCCTGAAGCTCTTTAATCTGATAATGAAGCTTTGGTCTAGATAGTTTCAAAAAGAAAAAAATAAATCTCTTTAAGATTTTGCTCCACTTCTCATATACCGTAAATACTTATTGATGTTCATGGTTGCTCTTGAACTATGGAAAGAAGACACCTGAAAGTTCTTTAACTGTATCCTTTTAAAATCATGCCCTGTGTGTCAGGAAACATTTGGTCTTCTGACTCAAAGAAAGGGCTTATGAAGAGTGCTGGCTTTATTTTAGACAATTCTAAACATTTGGTACTGATAACATTCTTTCAATTATCTTTATTGGTTTTGAATCAGAGAGAATTTCTCACTTAGATTGCTACACTTCATGATTATTTATTTAAATATCTGGTATTAAAATTAAAGTGTAAAGTTACATTTTTTTTCAGAGCAGATTTAAATGATGAACTATGCCTAAAACCATGTCATTCTATTATCTCTAGCATCAAATGCCAAGAAAGTATGTCTTAAAAAAAAAACACTCTTGGGCTTTTAATGATTAAGTGAGCAATTTCCTTTTTTAATATTTTTTCTATTTATTTCCAACCACATACCTCAAGCACAGAAAACTTGAAAAGTTACAGAAGTGTGATATGAAAGCAACTCTTCTGATATTTACTCTGTGATTGCAAATGGGAGGTCAAAGCAAACTTTCTTTAAATTCTACTTAAACAGGTATAAAAAAAGCATATGACTAATGTACCTATGGTTTGAGATGTTTTTTAATTTCAATTTTTTGAATAGTTATAAACCCCAGCTGAGTTAGTAATAAAATACAGAATTGCATACAAGAAAATGGATACCAGGAATCCATTTGATTATTAAAATCTTTTGGACAAAGCTGGGAAAAAGAGCACATGGTTGACAAGTTTAGGAAGAGATCAAAGGGATGTGCTTCTGTCCATCATTCTGTTGTATTAGGTGGGGCATTTAAATGAGCTTTAAGGAAAGATTATGTTCACAGCTTGATATCTAAACTGGAGTGATCATATTACCAGGGCTTGGCACTGTTGGTGTGGAAAATGGTGTGACTACTAATGTTTTAGGAATAAAGAAGATTTTGAGTTTTTGTCCGTCTTTCAGAAATTAGAGTTTCATTAAGGCTTTTAACGTCTTGGAGTCATTTTTATCATGATGACATGGGAATAAATAGAGGAGTTATCCAAACTCCACAGTCGTAATGTTTTATTTCACCCTTTTAAAATTTAACTTATATTCTATAACCTTTCATATTTTCACTTTCCCAGTGAACATTCATTCTTGAATTAATGACTCTTGTGAAATGGAAAAGATGTTTGTAAAGGACAACTAGATAAACTTACTAAGTTATGTTTGTTGTCTAGTTAATTTATGTTAAGTCTAGTCCAGAACAAGTATTTGAGCTGGTTTTCCAACTCACGTGAAAACATCAATGAAAACAACTATCTAACTGAAATGAAGGGTAATTCAAGTTAATTTGCTAGACAAAATGGTTATCATAGTAGCCTTCATGACTGTCTAAACTGCAGTGCATTGGCCTGCTAAGAAGTTGATTAACCATCAAATATTACTTCCTATGATCTTCATGCTAGGAAAAGGATAAGCTTGGGTATACCCTTTAGTTATGTTCATATATTCACCTATGAATAGAAACCGTTTCAATAGATGAGTTTTTATGGTTGACCATTTGTCATTATTCTGATACAAATTCAGATTTTACTATTAAAACATTTCTATGAACTCCTCTTCCCTGAGGCAGAATTAATAGACTTGCAGTATTGTAATTCATAAACACTAATGCATACCATTTAGAGGGTTAGCTCATCTTATAATAGAAACCCATTATGGAAAACACTTTTAACTATCTTCAATTGTCTCTTTTTTGTTTAAGCAGAAGGGTATAATTAAATGCAATATTGTGAAAGTGTAAATATGCTGTGATTAGAGTACTTGTTCTCTATTTTCATAAAGTAAAAAGACAAATTAAAGAAAATATTCTCACTTTTTAAAACATTAGCTTTTTTCTAGTGTATATATTTAGAGACACTGCAACTGTAATATATTTCTAATCCAGTTGTCAATTTAAAGAGCTGAAAAACTAGAAATAAAGCTATACATAGAAGCAAAAGTTATATAGTCATACACGTCATTGGATTAGACATGGGGAATAAAAGGGAGATAAAATGAGAGTTTTAAATTTCTAAAGTATACCTGTTCTCTATTTAATAAACTGATAATTCAGGAATTCACAATGTTTATTTCTATCACCAAGTTACATTAATCTTCCAACTGATTATATCTAAATATCATATATATTATGAATATGCACTTCAAGTCCATATTGTGTGATTCTAAAAGAAATTGTGTTTAACAGCAATCAGGTAGTGAATGGGGCCAATAAAAAAATCAGGCTGAAATCCACATTTCTTTCCAAAAACTTTTTTTTCTGCTGAAATCGAAGTTTTTTGAGAAAAGAAAATTTTCTGGAAGGATATTTTGAATAAGACATAAGGAATTAAGTTTCCGATGATCAGTAGCTGACAGAGGTACTCCTGCATGTGAAGTGATGCTAAAGAAGACTCATGGTCACGTTGTTTGGTTAAAGGGGAGCTAGATGGATATGCTTTCAGGAAATTTATCAACACGATTTCATTATAGTCATGAATAAACCTGCTAAGAGACACAGTTTTCTCATTGTAACTGAAGAAAAACTGGTCTGAAAATACTCAGAATCAAAGTAAGTTTGTGTCTATTTATTATTGTTTTCTTCTTAGTCTGACTGTTCTCACTATTTTAGGAAGATAACAATTTGGCAATTAAAATCATATCTTTAAATATTACCGTTTACATCCTCAATACCCCATGGAACAGTGGTGCCCATTCTTTTAGGTTTTTGGATATTGCTGTGATTTTCCATTGATGGTCTTACATTCACAGCTTTAAAAATTGTGTCCTTTCTCTAAGTTGATCATTTGGATATATTAACAGAGTGGATCTATATTCTCACAAAGGGTCAACAGATCCCTGAGGGTTTGTGTTTGTATTCTTGAGGACCCCCAAATTCTCTATGATCATTTTTATATCTATGATTTGATTTAATAGATGAACTAAAAATACCCTACAAGTATTTTTTTTAACATCTTTATTGGAGTATAACTACTTTACAATGTTGTGTTAGTTTCTGCTGTATAAAAAGTGAATCAGCTATACATATACATATATCCCCATATCCCCTCCCTCTGTGCCTCCCTCCCACTCTCCCTATCCCACCCCTCTAGGTGGACACAAAGCACCGAACTGACCTCCCTGTGCTATGCAGCTGTCCCATTAGCTATCTGTTTTACATTTGGTAGTGTATATATGTCAATGCTACTCTCCCATTTTGTTCCAGCTTACCCTTCCCTCTCCCTGTGTCCTCAGGTCCATTCTCTACCTCTATGTCTTTATCCCTGTCCCTCCCCTAGGTTCATCAGAACCATTTTTTTTTAAGATTCCATATATATGTGTTAGCATACGGTATTTGTTTTTCTCTTTCTGACTTACTTCACTCTGTATGACAGACTCTAGGTCCATCCACCTCACTACAAATAACTCAATTTCATTTCTTTTTATGGCTGAGTAATATTCCATTGTATATATGTGCCACATCTTCTTTATCCATTCATCTGTTGATGGACACTTAGGTTGCTTCCATGTCCTGGCTATTGTAAATAGAACTGCAATGAACACGGTGGTACATGACTCTTTGAATTATGGTTTTCTCAGGGTCTATGCCCAGTAGTGGGATTGCTGGGTCGTATGGTAGTTCTATTTTTAGTTTTGTAAGGAACCTCCATACTGTTCACCATAGTGGCTGTATCAATTTACATTCCCACCAACAGTGCAAGAGGGTTCCCTTTTCTCCACACCCTCTCCAGCATTTATTGTTTGTAGATTTTTTGATGATGGCCATTCTGACCGGTGTGAGGTGATACCCCATTGTAGTTTTGATTTGCATGTCTCTAATGATTAGTGATGTTGAGCATCCTTTCATGTGTTTGTTGGCAATCTGTGGTAGAGATGACATCTTTTAGGAGATAACTGTCCCCAATGTCAGTGGCCACATTTGAAGATTTCATTTAAATCCTACTGATGTGATAGATACACATTAATTATCTCTGGCTGAGGAGAAACTAGTATGAAAAAGATATAAAAGATGAATTTTGGACAAGTGAAAACCAAATGGCTTGACAGAGACTAATGAATAAAAGTTTAACAAGAGTTCAGATAGAGATAAATTCTGGTAGCAAGAGTGGGGATGATTGAAAACAACAATCCCAAGGGAAACTCAAGAGAATATTAGATGAATAGCCACCAAACAGTGGCCAGTCATCATGTTTATTTGAAATTTAATAATATATTTTTATTTGTACTGAATTTGTAGGTCAGTTTTAGGTAGGTCAATTTCATATTGAATTTATATGCATTTCTATGTGTAAAATGCAATTGTAAAAATAATTTCCATCAATATTGATACGTCTTTTATATTTTACTTCTTTTTAATTTCATTAAGGTCTGTAAATGACTAAAGTTTGAGAAGCATTGCATTCTCTTATAAGTGGAACTACTTTTCTTTTTTTGGTCACTGGGACTCTCCTCTTTCTGTAGTCTGCAGCATGGATTCTGAATTCTCTGTAAATTCTAATTCTGAAGTGAAGAGTTTGAACAGAATCAAAAATAATGGTGGTGGAAGGAAGACATATTTAGGCTAATCTGAGTAGATAATGTTGAGAAATATTTTGACAAAAAACTAAGTATTGGGATTATATTTTTGTATAATTTTTAGAAAAATACATAATCTGGGATAAATTACTAGGAGAAAACCGTTAGTTGGAGATAGAGCAAAATTATTTTCATGAATAAGTCAAAGTAAACAGTTAATATTATTTTTGTCAGGGCCTCAGAGCATTCTAGAAGCAGAGAACCATTAGATACAGTTGTGTAGATTGTGTACAATGCAACTCTAGCAGTCATCATTCATATAGCTTATGCTATAAATAGCTCTCTTTTTGTGCAGTAAATAATTTGGAAAACATGCATGAGGGACTTGATTAGATAATATGATTTCTTGTATCAGGTAGGAATACTTTCATTTAAAATTTTTCATGAATAATTTAATGTTATATTGGAGGCCTTTCCCTATAAAATTGGCTTAAAGATAAAATGAACTTTTAGCTTCAAAAATTAAACCTATTAAGATAAGGTTTAAGACAGAAGACTCTGTGCCCCTTCTGGTGTAGGCAGTACAAGTAGAGCTCAATCGCAATTTTATATGACTTGATATCGAAGTTAAGGCATCAAGGCCTAGGCAATATTATGGAGAAAAGGACACTGGCTAGGTGGGATCCAACAGACAGAAGCTGGACTTGGACTCAGATGTGGGCAGAATCAAGAACACACTCTCACTGACCCAGCCAGGGCCAATCTACAGCAGAGGATTACTGACCAAGAAGGTGAAAACTGAAGGAGAGTATCCTAGAAAAGCCCTGAGGCACAGCTTTGAGGTAAACTGTTTACCAGATAAAGTTTCAAAATAAAATTGATTTGGAAGCTTTGGGGTTAAACACTTATCCTGTATTACACACTCTGCTGGTATTTTTCATAAATTATCTCATTTAATTGGAATCCACACAAAAATGGAATGATTGTCAGAGAATTTAACAGACTTGCCAAAGTTAGTTTAAATAGCAGATAAATCTAACCATAATGTATGTGATTTCCCTGCTTTGACATATTGCCAAAGAAGACTAAGTCTTCCTGCTCTTAAAAAGCTCAAGATATAGTTCAAGGATGATTAACACATTCATGACTGGTCTGCAAACACTCATGAACCTCTGGAGTCTGCATTAGCATGATGGAACTAACCTTTCAAAATTAATTTCTTTCCTCTTTGGAACCCATACTGTCCACTGTAGATTAAACTTCTGGCAAAGTTTAGAACTTATTACTATATGTACATTTTTACCCAAAAAGGGTTAATGATGTAAAAAATGATACCCTGTCACTTATTTTCCAGAGGAAATATGGAGTGTTAAAATACAGCATATTGGGGCTTCCCTGGTGGCGCAGTGCTTGAGAGTCTGCCTGCCGAGGCAGGGGATGCGGGTTCGTGCCCCGGTCCGGGAGGATCCCACATGCTGCGGAGCGGCTGGGCCCGTGAGCCGTGGCCGCTGGGCCTGCGCGTCGGGAGCCTGTGCTCCGCGGCGGGAGGGGCCACAACAGTGAGAGGCCCGCATACCACAAAAACAAACAACAAAAAAAATACAGCATATTTAGTCTCTTAAAGTCTGTGGTATAATCAAAACCTTGTAAACTCAGGCAACTGACATAAACTCAATGGCTACCGTTCTTTCTGACCTTTGGGAAATTTACAAAATTTGCTAATTTCACTCTGTTTAAAACAAAGTAGTCATTCACATATGATTTTGGCAAGTTTGATTACTAAGAAGAATTATTCTGTATCTCTTAAGATTGAATTATATTATATAAGCTTGCTAATAATTGTATTCATCCAAATAAAATAGAATGAAAAAATAAACATACTATAACTACAAATGACAGATGCTAGGAAGACTAATCAGAGAAGCAGCGTATCTATTATTTTTATGGTATGTGGTTATTGCTAATCCTGATATAATAGATTTAGGAATATTTAACTTACAGATATTAAAGATGTCAAGCCATTTTCTTCACATCTGAAGACCAGAGCAGCATTATTTTATTTTTACCCTTTGAAACATTTCATTTAGACATTCAACAAAAGGATTAGAGTCTTTAATAGTTTTGCAAGTGCTTTTCCTAGGCCAACAGACCTTGTTCATTCCTTAGTTATTCTGTTTATTTAACAAATATTTATCATGCACTTGTATAGGTCATTGGGCAGTAGCATGTGGAATACTCAAAACAACCTGATAGACTCAGAAAGATCAAAACAATTTTGAAGAACAAAGTTGGAAAACTCACACTTCCAGTTTTAAAACTTGCTGCAAAGCAACAGTAATTAAGGCAGTGTGTAGGTACTGCCATAAGGATAGACATATATAATGGAATAGAAATATGATTCCAGAAATAAACCCATATGTCTTTGGTTAGCTTATTTTCACCAAGAGTGCCAAGACCATTTATCAAGAAATGTTTTTCAACAAATGGTGCTAGGACAGTGGATAGTTACATGAAAAATGTAGTTAAGCCCCTACTTTGCACCATATAAAAAGATTAACTCAAAGTGGATCATAGACATAAATTTTTAAATGAAAATAATAAAGCTCTTAGAAAAAAAACATAAAGTAAATCTTCATGACGTTGGGTGAGGCAGTGGTTTCTGATATATATCACCATGAGCACAAACAACAAAATAAAAAATTGGTAAGTTGGACTTCATCAAAATTAGACTCTTGTGCTTCAAAGGACGCCATCAAGAGAGTGAAAAAGTCCACAGATGGGGAAAATTTTGCCATTCATATATCTAACAAGGTACTTTTATCCAGAATATATAACATACTCTTACAACTCAGCAATAAGAAGACAGATAACCCAATTAAAAATTGGACAAGGGATTTAGAGAAATATTTCTCCAAAGAAGATAACCAAGTGGCCAATAAATACATGAAAGGATACTCAACATCATTAGCCATTAGATAAATGTAAATGAAAACCACAATAAGACACCACTTATTACTAGTTTCACTGTAATCAAAAAGACACACAATAACTAGTATTTACAAGGGTGTGGAGAAACTGAAACCCTCTACTTTGCTGGTCGAAAAGTAAAATGGTACAACTGCTTTGGAAAACAGTTGAGCAGTTCTTCAAAAAGTTAAACATACAGTTACAATACTGACCTAGAAATTTCACTTCTAGGTATACACCTAAGAGAAATGAAAACACATGTTCATACAAAAACTTATACACAAATGTTCATCACACCATTATTCACAGTAGTCAGAAATAGAAAGGATACTAATATATATCTATTTACCATTGATGGGCATATACATATAAAATATATATGTGTGCATATATACACATAACATAGATACACTTTAAAAAGGTGAATCTTATGGTATGTGGATTTTATCTCAATAACTATGTTACATATGTATACACACAAACATGCATCTCAGTGAAGATATGTGTGTATGTATGTGTGTGTGTGTGTGTTGTGTATGTGTACAATTTCCCTGGCAGATGTTAGAGGAAAGAATAAAGAGGCTGAAGGAAATAAGTGTTCTTGAATTGATATATTATGCTCAATCAGATGACCCAGTGACCCACAATAAGATTATGTTCCATGGGAGTTCCTAGAGGCCACACCATTTACTAAGATCATCAGAAATATGGTGGTGACAGAGGTACCAACATAATTAAGAAGTTCAGTGGTAGCTATCCTCCACAAACTGCCTGGGAAGGATGGCTGAATACATAGCTACAAACCTCATTTTATTTTCATCTGTGCTAATAATGGGGCTCTAAGTAACAGAGGCCAAGTGGTGGCTGGATCTTGCATCCCACATTACAAAAAGGGAAGCACAGCACGTATTCAGCCATTTTGGGTTCAGAAGGCAATGCATTCCACACCTAAGAACATTGCTCCAGCCCATTTATTGAGTGGCATGGAAGACCACCAGCTTTGAGTGGTGACCAGAGCCAGAAAATTTTCTGCATCAGATCCAGGTCAGGATGCAATCTGCCCTACCACTTGCGTCTCACCATCAGGCAGACATTTGGTGTTGGAGGTGTCAGTGGTGGGAAAGGATGAAATTGAAGTATGTGGCAGGCTGCAGTGGAAGAATGACAATATAGCACTTTGGATTCTGTAGCAAAGCCTCACTATCTGCAGTGGATAATTATGTACCCTTTCTGAAATAGCTTTTGGTGTGTTACTGGGTCCTGGTAGAGATGGAAAAATTGATCATGGGACATCAACTCATTATGCCTATTAAGAGATGGTTCTGTCAGACCTTTCCAGTCATAATATTGTACAAACCTTGCAAGTGTCCATTTTAAGATGGTAATGGTGTATCCAGGAGCAAGCCCAAACAGAACCAGAGGGATGAGTAAGCCTTTGAGCAGGCGGCTCAAACCTTCCTGTCTCTCACAACTCTTACATTAGTCCCCTTCTATACCTGCACCTATATCTGTACAGGGAGGGTTCTGTAGGACCAGTTGAAAGGGAAGGGAAAAGCCTGAGCCTGTTTTATGGATGGATTGGTTCAGTGTGTAGGTGCAAGCCAAAACATCGATAGCAGTTACATTGCGAACAGTTCCAGGATTGGCCCTGAAAGACAATTTAGAGGGAAATATGCCTTTTTGGGAATTGGCCAGTGGTCGATCTGTCTATTCAGGAACCTGGAAGAGAAAGGACTGTAAGATTGGAGACAAGTAATTCTGGGGTAGAGGCATGTGATGTGGATGGACATATAAGTGTAGGCCTAAATTAGGAAGAATTTGTATCACATATTAAGCCCATCAAAAAGCATCCTCCATGGAAGAGGCACTGAACAACCAAGTAGACGAGATGACTCAGCCTTCATCATCAGTCATTTCAGACGTAGCACAATAGGCACATGAATGAAGTGGCTAGGGCCTCCGTGATGGAGGTCATGTATGAGCCTGATAGCATGGTCTCCTGTGTACTAATGGAATCTAGCTACTTCTGCCTCTGAATATACAATTTATAGTAATGGAATCCAACACTAATCCCCCAATATGATATTATTTTTGGAGGGAGACTAACCAACCACTTGGTGGTAAGTTGGCTACATAATCTCCTTCCATACTTGAAGAACCAGTGGTTCATCCTTTCAAGGATAGATACCTATTACAGTTATCAGTTCACCTTTCCTGCCACAGCACCACCGTTATCTAGAGACATATGGAATACCTGTTATGGAGACATGGAATAAAAACATAGTATCTGAGTAGGAGACCCAGCAAAGGAGGTGCTGGAATGAGCCTATTAGGCTTGTTAATAATTTCAAATACTTAAAACAATTCATTCAGGTAGGAATTCTTTTCCTCATTTTATAGATGACTCCAGAGAGTTTCTGAGCTCTTTTAAGTAGTTGAATTGGATTTTAATCAAAGTCTATTTCATACCAAAGTTCATGATTTTTATGCAATACCATTTATGAAGTTCTCTCACAGTTATCACCAAACACACTCATGCTAATAAATTCTAATAGGAAAACATATTCTTAAGCAGGTTATAATATTCTGGAACTTCAAATTAAAAGATACATGAAAAAGTTGAAACTCAGATTGTCATTTGTCATTTCTCATTTTTAACAGGCACACTCGTAGTCCTACTTTCTCTGTTTATTGAGACATTTTGGTTGGTCTAATTTCCAAATAGTCTACAGAGTTTCCTCTGAAACAGTTCTTGGCTAGTTTTCCAAGTCTTGATGTGTTTTCTGGATGAAGAATAATTTGTAGCATGGCCTTTGAATAGTGAGTACCAAGCGAATGACATGTGTGGACAGTGAATAGTCCTAGCACATAGCACTCAAGCGATATGCAGGCTGAAACTAAGTCTTACAGGGCTCCACAACTAGGAGAAAAACATACAGAACATTTGAGGTTGCATAGAGTTTTCTAGTACATGGTGGTTATTGAGTGTATATAAACCGTTATATAGCAGAAGTCTAATAAACAAGTCTTGATGGGTAGAAGCTGCCATAGGAGAGAATTTATCAAAATGCAGGTCACAGGCATTGCAAAAAATTTAAATGATTTAAAGTCTTTTATGTTTGTCTTTGGACAGTATCATTATAATTATACACAGTGAGGTCTGATGTTCTGGAATTCTCCTTAGGTACAGGAAGGACATTATTAGATATCTGAAGGTTACAGCCTGCTGATAGGTAATCAGAAAAATGTTGCTTGGCATGACAAATTAAATTTTATGGGCTATAAGCAGGGTGAATATTCTCCAATTTTCCACAGTTCTCACCAACTGCTGTTGTATTAAGTGAGACATGTTTCATTCATTCATTAATATTCTGTAGCTGGTTCAAGAATTCGTTTGACTTTGCTTTAGTTCAGTAAACTCTAGCATTTCAGTGTGATGTCATTTTAGTTTCTCTGATTTCTTTACTCTTCTGTAGAAACAAATGTATTCCATTAGACTAATGCATAATATAAGCAGAACTCCTCTCTCTCTAATTTGTAGTCTTTTCAGTTGAAACATATTTGAACTGGATAAGACAACTGCACTAACTGTTTAACATCCTCCCAGCATGGCTCTAAAGACTTTGGTACCTCTACTTAATGATATGTTTTTGAACTACATGCATATGGAAAATTCATAGAAAATAATGTTAAGCAGAACAAAAAGCAGAATACAAAATTGAAGATATAATTAGTTTCTTTTCAGAAAATATAAACGTAAAATTATTATTATTAAATATATTTAAATGTCAACAATGGTTACATTATTATTTCTACACTTTTCTGATTATCTTTTGAGACCTTGTAGGGTTAATAAAGATCATTTTGCATAAACAAACACAAAAATATTTATTCCAGAAAAATACAGAGTGGAGGTAGTATCAGCAGAAGAATTCTTTAAAATAATAAGCCAAAAAGAATAAAACAGGTAGACTTCTGGTTAATTAAGCGGAGTAGGGATAAACCATAACATGCATATTATTCCTATGGCTGTTGCACTTGGAAATAGTAAAGGTTGTTTATGCCTATTCTGGGGAATAGATCAAGTACTGTGCTATGAGGATTTCTTACACAGAGCATGGCTTTGGAGAAAACCTACTCTTCAGTGGCACTGTTACCTCTGATGCTGCACCCTGCTTTATCGGGGGGGCTAGAATATAGGCAACAAGTAGTTTCTCTGTGATCTGGCAAGGGAGGAAAGATAATTTCCCTCTCTAGATTCTTGGCTGAGACACCCCCTGTAATAAAAAGACAGATTAACAGGAGAACAATAGGAGAGACCCAGGGTAATAGAGTAACCTCCCCCAAATGGCCCAAGCCACCATCTTAAGTTCCAGTTCCAGTTAAAGACAAAAGAAGATGCTGAGGTGGCGGTGGGGTCAACCAGTTATGGGAGGTTATCAGGAAAAGCACGGTGAACAAAAGGAGATACCCTTACAAATGGAGATTTCTTTTATAAATGTAATGTCCTTTACAAAAGGGTAACTTGGTTTTTAGAGGTTCTCCTGTGTCTGCTATTTCTTAAAAATAATCACCTCAAAATAAACCTTAGGCCAAAGAGGCATATTTTGGGGTGGCATATTCTCTCCTCTTCATTCTCATTCTGAAATTATTGGCATGCAAAACATTCTGCTGTGTTTTAATACTCATCATTTGTGAGGGAGCATGTAATAAATTAGAGTGATAGACAATGACTTATTAAGTCAAAAAGAAATTGGGATATTGTAATATCTCAGAAATGACACAACTATCAATATTTCCATTGAGTATATATAGGGTATGTTATAAAGCAAATAGAACCCTTATTTTTTTTGAGTTATTGAAATCTTTACATTTATTTCCTACTCTGAGATGCAAATAGAAGATAATTATTAATCTGATGACCAAAATAAATTACATCTGTTACCCCTTAATATATGAATGCTAATGAACCACATGAATATCCTTTGATGACACAATGTAGAAGACAAATGATGCACTTCATCCAACAGAAATAAAATGTAGCAAAAAATTCCTAATTAGTTGTTTTCTCAGCCATTAGTGAAAATAATTAGTGAGGAGGGAAATACACCACTCTTTGGGCTGGCTTTCACATCCCCATGAAAAGATCAGCCTCACAGTTTGAGAAACTCTGTTCCAGTTAGTTAGAAAATAAGATAATTACAAAAAGAATTTGCAACCTCCAGGTGATTTAGAAAACAGAAGTGACTGTAAGCTATATTATTATGTAAAGTGACAAAATATAATTACTGCATAGGAGGTCTTTGTGTTTGAAGCAGCAATCTTTAGAAATAGAAGGGTGAAGTGAATCACTCTCAGTTTGCTTCCTATCTCTGCTCCTATATCTGTATTTAGCCTGTGTGATCAGACTGAAGTTGAAAAATAATGTTCCTTTTTATGATGTAAAACAGGAATCACATTAACAACAACAAAAAAAAGTCAAGACATTGTGGCAGTAAATCTGTACACTAGCAGGAGCATTTTCTATGGTGAAAAAACATGAGCATAAATGTAAAATGATCACAGGAATTTTAAAAAAATACTTTTTGGCTATTCAGTAACAAACCTGTCAATTATAACGTTCAGTATTCTAACTTGAAACTTTTTTAGGACTGGAGTCTTCCGGCTTAGCCTGTCCTGCACACTTAACTATTCCTCTCATGTAGCTTTGGCCCAAGTATTTATATATGGAAGAAGTTTGTATTGTGTAAGGAACTGAGCAATGACCTCCAAGAGGAATCTAAGAGAACCTTAGACTGGTGTTTTATACTTCCTAGTTTATGTAATTATTGTATTTTAATTTCAGTTTGTAGCCCCACCATTGGCGTTCCTTTGCAGTGGTTCAAAATGGCATATATGACGTGAAGGCTGTTGAAGTACATTGTTTAGGATTTGGTATGGTAATATTTTATTCTTATTTATCTTCTTTTACCTTTGTCGGGGAGTAGAATTTGCCACCCTAAAGAAACATTTTTAAGAAACATTTACATTTGTAAGAGAAGTCTCCATTTGTAAGGAGGATGTCTCCCTCTCTATACCTAGAAGAGGAAGATGACCAAACTCTAGAAACTCTCATCAGTGGAGTAGGCAATGACTTAAATCTGTATCACAGTCTCCCTTGTTTACTGTGCTTTTCCTGGTTACTCTCTCCACCCTCAACATCCTCTTTTGTCTTTAGCTGGGGATGGTATTAAAGATGAAGGTTGCACTTTGGCCATTTTGGCAAGATACTCAGTTTTTTGGGGGTTTCTCCCAGGTACACATGTTATTAAACTTTTGTTTGGTTTTCTCTTGTTAATCTGTCTCATGTCAGTTTATTCTTAGACCAGTCAGAGAAATCTTGAAGGTAGAGGAAAATTTCTTTTGCCTCAACATCTTCTCTAAGAGTCACAGTTTATTAAGAAAAACAACTCCATTATTTGAAATTTTTAATAATTTAAAAGGAAAATCAAATGCATTCTTTTAGAGTTAACCTACACATACTTTATGGTAAAATAATACTTTCAATGGAATAAATGGTGAGTCCTTATTTCTTTGTCTATCTTCAGTGTAAATGTTCATATGCAAATTTAACAAACAAGCATTCCAGTGAAACATAAACCCTCATCTTTAAATTGAGCAAGCTGACAAAATTTAATGATAGGTATAATGGGATTGCGAAATAAAATGGAATCACAGAATTAACTAATTCAATTAAAGTTTTATACTACTAGGTAGTGTTAAGTAAGGAAAACAATAAAATAACTCTCACATTGTTTTTAATTTAATTTTTATTTTTCTCATTTATACATGTGTATAATTTAAAGAGTTAAAATGCCCCATAAGGTAGAATTAGATAGCAAGATGGCAGAGTAGAAGGACATGCTCTCACTCCATCTTGCAAGAGCAGCAGAATCACAACTAACTGCTGAACAACCATTGACAGGAAGACACTGGAACTCACCAGAAAAGATACCCCACATCCAAAGACAAAGGGGAACCCACAATGAGATGGTAGGAGGGTCGCAATCACAATAAAATCAAATCCCATAATTGCTGGGTGGGTGACTCACAAACTGGAGAACACTTACACCACAGAAGTCCACCAACTGGAGTGAAGGTTCTGAGCTCCACGTCAGGGTCCCCAACCTGGGGGTCTGGCAACAGGAGGGGGAATTCATAGAGAATCAGACTTTGAAGGCTAGTGGGATTTGATTGTAGGACTTCGACAGGAGTAGGGGAAACAGAGACTCCACTCTTGGAGGGCACACACAAAGTAGTGTGCGCATCAGGACCCAGGGGAAGGAGTGGTGACCCCATAGGACACTGAACCAGACCTACCTGCTAGTGCTGGAGGGTCTCCTGCAGAGGTGGGGGGTGGCTGTGGCTCACTGTGAGGACAAGGACACTCACAGTGGAAGTTCTGGGAAGTACTCCTTGGCATGAGCTCTCCCAGAGATCGCCATTAGCCCAGCAAAGAGCATGGGTAGGCTCCAGTGTTGGGTCGCCTCAAGGCCAAACAACCAACAAGGAGGGAACCCAGCCCCATCCATCAGCAGACAAGTGGATTAAAGTTTTACTGAGCTCTGCCCACCAGAGCAACACCCAGCTCTGCCCACCACCAGTCCCTCCCATCAGGAAACATGCACAAGCCTCTTAGATAGCCTCATCCACCAGAGGGCAGACGGCAGAAGCAAGAAGAACTACAGTCCTGCAGCCTGTGGAACAAACACCACATTCACAGAAAGATAGACAAGATGAAAAGGCAGAGGGCTATGTACCAGATGAAGGAACAAGGTAAAACCCCAGAAAAACAACTAAATGAAGTGCAGAGGGACAACCTTCCAGAAGGAATAATTCAGAATAATGATAGTGAAGATGATCCAGGACCTCGGAAAAAGAATGGAGGCAAAGATCGAGAAGATGCAAGAAATGTTTAACAAAGACCTACAAGAATTAAAGAACAAACACCTAGAAGAATTAAAGAACAAACAAACAGAGATGAACAATACAATAACTGAAATGAAGAATACACTAGAAGGAATCAATAGCAGAACAACTGAGGCAGAAGAACGGATAAGTGACTTGGAAAACAAAATGGTGCAATTCACTGCCATGGAACAGAATAAAGAAAAAAAGAATGAAAAGAAATGAAGACAGCCTAAGAGATCTCTGAGACAACATTAAACGCACCAACATTCGCATTATAGGGGTCCCAGAAGGAGAAGAGAGAGAGAAAGGACCAGAGAAAATATTTGAAGAGATTGTAGTTGAAAACTTCCCTAGCATGGGAAAGGGAATAGCCACCCAAGTCCAGGAAGTGCAGAGAGTCCCAGGCAGGATAAACCCAAGGAGAAACACACCGAGACACATAGTAATCAAAGTGACAAAAATTAAAGACAAGAAAAATTATTGAAAGCAACAAGGGAAAAACGACAAATAACATACAAGGGAACTTCGGTAAGGTTAACCACTGATTTCTCAGCAGAAACTCTGGAGGCCAGAAGGGAGTGGCATGACACATTTAAAGTGATGAAAGGGAAGAACCTACAACCAAGATTACTCTACCTGGCAAGGATCTCATTCAGATTTGATGGAGAAATCAAAAGCTTTACAGACAAGCAAAGCTAAGAGAATTGAGCACCACCAAACCAGCTCTACAACAAATGCTAAAGGAACTTCTCTAAGTGGGAAACACAAGAGAAGGAAAGGACCTGCAAAAACAAACCCATTACAATTAAGAAAATGGTCATAGGAACATACATATCTATAATTACCTTAAACGTGAATGGATTAAATGCTCCCACCAAAACACACAGGCTCGCTGAATGGATACAAAAACAAGGCCCATATATGTGCTGTCTACAAGAGACCCACTTCAGACCTAGGGACACATACAGACTGAAAGTGAGGGGATGGAAAAAGATATTCTATGCAAATGGAAATCAAAAGAAAGCTGGAGTAGCAATACTCATATCAGATAAAATAGACTTTAAAAGAAAGAATGTTACAAGAAACAGGGAAGGACACGACATAATGATCAAGGGATCAATCCAAGAAGAAGATATAATAATTATAAATATATATGCACCCAACGTAGGAGCACCTCAATACATAAGGCGACTGCTAACAGCTATAAAAGAGGAAATCAGCAGTAACACAGTAATAGTGGGCGACTTTTAACACCTCACTTACACCAATGGACAGATTATTCAAACAGAAAATTAATAAGGAAACACAAGCTTTAACTGACACAATAGACCAGATTTAATTGATATTTATAGGACATTCCATCCAAAAACAGCAGATTACACTTTCTTCTCACGTGTGCATGGAACATTCTCCAGGATAGATCACATCTTGGGTCGCAAATCAAGCCTCAGTAAATTTAAGAAAATTGAAATCATATCAAGAATCTTTTCTGACCACAATGCTATGAGATTAGAAATGAATTACAGGGAAAAAATGTAAAAAACAGAAACACATGGAGGCTAAACAATACACTACTAAATAACCAAGAGATCACTGAAGAAATCAAAAAATACCTAGAGACAAATGACAATGAAAACATGATGATCCAAAACCTATTGAATTCAGCAAAAGCAGTTCTAAGAGGGAAGCTTACAGCAATACAAGCCTACCTCAAGGAAGAAGAAAAATCTCAAATAAGCAATTTAACCTTACACAAGAAAGAAGAACAAACAAAACCCAAAGTTAGCAGAAGGAAAGAAATCATAAAGATCAGATCAGAAATAAATGAAATAGAAACAAAGAAAACAGTAGCAAAGATCAATAAAACTAAAAGGTGGTTCTTTGAGAAGATAAACAAACCATTAGCCAGACTTATCAAGAAAAAGAGGGAGAGGATTAAAATCAATAAAATTAGAAATGAAAAAGGAGAAGTTACAACCGACACCGCAGAAATACAAAGCATCCTAAGAGACTGCTACAAGCAACTCTATGCCAATAAAATGTACAACCTGGAGGAAATGGACAAATTCTTAGAAAGGTATAACCTTCCAAGACTGAACCAGGAAGAAATAGAAAATGTGAACAGACCAATCACAAGTAATGAAATTGAAACTGTGATTAAAAATCTTCCAACAAACAACAGTCCAGGACCAGATGGCTTCACAGGTGAATTCTATCAAACATTTAGAGAAGAGCTAACACCCATCCTTCTCAAACTCTTCCAAAAAATTGCAGAGGAAGGAACACTCCCAACTCATTCATTCTATTACTCAGCCATAAAAAGGAACAAAATCGGGTCATTTGTAGAGATGTGGATGGACCTAGAGACTGTCATATAGAGTGAAGTAAGTCAGAAAGAGAAAAACAAATATCGTATATTAACGCATATATGTGGAACCTAGAAAAATGGTACAGATGATCCAGTTTGCAGGGCAGAAATAGAGACACAGATGTGGAGAACAAACATATGGACACCAGGGTGGGAATGTGGCGGGGGGGGCGGTGGTGGTGGGATGAATTGGGAGATTGGGATTGACATGTATACACTAATATGTATAAAATGGATAACTAATAAGAGCCTGCTGTATAAAAAAATAAAATAAAATTTAAAAATTCAAAAAATAAAATCAAATGTCCCACAAGCCTTAGAATCACAGAACTGTATTCACCCTTTACCTCTCTTCACCCTAGATTTCTGCTCTGCAGAGCTTGGCATTTTCAACTCTTTAACTGTATCTTCTTGTTTTTACTTCTATATACATAAATAAAATACATATAATGGTATTTTTTGAGTTTTCAAATGTAGACAGTATACAGTTTTAGTTGGAAGGTGAGTACCTCTGTGTCTTATATCCCCACTTCCCCATACTCTTTCTCCCCCCATGTCTCTCAACATAGTTTTATTAAAATTATTTTTCAAAGTAGTGTTTCCTGCTTACGTTATTGTGACTTTGTAGACACTGGTCACATAAATCCTGTACTATACTCTGATTTTCTTTTCTTTCTTGTACAGTAAGTCCCCTACATCTGAACCTTCAAGTTGAGAACTTTCAAAGGTGCTAACGTATTATAAACCTATTATAGTACCATACTATATAGCCGATTGTGTTAGTTGGGTACCTAGGCTAACTTTGTTGGACTTACGAACAAATTGGACTTAATGAAATCACTCTCGGAACGGAACTCGTTCGTATGTAGGGGACTTACTGTCTAATTCTTTGCTTTTCTTAGTGTTAATAATGACTTTTTTTCCCTTTGTCTATATGCCTATTTGTCCGTTAGAGGCTTTTCTCAGATATTTGGTGACATTTGCTGTCCATTCGTATTTAAGCGTGCACTAACATGGTATTTGGAAACTTTGTACAGAACTTGGCCTTACTGATTTGCTGAGCTTTACTGTTAACAACCAGGTTTGTTTGCCTGCCCTGCAGCAAGCCAAATGCTGAGATGCCAGGGTTTGCAGCAGAGAAAGAGTTTACTCACAAGGCAGCCAAGAGAGGAGACTGAGAACAAGTCTCAGATCCATCTCCCCAAAGGTTAGGGGCTTGAGTTACTGACGGGATAAAGAAGTAGGATCATCTTAGGCATGGAGTGCCTAAGGTGATTGGAGGTGGGGAAAGGTGAGGTAGTTGGTGTTCTGCACAGGCGCATTTGGGTTACATGCTCCTTCATAGGATGCATGTTGAAAAATGGAGGTGCTTAGTGTCATCTGAAGGTGGAGTATTCGGCCCTCTGACGTTAAAAGTTCATTCATCAGTTTTGGGGTCGGTGGTCCTAACCAGTCTTAGCCAGCTTGAACTGAACAAGAGTTGACTCCAAGCTCCTGAAAAACAATTTAAGCCCCCATTACTATTACTATAGTGACCCATATATAGAGTTGTTATCTATAGGGGTGGTTAAAGAGTCTTGTGATATATTACCTAGGCTACGTGAGGCTTGGAGGGTATGCATTTAAAGAAAGAAAAGAGTAATACCTAAAGTGAGCTTAATTGGTTAAGGCAGTGTACAAGTGGAGGGCTTTTAACAAGCTGTTCCCTTTTCTGTTGTTCTGTAAAACAGGCTCAAGAATTTCTGCTAGTCACTCTCTGTTAACCCTATGGGGCACAGTTTCATTATCATAAGTTCATCAGAGGTACACCCAGGTATTTGGTTGGGAATTTGTATTGGATAAAGCATAGCTAACTTCTGTAACAAATAGACCCTAAAATAAGGGCTGTATAAAGTCTCAAACACAATGGAAATTTTTTATACACTTTTTCTGGTGAATGGGTGATTTTGCTCTCTGTAGAGATTTAGAAATATAGGCTGTCTTTATCCTGTGATCCTACTGTCACAGGGTCTTATAGTACCCACATGACAGAAAGGGAAAATGGACTTTAGAGAGGACACATTGCTTTTTGAATCTGTATCCTATAAGTGACACACATCATGTCTGCTCAAACTAGAGTGGCCAGAACTAGTTCAATGCAAAGTGGGCTGGGAAATGTTGTCTCAGGTCAGGCTACTATTTTCCAATGACAACTCTGGGTTGTGGGAAAAGGAGTATTAATTTTGATGGCAGCTATCTCTGACTCTGAAAATCAGCATCTGTAGATCTTTGCTGTGAGGCTTGCCTGGTGAATATAAACTGGATTGCCACATTCTTTTAATTAATACAATAGGTCATGATATGATATGTTGATATGACATATATTGATATGTCTATAAATACATAGTAGAGTACACTTTGTGATTCCATAGTTCTAGTGTAACATTTCAGTTCCTGAATTTCTAACGAGATCTCAGGTGATAAAATTTCTGCTACTCCATGGACCATACTTTGAATAGCAAAGACCCAAGTTACAGCACTCTGCCTCCATCTGTTCCGTTTATTTCTGAGTCCAGAGCCTTTTTGATTAAGGTTCTCCAGGGAATAAACATCCTCTCTAATGCTAGTGTGTGTGAGAGTAATTTCCTGGGGTGGAAAGGAATGGGGAGGATCCCTAGTAATCTCCTTGCTCTTTATGCAGCTCTTTATAGTGGATTTAACATCCCTAAAAATTAGGATGGGGAAGTTTAGAAGAGTACTCGTGACTCAGTTATGAAATCTTTAGGGAATGGACTTGGGTGGTGACTTGGGTCATTTAGACGTAGGATCTTTAGAGAGGAAGAGAAGAGAACATGTTGGAAGTGGCAATTATAGAAGAAGAATAGCTACTACACCTCCAGGTCCAGTGGTTAGAGGAGGTAAGGAGGCCAACACCAATTGAATGAGCTGTGTGGAAGACTGGTTAGAACAATAAAGTGATGGGAATACTCAGAGACGAATTAGAGAATCTAGTGAGTTCCAGAGACCAAAGCAGAAAAGTTTTAGGAGTTACGGAAGGGCAAAAGGTGGGTAGAAAAGGGGCTAGAGAGCATTCTGGGACTTGAAAGCTGGGGGATGAGGAATAACCTGGAGAGCCAAGCTTCCCGTGGTGATTGATAAAAAAAAGATGCAGATTACAATTAGTTTAGTCCTAATGATTCGGAACAGATAGCAGTAGAGTTCAGGAAAAGAGGGGATGGGCATAGAGGTTAGGGCAAGTCAGGAGCAAGTTCTGGGTCTCCAGACTGACCCCCATTGGTGGAGGTCTACAGAGGGAAGGTCTGACTCTGAGTGTGTCAAGGAGTTTTACCCAGGAAATTGAAATAAGGTACCTGGCAAAAGAAGGAGAATTTAGGTAGGTGTACAATGTAGAAACCCCTTGTATTATACTGCTATTGTGTAAATTACACATTTTTTGGGTTTTTTTGTTATATTTTCTGCCCATAGGTGAATATTATCACAACTTGGATTTTTATTGCTATTTCCTAAATGTGTCTAATTGTTTTACATAACATTTGTGGATGACTGAAAATAATGTGACATTTCTAAGGGAGATGTAATACTGTATAAAATACTGTAATACTGTAATACTGTATAAAATATAGGCTGCAAATCTCTTGAACCTTAAATCAGAGCTGATCCATCACTGTATGCTGTGTGAGTTGGTTATTAAACAATAAATAAATCATAAATTCTTTGAGCAAAGTTAATAACAAATATAAAGGGTGTGGCAGACTAGCCTCTCTTCTTCTGATTAACTGAAAGAGATTGATTTAAAATTTATACTATCAAGCAAAAGGCAATTTTGTATTATCCCCAGGTAGTTACACATTGGTTACAAACACAAGCATGTACAAAATTCTCTCCATTATACACACTTACTTTCAAATTGTTAGTTCATTTCATCATCAATCATTTAGTCTTCGTTCAGGAAATGTAAGCTAGCAGTGAAGTTCGTTTATGGAACACTATTTTCATACTTAGCAATGTATGAAACTGAATTCTTCACTTTGTTAAATTCAGCCTCATTTAGTGCAAGGGAATTGTAGACACGTGTAGAGACAAACACTAAAGTGCTGAACAGGCAGAGGGTAAACATAGAAATTGCTCTTTGGAATCTTCTCTAAACAAAAAGCTCTGAAATGATGGTTTTTAACTGTTAAGTCTTTTTGTTTTCTCCTAGTGTAAAGGTGGCTAAGACCAGATTCCCTCAGCTTTTAAGATACTGAAGTTGAGATACTGCCCACGTAGCAGTCTCTCCTTTCCTCTTTGTTATTTGTAACTACTTCTATATTCAATTTTGCAACAGGGATTTCCAAAGCACACAAATGAATAAAATGAATTTATGTAAATTCTGGAACACTTAATATCCTGCGTAAAGGTAGACTATTTTAATTATGTAAGTAGCTCCTATCACCTTGAGGCTCAACTGCTTCTAGGCAGCTTCTTTATCAAATGGCCCTAGCTTTTAAATCATTGCAAATAATTTGTATACTTGTGAATTTAATCACCAGTTTGACGCAATTTGAAAAGGAATATATTCAAGTCAGACTTGGATGTGTGGGGGGATGTTTCCAAAGAACCAACTGTGAAGGGATTTTTTTTTCTTTTTAGCAGTTGCTTTGTATTGAAGTTCTTGCCTGTATTGCATTTTCTTGTCTTTTGCACTGCTGATCTAATTGCCTGCTGACATATCCATTATCTTTTATAGTCATTTCAAGTAGCAAAAGGATTAGTTGCATATGATTTTTACCACTTCTTTTGGACTTGCAACCAGTTCTCCCTGATTGCTTCATTTTTAACAGCCTACACAATGCAGTTAAAAATCTAACACCACTTTGGGTATAAGATGGCTGTGAACCAATGGAGAAGACAAGCTAAAGACTTTGACCATGATACTGTGTATGCAAGGAAAACTGCTTCCCTTGGTATAGAAAGACATGAACAAACAAAACCACAACATCCAGAATATAGGAAGTCATTGTGGGAAGAAAAAACCAGGATTTTTGTTTGTTTTTGTTTTTTTACAGAGACCTGTGCAGTTATTGTAAAACTTCCAAGTTCCTTTGTCAGACATGTAGGTGAGATTGTGAAACATATTTTCAAGGGCAGGAAAATGTTTTTATTGGACTGTCTTTCTATTTGAATAGAACATTGTATCAATAGTCACTCCTCCTGTGATTCTAAATTGTAGAGTCTAGAGATAGAGCTCAGGATAATAATCACATTTACATAGTCCTACATCCCTTTTTAAAAAATAGAGCAACCTCAATGAAATATTTCTTCATGAAACTAAAACAGATGTTTTAATTTCTTCAAGACTGAGAAGAAATAAGGCTATTTGATGTTCAGATAGCAATAGATTGCTGTTGTTTTAATTTTTCACTTCCCTCCCTCCCTCCCTTCCATCTTCCTTCTTTCCTTCCTTCCTTTTCATAAAACATCTAGTTCACTCTCGGGGAATGAATGAAAGGAATCCTTCACTTAGTGAGATGTTAAATCTTTTGGGACTTAGAGTGTCATGTACATTTTCCTTATATGGCTTGGATAGTGTATGGAGCTCAAAAGAATACAAAAACTGTTTTATGCCCACTGGAAATCAAAGGCTATATCAAATATTGAAATGTATGTGTGGTGGTTAATTTTATGTGTCAACCTGACTGGGCCTTGGATTGCCCAGATTAAACATTATTTCTGAGTGTGTCTGTGAGGGTGTTTCTGGATGAGGTTAGCATTTGAATATGTGGACTCGGTAAAATAGATGGGTGGGCATGATCCAGTCCATTAAGAGGGCCTGATTAGAATGAAATAGGGAGGAAGGGAGGATCTGCCCCATTTCTGCCTGCCTGCAAGACTGGGACATTGTCCTTCCCTATCTGTGGACTGGGATTTACACCACTGGCTCCCCTGATTCCTAAGACTTTGGACTCATACTGGCTATCACTGGCTTTCCTGGGTCTCCACCTTGCAGACAGCAGATCATGGGACTTAGCCCCCATGATCACATGTGCCAACTTAAAGATAGAGAGATAGATAGATAGATAGATAGATAGATAGATAGATAGATAGATAGATGATAGATAGATCTATTGGTTTTGTTTCACTAAAGAACCATAATTAATACAGTAAATTTTTCATTTATGAATATTTTTAGTGAAAACACAAAATCCTTTATTTGATTACTGAAAATAAGAGGGCAAAATATTTGATGGAGTGATGTATACTTAAAGCAAGATTAGAAACTTCTCAGCCTTGATGGCCAGGGGAAACCCAAAAATATATTTTGGGAAGGAAGAGAAAAGGGAATGAAAACAAAATCAAAGAAAGAGAGTAGGAGAATAGGGAAAGGAGAAAGAGTAAATGACTTTTCCAGTATCATAATGGGTGGTTGACAAGAAGCATCATGATGGGACATGGAAGAGACCCACTGACATCACCTCATGAATTTCTCTATAACAGCAGCTCATTCACCCACAAACATTTATGGTGGAACCAGTATACGGCAGACCTCTTTGCATAAATGGCAAGAGCTTGTTTTCTAGGTTTTTCAGCTACTGCATAGTAAAACAAATAACCATGTAAACAAACAACCAAAAGTCCAGAGGTAGGCAAGAACAGAGCTTAATAAAGGTAAAAATACAACTGACATCAGTGACTGCAAATCTAATTTAGGATAAGAGTTAATAAAGACACAACTAGGAGTTGTCAGAGTCAAAATCTGGAATGCAACCTGCAAAGATCAGAGAAGACTGACTGAAAAACCCAGGAAATGAATAGGAACTCTTTAAACTGTATGACTTCTTTGAACAGAGCATGGTTAGCATAGGAAGTCTGTTTTCAGAGTTGAAATTCATCACTTATATTCCAGCAGCTACTAATTTTCATAAGAAATTAGAAATTAAATAAAGATATAATGATAGGAAAGTGAAGGATTCACTGGGCTCTCTGATAACATCCAATGACTTAATTAAGTAATCGGAAAAAGAGAACCTTCAGTTTTAAAACTGATAAACAATGAATTACCTGATACGTTTAAGGGGAAAAAAAGGAAAATCTCCCCTAATCCCATTTAAGAAACTCTTTTTAATTCAAAGATCATTTTTAAGTTACTGTTAAGAATTTTTAATATGGCAGTATAGTACAAATTACCAGGAAGCAAAGCTTAGAAACAAGCTAAATCAATTTATCGATCCAATATTTATTAAATATCTACTATATAACCAACTCTTTCCTTGGAATTATAAAAATAATAGGACTATTTTCCTAAATTCGAGAAAGTAATAGGGAATACATGGTGTTGTGTACTGTAAAAGTGAGTCAGATATTCTGAGAGCTTATCTTTGAAGGAATCTCTTTCAGTTAAATTTTATATCTCAAAGCTCAAAATGTGACTCTTAAAAATTAATAAATGTTTATAAATTTTAAAGTCTTCATATTGAAGAACTGATTCATATTGAATCATTTCAGAGAAATATTATCATAGTTAAAGCCCTTACTATATTTTTAATTTTATTGTGTGACACAAAGTTCTAAAAATCTGAGACAGATATGAGTAAGAAACGAAAGTCCCCTATGTATCTTTAAAAAATGTGTTGTATACAGTGGACAGTGTGATAATGCTCTCATTTAATGACAGTATCAATTTTAGAGACCATACATTTAGGCAGTTGTCCTCTTGGAAGAATTTGAGAATGGCTCTATCCTACACTCAAAGTATCTTCCCTACACAGTTACACATAATCCATAATTTACCAGGTAAAAGAGCATGGTGTTTAAGCTGTAATCATCTGGGGTGGAATCCTAGATTTGCTCTTTTTTATCCTCCGTTTTGCCTCATTTATGGAATTCGAATCACAGTATAACTTTCCCCATAGGCTTACTAGGATGACTAAACGATGAAAGCTTATAGTTTGAATGTGTGAACCAAGAAAGTTCTCAATAAAAATTTAAATAATATTATGTGAAGTGGGAATGCCATCCTATGAGGTTAAAGGGAATTTTTCCCAAATTTTTCACCTCTCTACTATATTACCACTTACAAATTCTCTGTAACATGAAATTGAAGAGTTTTGGGCCTTCTGTGATTATCCGTCTTGAAATACTGAGACTTCTGGTGTAGACGCCTTTTAATCTTAAGTCACCCCTGTGGCTGCAGGGTCCCCTTCCATTGCCATCTAAGGCCTGAAGAATTAGCTTGTCATTTCCTACCCTTCTTTCTTGTTCATCTTGTAATCCTGAGACAACAGCATGGTCACGAGGGTAATTTAAATTTCAGGCCACTCAATCCCATGAGAATAAACATTTTTATCATCTTTATGTCCTAATTGTTAACAAATGTTCTTGAGAAAACACAATGTCACATTTGAATAATTTGCGTATATTGAGAAGGTGCCAGGTTCTTTTAAAAAGTCATTAGTTTGAGCAAAAAAATGACTGGCATGAGTCTTAGTCTTATCGTCTACACAAATCCTTAACAAATCTGTTAAGTTTTGTTAGTGATTCTGTTCATGCCTATGTTCAAAAGTTACAGCAACTGGGCTTCCCTGGTGGCACAGTGGTTGGGGGTCCGCCTGCTGATGCAGGGGACGTGGGTTCGTGCCCCGGTCCGGGAGGGTCCTGCATGCCGCGGAAGGGCTGGGCCCGTGAGCCGTAGCTGCTGGGCCTGCATGTCTGGAGCCTGTGCTCCATGACGGGAGAGGCCACGGCAGTGAGAGGCCCGCGTATCGCAAAAAAAAAAAAAAAGTGACAGCAACTTATCAAACCACTTCTCTATTTCCACTCACAAACAATAACTTTAGCATCTTGTTTGGAAAGACCAAAATTAATTCACAATACCTCATAAATCAGCCAGGATCCTTATCTGTCCATTAAAAGTTGATATGTACCCTTTATCTGATCTTTGTAACTTTTTCTTTGGAAAGGAACAGTGAAGAAAAGCAGATTCAGTACTAAACACAACAAAACTCAAAAAAGAAGCTTGTAAAGGAAAAAACCTCTTTTTTAATAGACATGCTTTGCTATGTATTGACTAATACTTTTGATAAGGATCACCTATAATGAGAAATCTCTACATAGTCTGAAATTTATTTGCTGTTCCGTTGCAGCTGTATATATGCCACCTAAGTTGCCTATGGTACGTTCTGAAAGAGTGTCACTTACCTTCTACTAATATGAAGCAAACTTAGATTGGGGGTGGGTGATTTTTTAGCACAGAAAGTGACCCTGGAAATCTGTTTTCTGATTTACATATAATTAATTTGCACCTCAATAATGAGTAACACAGCATGGCATCTGCTGTTTTCAGCAGTGTACTGGATTAGTCTCATGACCATCATTAACTATTTAATAATGTTATACATCTATGCATATAAAATTTAATCCTGATTCTTTTTACTTTGCGAAGTGGCTGCTCACAATACTTCTGTTCTCTAAATTTCTCTAATCTAATCAGCCAACTTACCTAAAAGATTCAGTTAAGCAGCTGAGGGTAGGGTAAAGAAAGGGCAGAGGTTGTCCTTTTCTAGTACTTTGAAGACTTAAGACAGTGTTTGTCAAAATGTACTGTGCAGACTAATCAGTGGGAATGCTTCACCTTGCCATGTTATCAAAGTGGGTCTTAGGAGTCTACATATAAACACACACACATGTTTTGGTGCAGGAGGTTCCTAGGTAACACTGAAAACATGACGATATCAAGGGTGATTTGAGCTGGGGAGGTACAGGTGGTTTGTATGGTATACTGTCAATCAAGAGGAGAAAATAGTTGTAGAGACGTAAGAGCAAGAGGAGACCTAAACTGTCTGAATTGGAGAGGATGAGAAGAGCCAGGAAATACTGAACTAAAAGGTGGAAACCAAGAGTAGTAGCTGCGACCAACAGAAGGTAAGGTAGGAACATATTCCAAAAGAAGAGAGTAGGTAGAAGTAGCTTCTAGCAAGGCAGGGTTTAAGAGTGATAGGACAGCAGGAGCCAGCAATCTAGCATTGTTTTTCAGTTCCTAGAGTAGCTGATAGTCTTAGACAACTAGTGTCCATTGCTCCCTCCCTCCAAAAGTAATATTCTTTGTAAAAGTGTATAGTTGATTTGTCTATACATCCTAACTGAATAAGGCTATTGATTACACATTAATTATTCTAACTCAAAACCAGGACTTGTCTTTACCTTTGTTTTTTCCTCCTTCCTTTTACTTTTCCACCCTCTGGATGATCTTTTTTAGTATCCTTTCCAAATGAGCCCCTGTTAGAACAGCCTTCAGCCACCTCTTTCATTAGTCAAATTTAAAGGAATGGTCTTTCGCCCAGTCTTCTGCCCAGCTTCCCTCACACTAGAGACCACTTTGTATACCACGTGGCTTCAGACTGTCAGAGAAGGACAGAGCCCCTCCCCGCACGGCTGTGATGTTTGAGCCGTCTGTCCTCAAGGAGCATGAGCCTCTTGCTGGCTCTCGCTAGAGCACCAAGTTAGTTCTTTTTCCTTGTTCGTGGAGTGATGTCGGCCCAGGCTAGTTCACTGGCAAGTACAATATCACCACTGACATAGTGTACCTGAAACCATACCTGAACAAGTTAAAATGACGTTGCCTCCAGAAACACATTACTTTCACATCAGTAATTTATTCTTTAGACTAGTCTTTACAACAGTCCCTGAAAGAACAGTTACCAAATGAGTTATTGCCCTCTGAGTTCTTCTGAAAGGTCCCATTAAGATATCTGAATGCAATGAAATCATGTTTTAAAACTCATTCTAGAGTGGAATTCAGAGTAATTCAGATTGATCTAGATACTCACAAAACGAATTTAATTGCTGAAACATCAAAATAACTCTCATTATGTGTTTCTTCCATGTTGTTGTCCCCAGAACAGATTACTCATAGTATTGTAATATCAGACTGTCCACTCTTCTGCTGAAGTACAAGTTTGCTGATTACACTGGTGATGAGAGACCCCAAATTATCTGTGTCTGTGATTTATGTGAATTGATATGAATCCAGAATATAAGCAAAGTGAGACTCAGAGCTGTAATGAGGTCAAAAAGAAAAGCAATTGTTCTCGGTTTGAGTTAGAGTTTATTTTTTAATCGTTGTTGAATAAAATAATTGGGTCATATTATGAAGGATTAAGAGTGAAAATCCTGGGATTCGCTGGTGGCACAGTGGTTGAGAGTCTGCCTGCCGATGCAGGGGACACGGGTCCGTGCCCCGGTCCAGGAAGATCCCGCATGCCGCGGAGTGGCTGGGCCCGTGAGCCATGGCCGCTGGGCCTGCGCGTCTGGAGCCTGTGCTCCGCAACGGGAGAGACCGCAACAGTGAGAGGCCCGCGTACCGCAAAAAAAAAAAAAAAAAAAAAGAGTGAAAATCCTTAACTGAACTACATACATTACAAATTGATTTAGATGAACCAGGTCTAGCTCTAATATCCAGCACACATGATGTGCTAAAACTGTGTAATGACCCATGCACAGGTGCAGCAGAGGAGGAATTTAACAAAATTGGCATTGGCTTTTACTAGGTCTCAACTGGTCAGATAGTATTTATCTGATGTGAAGAATGGACTCAGTGAATTATCAAACAAACAGATGCTTTTTCTTTGGATGTGATAAGTCTCTTTGGATTTATAATAGCTCATCGAAGAACATAGCAACCTATAAAATTTTGCTGCAAGGTGAGAAAATACCAAGCAGAGACAAGTCATTAAAAAGAGAATACATCACTTTGAACTCTATGCCTCATACAGCAACAAATAATATGACAGATGTATATGATTTATAAAACATTTTCTCGTTTAGAAAAACAAAGTGATAAAATTGAGTTGATGGATATAGTAGCTGTGAGACAGAATCATTCTTTGTCTGTGTAAGCTGTATGTAATAAAATCTCTAAAATAATGTTCTCTATTTCTTAAATTCAGTTGCTGGTGGTATTTATATTTTTCAGTCATCTGACAAGTAAATCTTCTCTCAGTACTCTAAAAATCTAAATCATTACTGTTGATATTCAGGAAATTGAGAAGTATGATTGCTAACTCAGCGATTTCAATTGTAGTTTTTTGAATGTGAACAAAAGAGGAATGTTGTGGTAGGTAGAAAAATGGCCTCCCAAAGATGTCTACATCCTAATCCTGGAACCTGTTAATATGTCAACTTACATGGCAAAAGGGACTTTACAGATATGATTAAGTTAAGGGTCTTGAGATGGACATCTTATTTTTCTGGGTGGGCCCAGTATAATCACAAGGAACCTTAGAAAAGGATGCAGGAGAGGCAGAGTCAGAGAAGGAGATGTGATGACAGAAGCAGAAGTCAGAGTGATTTGCTGGTTTTTATTGAAGATGGAAGGGGGCCATGAGCCACGGAATGGAGGCAGCCTCCAGAAGCTTGAAAAGGCGGGGATACTGTTTCTCCCCTAGAGCCTCAGAAGGAATTCAGCCCTGCTAGCACCTTGATTTTAGCCCCATAAAACCGATTTCAGACTACTAAAATGTGAAATTGTATTTTTGCACCGTTTTAAGTTAGTGAATTGGTGGTAATTTGTTACAACAGCAATAGAAAACTAATATAGTCTGTTGCCTTATGGCCACTGTTGTACACTGTCTAAGAATATCCTTTATCTTTGTAATAATTTTCCTGAAGTGCCTTCGTGTATGTGGAGAATTAAACACTATTTTCGACTTTCGACATATCAAGTCTAAGCTCAGGCCATGTTTCCATGTCCCATAATGTGATGCCCAGTGAATGCTCAACACTACCGCAAGATGTCTTTTTTCCTGGTTGTTGGATATTTTTACTTCAGTAAGAAAAACCTCATCCTTTGTGGTCAACAATTAGCCTTATCGATATACTGACAGCATTCCGCAAATCCGACGATCCAGAAGCAACATAAAATCTGTCTCAGATGGATTCATGTGCTCTGAAAAACAAACAAGCAGTCTTTCCCTTTTTGAAAGAATACCAACTTGAAAGTAATTTTTAAAAACACAACAAAGTAGAACTGTGTATTTTCTGTGGCTTAGCTAAACAGTAGATTGCAATTAATGAGTGGAAATAAAGTATTGTTTTTCTAAATGATTTTACAAGCTTTAGAACACTTGGCAATAAAAATGGGATTCCTTTAAAAATAATTGGATGAGCGCTTCCCAAAGAATGTTAAGAGAAACTAGTCCTAGAGAGCTCACTTTAAAATAAAAGAGGTGGCTTTATGTTTCACAATCATACTAGCTTTACTCTCTTCGACTTTAGCATCAGCATATTATGAAAGCATGTCCAAAAAATTATATTCAAATTTAAGTAAGCTTTTCCTCAGTTATTTAATTATGGGACTTTTAAATGTATGAACTGTAAAGAAAGTTAAGCCAAATAAAGATCAAATCTATTTTATAAAGCCAGTGGTAAATAATGTAGTGATCAACTTTGAATTCAGGGAGACCTCTTAAAATTGTTCTGATAAGGCATAATAATTTCTATTGGTTTTTGCCTTGAGATAATCTCCTTATCCCCATTTTACAGGTATAAAAATAAGGCTAAGTAGGTTATGTTACCTGTCCTTGCTTGGCTTACATTTGTGTAAGTGGTGGAAATAGGATCAATGGGAATAGAACTAGTCTGTGCTTTGTGTGCTATGGTATCTTGCTTTATTCTGGCATTTTGAAATCTTTACTAACTATTCTTCCACATTTTTGATTCATACGAATAAGAGACTTTCATTTTATCTTAAATCAAAGAAAGTTTCAGGGAGACCAGAAAAGAAGCATATTGCGCTTCTGGTGGTTTATTTGTCTCCCACATTTCCCCAGAGGACTACTTCCCATACTATAGAGAATGTGATGAATTTATGGTGACATTGAATAGAAAGTGAATACCGCATTAAGCAGTAATAATTCATAGACTCTAAAAGAATTGACAATCGGATAACAATCTATGTGTACTGCAGAACTGAATTATCTGTCTTGATACAATTTCAGTGATCTCTAATTCAGTCTTTTAGAATCAAAATCAATTCTATTATTAGCATATTTTGATTTCACAAAGTTTAATGTTTAATTGCCCAAGAAGGATAGATAGTAAAACTGCAATACTATATATCCCAGAAGTGAAAAACTAACTTTTTTAATATTAATAATTTGTAGTTTTTGTTTGGTTTTTAAAGCGATCAGATCTATATACATTGTGCTTGCGGAAGGTAAGGATGGACTTTGAATCTGTCTTCGTTTAGGTCCATCATATTAAGTCCAGGAATGGTTATGATGGTTAAAATTGTTTGGCAGTAGGTGACTTAATTATTCTTATAAACATGAAGCTTAAAAACTGTGCCATCTTTATAGAGGCCAGGGAAATTTGCCATGCATGAAGTACCACCTGTTAATCATAAATGACCATTTGTGTAAGATAACATTATCATGGTTGTGGTATGTGGATGGATAGATAGATAGATAGATAGATAGATAGATAGATAGATAAAGATACTTTCCAACATGAGTTTTTATAAGACTTGTGGTGCCACAAACAATTGCTGAAACTGAGCCTGTTGCTCACTTTGTGTTGCCTGTACCCTAGCTGGGTATGACCAGAGATTTCTTTCAACCAAGATCATCTTTCCATTGGACTGGGTCTTCCTCCTCCAACAAGGGGATTCCTCAAGACTTAATCTCCAAGTGTTGAAATGCTAGTATTTTCGGAACAACTTTATAAATAGATGGCCCCCAAATCCAGCAGTTCATTTATTCCCTCAATGACAAAGCTGTTTACCCATGTTTGTCATATAAAAAAGGAGACTCAGGGCTTCCCTGGTGGTGCAGTGGTTGAGAGTCCACCTGCCGATGCAGGGGGCGCGGGTTCGTGCCCCGATCTGGGAGGATCCCACATGCCGCGGAGCGGCTGGACCCGTGAGCCACGGCCGCTGAACCTGCGTGTCCGGAGCCTGTGCTCCGCAGCGGGAGAGGCCAGAACAGTGAGAGGCCTGCGTACCGCAAAAAAAAAAAAAAAAAAAAAAAAGAGACTCATAGTAGGGAGGGCTTAAAGCTTCCACAGGCTCAATGCTTCTGCACATGTCTCTCTGAAATGAGGGGAGAATCAGCGGCTTCTAAAAAAAAACAAATCACTTGTTGACCTTGGCCCTATGTAAGTTTTCTCAGTAAAGTATATCCTTAAGCCATGTCATACATTACGAAATTCATCTTGAATCCTGGTGCAGAGCAGGTAAAGACCAAGAAGAGATATGATTTGCATGGCAAGACTTTTTATGATGTTTCAGAACTTACTTAAATTATAGTTTCTATATTGAGAAACTGACTTTTATATGAAAATAAATCAATGAGAAAAAATGATAGCTCATCATTTTTAGCTTGAGGGAGAATGTGGAAGTTATGTGAAGATCAATATTTAACAATACACTTTGTCATCTTATCCAGGGAAAAGAAACATAAAAAGAAATATTGTGACAACTGTAGATTCACAAAATTCACAAACTTTTATAATATGCTTTATTTTATTGAATAAAAGCATCCAACATTCCATTTTTCAATATAGTTTGTAATCATAATTTTTAAGCCTTGTAAAATTCTCTTCAACACTTCATGTAAATTATCCTAAACCTTTTAGGTTGTCTATAATGTTGGCAACACATTTTACAAAATTAAATTCAGATTTTGAAAGCGCACTATTCCAAATGCTACCATACCATATGTAAATGACCAAGTTTATTTGGTGATGTTTAATATGGGTAAGTTCACTTTCTGGTTTGCCTGGGACATTTCTAGTTTATTGTCCCGGCATCCATCTGGTTTAGCACTTGTCCCAGATTTTTCACTTTTTAACTAGGTGTTTTTATAAATAGTTGTATATGTAAATAGTGCAGGTGTGGTAAAGCTCAAAAAGTATTTTATTTCCAGTTGCTATCACAGTCTCATAATCTACCTCAAAATTTTGGTTATTTAAGAAGATGACACTCAGAGCTGCAGAGGGTGCACTTATGTATTTATATGTCTTTTCTATAAAGCATGACTTTTCATATAAATCAAATGACTCCTATATTAATTGACCTATTGACTTAATTCTTGTTTTCTTATATACCGTGAAAAATGAAGTGATAGATGTTAACGTCTTGTCTCTATTTGTACACGAAGAACTTCGAAAATAGTTAAATTTTTCCAGTTAAAAAAAATTACTGTCATCAACTGCTTCTTTTTGTTGCCCATTAATTGAGAGAAAATACAGCCCTGGAAATTAATTTTGTTAAAAGTAAAACATCTAACATCTTAATTGGAATTTCAGTTAAAATCAACATGAATGATACAACTATTTCAACCAATTTTGGTGGAGCAAAGCTTTCTGATAAAAACAATATTCACACTAAATTAAGAAATCTACAGAGCAGAAATGTACTTGGATTGGGAGCACACATAAATTGTAATTATATCCAAATAAGATGTATGTTTCTACCAATGGAAATAGAAGCTTGAAGCTGTCAACATTTATCATTTTTGCGCATACACTTCTAGGGTAAATTAAAAATTTTATAGCAAAACCAATGTTGAATAAACACACAAACTAAAGCTCAGCATAGCAGTATATGTAGCCTTCTGTTTTTATTTTTTTATAATACTTTGCATCTCAGAAATGTTTGAGATGTATTTTATGTCTATCTAAGTGCACTAAAATATTACTGATTTTTTGTAAATATTTCTACTAAGTTTGTTTCTTTATGTTAAAAATAAATGACTTTTTTTTTTTTTTTTTTTTTGCGGTACGCGGGCCTCTCACTGTCGTGGCCTCTCCCGCCGCGGAGCACAGGCTCCGGACGCGCAGGCTCAGCGGCCATGGCTCACGGGTCTAGCCGCTCCGCGGCATGTGGGATCCTCCCGGACCGGGGCACGAACCCGCGTCCCCTGCATCGGCAGGCGGACTCTCAACCACGGCGCCACCAGGGAAGCCCCATGACCTTTTTTTTTTTTTTTCTCAGATTCCAATGCTGACACATGTATATGGCATCTCTTAGCACTTTTAAGATAAGTTTTCGTTGTCTTTGAGCCTCTTTCACTGCTGTTGAATACTGTCAGTCTAATTGTTCCATTCTTAGGTAACTCATCTTTTGTTTATGGTTGCTTTTAACACTTTTTCTTTGTGTTTTATGAGGAGCAATTTAACTTTTAACAAGATATGAATTCCTTAATCAGTTTGCTTAGAAATAAGTGGCCAATTTCAATCTGATGATTCATGTCTGTACTGAAGTATGGATGATCCCAGGCATTATGTTTCTCAAATATTGCCTCAGTAGCATTCCCTTTGTTCCCTCCTGTTGGAACTCCTCTTAATGAATGTGATAAACTCTACTGCCTGGCCAGTCCGCACCATTCCTAGATCCCTTCCTTCATATACACTTTCACTAAAAAGACTAGAGCCACTAAATACTCACTTTCCAAGTCTCACTTGACTCAATGAGATGTTAAATGGAATTGTGGTGTCGGGGTTTCTGGGGAAACTCTTTTATGATGAAAAGGGAGATTCAGCTAGTGTTTCTCCTTTCCGCTTCCTTCTTCCTGCCACAAATTGAAATGAAGTGAGAGGAGCTTCAGCAGCCTTCCCTTGGACCAAGGAAAAGGCTGAGGTAGAATCAGAGATGGTGTCTGTGATATACCTAAGGCACACATCTACTGCTTACTAGCTGCCTCCCTCCAAATTTCTAATTATAAAATAAAATAATCTCAGTTTCTTTAAGTAGAGTCTGTGGAAAGGATTTAGGTGCTGATACTTTACTTGAGAGGAACACCCCAAGATGAGGATGAGAGAAACATGGGAATGAAGCAAGGAAGGATGCCAAGCAAGTTAATGCCATGCATTACTACCTGAGTACCTGTTCATCAAGAGACACAAAGAGGTACAAGAGGCACATAAAATGCTTTTATTTATTTATTTATTTTTTACATCTTTATTGGAGTTTAATTGCTTTACAATGGTGTGTTAGTTTCTGCTTTATAACAAAGTGAATCAGTTATACATATACATATGTTCCCATATCTCTTCCCTCTTGTATCCTCCCTATCCCATCCCTCTAGGTGGTCACAAAGCACCGAGCTGATCTCCCTGTGCCATGCGGCTGCTTCCCACTAGCTATCTGTTTTATGTTGGTAGTGTATATATGTCCATGCCACTCTCTCGCTTTGTCACAGCTTACCCTTCCCCCTCCCCATGTCCTCAAGTGCATTCTCTAGTAGGTCTGTGTCTTTATTCCTGTCTTACCCCTAGGTTCTTCATGACATTTTTTTTTCTTAAATTCCATATGTATGTGTTAGCATAAGGTATTTGTCTTTCTCTTTCTGACTTATTTCACTCTGTGTGACAGACTCTAGGTCCATCCACCTCACTACAAATAACTCAATTTCATTTCTTTTTATGGCTGAGTAATATTGCATTGTATATATGTGCCACATCTTTATCCATTCATCCGATGATGGACACTTAGGATAAAATGCTTTTAAAACTTTGAAATAGCTTCCTTTTCTTCAGCTTCCGCTAAGGTGCTCGGTCCTTCTGAGGAAGCTAAGGCCCCGTTGGGGTGAGGCCCTCTCTTCATCCGGCGACTAGCACCGCGCCCGGCAGACCCTGCCTAGCCCTTGCCCGCACCATGGCCTCTGTCTCGGAGCTCGCCTGCATCTACTTGGCCCTCATCCTGCACAACGATGAGGTGACGGTCACGGAGGATGATCAATGCCCTCGTTAAAGCAGCCGATGTAAATGTTGAACCTTTCTGGCCAGGCTTATTTGCAAAGGCTTTGGCCAATGTCAACATCGGGAGCCTCATCTGCAATGTGGGGGCAGGTGGACCTGCCCCAGCAGCTGGTGCTACACCAGCAGGAGGTCCTGCCCCCTCCACCACTGCTGCCCCAGCTGAGGAGAAGAAAGTGGAAGCAAAGAAAGAAGAATCTGAAGAGTCTGATGATGACATGGGCTTTGGTCTTTTTGACTAAACCTCTTTAGTAGCACATTCAATAAAAAGCTGAGTTCTTTGAAAAAAAAAAAAAAACAACATCGAAGTAGGAACTTTACATCAAATTAGTTCACTGGAGAGATAATAGAGGGCCTCCTGCTTCCTATGAGGTCACATAATGGGGAACACATGATGGGGAAGCTTCGTGGGGATCTCTTGAACTTCCATGTCATGGTGGCCAGCCCTGGGTGGCCATTCATTAAGCCATGTCTCATCCGCTGTAGCATAGTATTTCATCCATGTCTAAGAGTCGAGGCAGTCCTGAAAGGTGGAGTGTGGACCAAAAGAGAGGAAAGGAGATATTTGGGAGCATCTAAGAAAATACAGAACTTCCCTATTTAAAATTCCAAAACTTATCCTGAGTTTTCTCATACATCTTCCTTTCTTTATTTTCTTATCATAGGATTTATTGCTAGCAAATACCATTCATTCATCTATTATCTTTCACCCTCTGATAGTTTGTAAGCTCCATGAAGTCAGGATTTTTATCTATTTGGTTGTTGTTAATCTGCTATTTCCAGGCACCAAGATCATTAATTTCTTGGTACATAATATATAAATGAATGGCAGCCATGATGTCTTGCCCTAATCCCTTGGATATTAATAACTGTTTGAACCAGATTCATCTTTTGGTGATTTGGACAGCTTAGACTCTCATCCCTATTGGATGTTTCCCACATGGCGGGTAATGAGGTTGATTTGACCTAGTATTTTAGTGCATTAGAGCATTAGTTTTAGAGTCAGATGGCCTGGATTTAAATTCTAGCCCTTCTACTTATAGTTGTGTGACCTTGTGAAAATATTTAAACCACTTTAAATTTCCTCCTTTGCCAAATGATACTACTAATATTATCTGTTTCTTAAGGAATGTATATAATACCATAAAAGGAATTGTATACAATACCAGTAAAGCATTTTCACTGACACCCAGTGAGCCCCTGGTGGTGTTTTTTATCCTCAGAGTCTAGACAGAAAGACAGAAGACACTCAAAATGTATAAAATAGAATTTAGTGTATATAAGTCGTTACACTGGTGATGGAAAGGTAGAGACAATGAATAGAAAACTGTGGTGAGACAGTCCACAGACAAGCAATAACAGGATGAGCAATAGCAATAGGATGTTGGTACCATCTCTAGACATTGACAAAGAGACGTAAGGTAATGTTATGAGAACTCAGGGGCCAGAGTCAAGTGATTGGAAGCTGGTGCCTTGAAAGAGATGCACACATGGCCTGATGATCAGGATGAGATGATGCCTAAGGCTGAGATAGACAACACATAGTCTGTTTCCTCTCTTCTTTCACCCTTCTATCCTTCCTTCTGTGGAGCCCAACAGAAAGCCAACTGATAAAAGATCTTGAAAACACAGTTTATGGGATCAGATTACCAATTTTCCAGAGCCAAAAGGAGAAGAGTAAGATCTGATGGCAAACAGGCTCATGTTCTGCTTCATCTTATCTATCATCATTGCCAATATGTCAGCCTTTCCCAGTTCTGTTGTTCAATATAATTCAAAGGATTTTTATTTCTTTACTTTCTGCACTATTGCATCTTAGAGCAGAAGTCATACTTATATACTTGGTATAATCCACCTTGCAAAGTGTCTTGTTCATGGAAAATACTCAAGTATTCGAGGAGTAAATGAGATTGATTCTATCAATCCATATTAGGACTTTACAATCATACCTTGACCATTTCAACAACTTAAAAGTTCACCTACATACTTCTAATTTCATTTTATGCTTCCCTGTTAGAATAAATCACAATTTTTATGCAAAACAAGTAAGTGTTCCATTTCCATTACCTGCTGTCTATACCGGAGAAATCATATGATCAAGGGTTATTACCATGATAAAGAGTTTCTAAGAACTTTTTCTTTATGCTCTATATCACTTGTTATCAATGAATGGTTCATTGTATCTAGACATTGCTCTTTGTATGTTTCTCAAAAGCCGACTAGTTTCAGCATTAGTGAGTCACATTTTCTTAATCTCATTTGAAATATTGTGAATCTAAATTCTGCCCATTTAACAAGTAGTAAGTTTTTAGAGTACTACCTTTCAACTGTTGTTTAATTCATGAAGTTTCATATTGCTTTTATGAAAAGACTACCTTATTTTCTAACTTTGGAATCTTTTCTTGAGAATTTCCTCAAATTAATGTATGTTCAAATGTAATGCCATTTGTATATAGGATATCACACTATGAATCCTCTACTTTTCTAGCTATAAATACAAGTCAGACCTAGAAAAAGATACTTTATTATCTTAATCTATTCTATTTCTAAAATTACTCTGCTTTGCACAGTGAATGCTCCTATGTGCTTAAGAAATTTTAATATTAAAATCTATATAATAATGTTTTTACCAACATAGTGCACATTTCTCCTGGCATTTATACACTCTTTATCTTACTCATTGTACAAATACAGTGTTTGGAACTGTGAAACTTTCCTGTTATGCACATGATATAGGATTTCAAGGATAAAGAAGTAGGAATAAATAGCAACCCTAATTTCTCATGTTAAATTGGATTTAATAGGGCTGATATTTTGTTAGAACAGCCACAACCCCTATTCATGCATTTATTATAACTGAATCTCCCGCTAAAGTACTATGTAACCCCCATGTGATATCTATATCTTTCTTTCTACTGAGATATTTATAGAACCTGATATGCCTTTAATATTTCCTGAAAATTGTCCCATGTTTCAAACATTATTGGTAATTAGTGGTTTATAGTGCACTATATTTCATCATCCTTTTACCACTTTAATTATTTTAGCGATATTCATAGGGTAAAGAATCTGAAAATTGCCTAGGCCCAAAGCAAAGGCTGAGTGGGATTGGGACTGTAACTAGTAAAGCCATGGAGAAAGGAATTGAATCCAAATTTAAGGCAAGGCAAGGTCATGGATATGAACTAGATTTAGAATTTATCTCCCATCCACACTTCCAAAAAAAGACAGTGAAAATAGAAATATGAGGTAAAATCTAGAGAGCAAAAGAATATGTATACTTTAAAATCAAGAACATGTTCATTGTTAGGAGACAATGTAAGGAGCTATGTTGTAAGCTGATTTGTGACTTTGGGATTTTTTTTTTTTTCTTTTTAGCCTCCTTAAGTGTGGTTAAAATTCTCCTTGAATCACTTATAGGTTGTAAGTCTGCAGAATGATGATATATTACATATCTAACTGACATAACATAATTTTCTTAAACTGCATGTGTTTACAATATGTTTTCTCAGATCCTGCCCATAACAGGATCGATATTCAGTTTATCCTGTTGTTAGTTGAGGAGACTCAATTTAATGCTGCTTAAGGAACCAGTTGTTTTATTTTTATGCTTTTTGAATCCTATGCTTTCAAGTGCCGTAGAACTATAAAGTGCAATAGAAATACAATGTGAACCACAAAGGTGAACTACGTATTTAATTATTTTTCTGGTAGGATCTGTTCAAATATTTGCCAGTTTTTAAATTGAGTCGTTTGCTTTCCTATTGTCTATTTTGTCATATAGAAGTATCACATATATTTTCCTCCATTCTGTGACTCGTTGTTTCATTTTTCTTAATGGTGTTCTTTCAACAGAGTAAAGGTTTTTAAATTTGATACAGCCCAATTTCTAAGTTTCAAAGGTTTTTTTTGGCCTGTCTCCCCAAATTTTACAAAATTTTCTGCTGTATTTTCTTCTAGAAGTGTTATGGTTGTTTATTTATGGCTGTGCTTGAATTTATGTTGTTGTTATTATTTTTTGTATGATGTATATAAGGTCAATGTTAATTTTTTTTTCCCAAATGGATATCTGGTTTTCCCAGCATCATTGTTTGAAAGAACATCTTTCTCCATTAAATTGCTTTGGTACCTTTGTAAAAATCAATTAACTATTTATGGGTAAGTTCACTTTGAACTCTGTTTCCATTGATCTGTATATCTACATTTCACAAATACTGGCTTTATATTAAGTCTTGAAATGAGGTATTATTCTTCAACTGCATACCACAATTTGTTTATCCCATTCATCCACTGATGAACATATGGGTTGTTTCCACCTCTAGGCTTTTATGAATAATACTGCTGTAAACATTTGTGTACAAGTTTCTGCAAGGACATACATTTTCATTTCTTCTGGACATATACCTCAGAGTAGGATTGATGGATCATATAATAATTCTGTGATTAACTTTCTGAAAAGTAGTCAAACTCTTTTCCACAGTGGCTGCATGATTTTACATTACCACAAGTAGTGTATAAGGGTTCTAATTTCTCCATGTCCTCACCAACACTTGCTACTTTTTGTTATTTTAATTTGTTTTTTATTGCAGTCATACTAACTAGGGGGAAGTGCTATTTTATTGAGGTTTCAATTTGCATTTACTTAATAACTAATGATAGGGAAGATCTTTTCATTGTTGGCCATTTATCTATTGTCATTGGAGAACTACCTATTCAAGTTATTTGCCCTTTTTTTTTTTTAAATTGGGCTCTCTATCTTTTTGTCGTTGAGTTGTAAGGGCTCTTTATGTATTCTGGATACTAAGCCCTGATCTGATATGTGACTTGAAAATATTTTCTTCCATTTTATAGGTTGCTTTTTTACTTCCTTAGTAATGTCTTTTGAGAAACAAAAGTTTTAAATTTTGACAAAGTCATATATGTGTGTGTGTGTGTGTGTGCGTGTGTGTGTGTGTGTTTTGTTGCTTGTGCTTTTGGTGTCAAATCTGAGAATCCATTGCCAAATACGAGGTCATGAAAAACTACCTCTGTGTATTCTTCTAAAAGTTTTATGGTTTTAACTCTTATATTTAAGTCACTGATCCATTTTGAGTTAATTTGTATGTGGTATAAGGTAGAGGTCCAATTTCAATCTTTGGCATGCAGTTATCTAATTCTCCCAGCACCATTTGTTGAAGAGCTAATCTTTCCCCATGAATGCTCTTGACACCTTTATCAACAATTGATTGGCCATGGATGTTTGGGTTATTTCTGGGCTCTCAATTCTATTCCATTCATCTGTATGTCTCTTCATCTGCCCATGGATACATATTTTCATTTCCCTTGGACAAATACCTAGGAATGTAATTGCTGAGTTAAATAATGCATGTGGTTTTAACTTTTTAAAAAATTTGTGTTTTGGGCTTCCCTGGTGGCGCAGTGGTTGGGAGTCCGCCTGCTGATGCAGGGGACACGGGTTCGTGCCCCGGTTCGGGAAGATCCCACATGCTGTGGAGCGGCTGGGCCCGTGAGCCGTGGCCAATGAACCTGCGCGTCCAGAGCCTGTGCTCCGCAACGGGAGAGGCCATAACGGTGAGAGGCCCGCGTACCGCAAACAAAAACAAAAACAAAAAACAAAAAACTTGTCTTTTCCTCATCATGATCCTGCAGCTGGGTTTATTGCCCCTCTGTGCAAATTTGGACTTCTGTTGGTGAGGAACAAATGAAAGGTGGTTAGTGTTTAGTCAATGAAAAGTATGTGTTCCAGTGTATTCCACCAGATGCTAATACAGTCTAAGTGATGAACTTTGAACCACACTGGAGAATTATTTTGTACCCTTAGACAGTGCTAGATTTATATATATTAATTTCCCAGACTGTAATTCTCTCATTTTCAATATTACTTTTTGACTATCAGAGCCACCTTTAGAAGAAAAAACCTCATGACAGATATATCCAACTGAAACATTGTATTACAGTTTATGTTATCAACATTTTAGAGTTATGTTCATTGATGTTTGTGGGGGGTGTGTGTGTGTCTATGTGTCTGTGTTTGTGTGTGGTCTCAAAATTAGATTAATGTTAACAAATTTTCATTTGTTTTACTTCCAGTTCCGAAAGTGGTATTTTCTGAGGTTCTGAAAGTGTGTGCTCTTTCAGGTTACTGTACTCTTCTGTATTACATACCGATGATTGCAGTCCACTGCATGCTTATACCAGTATGACAGGGAATTATCCTTTGGCTCACATTTCAGTTGTAACAAGCTCTACTATATAATACTGTGTATTAATGTAGCTGTTCTTAGTTTCTAGAGCTGACGGTAGGAAAAAAGTGAAATGAGTGAAGTCTGTCTTCATTCTATATTTATTTTATTCCTTAAGTTATATTTTCTCTCTTCCCCTCATGAAAACTTTTACTGGAGAAATACTCTGAAGAGATTATGACATTAATCACTTTAATTATTATTCTGCCAAGGGGAATTTGCATTTAACAGAGGTTAAAGGAATAAAGCACTAGTAATAGTAGAATTTTAGCCCTTGAAAATTGGTTGGAGAAGGGCTCTTTGGGAAAAAGGAGTGCAAAAAGGGAGAAAGAGGTTGATGCTTTTAGAATCATACCATTCAGAAATTCATACCATTCATAGAAATTCTTCTATTTTGACTAAGCCAATTCAGAATGGCCCCTAAATAGCACCACTCACCTCAATTCTGTCTTTTCCTTAAAAACCCCCCCAAAACAAAACTGATATATGCAAAATTAAATGGAGTGCACAGCTATAGACTATTTTTATTTATCTATAAAAGAAATTGAGTTTGTGTCATTTGATTACAATATCTAGGTGAGCATTTGCCTCCAGTACAAGATGATTAGTTCCATCGGGATTCAGGGCAACATGGAACTGGCTGTATGTTAGATAGAGTAGATTTACAAATGTCAGATACAAAATAGAGTTTGAATAATAATTTACTGCTTTAGTAAAATTCAATTGTAGATCCCCTTTACCCAAGAAGAGCTTGATAAATATCAAGTGATTATCTTATATTCTTTAAAAAATTGTATATTGAAGCTTCTGAATATTGGAAGGTAAGGTGAAAAACTCAATACTAGAAACCAGCCCTTTATATTATGTTTACCAGACAACTGAGGAACTCCCAATTTGTTAATACATGAGTTTCAAAATACCAGAACGTGAGAATTTATAATGCACCTGGAATAGATATCACCCAGATAAAAAAAAATAACTTGTCAGGGTAAAAAATATAGAGAAAAATAAGAAGTTAATTGAAAATGTAAGGTTCTAATATTTCATTCTTATTTCCTTTAAAAAATGATTAATTAATCTTGGATTCATGCAATTTCTTTAAAAATATATGCGGTTCGATCCAGAGTAGAACACAGTGACCCAGCTATACAATATTCAGACAACATCTTATTATCGATGGTCTAGATTGCAAACTCCTTCGACAAAGGTGGAATATACTTATAACATATAAAACAATATAAATAACATGCATATAATATGCATATTGTTATGTATAAGATGGTAAACCAAAGGATAAAAGAGTTACTGAGTAAAGCAGTTTTGCTGTTTTCTATGTCAGTATACAAAACTGTATAATATTTTACTGATTGCAGAGAATATACCATCATGGAATTATAAGGAAAAATTAATCTATATTAGATATGCATCATTTATTCTTTTCTTGACTAGTTCTTCCTATGAAAAGTGTAGATATCTTCAAATCCAATGGAGAAATGCACATAAGAGTTATTATTTATATATTTTGAAAGCATGAAAGTTAAATGATATCATACGGAATTCTTGTGATGGATCTTAAAAAAGACAATTGTCTTCACCGACGCCCAGTAAAAAAGTTTATGTACAAGGGATCAATACTACTCAGACCTGAGTTTTAGAATCTTTTGCCAGCAATTTCAGTACTGACAAAAAAACTATACATAGTAAAGGAAATGACCCAAAGAACAAGGGCCCTGTCAACTCCTTAAGCCCTTTGAGGATTGTTGTCCCCACCATTGACATTAGCCTCATGTTCAATTTGTGTACTCAGTCTTTTTGTGCTAAGATGGGGAGCTTGGCTGAGAAGATATGTACCTTTAAAATGACTACTTAGAGACAACAATTTTATAATGACTGCAAAAATGAAAAGCAATGAGTAATAAAAGAACATTGACTTTTGGGGGGAAATAGGATTGTCCTTGTTCCTTTCACTTAGTTGGATGACTCTCAGATCTTGACAAATAAAGAATAGTATAGTCAATCTGCTAGGAAAGAAGAAGCATGCTGATAGCAGAATTATGCTAACCAGTATCCAAATACATTCTAAATGGAAAGGTTTCTCAGCTCAGCTGACCCTGCATACATGCTGCCTGCACAGAGGAAACAGTGTAAACTGTCAGGTTGCCCAGTCTAATTATAATTTATATATAACTTGGTTCTGTTTAGCTAATATTATAATTCACTGCACACAAGATTCCCACTCATCTGGGAGTATCTCTAAACTGCTATTTAGGGTCAATAGTTTTGAATTAATTACCTGATATTTCTCAAGCACCATGTTTGAAACCATCAGAAACCTTGAGCTGTAGTACTGGTTCTTGGATTTATTAGCAGTTAAACTTGGAAAAGTCTCCATTTCTCAATGTCTCAGTTCCCTTAGCTGTCATATGTGGATCATTTATAATCTCTTTCCTGAAGATAAAATGTGATAATAGATCAAAAAGTACTTTTGAAAATGTAAATTGATGTACAAATGTGAGGTCTTATCATGATCATGATCATGACCATCATCCTGCTGACGTAAGCCACTCAGTGGCTGAAGAGGACAGTCTCCTGTTACCTTATATTGCTCTCAAACTCTTCTACCTGGTGGATGCTTTCGGGGCTGTCATCTGTCAGTGCATGGAGTTGGGAGAAATACCACAATGTGATATGGTGTGGTCTAAGTGATAACCTGTGTGGTCAGATTTAACCAGGCAGAGAATTCGGACAGTCATTAGTTTCCTTTCATCCTATGGAGTGTGAGATCCATTCCATTGCTAGAGAAAATAACCTTCCATCTGTGAATCTACTCATATAGGGTAAGTTTGAAGAAGGGCTCTACTCAGGGGAAAATAAGCAGTCTGTTTGGCATAGACAGTCTCTATGCGAGGGTACCACTTGCTTCCAGAAGTGTCTGGGAAAGCCAGTTTCCCTGCACCTGTTGACTGAGGGACAGCTGGGAAACAAAGCCAGTGGATGTCATGTGGCAGGCAGAGGGAACTGCTAATCCTATAGAAGGCTGAATATGGTTTCTGTTCTAGCTGGGGCAGTAAGGGAGTGACCTGAGACCCAGGTAGCTTGTTATGCAAGCATTGAACACCCAGGATCTTTTACAGGCAGCACTGATTCTTGTATGATACGGACTCACTACCTATTCTTCTTTGAGAAAAGACCATTTTACTGCTTCCTAATTCCAAAGACTGAATCTATAGGAAAATCTCTGATTACTGCATCATGCCCAACCATCTCAATTCTACCTAGTTTATAAGAGGTATTTTGAGTATTTTGAGGGTAAGAGTATTTTGAGGTATTTTGATGGTAAGAGTGCATGGGCTTTGGAGCAACGCTCCTGGGACTCAAATCCCATTTCCTCTGCTTGTGAGTTCTATGACTGTCAGCATGTTAGCATCTCTGTGCCTCAGGTTACTCACCTGTAAAGGCAAATAACAGAAATACCTATCTCATAGATTTAAATGATGCAAAAGATTTAAAGCTCTAAGAAGAGCACCTCCTGTATATTAAATACTTAATAAAAGTTGCTATTTTTATGGACCTATGCAAATTTGATCACTAAGCATTAAAAGTCTTAGAAGCAACACTTGCTGACTGAGGTAGGGGATGGAACCTTCCATTTATTGAACGCATATATTGATCTCCTACACTGTGCTAGGCATTTAATCTTCAAATAATCATATGTTTTCTTTGTTTAAAGATGAGAAAATCGAAACTCTGAGTGACTGACTGAGGTTACACAGCAGGTAGCAGAGAAAGGAGGTCTTAGGACCACCTGACTCCAGTGGCCTTTCTGCTTTCTTTGTATTATTCTGTGTCAGAATCTTTGCTTCTTTTTCAGTCTTCTCTCTTCACTTCCCAATCAGAACAATTTTAAAGGACATTTACACATGGTTCCCATGTGCCTGCCCAGAGGAACTCTTGGAGAAATATAATTATCCAGAAAAAGATGTGCATGTCTTCTCCTTATAATCCTACATATAGCTATGAAAGAAAAATATTCTCTTTACAAACACATATTTCTTCCAATGTTTAAACTCCAATAGCAGATGCTCACATAGAGATACAAATAGCATTCCTCTACTCACTAATATACACATATGCATATTAGAAATCACGGTGTGAGTAGAACTGGCATATAAAGCAAAAGTTGATCGTATCATGTCTAGTAAAAGTTCAAAGAAAGTTTTACAGCTCAAACTTAGCTGTTAAGACTATGTAGAAAATTAATTTTGAATCTAGTTTGTTGTTTGAACTTTGAGAGAAGTAGCTGACCAGTAACTGAAGGAAGTAGGAATAAAAACTGGTTTCTGGGAGAAAGTATGGAGTTCTGTGGACAGTTGGTAGAAGAACAGACATTGCTTCCTGGTCTAGGAATGTGCCAGAAGTTAAAAACAACAACAAAATCCCGAAAAACAAAATCAAGCAAACAGCAACAGAAAAGGTTCAAGTCTACGGCCTGATTTGAGGTCTGTGTCTAAGTAATGTTATTTCTTTGAGGAGAAGGGAAATGTGAGTAAGGACACAGCACCTCTGTTTAAGGAATGATGTGTGACCATTCTAGCAGCTCTTTCCCAGCAGGACTCAGGGTTGGCCAGCTTCACAGCCAGTGAAGAAATTACTGCTATAGAAATTCAGCACTTCAGTGACCAAACCAGAAATTAGCCCCCCCCCACCGCCATAACAAGTAGCATCTTTGGAAGGCTAATGTAACAGTCCATTGAGTGCAACCTCCCAGTTCATAGGGGACCCAGAGGATGACAGCTTTTGAGAAAGTTGTAGGCACTCTCTTTGCCCTACACCATCAGGCACTGAACCAAAGTAAAGGAATCACTGTGTAGGGCTGGTGTTCCTGGGACCCAGATACAAAATACGGATTTTTAAAATTTGCTTGAACGCTGACTATACATCCAGGCTCTTGTACCCTGAGGGACCAATTTTTATAAACACATACACACACACACACACACACACCTATTACTAGCATAAACAAGCTCTACATTGCACATATATTTACCTGAGCTAATGGTAGTCGAGGTCTTGTACTACAACTTAGAAATCATTCATGGAGAGCTGATAATCTAGGCCTTCATCTGAGTTCCAAAACTATAGATAGAACTACATTTCAGTAAAATTGGTTTCCTTTACAATCCTATGTATTTAATTTTTTTCAGCTAAAATCAGTATTCTGAGAAGGATCCGTATAAGCTTTAATTCAGCTATCAAGGGATTATGGCATAAAATATGCTAGGCTTGTGCTCCAGGGGATTCTGGTGAAGGCAGGAAGAGGAACTGGTAGATACTGTAGATGCATTTCAAACCTCAGCGATCTAGAAGAGGTAGGACAGGATCCCTGACCACGGACATGTCCTATCAACATAATTCTTCCTTTAAAATAATGGTTGGTCCCACTATAAATATAAAAGTCTTCTCTATTATTCTTTCAAATAATCTGTATGCCATGTTTACTTTGCTACCTCTTGAATATTTTTTGTGAAATATTTATTTCAAATAAAACACTTTTAAAATTTTCATTATTTATGCCAGCATATCCACTTATTAGATTTGTAAGCGATCTCCAGAGATAGTTGAAAACATGCCGTGATATTAATGTAAGCATCTACTGTTTATTATTTGTCAAAATCAGTTATATCAGAGAAAACAATGCACATTTCTTACCTGATTATAATTTCCGGTGTCACATATCATCTTCAGTGAATACTAAGTTCTACTAACTGGCATTTGATTGAAGCAGTAAAGAGGTGGATTCATTCTGTTTCACTCATTGAGTCCAGTTGGGTTTTGGCCAAGGCTTATAGCCTAAATGTCCAATAATAAGGGCATGATTAATTGAATCTTAGCACATCCCTATGATAGAATAATGTGAAGCCATGAAAATGGTATTTTAGAAGAATACTTAGTAAAATTGGAAAATGTTTATAATAAATTTACTATCAGTACTACATGGAGAATAAAATCTAGATTCATTATCCTGGCCTCTAAGGTCCTGCATAATTATGGGCTCCCACACAACTATACTTTCCATCTTACCTCCCTCAGTCATCACACTTCATCCACATTGCTCTTTAGTCTATTTCGCTAACATGCCAAGACATTTTCCACTGTCAGGACTTTGCATTATCTGTTCCCACTTCCTGGAAGGCTCTTCCTTATATCTTCACATGAACAATACTTTCTTGTCACTGAAGAGGGCCTTCTCTGACCACTTACTTCCCAGTATACCCCTTTATTATATTATGTATTGCATCTTACTATCTGATATTGCTTTACTTATTTTTAGTTTATATTTCTACACTTCCTACTAGATTGCAAGCTCCTTGAAAGCAGGGACCTTGCATTTCCTGTTCAGTGTTTTATTCCAGGGCTTTGAAAAGTATCTGGCACTTAGTAAATGTCCACCACATATGCTGAATGAATAAACAAATAAACCAGTACTCTTTTTTTAATTTCAAAAATATGCTTATTTTAGAAATCTTCAAAAAATATAAAGAAGAAAATAACATAAATTCCTGATAATGACTTCAGAGATAATTATCATAGACATGTTAGTATATGTTAAGATACAGACAAGTAAATGTATGACAGTGGGGGTCATCTAACTGCACTCCCTGTTTAGATCTCCTCTTTTTCTTACTTTTTTCTCTCTTCTCTTTCTCAGAAACAAAATATAAATTTCCCTCATAAATTCCTGTATAACAGTTTAGTGATAATTTTAATTTCTTGGGAAACACCACACCATAGCCTATTAATGTATTTATTTGCCCAAAAATAGTGCTCTCCCAAACAGGACTTTTGGCACTTATGTTTTTCTGCTCTTCTAAAATGTGGAACAGAGCACAGTGATGGGATAGTGCTGGGACACAACCACATTTTCCTTTGTGGTGGGTCAGAGAAGACCTTCAGGAGGATTTGACTTCTCAGCTGAGACCTGAAATGTGTCCAGATCAGCCACACTAAGTTTATAAGGTTGGAGACCTGGAGGGTGGGAGAGACAGAGAATCCCAAACAGAGAGAACGACTATATGTGTAAAGGCCCTGAGATGAGAGAACCTTGAACTTGAGGAGAAATAAAAGTTATTCCATGTTACTATTAGTGCATAATGTGTCAGGGTCTTTTGATGCTGGGGAAGTAGGCAGAAGCCAGAAAAGGAGGGCTCCATGGTGAGCAGTGTATCATAAGGGCAAGAAGTCTTTTGAGTGCTTTCAGCACTCAGAAATATCATGGTGAGTTTTTCCAAAGATCATGCAGACTGCTCATAATGAAATATGGAAAGAGAAAAACTTTTGCCACTTCTGTGCCTATGCAAATATATAATGAGTGTTTTTTCATATCTAGAGAGAGAAGACAAGAAAGCTTATGCAACGTGCGTTCTGGACTTACTTCAACCACGCACGCATCAAGCAGCGGACAAAAGGAAATAAAGGTACGGTGTCCCTGGTAGCTGCTAATTGGGAGACTCTTACTATCTGTGTCAAGAGTCGTCTTTACTCGTTATTATGTCATTACCAAGTTAGATGGGAAGGGCCACCATGATTTGGCTGGCATGATAGCTATCATAAGGGGATCATAAAATACTGTCTTTCCTCATGTATAGTAGTGCCATCTGCAGGTTCCTTCTCTAGATCAGGGGTCCCCAACCCCTGAGTCCCAGACCGTTAGCAGTCCGTGGCCTGTTAGGAGCCAGGCCGCAGAGCAGGAGGTGAGTGGTGGGCAAGCGAGTGAGCGAAGCTTTATCTGCCACTGCCCGTCGCTCCCCTTTGCTTGCATTACCACCTGCATCATCTCCCCCGTCGCCCGCCCTGGCTGTAGAAAAATTGTCTTCCATGAAACCGGTGCCTGGTGCCAAAAAGGTTGGGGACCGCTGCTCTAGATGGTCTTTACATGGTCAGGAAGCTCCAGCAGGATCTCTATATGCAACCCCACCCTGCTTTGCTCCAGAGATATAAAGATATATGCTTTCTCCTGGTGACTGTTCCACATGCCGACCGGAGACAGTCTTGTACTTAAGGCCAATTCCAGATTGGCTTGCCTCGCCCTCCATCTGCTGCCCTCAACCCTGTAACTTTCAGAATTTACTTGATACCTCTGGCATGTGGTAACTTATTTATATCTCCCTCCACCCTATTTCTGTCCTTTTGGTACCTTATTTATATCTCTGTCCTTTTGGTAACTTATTTATATCTCCCTCCACCCTATTTTCACAAATATTTTAGTTTTTTCAAAGATGATATGGGTAGAAACAAGGTTTTAAAAGGAATAGGGTAGGCAAATTACTGTGAGTAGGCAACTCAGCATCATGTCTTAGAAATATAATCATTTTTCACAGTATAGAGAGAGATGGTCTATTATTTGGGGGACATTTCTAGCCTTTTGTAATTCACCAATATTTATTGAACTCCTAATATATATATATATATATATATATATTTAATGGGGATCAAAGATAAAAAAGGCCTTCTCCAGGACAAATAAAAAAGCCAGTCCCCTTAGTCTGGTGCTTTATTCCCTCACAGCTACTCAAAGACTTCACTATTTTCCCTATTCCTGTCTTTTCTTGTATTAGTTTTCTATTGCTGCTGTAACAAGTAAAGAACTTAGTGACTTCTTAGTAAAGAACTTAGCGACTTAAAACAACATAAATTTATTATCTTATAGTCCTGGAGGTCAGACATATGAAATGGGTCTCATGGGCTAGAATCAAAGTGTTGTCAGCAGAGCTGCATTCCTTCCTGAGACTCTAGGGGAGAATCCATTCCTTGCCCTTTTTAGCTTCTGGGGGCTGCACATATCTCTAGGCTGTGGTAGCATCACTCTTACCTCTGCCTCAATATTCACGTCTCCTGTGACTCTGACTCTTCTGTCTCCCTCTTATGAGGACTCCTGTGATTACACCGAGCTCACCTGGAAAATCCAGGGCAATCTCCCCATCTCAAGACCCTTAAACTTAATCACATATGCAGAGTCCCTTGTAACATGGTAAGTGACATAGTCACAAGTTCTGGGGATTAGGGCAGCAGCGTCTTTGGCGATGGGACATTATTCTGCTTACCATACTCCTGCCTCATGAATTTAGATCATTTTTACTGTTCTTTATTTCTTCTAATTTACCTTTATGCTTTCATTTTCTCATCTGTAAAAAGTAAAAAATGTCGTACATATCACCTAAAGTTGTTTGCAGGAGTATGCATAGAAGAATCTGGCACACATCACACACTTCAGAAGCTCTTATTGCTTGGGGGATAATATAATTTTACAACCACCTTCATGAGGTTAAAAATTCCATCATCCACACATACTGATGGTAGGTGGTAGGACTTATGAGGCGATATATGATAATTTAATATGATATAATACTTTAGTAATTGACTCTAGGAACATATATGCTTCCATTTTGAACAGTTTAATCTTTGAATTACTCTTCAAGAGTCATCAATATTTTAGCAACTCTAGCAGAAAATTATGAACAGATCAATGGCAACTTTGGCTTTCCTTCCCATCTGTGACAGGGTAAACATCTGCATTTTCAGTTTTCTTTCTGCCTTGTATGTTCAGGAAAATTGATTGTTTTCCACTGAGATTTTCCACCCCAGCTACATCTAGTGAGTATCCCCTTTGTGCCAGCTGTTTCTTTAGGTTTTTGTGATATAGTTTTAAGATAATAAATAGAGCATGATAAATTTAGGACAAGTAGAGAGAAAGATACGTAAATAGAGTGACACTGGGAAGGGCTTTGTCTACTCAAGAGGGAATAAGAGCAATAGTGGCTTAAAGCAAAAGAAGTAGGGGTTCAGAGTAAGTAGGGTGGGAGATTTTGAGGAAACCACTTGTAATTCAAGGGTAGGATACCGATGATGACAGAAATGAAAATGTTTTAGATTTTCAGCACAATGAAAATATGTTTCTTACCCTTTGACATTATTTGAGAGATTCTAGTAAATAGGGATTTATTTTCATTACTTTCGGTGGTTAGATTATATTTTTTTCAAACCAACTCCATGCCTTGACTCGTCATGCGGAGTTTAGTTTTTGTTTAAATTATACATCATCCAGTGGATATGTTACATTCTCTTCAAATTTCTTAAACCCTGCATGTCAGTCATACTCATAAAACCACTTGCATCCATCTGCCTTCTCCTCCAGCAATCTTTATCACTCCCTATCTCTTTCCTCTCACAGGAGGAACTGACCCTTCTTTAGTTCAAGTTCACCTTTTCTACCTGTTCTAAGAATATTGTTCTTAGGTACAATTTACAAACATGTCCTCAAAACACACTCTCACATACACTTTACCAATGCTGCATTGCAGGTGCTCTCATTTTCTCCCTTCTACAAACAAACTTCATTAAAGAGTCTAAAGAAATTGCTAGTTCTTTCATGTCCAATTTGCTGCTAAACTCACTTTGATCTGATTATTTTAGTGAGATAGAAAATAGACTTGTAATTATCAAATCCAGTGACTGCCTTCTACTTAATTTGGCTGCTCTATAACATAATAATATTGATAAAACTTTTTTTCCACTATAGTATTCTTCACTATTATATGTTATTTCAATTTCCCCCCTTCAGCTCACTAATTATTCTCTTTCTGGATTTCCTCCAGCTCTGTCCCTAACCGTTGGTAAATTCCATGGTTCCACCTTTGACCTTTAACCCATTAGACATAATTTTATGTGTGATCTTATCCAGTACTATAGATTTTATTAACACCAATTTAAAAGGCCAATGAAATTAATCTCTAAAGCCTCCTGTGTTTACTATTTCCTTAAATGGAACCAATGAAGTTATTATTAGTGGAAGTATCCATACTTGAAAACTCAAATATCCTTGATATGCCTTGCTTCAGTCCATATCTTTTAGCTATCAAGTCATTAATTGAAACTTCCCCTGTTAACTATGAAATCCCTCTTCTCTTCTCCATAGCTCTATCAGTTCAGATTTCCTTTCCCAATTCTCTCAATTATTTCAAGGCACTGAACTGAGCTTTCTTGGATATCTCTTACTCTCTGACTCATCCTTTTTTGCAGACTTGGGCATGGCGTTCCCTTCTTTAACACTTGTTTTAAATCTTGGAAAGAAAAGGATAATATATAACTTCTTTACAATATGACCACAAAATCCTTTCATCCAATTACCAAGCCCCATCTCATTTTAAACTATATTAGCTCATTTTTAAAATGGTATGTAGAGCTGAGAGTACCACTATCAGAATATAAAGAAGAAACTCTCTAAAGGCACACAACAACACAGCTTCAGGCAGTGTTCCATAGCTATAAATGCTGGATAAAAGCTCTAACGGACAGATCACTTGAGCACAGACGGTAGAAAGAGGCTAGTTGAATCTGTGGCACTCCTGAGGCATGGTCATAAACATTTGACTGATAGTGGCTCACAGATGGCTAACCATTAGCAACACTATGAAAAAAAAGAAATTAGTTACTTGGCAACATCATCACTTCCACTGTCACTTCTAAAACCTTCCTCTTCTTTCTCTGTTACTTCCCCTCTTCTTTTCTCTCTCCCTCAACAAATATGCATAAGATCTTTCAACCTAGGAGCTTGTGACTGGCCCAGGGACCCTTCCTATGAATGGTTCACCTAGAGATTTCCTGATATTGAATTTTTGCCCAAACTAATCTACCCTATTTTCCATTCACATAGGATAAGCAGAATAATTTTTTCATGGCAGAATACCCAAAAGGGGGTTCTCCTTCTGTTTTTGTCTGTGGCTACATAGTATCTCTCATCTCCTGTGTGTTTCTAGAACCTTGCCACACCCATGTCAAGAAGCAGAAGGTAATTCCCCTCCTAATTCTGAGCAGACTTTGTGAATTACACGTGTCCAGGAGAGCATGGCCAAAAGTATGCTATGTTAATTTAAAGGCTGGCCTTAAAAGCATCCATCTAACTACCTGAGGCATTCACCTTTGGAGCCCTAAGCTTTGATGTGAGCAATCTAGCTGCCTAGGCTGTCATGATTTGAGGAAGCCAAAAGTAGTCTATGTCGACTAACCAGGTAGAGAAACCACAGAAAGAGGCCCTGAGATTATATGAAGAGAGAGAGCTTTCAGTGAATTTAGTCATTTGCTATTCCAGTTCCAACCCATCTGACTACAGTCACATGATATATTCTGAGGCAAAAGTGTTCAACTGAAGCCAAATTCCTGACCTAGAGTAAATGTAAGAGGTAAAAAAAAAAAAAAAGTTTTTTTAAATACATAAATTTGGTATGATTTATTATGTTTCAGTACTAACAGGCACAGATTTTGTTCAGGCCTCCACTCTACCACTCTATACTCAGAGTAAATCCTGTTTTGTCTAAATTAATTGAAGTTTTCTCATTCTCTGACTTGGTTTAAGAATAAGCATGGTTTAGGGGTGACTTGGGTATGGCCAGTAAGATATGGGGCAATTACTGAAAGGAATCACACGTATAACAAAAGTACACTTTCTTCCATCAGATATCTTCTCTAGAAATGGTTTTAATCAATAACAAGCACACTAAGGGTGACAGAATGAAAAGAGAGAAGGGACCTGGGTCCTTGACACTGTTGATCAACTGAATTAGCCAAACCTGGAAATGCTATACTCGATATCTCTTGTATATGAGGGAATATATTCTGGTTTAGTTAAGAAATTCGACTTAAGTTTTCTGTTATTTGCTGCTTAAATCATCATAACTCTTTTAATACCTCAATATAAATACATGTAATAGTCAAGGATTGTCACTATAGCCCTTGCATTATGGTTTAAGAATAAGGATGCTTAGAATAAGCAAGATAAGAAGTGAGAAGTTGGCAAAATAATCTAATATCAGGGCAGAGAATTGGTTATAAAAATTTACCAGGCTGCAAACATATAATAGGCTAGTACCAGGCTATCTGAAGGGAGGCAGTCTTTTTAAATTAGGTAAACCATGAGGAATTGTTCAAGCGACTAGTCCCCAGGGCCGTGGCCTTTCAGGGCATCTGGATTAGTAGAGAGACTAAATAAAATATAAATCACACAGAAAGGTAGCATTCTCATTCTTATGGAGTAACCTAAAACAGAGGAAGAGTGATGGAGTTGAAGTGAGTGAACTGGAGAAAACTAACTCAAGACATTCACTTGATGGTGGGCTTGAGTTCATAGTGAGAACTCAAAAGAGAAATAAGACAGCTTACAGGTACTGACTGCGTGAGCAGACAGTAATAAATAATCTTAAATTAGTGCTTATTTTGTATTAGGCATTATTCTAAGCACTTTATGTTTACCAGATTATTTAACTCTCATCAAAACTGTATGTTAATTCCTTCCCAATTATCAGATAGGGAAACAGACACAAGGAGGCTGAATAGCTTGCTCATGGTCTTACAGCTAGTAAACGCAATCTGAAGTTTGAACCCCAGGCATTCCAACCCCAGATCTTATGTTTTAACCTCTGAGCTATATTTTGAGGATGATTTACATGTTTAAGTTTGCACAAAATTGTTGGCTCAGGAGCTGGGAAGATATTAACCTTTCAGGTGGTGAATAGCATTGATCATACTATGAGGAGGTGAAGAAGTGATGACATCCCAGGGGAATTTTCAAATTTCCCTGGGATTTCAAATATAAAGCCATTTCAAATAAATGCTTTATCAAAAGGAATGAGTATGTTGTAACTGATAGCCTGCTCTAAATAAGTCAAGCTTTGGCTAGTCTCAACCAAAATACTTCCAGGTACAGTTAGTGTGAAGTTTTAAGCTACTCTCAAACAAATATATAATATTGTCTACAGCAGCATCCTCAAATACCTCAGTGTGTGTAGAAGGAATTTAAAATTATGATGATTCATGTAAATAAATTGCTTGACTTTAGAAACTGTTGCTGGGAAGATTCTTAAGAAGTTGCATCTGTTGAAAGAAAGAACAGAGAATGAGCACTGACAAAAAAGAGATATACATGGGTGAGAAGTATTAGAAGCCATAAAGATACTTGTGAGAAAGGGAATCAAGTAGCAGCAAAAGCCAATAAAAAGTAACCTTGGGGGCTTCCCTGGTGGCGCAGTGGTTGAGAGTCCGCCTGCCGATGCAGGGGGCGCGGGTTCGTGCCCGATCTGGGAGGATCCCACGTACCGCGGAGCGGCTGGGCCCGTGAGCCATGGCCGCTGAGCCTGCGCGTGCGGAGCCTGCGCGTGCGGAGCCTGTGCTCCTCAACGGGAGGGGCCACAGCGGTGAGGCGTACCGCAAAAAAAAAAAAAAAAAAAAGTAACCTTGGCAACAGAAAGTTTAAACATTTGGAGCTAAGAAGAAAGAGATAAAAGTTATAGTAACTGAAAAAAGTTAATTTCCTCACATCGGAGGAGAGTATTTTTCACCCTTGCACTCACTCACAGACATGCTCAGAAAAGGACATCTATTCAATGATTTCAACAAAAGACAACCAAATCTTATATCAAGGCTAAAGGCTAAAAAATGCAAAATTAAATTCTGAGTCATCTATCTTGGAAAAATTGTTCTGAAATCAAAATTGTTCTTCCTTTTGAATCTTAAAAAAAAAGAACTTTAGAGTTAGAACTTTACTTGCATGGTGTCATTTTACATTCAGAAATATGTAATCTGAGTAATCTTATTCAATTTTATGGACTGCCAATTGTATTATAAGATGTTTTCTCTTAAATAGCCTCAGGCCTTGGCATTAGCCAGGATTCTCTTTGGTTTGGACAACACACCATCCCACTGGGCATTCCTCTGGAATCCGACTATCATTGCGAGGAAATGTCCTCATTTTTATGGCCAGAGAGAATCAGATTGGGGAATTTCTGCCAGGAAAATGCATTGCAGCATCCAAACATATGAGTAAAGAGGGACTGTTTTAAGAACTTCATGGGTTTTTGATCTATGTTTGGGTGTTCAGAATCATCTAGCAAAGGCAAGGAAAGTCTTAAGTGATGGTAGAAGTAGGCCACCTAGTCTAATTTTGGGTAGGAATTGAATACATGTCCTTAGATCTTGAAGAATACTTATCAATAAAGATTATGAAATCATTTGGTTATCATTACAGCAGTTTGTCAAATAACATATCAGGAGCTAAGAAAGAAGAAAATCACTTTCAGAATATTAGACTATTTTCCAGGGTGGTAACTGAGTGAAGCTTCTATTTGACATCAGATTAAGAGCTATAAGAAGCAGTGCTTGAGTTCAACCTTCTCTCTCTAGTTCAGAGGCATGAATCATAAGGGATGTACCCAGTTACTGAACTATTTATTGTCACCTGTGAATTCTGTTTAAGATTAAAGGGAAGGGGTGGAGGGAGGAGGATCCATCACTACAACTAGAAGAAGTGAAAGTTCATGTACCAAGCTGCAGACAACAATTAGTTTGCTATATCATACAGTGCAAATAAGATTATGTTTAACTTTGTAAGAAACTACACAACTGTCTTTCAAAGTGACTGTATCATTATCGATTCCTGTCATTGGTGGGTGAGCATTCTTGCTGCTCCACATTCTCACCAGTATTTGGGTTTGTGAGTGTTTTGTATTTTAGTGTATAGTAGCATCTCATTGTTTTAATTTGCAATTCCTTAATGATATATGATATTGAGCATCTTTTAATGTGCTTATTTGCCATCTGTGTATCTTCTTTGTTGAGCTATCTATACAGATCTTTTGTCCATTTTTAAACTGGGTTGTTTATTTTCTTAGTGTTGAGTATTAGAAGTTCTCTGTATATTTTGGATACAAGTCCGTTATCAGATGTATGTTTTGAAACTGTCTTTCCCAGTGTGGCTTGTTTTTCCATCCTTTTTATAGCATCTTTTGTGGAGCAGAAGTTTTAAATTTTAGTAAAGTCCTACTTGTCAATTTTTTTTCTTTTGTAGATAATGATTTTGATGTTATTTCTTACCTTTTTATTAATAATTCACAATTAAAAATATTAATAATAAATTATTAATTTCCTAGTATGAACAAGGCACTTATATAACCAGACTTTCCAGTGATCAACCTCCCTTATTTACACAGACATACTTCATCAATGAAAGGATTGAGACGTTGATTTTGTCAGTGGATATTTTAATAAATGAATAGTTCCATTTCTGAAATAATCATTGATCTCATTAAAATATTATAGAACAAATTTTCTAAGAATTTCTTTTCATTAAAAAGAGGACATTTCCTCTTTCAGCTTCAACATGAAAAGAGCTTAGATGTTATTACTCCTGTCCTTACAATAAGAAAAAGCTTGACAAACTGAAAACCAATGACTTTTCTGGGTCCCACCAGAGAATTGAGGTTTCAGAGCAAACCACTATCCCCAAATCTGAAGAGACAGGTCTTTATAGAAAGTCATAGTTGAGACCTGCATATCTGGAGCAGAAGCTGTTGAAGCCATAAAAATGTTCCCATAATCTTATACAACATGTCTGGCTTTCAGCAAAATGTTATAAGGCATGCCAAGAAAATAGGTAAAATCAACAAAAGCAAAAGCTGGTTCTTTGAATAGATAAATACCATTAATAAACCTGTAACCAGACTAACCAAAAGAAAAAAGAGAGAAGTTATACAAACTGCCAGTATCAGGAATGAAGGAGGGGCCATCACTACTGATCCCATAGACACTAAAAGGCTAATAAAGGAATAGTACCAACAGTTTTATGTCCACAAATCTGATAGTTTAGTGAAGGAACTTATTTTTTAAAAGAAAATCTAAAAAAACTGACAGTAGGAGAGATAGATAACCTAAATAGCTCTATTACTATTAAAAGAAATTAGATCGATAATTAATAATTTTCCAAAAAAGAATGCACCAGGCCCAAATAGTTTCATTGTTGAATAGTAGATTTAAGGAAAAAATAATACCATATTTTCATAATGATCTCTTTCAGGAAATTATAGCAGAGGAAGCAGTTCCTAACATATTCAGTAAGACCACCATTGCCCTCATACCCAAACTAGATAAAGACATTACAAGAAACAAAAACTACTGAGCAATATCTCTCATGAACACAGGCTCAGAAATCCTTAACAAAAGTTAGCAAATTAATTTCTATAACGTATTAAAATAATTATACCAGATATTCAAGGCTGATTCAACATTTAAAGATGTTGTAATCCATCATGTTAGCAGGCTAAAGAAGAAAGATTACATGATCATATCAATTCATGTAGAAAAAGCTTTTAACATCCAACATGTATTCATGATAAAAAATACCAGAAAACTAGGAATAGAGGGGAAAGTCCTCAAGATGATAACAAATATATACAAAAGACCTACAACCGACATCATGCTTAACTGTGAAAGAATGAACACTTTTTCCCTAAGACCCAGAAAAAGGCAAGGGTATCCTCTCACACCACTCTTATCAAACATTATCCTGAATGTTCTAATTAGTGCAATAAGAAAATATATAAATGGCATCATAGGAATTGGAAAAGGAGAAATAATATCTTCAATTTGCAGATAACATAGTTAGCTATGTATAACATTGCAAAGAATTGACAAAAAAATCCTTGGACTAATAAATGACTACATCAAGGTTGCAGGATGCTAGGTTAATGTTCAAAAGTCTATTGCTTTCCTATATACTAGCAATGAACAATAGGAATTTGAAGTTAAGAAAAAGACATTTATAATAGTATAAAAAAGGAAATAAGTTATAAATATAAGAAAATATGGGCAGTATCTATATGGGAAAAACTAAAAAAAATTCTGATGAAAGAAATCATAGAAGATCTAGATAAGTGGAGAGAGAGTCTGTATTCATGAATTAGAAGACTCAATATTGTTAAGATGTCAGTTCTTCCCAACTTGCTCTATAGATTCAGTGCAGTCTCAATCAAAATACTAGGAAGCTATTTATCAGATATCAACAACTGGATTCTAATGTTTATATGGAAAGGCAGTAGACCTAGAACAGTCAACAAAATACTGAAGAAGAAGAAAGTTGGAGGTCTCACACTACTCAATTTCAAGGCAATATAAAACAGCATAGTTTTTGATAAAAGATTAAACACGTAGATCAATGGAAGAGAATTGAGTCCAGAAATACACCTATAGTCAACTGATCTTTGACAAAGGAGCAAAGGTAATTCAATAGAGAAAATTTGTATCTTCAACAAATGGTGCTGGACCACTTGAGAAGCCATATGCATAAAGTGAACCTAGACAAAGAACTTACCTATTTTACAAAAATTATCTCAAAATGGATCATCAACCTAAATGTAAAATGCAAAACTATATAACTTAAAAAAAAAAAAAACTATATAACTTCCAGAAGAAAATATAGGGTAATGTTTAGGTCACCTTGGGTTCAGTGATGAGTTCTTAGAATACCAAAATCATGATCTATGAATGAAAGAAGATTATAAGTTGAACTTTATTAAAATTAAAAACTTCTGCTCTGAAAATGACAACGTTAAGAGGTTGAAAAGATAAATGACAAATGGGAGAAAGTATTTATAAAACATATCTGATAAAAGATTTGAATCCAAAATATGCAAAGAACTCTTAAAATTCAACAATAAGGAAACAAACAACCCAATATGAGAAAATGCACTAAAAGAGACAACTTACTGAAGAAAATATACAGATAGCAAATAGGCATAAGAATGGTGCTCAGCATCACATGTCACTGGGGAATTGCAAATTTAAAAATATAAGATACTACTATACACCTATTAGAATAGCTAAAATTTAAAAAAACTAAAGGATATACCAATTGCTGGTGAGGATATAAAACAATAAGAACTCTTATCTATCAATGCTGAAAATGGAAACAGTACAACTATTTGGAACACAGTTTGAGAGTTTGTTACAAAGCTGAACACAGACTTACAATACAGCACAGCAATCATACTCCTAGTATTGGAATGCATTCTCATATTAATATTAATTCCATCTCATTTTAAAAGTAGACATTTTATCAGCAGCTTTTGTATAAGCAAGGGAGATTCGGTCTTGGCAATAGCCTCAAGTCTGATTTTAACTTTGCCCAAATGGTGGTGATGTTTCACCCTTCTCAGCAGATGAAATTTTCATCTGTTTTTAAAGCAATCTACAGAATATTTATCTCTCAGCTTGCTTCATAAAAACGACCTCCATTGAGGCAGTATGAATTATTTTCACACTACCAGAGTGAGATTTAAAGACATTTTTAATAAATAATAGTATCCTGTTTACACATAATAAAGTGTTACCATTCACAGAGTTTCTAGTTTAGATTTACAAAAATATACTAAATCAGACATGAGAATCATGATTTATAATTGTTCTATTACTATTTCTCAAAGTATTTATGGTAGGAAAGGTTAGTGACTGCTGCTGGCATGGTAGTAGCAGAAAGCTAATGATTCTCTTGTCTTTTAAGAGAGTTAGACTCGGTTCATGTGCCAAAAAAAATACCTCAAGGCTTAAATGCTAAGCTCATTTATCTCTCATCAGTTAGGTAAATGAGATGCAGAAGTGGTTTCTAGTTTCTAAATAACTTTTTATGCACTACTGAAAGCCTTAAAGGGTCCTAAAAGGCTTTCTCTTGTTAATGAAATTTCACTCATATAATCTGTTCCGTAGTCTAGAAGACTCCTTTTTAAAGCCTCCAGGCAGTATGCCATTGTTTATAAGCTCCTTTTTACTATACGTTTACTATACATTTACATTTACATTACTGTACATTTACTATACATTTTACTATACAAAGAAACTGACTATAAATGATTGAACTATACTTTCAGAAAAAATAAGGCACAGTTCCAAATTTAGGACCCACCCCTGTAAAGAGGTGATTTATATTTGGAATTACTATTGATGTTAAATATTGTATTTCTTGGAGGATATTAAGGAATATTCCAGGGCTAAACTCTTTATTTTCTCATTATAATAATTTATTTAAGTAAGAATACAATTAATTAAGTGAAAATAACATTAAGCCTTTTTTTATATGATACTTAAATATATTTGAATGGTTATGGGTCTAAGACTGTATTGGACTTTCAACCAAAAATGAATTTCAATTTGGTCTTTGTTATGGTTTCTTTGGGAATGGGCTACGATATTGATTCAGTTAAAAAGTGAAACTTACTTATAATCCCTGGTCAACATTTCATGACCCTCCAATCTTTGAATTAATTATAAATTGCTTTATAACTATTCCTCATCTTTTTCTTTCTCTTTATCCATGATCTTCCTCTGACACAGCTATAATTTATGAGTTTTCACAAGTTTATCTCTTGACTCTCTAAAGTGGCTTGAATAAAAAATTTTCATTTCTTTCTTAGATCGACAATAGATTAATTTTTTTGTTGACAGTAGGGTGTATGGATCTGTATTCATAATACTTGAAGTAAAGAGAAACTAATAGCAGACAGGCAGCTGTGGGCTTTCACACCAGCAGGGACTTTCAGAAGTGACAAAACCAAGTTAAAGAAGCACCTGGTAAAAATCAAGAGTTTACTTAGATATAGCTACAAAGGATTTGCAATAACGTTTAGTGAGATTGATCAGAAAGTATCAGGAGCGCGTATGAAACTAGTTTACTGAGATTCTCTGACAAAGGTAGACTATTGTAGGGCACTTGGGCTCTTATCCATGGACCATGGGAAGAGAGATAAGATTGGCTTTGAAAATAATTCAGTTAAATACAGACCCTTCTAACATACACATCAAGCCCTAATAATGGGCTTAATTCAGAGTTGCTGTATGTTTGAATTTTTCAGAAGCAACAGCAGTTAAAAGAAGTGAATGTAAGTAAAATCATAGGACAAACAGTATCAAAAGTGTACAAAAGTATATAGCACTCTTTGTAGTTTCCTTAGTTAAGTATTAAACAAAAAAGTAAGAGTTATATTTCCTTAAGCATTCAGATTCTTTGAAGATATATCCTAATTAGAGAAAGAATGGTAGAACATGATAAATATAGAAGATAATTAATGTATGCATCCAAAAATATTAAGTGCTTCATGTAAAACCAATACTCATTAATTGTTAATTTAGTAAAATTTGCCATTATGTTCAGGCATATTAAGCCATATTAAGTAGTGTATCTTAAAGTTATTCACACATTCTGTTCAGCGTAAGGAGTTAAGATGAAAGAATGTTTCTTTAAAATGTAGATGACAAGGTTATTAAATAGCACTGTTACTTTAGTTTTGGAATTCAGAATAGGAAAACAGCAATATGAAACAGTAAAGTTTATTTCAGTGTTTTAAAGTCATGCAGGGTTCATTAGGTAGCTATTAAAAGGCAATTTTTTGTTCATCTTGCTTTGACCATATCACCTTAGGCTTTCCAACAGGGTTCTCCTGCCAAGAAACAAACTAAGTACTTATTAGAGGGTCACTAAGGCATCGTTACAGGAGTAATAGCTCACTATAGGTTTTTGTCATTACTTCATTTATTACTTTCTCTCTCACAAGCTTTATAGAATCATGAATTTTTAATGTGTTGTGCTCTGTGGTTATCTCAGCTTTGTTACTGCTCATGGAATTTGTTTCCTTTTTGATTTTAACAGCTTGTTTACAAAATGATAAGTTCTTTTTCCTACATGAACTCGTATAAAATGGCTAGAAAGATGCTATAAACTTGACAATTTAATGCAGAATATAAACAATTATAATATGGATTCTTTATCATTTCTATGATCCCTTGCTTACTTTCCCTCTTTATCATTTTCTAATTTCCAGTGTTAGGTATATTATGTATTTCAATAGTTGAACCCCAATGAAATCTGAAAATGTCATTGATAGGCCCATGCTGTAAAGTTTCTTCAGGTACCTCCAATAGTACACCAGTGTGGGCACTCTCTAAAATGGAACTTTTAGAAGAGGAGATCAAGATGGTGGAGTAGGAGGACACTGAGCTCACCTCTCCCCATGAACACAACAAAAATATATCTACATGAGGAGCAATTCTCACTGAAAACAAACTGGAGACTGTCAGAAAGACTCTTCTATAACCAAGGCTATAAAGAAAGATCCACACAGAGTTCAGTAGGAAAGAAAGAGAAGCGATTAGTACAGGGCTTGTGCCCCTAGGAGGAGACAGAAGAGGAAGGAGGGGGATTACTTTGTCTTGAGATCCTCCCTGGAGAGTGAGTGGTTTGAACCACATGTTGGGCATCTTACCCTGCGGTTCAACACCGGCAAGACTAATCCCCTTAGGTGCTGTGAAAACCAGTGGGACTAACAGGAGGTCTGTAAGAAATCTAGACTTCTCTCATGAAGAGCAAGCACACACACTTGCTTACTCCTGGGACCAAGGCAGGAGAAGCAGGTTGAAACTGTCTGGGCCTTGGCCAGTTTCCCACAACCACCGCACCACATGCTCTGGCCCATGCTGAGCACTTGTTCCAGCCCCTCTTCCTCTGGAGCAGCTCCCCACTAGGGTGAAGGCTGCTGTTGCCAAGGAGGGTGCAAGGTTAGGGGGAACAGAGCTGGCTAGGAACCTGCAATTAATCTAAATGGGGTGAGGGCAGCCATTACTGGCGCTCGAGGAGGCAGTGGATTGGGAGCTTTCCCGGGCTCTGACTGTCGACCCAGACTGCCCCAGCACATGCCCCTGCCCACACTGGTCACCTGCTCTGGTCCCTCTCCCTCAAGCACTGCTCCTCTCTGCTGGAAGGAGGGAGAACACACACTTAGTAGGAATGGAACCAGCTTGGACCCGACCCTCAGGGCTTCTGCTTTAGCACCTTGGGACCCAACCCAGCCCACGATAGGGTGGTGGCAGGCTCTGAGCATAGGAAAAGCCCTAGCTCATACCTGGTTCTGGCTCTAGCTCCTCTATCCCCAGCTCCAGTCTTCCCCCAGCACACCCTAGTGGAAGATGTGACCCATGCTCAGCTCTCCCACCAAAGCTGTTGGGCACATGTCAACTGCATAGGGATACTCCCAAATAAGGATACCCCTTCAGGACCAGGATAGGAAACTGTTTCACCAAATTTCATAGAGGCAGTGAAGGTTAAACAAAATGAGAAGACAGAAGAATGTTTCAATTGTACTACGATTCAACTTGTACTTTAAAAATAGGTGAATCAGCTGCCTGTTTCCCCTTATCCCCAACCCCTGGCAGTCACCAGCCTACTCTCTGCCTCTGCGTGTTTGACCAGTTTAGACACCTCATGTAAATGGAATCATGCAGCATGTGGGGAGTTGCTAATCAACGAACATAGCGTTTCAATTATGCAAGACGGTTAAGGTCTCTAGAGAGCATTGTGCCTATAGTTAACAATGCTGTATTGTACACTTGAAAATTTTGGAAGGGTAGATTTCATGTTAAATATTCTTACTACAATAAGAAATGTGATTCAAATGTTTAATTTTTTATTTTTAGAGCTAATATACTTTTTGAGATTAATCTTAGTAATCATATTTTGAGAAAAATCTTAGGTTTAAGTAGAGGTGACAAGATTTATCATAGGAATTTTCCTTATCCTGTATTTTCTGAAATACATTCTCAAATATGAGGCACGTAATTTAATATATTTAATGTCAATCGCTATTGTTAGAGTATTATAACATTTTATTATGAACTACTTTATTTCTAGCGTTTCTGAGTGTAAAATAGCTATTAATTTGTAAGATTCTGTGACCTGTCCTGATAGATTTTAATGCTATATGTAAGAAATTAATACTTCAGTCATTGCTTGAAGTACATAATACTGTGTTTTGAAAACTTTCTCAAGAATAATAATAATTAAACAAATTAACACATAATATATATTTAATATAAGGAACACATGTGCCAGGTTCTTCTTATGTGGAAATAATAAAGCAGAATGAAAATCTGAGTTGTTACCAAGTCTGAATTTTAGAATTAAAAAGTTAATTTATTTAATTAAATCTATAACTCCTTCCAGTTGGACCAAATCAATATTGACAGATTGGAAACTAACTTATAATGCAGGTGGAAGGATGTAAGAAGAATGATTAGGACTTTAAGTGACTGAATGTGAATGGATCCTTCAGATGTGCTTAAAAACAATTTGTTTTCCTAAACCCATTGAAGTCTTTTTTCTAAAGTTATTCTTTGTTTGATTCCAATCATATAGCGATGATTTTAAAATGAGTACATTGTTGCCAGAGAATTGAATCCAAAAAACCTGCCATCTTTTAGTATATTTTATTTTTTTAATAAAAATTGTATATATTTAAGGTATACAACATGATGATTTGATATACATATATATAGTGAAATGATTACTACAGCCAAGCTAATTAACATATTATCTCTTGATGAAGTTACCGTTTTTTTGTGTGATGAGAGCACCTGAAATTTACATATTCAGGTAAATTTAAGCAAATTTCCAGTATTCAATACATTATTATTAACTTTAGTCATCATGCTATACATTAAATCTCTTCATCTTATATAACTGCAACTTTGTACTCTTTAACCAACATCTCCCCCGGTAACCACAATTCTACTCTCTGCTTTTACATATTTCAGCAATCCAACTTCTATGTATATACCCAAAGAAAATGAAATCAGTACCACAAAGAGATATTTGCATTCCCATGTTCATTGCAGCATTGCTCATGATAAACAACCTGAGTGTCCCTCAGTGAATGGATAAAGAAATTGTGACACACACACACACACACACACAGAGGAATATTATTCAGTCTTAAAAAAAGAGAGATCCTCCCATTTGCAACAACATGGATGAACTTGGAGGGCATTATGCTAAGTGAAATAAGCCAGAGACAAAGAAAAAAAAAAAACACATGATCTCATTTATATGTGGAATCTAATTCCATTGAATTAACATCATTTTTTCATAGAGGAAGTTTAAGCTACAACACCTGAATTACTAAATATTTAAAACCAGCATTGCCTGAATGATTGTTTTCATTGGAAGTAATGCAATCAGAGAAAGTAATCAATAACCAGTATCTCAGGAGATTGTAAAATTGCAGGTTTTTACAGTGACAATTAAATTGTTATCTAACCATAAAGCTTAAATGGAAAATTTGCTTTGATGTCATTCATGGTGATTAACATACAAAATATAAAGATCTCTTTGTATAATTGATTATAAGAATGTTGAGATTGACATTTTTTCATGCAAACTGGTATATTCAAGTACGAAACATCTGAACATTTAAAAAAAAATTAACCAACATGTTAATTTATGTGCTCAAACTCTCACTTGGCATTATCAGTTCAAACATATTTTTTATGAAGGAGAGTATAACTTCTGCAATGGAAGATTCAGTATTTGCCATTTTGATTATTCTGTAAGTTCCATTTATGTTAGTAGAGTATGATTTTGATGAGGTGATGAGGTGAGAATTTAAATAATTCACAGTGGGTTTTTTTCTCTCATTTAGTCAGATAGTGAGCTTATATGAATGCCCTATAAACTCATCTCAGTGCACTTTTCTTGTCCTCTACTTGTCCTTACATAAGCAGTGACTATTAAAATGATAGGAGTCACAGGTAGAAAACAAATTTATGGTTACCAGGGGGAAAAGGGTGAGTGGATAAATTGGGAGGTTGAGATTGACATATACACACTACTATGTGTAAAATAGATAACTAATAAGGACCTACTGTATAGCACAGGGAACTCTACTCAATACTCTGTAATGACCTATAATGGGAAAAGAATCTAAAAAAGAGTGGATATAAGTATATGTATAACTGACTCACTTTGCTGTACACCCGAAACTAACACAACTTGGTAAATCAACTATACTCCAATAAAAATTTTAAAAAAAGAAAATGATAGGAACTTTAAAGACTTCAGAAGTTTCTTGGTTAATGTTTCCAGAGAAATAACAAAATTACATATATTGTATTTAAGTAACAGGATTTATTTTAATAGTTTTATAAATGACCTTGAATAATGACATTGCATAAGTGATTATACAATGACCCTTGTATAATCATTCAGGATCTGAATGAGGCACTTAATTTTTCAAAAAATGTTTGTTGCAGTTTATGAGGAAAATTATAAATTACATATAAAACTGAAGCTATTTAATCTTTCTATATGTCACCTTCCATATAGGAAATTGATGTAAAGCTGTCTTTTTCCCGTTTTGGTCATAGATTGTTATGAAAGGATCCAACTCTTAGAAAAATCATGTCATAAAAATTGTTCTTACCTTACATGTGAGTTATGTTCAAAAAGTTCTGTATAAGGTATTTATTGAGAATTCCAGTTGTGTGTTCCCAGAGAAAGAGGAGTATTTATGGTAGCTGGTGGGCAAAGGTCTTGGAACAGCTAACTAAAAGTTTTCCCTCGGACCATTAGTATTCACAGAGTTATTAATAGGTATTCCAAAGAAAAGTAGAATTTCAGGAGTAAATATATTGATTAATGTTGGAGTTGAATGAATTAAACAAGTTTTCTTGCTGTAGGATTCTTCAATGCCTTTAATGTTAATGTGCATTAATATGCATTGTAAGATACAACATACAATGTTTCTGAAATGTATTTTGCCGTGAAACTTCTAATGCTTTTGAAAAGCTCACAGGACATTTAATTTTCTCTAAGGTAACAAATAGTGCTTATTAGGTCAGCACTATTTGGACTACTTCATATGCATTAACTTTTTTAAAGTTATGTGTGCCATCTGAAAAAAAAGTGGAATTTGCTTGCTACTTCCAAACATGGATGTCTTTTTTAACATACAAACAATATTTTAAATAGATTGTCACTCAATGGACATGTCTTATATTTATCCTGCTGTTTTTTGAACCTCCTGGCATGTAACCATATCCCTTTTCAAGGTCCAGTTTGCAAAGTGCACAAAATGTTGTCTCATTTGGTCTTTACTGAAACTTTCTAAAGCATAAAGCTGAGGCCCTTAGAAAGATTCACAGCCTGCAGGATTGGAAGCCTGTAAAGGGAAGAGCTGAGATTTGAATTTGGGATCTGGTGGATAGTGATAATAGACGCATCCAATGTCTGTGGAATGGTATATTATACTATTCCTTTGGAAGTTGTCTGCTGCTTTCAAGTCTTCCATATTTTTAATTTTTTTGTCTTCTGTATTTTTCAAATCTGCTATATTTTCTGCTTTCAAATCTTTCATATTTTCCATTTTCCTTTCTCCTTTGCTCTCTAACTTGTTTAACCTTTATTCTCACTCTAAGAGTTGTCTTCCTTCCTCTTTTTCTCCATGACTCCTTATCATCCTAGACTTTCTACAGGAAATGAATATTAAAACATTTGATCCATTCTCTAGTCACCAATAAACACTACTTATTGATCATTTTTTTCTTTCTCTCTTAATGGGTTTTGTGTTAAAAGCGATAAAGAAAAAGATAAAATTTAAAAGTCTCCTTCCTTTGGTTCTAGTATAGTTATCTCTTGGAATTAAATAAAAAATGATGAAAAAATTGATGGAAAAGCAGAGAATTTTTTGAGTATGTAAATGTATGAAATGAAATTTTGAAAATCTATTTTTCAGAGAATATCCTAGACTGTACATACTAGTCATTTTATCAGAGTTGCTATATAGCATCCAAAATTAGTGTGTTGGAGCTTGCAGTGGAGAAAGTAGGAATTGCCTACTCTGCTCTTTTATCTCAGGACACCTTCCTCCAGACATACAGTACAGCATGGATGCAGTGAAAGAGGAAAGGTAGTCAAGCAAGGGGTTGAATGGGATGGGTGCCATAGTTGAGAGGCTGTGGAGTTGGGAGGAGTAGAAGAGCCCAGCCTATAACGGTGATGAGGGCATCCTGGTGATGGAGAAGGGGGCAAGGATAGAAGTAAGGAACATCATATGATGTGCTTTGAAAGATAAAAATAATATTTATAGAAAGCGTATGAGAAGTTGTTTTCTGTAATTATCTATAGAGGGATTATTTTCTGGGATTATCTGTAAAGATATTAAAAACAGAAGTGAAAAATATGGTATTTAGAATTGGTCATACCTGAATTCAAGTCCCACATCTGCCACTTACCAATGATATGACTTGAACAAAACTTTTTAACTCATACAAACCTCAGTTTACTCATCTGGAAAATGGGTGTGTGTGAGATTAACTCTCATAGGTCTTAATTTGTCAGTTAAATGTTCTACTTCTTTTAAAGTGCTTGGCACTAAAAGTTCTCAATAAATGCTAGCTAAAAATATTGGTATCAGGGAGGCTGTACGTGTAAATCTGGGACTCCCTGAATATGTGCTTTAAGTTTTTCAGACCCATTTGCAGTTGTAAAATCAGCTCTTTCCTTCTGGCGGAAATGCTTAGTTTATCAATTAGCTTTATAATAATTTCCCCTCCTGCTGTAAAAGTGCAGCTTTAGTAAATAATGACCCAAGAACAATGCCAGGAAATGTACTAAATTTTCCAAACGGATTTCTTTGATTCAGTCAGTAACTATTAATTAAAATATGTAAGTAAATTCTAAAACTCCAATTTCTTGTTTTAAATTAATTTTTATTGGAGTATAGTTGACTTACAATGTTGTGTTAGTTTTGGGTGTTCAACAGAGTCAGTTATACATATACATATATCCACTCTTTTTTAGATTCTTTTCCCATATAGGTCATTACAGAGTATTGAGTAGAGTTCCCTGTACTATACAGTAGGTCCTTATTAATTATCTATTTTATACACAGTAGTGTGTATATGTCAATCCCATTCTCACAATTTACCCCCCCTTCCCCCTTGGTAACCATAAGTTTGTTTTCTATATCTACGAGTCTATTTCTGTTTTGTAAATAATTTCATTTGTACCATTTTTTAGATTCCACATTTAAGTGATATCATATAATATTTGTCTTTCTCTGTCTGACTTCACTCAGTATGACAGTCTCTAAGTCCATCCATGTCACTGCAAATGGCATTATTTTGTTCTTTTTTTTTTTTAATGAAATTGGATACTATACCATTTTAAGTTTGTATTTTTTAGAAACAGTTGTTCCCAAACACTGATCAATTTGACTGCTTTCATCAAAACCAAATAGGTGAATTCAGGCATAAACCTATGTAATTAAAAAGAAAATGCAATATAAGATTTTTTTTGTCAAAAAGATATTGTGGCCCACTGTAAAATATCTAAATGATGTGTTATCTTGTAACCATTAGTAAATTGTTGATCTAACATTGATATGCCAATAATGTGCTATTCTTTTACCTTTGTTAGCTTTTATCACAAATAACATTTAGAAGGAAATAATAGGAATCCAGTTAGAATTGTTAAACAAGGTTAATATTTTTTGAGTATCTACTGTGTTTCTGGCAGTGTGTTAGTTTCTTTATATGTGTAATGCATTGAGTATATGATATTATTTGTATTATTTTATTCAGATGGCAAGAATAGATTTGGAAAGCTAATTAACACACTCAGAGTCAGATAGCTGTAAGTATGGCAAGTCATGGAGCTAGAAGTTCAACCCAGTCTGTCTTATTCCAAAATCTATTTTTCTAACTGCTATACCTTGCTGCCTTTTTTATCATTGTTCAAAACTAAGCTTTCTTACGCATTGAAATTTTCAGTTTGCTGTGTTATGAATACCTCACAGTCCAATTCCTGCCACGTAATGTCAATTTAAAAATCAGATGATCGGCTGATAATAGTAACAGTAGCTAACATTTACTGAGTAATTAATAGTCTGTATTATGTGTTTCAATATGCAATCTTTAATATTTATAACTACCACTTGAAGAAGTAGTAATTGCTCTTACCCCCATTCTACAGATGAAGAAACTTAGCCTAAAGGAGGCAAATATGTTGTATTAACTAGCAACTAGTAGAGTTGTGATTCAAATCCAGGTGTGTCTGATTCTGAAGCTCTTTACCACTTTACTGTTTTGCCCTTTGTTATCATGAAGGTATATATTGTTTAGTAATTCTTATGATGAGAAAAACATATCCCAAGAACTGAGAGAGACATTTCCAGACCTGAAATTATCTAAATACCCTGACAGGTAATTGCTAGTAAACCAAAATTCCTCCAAACAAGATTTTATGGGCTTCATATTTATGCTCAACTCAGGATTCAGGTTAAGGTGACTTGAAAGCTTAAGATGCCCTGGGGTAGGTGGCATGGCCCAATGATTTGGAGTTTTACTCATCTTTAAATGTATGGGTACAAATTACATACAGCTATGTACCTCCTTACTCTTCAAGGTAACTGAGCTATGATAGTTAGCTGAACAGCTGTGTCCTTCTTTGCTTTCCTGCCTTCAGATAAGCCGCTTTTTATAACCCAGAATGTTCCTTGTCTTCTCCACTCACAAACCTTTTAATATAGTACTTGAAAGAGTCTGGCCCTAGTGGCTCTCTCTGAGAGTCAGCTTAGGGTAATGGTTAAGAAAGGGAACCTGGAGCCAGACTGCCTGGGCTCAGATCTCCTTCTAGGTATGACTTTATTTAACTTCTTAACCTTTTTGTTCTTCAGTTTCCTCATGTGCGAAATTGGGATAATAATAATAATAATAATAAATTTCATGGAGGGTTGTTATAAGAATTAATTGAGTAATTTTTGAAAATATGTAGATTGATGTCTGGAATAAAGTAAGAGCTGCATAAGTACTTACCAAATAAATTTTTAAAAAATAAGGCTTTCACTGATAACCCTGATCAGTGTGCTCTCTTTGTCCCCTATTTCCTGATGCACTAGATTCAACTCCTAGGGCACTTACCACATTGCCTTTTCTATTACTTACTTGTATACCTTTTTACTTATACTAGATTTTAAGCTTCTTGCGAAGAGACAACTTCTTCCATTGCTTCAGGTTATTGTTCAATAAGACTCATGCATAAGTGAACCAACGACTCTCTAGAGGCAGGTAAGTGACTTCCATTTCCTTCCGTCCAAGAGAACATTGCTGATGATTGCAACACCATTACATCATCTGTCTCAATAAGATGGCAGTTCAGGGCTTCCCTGGTGGCGCAGTGGTTGAGAGTCCGCCTGCCGATGCAGGGGACACGGGTTCGTGCCCTGGTCTGGGAGGATCCCGCATGCCGCGGAGCAGCTGGGCCTGTAGGCCATGGCCGCTGAGCCTGCATGTCCGGAGCCTGTGCTCCACAGCGGGAGAGGCCGCAGCAGTGAGAGGCCCACGTACCGCAAAAAAAAAAAAAAGATGGCAGTTCACACTAGTGGAAATTGTTACCTTCTGATATGATCATTTGGTGCCTTCTGTGTATGTGGTAGGTGACACAATGTTTTTACAAAGTTGTCCGTGTTCTAATCCCAGAACCTGTGGATACCTTACCTAGCAAACCTTACCTAGCAAAGGGACTCTGCAGATGTAATTATATTAAGGATTTTAAGATGGAGAGATTATTCTGGCTTTTTCAGGTGGGTCCATTGTAATCACAAGTGTCCTTTGAAGAAGGAGATAATGGAAGCAGAGGTCCTAGTGGTGCCATTGCTGGAGGGGAGGCTGTGAGCCTCTCTTGGTAAAGGAAAGGAATGGATTCTCCCTTAGCCCCTCCAAAAGAGCTGACACATTGCTGTCAAGACCTCTGGCCTCCAGAATTGTAGGTCAAATTATGTTATTTTTAGTTTGTGTTATTTTAAACCACCAAGTTTGTGGGTGCAGCAGCCATAGGAGACTAATCAAATCTACTTCCCGGAATGAAAGATAATGAAAATAAAAGATAAAAATAAAGGAAAGAACAAAAGAATGAAGGAACAAAGAATGCTTTACTACAAATTACACCTTTGTAGTTATTATGAGTAAGAACCAATAACTGAATAGACAATTAATCATCACAAATTATAGTGGGCAGAAAATAAAACATCCATTGTTGGGAACAAAATTTAAAACAAGTACATTAGTTTTAAATGTACTTGGAAGTTGGTCAGAGTTTTTATGAAAGTTCCTTTATCACGAGCAAGGCATTGTAAGAAGGAAAAAAACCCTGAATCAATACTGTAATTCAATTTAAAAATGGAAGAATCACAACCAAGTACAGAGTTTCTTTTTATAAACCCAATCTTAGAAATGATGAGTAAAAATTTTTAAACTTATTCTCTCCTAAGCTACAATATGTAGTTCTTTCCACCGTGTTTCCCTTCCCTCACTCTTTCATTTCCACTCCCTGATTCTGCTTCCAACCAGAAGCAGTTGCATGTAGGGTAGTCATGAGGGGAGAGTAAACAAAAGGGCAATGGCAGAGATGATACTGTCAATCTCGTTTTAATAAAGAGTCTACAGAGGGGCTTCCCTGGTGGCACGGTGGTTCGGAGTCCGCCTGCCGATGCAGGAGACGCGGGTTTGTGCCCCGGTCCGGGAGGATCCCACATGCCGCGGAGCGGCTGGGCTCATGAGCCATGGCCACTGAGGCTGTGCGTCCGGAGCCTGTGCTCTGCAACGGGAGAGGCCACAACAGTGAGAGGCCCGCATACCGCAAAAAAAAAAAAAAAAAAAAGAGTCTACAGAAATGCTGAACAGAAGCTTTAATAGCATTTCTGGCAATAACCACCCCTGTTCCCCATGTATTTTGAATCAGATTTAATTTGAATTAAATAGAAATAAAAACTCTTTACCATTGCACCCTAATGACTGTAATTTTCTCTCAAGCTGTTACTTATACAGTATGCTGCACCTTGGAAAGAACATTCTTAATCCTTTTCTAATTGAGTCTCAAGGCTAATGTCTTTATTTAAAAAACTCACTTATTTTTGAAGGCTGAACTTTAATACTGTGAATTAATATGACATATAAGCCTTTCTGGATTTTCCACAAGAAGAGAAATTCCTAACTTAGATGTCTTCCTTTAGTTACAATAATTCTAGCCAGTCTACTGATACCACCCAGTTTGTCCTTTTGAGGGATGTAATACTCCTGTCAGCAGCTCCGTTGGAGCATTTAACTCACCAGATATCTGTAACCCTGATTGCCAGAGCCAAAAATGTCTCCAGTATGACTTCAAGTAGTTCAACTCTCTGGTGCCAGATGGTTTGCAAATAGAACCCTTCTCACAGATACAGATGTCACCGTGCGCAGAGCTTGTGCGAGTATCCATATCTACTCCTGCTGGGAATATAATTTGGTAGAAAAACTCTTTGGCCGACCTGCCTATGATCTGTAGACTATAGACTCATTCCCAGATGACAGCTTTAATATGTACTTTCCTATTAATCAAAAATGAAAAAGAACCAAAATTCAAAATTAGGGATGAACATATATTTTTGAAGCTGGATCAAAGGAGAGACTTGATAAAAAATTTAGAAAGATTACTAAAAAGGAATATCACCGAATGAGAGATCTAATTTGCCATCTCCTCCTTCCCTCATTGTAAATGCTGCCAAGGAGAATACCAAACTGTTTACAACTAATGGAGTGAGGGAACTTGTTTGCGTCCATGCATCAGTTCCTTGATCTAAAGGAAGGCAGTAATGAATAGAAGGAATATCAGTGTTAAGAAAAGTATCTGAATTAGGTAAGAGTCAGTTTTCAGAATGAATAACTGAATCCAAACCCTATATCCAGAGTTTTCCATTGTTAATATCTGAGCAGTTTTTAAGGACTTTTCTTTGGTTCCAATGCTACCCCTTGGGGTGGTAGAGTAGGATTATTTTTCTGTTTTTATGCAGTTTTCGATCATCCCATAACCTAACTTATTCACTTGATAATATATTCAAAGATTTGAAGAAAATTTTAGCCTATGACACTTCGGAAGATAAATCTGCTTTAAAATAAAATTATTTATAATTTTACAGCCCAATAAAAAATTTTAAATTGTTTGTGATTTAAAAGTGTCCATACCACTATCCTTTTTATTAGAAAAACATATAAAATCTGAAAGTATTTTATATACTCAAGTATAATCTTAGGAGTGAAATGTAAGGCTATGGAGAAGCAGGATATATATTTTCTATGTTCTTTTCATTGCTGTAGTTGTGCTGGACTTCACTCTTTAGCATGGACAAATAGAATGATATAGTTTTTTGCTTTCGCCATGTTATACAGTTTGTCAGGTTTAACCAAATATTGTCAGGTAATTTAACCAGATTATTGGTATACCAACAAAATATTTTTAGAAATCAGCCTAGAGAAAACCCGAAACTACACCCTAGAGCTCAGCCAATTGGTTGGTTTGTAGACATCTCTTTGTAGAATTGGTGTATTTGTTTGAATTTCAATTTGAGGTAGAGTATTTAATGTCTGGGAAATAATGAAAAACTATTTTTGCATGTAAACCCTAAATGTGGTGCTATTCTTATAAAGAAAATGTCTGAGAAGAATGAGCTCAATATCTTTAAAAATTTTATAAGCAAACCCACTGTTCTTTAAGAGTTTAAAATACTGCATCAGGGACTTCCCTGGTGGTCCAGTGGTTAAGACTTTGCCTTACAATGCAGGGGCTGCGAGTTTGATTCCTGGTCAGGGAGCTAAGACCCCACATGCCTCATGGCCAAAAAAACCAAAACATAAAACAGAAGCAATATTGTAACAATTCCAATAACAACTTTAAAAATGGCCCACATTAAAAAAAAAAATCTTTAGAATACTGCATCAGTGACACAAATGAGCTACTAAATAAAGTGCATTTTTTTAACAACAAACCCGATTTAATAAAATAAGTCTCAATTAAGCAGGAGGTTAAAGGTTAAAATATTTAACTAAGGTGATTCTACTGATGGATGAGGTAGACAAACTGGAATTTAAGACTAGTTCCGTCAGACTCATGGCAAATTATTTGATCTCATCGTAAGGCTGTGGGAACTCTTAACAGCCTTAATTTACTTACCTGCAAATTGTAGCTACCAGGAGGAATTGATAGATACCGGTATAGTGTTTGCTTCATGGTAGGTCTCAGTGATTTTTAGATATGATAATGATGCTTAGTATCAATATTATAATATCTAATAACACTACATCTATACCAAATTCTTTTGTCCATTTAACTTTAATAGACTACTCTTTCCATTTTGAAATGTTATCTTTTTAATGATCTTATAAAATCTTCACTGATTTTTTTATTCAACTTGTTGTAACCTTTTTTTTTCTGCCTATTTGCCACATTTTTCATGACGTGTGGAATCCCTATGATACGAGATGAATATCCAGTTACTACCTTTTTCATTAGGCCTTGGGCAACTCTGGCTGAAAATACTTATAAATTTATGTTACAATTTCACTTCCTACATCTTCTTACTTTTATTTTTCACTTCAGTGCCCTATATTTCAGTACAGTATGGTTTTAATGTGCTGTCTCTTTATTGTTCCTTGGTGAAAACTGAATTTTATTAAGCCCAAGCTCTAATTCTCATCAAGTTATCCTATAACTATGAGTTATATGCATGAGTCTATGAATATAAAAGAGAAAGTTCATTCTAATCTAAAGCATACAGATTGATCTTATTATCAACAATACATAATAGAGACTTATTATTCTTCAACTTGCCTAGTGTCTTGCACAGGGCCATCATCAATATAAACCAAGTTCAAGGCATAATGCTTGCTTTCAAGAAGTTGGAATAACTAGTTCAATTCTTTCACCCCAGTATTCCCTATCAGATTTACAGTGTTACTTATTTTAAAACACTACTGACATCACCATCAACAAAAATACTAGAATTTATTTTTGTAAAAAAATGTGGGAAAACAATTTAAAAAACAGAATTTAATTTAAAAATTTAGTCAATATGATGTGTTTATTACATTCAGAGGGCTGATCCCCTATAAAGTTGCCATAAGTCTCTTTGGTCATCTGATTTTAAGGCAGTGATTTGTAGTAAATATTAGTGTGTATAGGAGTCCGAGCCCCCTTCTCCCACCCATCCTCTGCCATTTCAAGAAAGGCGATACTGTCATGTTCTGTTAGAAAACTGAGAAGAAGATCTCTGTTGTTTTTGCACCATTAATTTATAATAATATAGAAGAGTATCTGTTTCTCAATCTGTGTGCCTCTCCACCTTCTGTGTAAGTGCTATTGTATTAAAAATTGAGGCATATGGAGGAGGCTGTAGTAAATCAGTAGAGGTAATGTTTTCTGTGCCTCTTAAAATCATGTAATTATGATTCAAATCCTTCACAGCTCATGTATAGTAAAGATAGGCTCTGCACATCTATATTGGCATTTAAACAAATAAAAGTTTATGACTCTGCAGGTTGGAAAGAAATTTCAACCAGTTAATGTAGACCTTGTGGGAAAAATCCCTTTTAAACACAATTATTGCTGGAAAACAGGATTTACACTTAAGCCATTTTTTCTGTTGCCTTAAGATAGTATGCAAAACATTTGAAAGGAGTGATGCTTTTAGTCTGACTATTTCATTATTATTATTGTTCTTAGTTTGCGGGACAGCACTGAAGATAAGGGGCCTTTGTAAAGTACAGTAAAAGTCGAGTCCTTCACTACATGTCATTTTTATTTTAGCATCTTGTTCTATATTTCCTCTCAGGGAGACAAGGATACTACATAAACAAAATGTATCAAAATCCTAAGATTGTGTGCTTATTGGAGGAAAGGAATGGCAGTGATGGTAAAAGATGAAGGGGAAAACATAAGCAAATAAATTCAAATAAGAGTAAAATTTTATAATGAAGATGGCATATCCTAAACTAAGGAATAAAATTTATTTAACTTCATGCTCCTGAAATTTAAATGAATAAGTAAGTATATATATATGTGTGTATATATATGTAAGTATATATATACATATGACATATATACCAGTATATAGGGGTCAAACCACCTTCACCATTGTGGGCAACCTCAAACATCATCACATAGGCATCTGATATACCAGGCTTCCCCCAAAACAGATTAGGGATACATGCATGCCATCAAATTGAAATGTAGGCATTTTTGCTTACTCAATGTGTTTATCTCATCGGTAGTTTACATAATTTTTCTAAAATGCTATTCAATTTAAAATGGGGTTTCAACTGCCAAAACCTGCCAATGAGGTATTTTAAACATTTGATGATATTCATAATATTTGGTTTCAAAAATTAAAAACAAAACACCTATTTTGGTGATTTAACAGAGGTTCATAAGTTAGTGCATCTACTTTTACCTATTATGTTGTTATATTTCCAGTGCAAAACTGATGTTTGGAATTTCAAGGTTGATGTCTTCAGGAATAGGTTATCCCTCAAACAATGAACATGATTTTTGAGAATGACCAAAGTAAAAGAAAAATGCCATAAATCCAGGAGTGTGTTCACAAAGAGAAGAAGTGCCTTCTCTATGTCTGAGTACTGGGCGTTCACAGCAAGCCACGCACTGCAGGAGACTTCTGTTTGTTTGTTTTAAAATTTTACAGAAACTTTGGGAGGCTGGAAAGGTGGAGACAGGGAAGGTATATCTGCTTTGACGCTGAGCCTGGAGTATATAGAATTTGGTTTTACCTTTTCTGTGGTTACAGTGATGTTTTTCCTAAAGATAATTATTTCCTCTCAGGGAGGGGCTTATGCCCACACTTAGAATGAATTAATGTGAGAATGCTTTCAGCGGTCATCACCTTGGAGAACTTCAAAGAGTGAAGGTCAGGTCTGAAATCAGCTGTCTGCTAGAAGTCAGAAAAAGAAATACGTAACTTTCCCTGAGAATTTCCAGAAACGCTTGGATAGGACAACCTGCTTTCAAAAGAAAGAACGGGAAATCCCACTGCAGCCGTTGCCATAACCACGATGCTGAAAGGAAAGAAGCAGAATCAGCAGGGGCAGCCACGGCCACTGCAGCCCCCATCTCCAGAGGGGAAGAGACCCCAGACAGGATGGGGGGCTCACTGCTCTTCCCAGAGGCCCTCTAGGACCAAGGGGACCCATGATTGCACCAGTGGGGAGTCTCCCGTTTCCTCCTTAGGGTAGAGGCCCAATTCAAGGAGGCTTAGGTCCCTGGTCTGGCCCATATGGTCATGGTTGGTGGGGGAGTCAGTGCTGAACCTCCTTCCTGGACCAGGCCAAGGGGGTCCCTCCAGGGGAGGCCTTCACAAAGAACAGAGACACCCTTGAACACTCACAACTGGCCCCTTAACAAGAATGCCTGGCGGCCCAAGGGTGGACCACAGGTTATGGAAGACAGATCCCACCACCCTCTCTGCCAACAGTGCCAAAAAGGGCCATTGTTGATATGAAGACCTCTGTGCCTTCTGCCACCCAGGCATCAGTGGACCTCTGTGAGACTGTGCCTTCCCACCAGCCTGGAAGGGGCCCTCTATGGCCAACAGCCATTTATTTCCCTGTGCCTTGTGATGGCTACTGTGCGGCTGTTCCACCCCCGACCTCAGTCACTGACACCCGCCCCCAGACTTGTGTTTCATCACTGGTGCCCTTTCTTCTGATCCAGCCTCCAGAGCCTTGCCTCAGGACCCCATCTTTGCTCCCTTCAGCTGCTTCCTGGATCTTCCTCTCTCTCACCAGAGTCACTTCCTGAAAGGCCACTCTCCCTGCTCTTGGACTCCGTAGTTTCTGCCTCAGTAGCATGATCCCCACCGCCGTGGTCTGTGATCGCTGTGTCTTGTGAGACTCTGCATCCCCCTCATAGCTTTTCTCAGCGTCCTTGGCATTTTGTGACTTCCTAACACTAGAGGAAATTTTTCTGTCAAAATGAGTGAGGCTCTTGGTGCCTTCTAGACTTTCCCCACCTCCCGACACGTGAAACTTTCCACAACTTTCCCTGGCCTCTTCATCCTACTCCTGGAGTCAGTTATTGTGGGTAGGACACAGCCGCTGAGATGTTTTATAAAGCCTCTGAGGGGCCTTCTGTAGTTCCTTTCCAGTCCATTTTAGTTAGACTATGTCACTGTGAGGCCATCAGCCCTTTTGTTTGAATTTTGTGCCCCTCCACCTGGCCTGCCTTTCGTGGAACCTGGATAGTACTGTCGCCCTCTTCCCACTCTCTGCCTCTGCATCCCTGGCGTTGGTTGCTTTCTGTGAAAACACCAGTGAACAGGTCCAGTATTTTTTCAAAAATACGGAACCCTTCACGAATTTGTGTGTCATCCTTGCGCAGGGACCACGCTAATCTTCTCTGTATCGTTCCAGTTTTAGTACATGTGCTGCCGAAGCGAGCACCAGGTCCAGTTTTGAACTGACCCTGAGGAAATAGGTCAGGAGCTGTGTGGGGAAGAAGGAGGGATGAGAACCACTGGAGAACTAAGAATAGTTTGTTTTTTCATTTTAACATTTTTTTATATTGGTAGTAAATGCAGTGGAAACATAAAGAAAAAGAAAAAGAAAGGAAAAGAGGAAGGTAAGACAGGAGGAAGAAAGAAACGAGAGAGAAAAAAGACAAAAGATAACCCCAAACCGTACTTCCTGTGGTAAGGTATAACCAGGAAGCTTTATTTTAAACCCTGAAGAACTGGGGCACAGTTAAAACTGCAGGAACATCTAAAGCTGAATCGTATAGCAACTGACTCTGCATTTGAGGGAACCTAGGTATCTAAAGGCCAAAATGTATATTCCAGGTTTCTATTTAATTGGACAAAATATATTTGAAATTTTTAACAAGCAATAATAATTACCCTGCTGCACATCTACCACATGCTTGACATGACTTTAAATGTTTACAGCTTTTATGTATGAGGTTGGAATTGTTATTACCACCATTTTTACAAAAAGGAGACTCAACAGGGAAATTAAATAACTTCTCAAAGTTCTCACTGACAGGAAGTTTTGAGGAGTGTTAGAAATTGCTTCAAATTGAGTTGTCTAACTCTAGACCGTGTGCTCTTTATTGCTGTGATATTATTCTGGAATTATGTCCCTTTTAGCTTCACAGACCTACTTTGTCAGCTTCTGCTGGGAAATCTCATTATAGGAGGTGCACACACATGTGGAAACTCTACATCTCTGCTCCTCAGTGACCTGACAACTCCGAATTTGGTAAAATTCAAGTGTAATTACTTGTGGCTTTTTATCTCCAAGTGATACTTCTTCCAAAAGCTGATGTGTTGAAAACAACATTATAGACCAAAGTTCTCCAAATATACTTGAATATAATGTCATGGAAATCATTCTAGCCATATAGCGTTTATCCCTCTTTAAATCATTATAGCATTTAAGTTTGACTATTATCTATTTGTTTCTTTTTTGTTTGTTTTGTTTTTAATAGAGTATCCTGAAGAGTTTATAGTCAAAAAATAATAATTGCTGAATGACTGGATTTGGAAATTTTTCACCTGTGAAAGCTGAATTCTAGCTTCAGACACAGCTTTAGCTACCCTTAAAATAAACTAATGATATGCAAACATTAGAGAATATTTTCAGAATGATTTTTTTCATTCTGAATTTTGTCTCTAACAGTGGAAGAGCTGGTAGTAACCCTAAGGGTCATCAGAAGAGACTAGATTTGTATCTACAAAATGTACATGTTTCTCCAGACATAGGATTAAAGTCCCTTCAGTCTGATTTGGGTCTCCTCTTTCTTTTCAATACATTAACTTCTTTCCTCTGAGACCACATGACTCCTTACAGTCAAAATTCCAGGTTTATTTTCTTTCTGTTTATTTATCTTCTTTGAGGGAAATAGAAAGAAGATGAACAATCAGTTTATAAATATTGAGTAAACTGAATTTCACTCTTTGAAATTTTGTTGTGCAACTAGGAACAAAGTGTTATATTTGTTATAATGGTGATGAGGAAAAAAAATTGATGAGATGATAATTTAGAAATATTAAACAACATTGCTTTATAAAATAATCTCATTTACCTAAAAATTAATGAAGAGGCTGCAGAAAAAAATAATGGTGACTTAGGAGAGCCCAGCTTCCCCGTTCCCCCACAAAGGTCAATGATTGGATAGCTGGCCACAAATAAAAAACAGCTCTGGGAGACCACTAGAGTCCACTTAGGAAGTTTTAGCAGCACAGTGGAAAAAACTGAAATAATCACACAAAGGAGAAGGAAGACAACGTCATTTTGCTTGCATCATCCTATCCCCAAGCCAACAGTCTTCAGTGCCAAGGAGTTTACCAGGTACAAAGAGTTTCTCTCACCAAGAAAGGAAGAACAGAGTGAGCAACCACCTTTTCCAGCCTCTTGGGGGCACTGCATGAAGATCTTGCTTAGGTTTCATCCCACCCAGTCTGGCAAAGCTGAGATGTATAGAGCTGGCTAGGAACAAGGAAGAAAAACACAGATTAGCAGACATGCAGCAGGAGTGACTGTTCATAGAGACCTGGATTAAAGACTTAAACATAAGACCTGAACCTGAAAACTCCTAGGACGAAACATAGGGAAAAATCTTCTTGACATTGATCTTTGTAGTGATTTCCTGGATATGAAAAGTACAAGCAACAAAATCAAAAATAAACAAGTGAGACTGGACCAAACTAAAAGCACAGTAAAAGAAACAATCAGCAAAACGTAAAGGCAACCTATGGGATGGGAGAAAATATTTGCAAATCATATATCTGATAAAGGGTCAATATCCAAAATATACGAAGAACTCATATAACTCAATAGCAGGAAAAAAAAAAAACCTGATAAAAAACAGTCAGGCAACTCAGTAGACATTTTTCCAAAGGAGACACACACAAATGGCCAACAGGTACATGATAAAAGCCTCTACCTACCAATCATCAGGAAAATGCAAGCCAAAACCACAGTTAAATATCATCTCACACCTGTTAGCACGGCTATTATCAAAAAGACAAAAAACAGCAGGTATTGTTGAAGGTGTGGAGAAAAGGGAACTCTTGAGCACTCTTGGTGAGAATGTAAATTGGTATAGCTGCTGTAGAAAACAGTGTGGAGGTTCCTCAAAAAATTAAAAATAGAACTCCCATATGATCCAGCACTCCCACTTCTGGGTATATATCCAAAAGAAATGAAAACAAGATTTTGAAGAGATATCTGTGCCCCCATGTCCATTAGAATATTATTCAACCTATTCAAAAATCTAAATGTCCATCAACACATTTCATATATATATGAAAAACAGTATTATTCAGTGAGAAGTCCTGCCTTTTGCGACAACTCTGATGAGCCTTGAGGGCATTATACTAAATGAGATAAGTCAGACAGATAAAGACATATACCTTAAGATGTTACTTATATATGAAATCTAACAGAGAGTAGAAAAGTGGTTACCAGGAGCTAGGAGGTGGTGGAAATGGGGAGATATTAGTCAAAGGATACAAACTTTCAGTTATAAGATTAACAAATTCTGGGGTTCTAATGTACAGCATGATTATAGCTAATAATACTGTATTATATACTTGAAAGTTGCTAAGAGAGTAGATCTTAATTGTTCTCACCACAAAAAAGAAATGGTAATTATGTGAGAGGCTGGAGGGCTTACAAATTAATGTTATGGTGGTAATCCTTTTGCAATATATAAACGTATCAAATTGACACACTGTACACCTTGAACTTTTACAATGTTATATGTCAATTATATCTCAGTAAATCTGGGAAAATAGAAATAAATAAACAAAGGAAGGAAGAAAGGAAGGAAGGCAGCAGGCAGGCTTTAGGGAGTGTTTTGGAATCATTAATCAATTCCTTATGCCATCACATTGTTTTCTTGGAAATATAAAAATGACTAAGCAATATACTGACTTTTTATAGGTATAAAAGTAAAAATACATTACCTTGTTACTTTATTGTGAGGTCCAGTTTATTATTAGAAACATAAATAACTACAATTCACAATGGAACCTGCACTTAAACATGAAACAGGCTCTCACGTGATACTGTTAGTTGATTATGAACTGTTCAGCTTCCTTGAAGTATGAGAGGTCTCAGTTGGAACATTTTCCTGGTTTTTGTCACAGTGTTTTAATCCAGATATTTCAGTGATGTCGGTGGTTTCATTGAAACCTCATCAGGATGACTGCTAAAAATCTTATATTTGCTCTTTATACTAAAATTCAACTCCAGAGAAAATTACAATATTCCCCTGCTCTACTTATGAGCAGTAAGACTTAGAAACTAACTTGAGTCAATATCATCCAATATAGGATTAGAATTTAAGGTAGTATTTTAAGAGAGTGTCACATCTCAGTTTTTGAGGAAGAAGTCACATGTGGAAATATTTACAGAGAAATATGTGAGAGCTGTTTTTAGTCTGGAATGGAAGGGTTCAGTGTCAGTAACCTTTACCTTCGATGCACCACTGCCAAAGCTGGGAACTAGTTTTCCTAGAATGTATGGTGTTAGGTTAGGGTTTGTTAATGAGAAGAGATTAGTTGAAACTTAGAAGCCATTACTCTCGGGTGCCAAGACATCACAGCTAAGGCGCCCTCCAACAAACTCCCTCTTTGTGATAGTGGCAAACAAATGTAGCAGCTTCTTCGCCATCTGCATAAGCTCTGCAGTTCTCTGCCTGCTCTAGTTTGAAGTCATTAGTAACAATTTCTCTACTTCTTTGACCACAGACTTTCTGTCCAACATGTACTTCTACATTTGTTTAAGCTCACATTCCTTTTTTTTTTTTTTCCCAGATGTCCTGCATTTTATTAGCTGCGTGATTTTCAGCACTCTTAACTGCTCTGGTTCTAGTTCCTCACCTATAATACAGCATGCCTGTCAAAAATTAAAGTTTAAATGAAAAAATATCTATTATGCATTATAGACTAGAAGTCATTTTACAAGCATAGCCAATTATTATCACATCAAGTCCAAATCTCTCTACCATTTTTCAAAGCCCTCTAAAACTTGACCTCATGCTCTTCATCCAGCATTATTTTTTTTTAATTATTTTTTTAACATCTTTATTGGAGTATAACTGCTTTACAATGTTGTGTTAGTTTCTGCTGTATAACAAAGTGAATCAGCTATACATATATATATATATATCTCCCCATATCCCCTCCCTCTTGAGTCTCCCTCCCACCCTACCTATCCCGCCCAGTTAGGTGGTCACACAGCGCCGAGCTGATCTCCCTGTGTGATGCAGCTGCTTCCCACTATTAAGCTCACATTCCTTCATTAAACTGTTCCCTGAAAAACTGTAGTGTCTCTATCTCCTTGGGCACATCAAGATTAATAAAATTTTTGGCACCAGAAGTACTTCACTGGGGTCAGACTTAAGGATGGGAATCCGACATTCATTCTCTGATCTAACTAGATTTAAAGGTGTTGATGATCTCACTGCCAGTGGTAATTAGGACGCAGTGAAGGGCAGTATTTAAAAATATACATTTGAGATACCATAAGGTCTTTGAGTTCCAGAGTTTAAGGATGTAGGAATGCTGGAGTCGAATTTTTGTATGTGAACTGTTTTCTCACCTGTAACTAGGTCACCTGTGAGGGTCCAGTGAACAGTCCCTTCAGCACAGCTTTGAGGGATATATTATGAGTATATATCTTTTCCCTAGAGCTGCCGTAACAAATTACCACAAGCATCGTGGCTTAAAACAACAGAAGTTTATTCTTTCACAGTTTTGGAGGCTAAAAACCTAAAAATCTGTCAGCATGGCCCTGCTCTCTCTGAAGTCTCTAGGAAAGAATCCTTCCTCGCTTCTAGTTTCTGATGGTTACTGTCAGTTCTTGGCATTCCTGGTTTCTTTAGCAGCTGAACTTCAATCTGTCTCTGTCTTTACATTGCCTTCTTCCCTGTTTCCTCTGTGGCTCTGTATTTCTAAATCTTTCTCTCTTTATTAAAGACTATCAGTCATTAGATTCAGGGCTCACTCTAATCCAGTACGACTTCATCTTAACTTGACATTATCTGTGAAAGCTTTATTTCCAAATAAGTCACATTCACAGGTACCAGGGGTTAGATCTTCAACCTGCTTTTGATGGACAAAAGTTAACCCATACAGTGAAGGAAGCAACAGTATTTTTTTTTTTTTTTTTTTTTTTTAGCAGTATGCGGGCCTCTCACTGCCGTGGCCTCTCGCGTTGCGGAGCACAGGCTCCGGACGCACAGGCTCAGTGGCCATGGCTCATGGACCCAGCCGCTCCGTGGCATGTGGGACCCTCCCGACCCGTGGCACGAACCCGTGTCCCCTGCATTGGCAGGCGGACTCTCAACCACTGCGCCACCAGGTAAGCCCAGCAACAGTATTTTTGAAAGTTACGGTAGGGGCTAGAGGCTGTTCTCTGCAAGCAAAGAATGACAGTGGAAGGTGGTGCTATTAAAATGGGGCTGCTGAGTTTAATGAGGTGGTAGAATCCTATAGTGGCAGGGCCACGTGGTGGACCTTAATTACCAAACCTGGGTATGGTTAGCATAATACGCAGCAGGACCAGAATTGTAAATACTAAGAATGGTTTGACCCTCAGAGATCTTCGGCAGTCTTTGCCAGTATATCATGATATCCTCAGGATTGAAATAGATGGCTAGCTGTCTTAATGTTTACTAGATTTATATAAACAACAAGGTTTGACATTATTCATGGCCCCTCACACAGCTCCCAGATCTGAGCTAGTTCACAGGCCCAAAAATCCTTAAAAGAAGGAAAGTCTAGGTGTTTATGAAGGATTTTCTTACAGTAACACACCCATGATTATGCTAATACTTGTAGTGGTTTTGTGTTCCTCAACAATAACAAATTGATAAAGGCTTTGAACTCTGAACTTTGAGGAGTTAAAATCAAAATAGTAGTTTTTTGGAAGAAGTTGAATGAGTCATCAGAGCAGACTTAAATAAAAAATAAGCAAGCAAATAATGACTAATGTAGTGGATTGAATAGTGTGCCCCAAAATCACATTCACCCAGAACCTCAGAATGTGAACTTATTTGGAAATAGAGTCCTTGCAGATGTTAATAGTTAAGGATCTCAAGATGAATTCATCCTGGATCTGGGGCGAGTCCCAAGTCTAATGACTGGTGTCCTTATAAGAAGAGGAGGGGATACAGAGACTCACAGAGAAGATGAAGATGATTGGAGTGATGCAGCTACAAACCCAGGAGTACTAAGGACTGCTGGGAGCCAAAAGAAGATAAGGAGAAACAAGGATTCTTCCCTAGGGCCTTCAAAGGGAACTGGCTCTGCTAATACCTTGATTTCAGGCTTCCAGCATCTAGAATTGTGGGAGAATAAATTACTGTTGTTTTAGCTAATTTTAGGTAATTTGTTACAGCAGTCTTAGGAAATTAGTATGACTAGTTTGAAACAAAGCTTGTGTTGAGAGTTTAGCTAAGCCACTCCATGGTATTGTTGCTTTGGCATTCATTTTGTTTGGTCAAGTGACCTGCAGGGACCTTAAACTGACACTAGCCCCCTCATGCAAGCTCATGCCCTAGATAGCAGCTGCAGAGTCACAAGCAAATGTAAGTTCCTGACGTAACTTCCCCAACAGCCCTTGTGATCCACAGTCTCCCCTGCCTCCCAGCACCTGGATGCCTTATGCTTTCCTTAGATAAGACCCCCATGGGGTTGCCAAAACCCTGCTCTTTTGATTTGAATTGACCAAGCTGGCCCTACCTTTGAACCCCAAAGCATTCTACTCACACACCCTAACAAAAGCCTGTGCCCCACCCAGTTCCTTTCTGTCTCTCTGTCTGCACTCTGCCTTGACCTCCTCTTGTGGCCCTTTGAGGCATGCTGTGTCCTCCAGGACCTATGAGTAATAAACTTACCTATTTCAAATTTTTTTTTTTTTTTTTTGTGGTCTGTTGTTGAACCACAACAGCACCCTGAGCTCCACTTAACAAACGTTCATTTAACAAGGTCCTGACAGCTTGTTAGGAAGGTTTTCATACCAGTATTTTCCTCTTCCTTTTCCTCTTGCATCCTGCAGCATAGAGAATGTGATAAATATTTGGTGGCTTGAATCCTAGAATTTTTATATTGTGAAAATAATTTGCTACATTTTATACAATCAAAATTTATCCTATCTTCAGTATGTATTATACAAAGGATTTTGAAAAAGAAAAAAATTTCCTATTTCATTGCACCAACATATAATATACCATGGACCAAAGAATATCGACTAAAACAGGCACTGGCAAAGTATAAACTGGGGGTCAAATTCAGTCACGTGCCTATTTTTTGTAGGTAAAGTTTGTTGGAACACAGTCATACCTGTTCTTTTATATTGTCTGTGGCTGCTTTCACATTATAATGACAAAGGTGAATAGCTGCAATAGCGACTATGGCCCACAAATCTGAAATCATTTATTCTTTGTCTCTTTATAGAAAAAAATGTTCAACCCCTGCATTAAGATACAATTGGATATAATAAAACATCTCATTATACATGGCCTGCATGTACAATAACATATGTGCTAGTGTTGCACCATTTTAAAAATCAAAATGTCTGTATCGTGGTTTTCTTTTTTCGTTTTCAAGAGATTGCAAATTTGCCTTTGGAATTGATTTTTCATTGTCCCACAATCTTCATCTAATTACTGTGGTTCACATAGTAGTTGTAGATAAATGTTTGTTGAATACTTATTGAGTTCATTCATTTAATCAGAAATTTGTCAGCTGTAATATATGGTTGAAATGTTAGTATTAATTATATACTGACATGTTAAGTATAGGTTTGCAATTTTACCATTAACACCAGGATAAGCATATTAATTGCAAAGATTCTTGATGAATCTGTTGACAGAAATGTGAGGATAGACACTGTAAGTCAAGATGAGTCTTGCTGATGCCAGGAAAGGTGAAATCAAAGACACTAGCTTACTTATGAACAGGGATTTGAGGCTGAGAACTATGGGAAAAGTGGGAGAAAGCACATCTCTGGACACCTGGGATCTTTTCTTGAAAGAGAAATAAAAGAAGCTATCACACAGAGCAAGATATCCAAGGGACAAAACTGAGAGGAATTGGGGTGAAATACTACAAATGAGAAAAGTTTTCAATAAAAAACAGATGAAATGAAATTAAAAGCTCTAGTTAGGAAAATAGAGACAAGCATGGGTTGACTCTGTGCCATATTTCTAGTCTAGAACAAACAGGCTGAACTTAGAATGCTTTTCTTTCTTTGTTTTTTATTTGTTTTTAAATACAAATGTATTGATTCTAAATCTTTGGAAGTGGGATTTGGGATTTGTAATTTAAGAGACAACAGTAACTTTCATAATCATGCAGGTTTGAGAATCACTAACTCAGGTAGGAAAGAGTTAATATTCTATCACAAATATTTGGGATTTGGTACCAGGCCACTCTTGTGCTGAGTCTGACATTCTCATGGCGAGTCCAATTCCAACAACTCTTCTTCTCTTATATTTTCCTTGGTTTGAATTCCTGTCTTAGTAATCCATTTAATGCTTAGTCCACATGTGGATCTTTGTTTTGCTTTTGTCTTTTGTTTTTTCTCTCATAAACTTTTCCATTTCTAGATACCAATATGGTAGCATGGCCACTGCTGGCTGCAGATAAACTTCTCTGATAGGGGCTGCTGGCATGTGTTTCTGGGTAACTTCTGTCCTTGGGTTTCCCCGTTTTCAAACTACTCCTTTTTGCTAATTATTTGTTTGCCATGCCCTTTAGGTTGTGTTTCCTACAAATGGCTCATTCTCCCCAGAATATCCACAAATAAGTCCGGGTCCCTTGCAAAATAAATTTATAGAATCTCCCATGACAACTACCAAATCCATCCCTTTCTCCCCTTTTTCTAAAGCATTGATCCGAAATTTGTTAGTGTTCTATGTGGAATTATAATTAATTTCAATTGAAAAAATATTGATTATGCAAATACCACTAATTAATGTAGCTCTAAGTGTGTCATATATTTTGATAGAAGCATAAACAAAGTCATGAAAGAGCGATTATTTTTGCCTGACAATAGAAAGTGACATTTGACCTGGTTCTTTGGGGATATCAACAATAATAACAAAAGTTTCAGGAAGGAGCTTTCGAATCAGGTGGTAGAAAGACCAATATGAAGTTAATATAAAAGTCACAAAAGTCCATGGCATGTTTATGAACAAGTCGACAAGTAAGATGTAACGGTAGAGATGAAAGAGGAAAAAGTAGGTTGGAAGCCAGAAAATAAATTTAAAAGTGCTTAAAGCACTGTAGACAGCCAGCAACATATTTTGTTTTGGGAAATGCCATCATCATGTTCTTATTTTAGAAGATGGCTAGAAAACAAAAGATAGTTTTTAGTATTATTGTACTCAGTTAGCTCTCTCCCTCATCTTGGCTTATTCCATTTTTGTTTTCTAAGTATTCATGCCTTCCCCTTCACTTAACAGTTAATGGCCTAAATTCATTTACTGATCTCACGCTCGTATTCCAAAATTTTCTAATTGATTTCTGGATTTTGCATTAGGCTCAGAAATAAGAGTTTTGAGAGCTATGTATCTGAAATTTCATATTGTAATTATTCTGGTGTATGTTCTTCATCAATCTATTGATTGTTCTGTAGCTGGTTCTTTTCTAATCATTACAATCTTGATTTGAGATAATTCAATCAGGGAAGTTACTGGCTCACGAGTAATCTCGGAAGGGGACAACAGAGTATAGCATACGAGGGGAATTTGGCTGTTGCACATCCAAAGTGCTGTTCTCTAATTTGTTCGCATGCAACTTACTACATTCTTTTCTCACCTCAAGAGGTGCATTTCCCTTCACTTTTAGAGTAGACAGGATGTCACCATGACTCATATTCTTGTCACTTGCGTCACAAACTTCCGACCCAGAGTTATCTTTTTCAGTTGATTCTGATCCATGGCAGGGCCCTCCACTTATCCCCTTTTCATCTAGATCTGCTTCCAGTGCCAGTCAGCAGGGTAAGTATGAATAGTATAGGGGAGTTTCCCACTTTCCCATGACCTGCCCAAGCCTTGTCATTTCGTCAGCTCAAGCATCATTAGGCTTTTTTAGACCTTGTCACATAATCCTAGAAAAATCTGAATATTGCTAAGGATCTGGAGAAGAATGTATTAAAGTATGGCAGTGTTCTCCAGTTTGATTCAGATTTCATTGTTTTTGTCAAATGCTCTATTTATGGTCTGTGGATGTGGCCATTTGAAAATTTTGATCAGATTGTTTCCCTTTTGTTGCATTTTTTGGATTTCCGATTATAGGTCTCAGAAAGAGGAAGAGTAAAAATGCTCGTTCCATAATCTTTTAGTGGAACTCTAAGCTAGGTTTATCATCACTCATTTTTATGTTATTCTTCATATATTAGAACGGATATTGTAATACTCAAATATTTAAGAATTCTTAGCATTATTAAATTCTATATATATGTAGAAGAGATCAAACATCTGATTTATCTTTATATTCAAAGTATTCAGACCAATTCAAATTAAAAATTTGCACTGGGGAACACTCCTATGCAGCTGTACTATATTTTCCAGTATATGCAAAGCAATTATTTTTATGGGAAAAGTCAATTATGCTGTAAAATAGGTCTCCGTCAAACTTTCTTTTAACCAAACCAACTGTGCTAAAAGTACACAAAGTACTTGGGGGTAATATATATTATATAGTATAATTTTTTGGAACATGAATTCTAGAATATACAATATGATGTAAAATTTGAAAAAAAATATGTGCAGTTATATACTCTATGAGAGTTATTGTATTAAAGAAAGGAATTTTAAAAATCTGATTCTGGTCCTGGAGATTCCAAAAACAGACTGTTAGGAGAAATCTATTTAACACTCCCAAATTTTCATTTCATGTTCTGTAAAGAACATAGACAAGATGTCTGAAAGCTTTACTATCTAGAGACTTTCTGAACGTCGGACAATTCTTTTCCTTACATTTTGTTTTTTGAATGTGTCTATAATCATTTAACTTTATTGTGTTACAATTCAAGTATTGAAGAACATATATTGAGAAAAAATTCATTAAAAAAATAACTAAGCATTACACCTATAACACTGTCCAAAATGAACATCAAGTTTTATAATTATATTATTGGTAATTTGACTGAAATTCAAATAAAATTGTCTGTTTTTCTCCAAAAACTGTTAGATGTTAAAAATTTCCTGTTTTCAAGTTAATATTTCTGGAGAAGCTATATTTCCCTCTGTCTCTGTCTCTGTCTCTCTCCCACATACACACCTACCTCTACATACATGAGTTGACACATACATTACAGAAAATGGAAAGTGCCTATAATCTAATCACCCCACGTATTGTTATGTTAAAATGTATTTCCATCTAGTCCTAACTTTCTGTGTTTGCTTACTATCTGTTATATTGGGATCCTATTTTATGTAAAGTTATATAGATTTTTTTTTTTTGTATAAAATTATGTCGTGGACATTTTCCCATGTCATTTTAAGATTCTTCCAAAAAAGCAAATAGTTTGATTTCCTGGAAAGCGTTCTAACTATTAGTTGACTTTGGCTTAATTTTTTTAAGCTTAACTTTGTCAGTTTGAATAAGGCAACTGATGCAGCTATTTATATTTCCATATGCAATAGTAGTTCTTGTACATAATTCTAATAGGAGGAATAAATTAAATTTTAAAATATCTATGGTCATATAATAATATTACCTCCATAATAATACCATTGCCATTCACTCATAAAATATGTACACGAAGGAAAGAGAGTAGAAAAAAATGTTCAATCCCTGTATTAAGATACAGTTGGGTATAATAAAACATCTCATTATACATGGTCTGCATATACAATAACATATGTGCTAGTGTTTCACCACTATTAAAATCAAAAACTAGATGTTTTTCATCCAATTTTGATTAAAATTGGAGTTGATATCTGAGGCCACAAAGGGCAAGCTAATATTTGGTGATAAAACTTTAATGATAATATTTAAGAAGCTGTTCACACAAGTCCTTTTGATCATGCAAAGCAATAGATTTATCCATTACTTTCATTTACAAAGAAAGATAATAGCAAATATTTACACGGAAGTTACCATGAAAATTAGGTGAAATCTGTACTTATTCTGTATCTTGCTTCTTAAAAATATTTTTTCTAAAAAGAAGGAGAGATATTTTCCATAGTATTCACACATTTGAGTAGTACCAAGGACAATAAACTTGTAATCTTTAGATTTTGCATGTTTGCTTTAGGAAAGAAAAACTTTTAGGATTATGGACTATTGTTCATTCAAAATGATAAGCTTTGTTTGGCATATGAGGTTGATTTTCTCACCACTCCAGTGATAAGTAACCTGCTGATTCTGACCTCATTCATCCAGTCTTGATTAACTCAACTATTCTAAAGGATGTATTAGTTAGGGTTCTCCAGAGAAACAGAACTAATAGGCAGATAGATAGATAGATAGATAGATAGATAGATAGATAGATAGATAGATACGGAAAGAGATTTATTATGAAAGATTGGCTCATGCGATGATGGTGGCTGAGGAGTCTGCCAGTGTCCGAGAGCAGGAGAAGATAGATATCCAGGTCAAGCAGAAAGTAAATTCACTCTTCCTCCACCTTTTTGTTACATTTGGACCCACTGTGGATTGGATGATGTCCACTGGCATTGGTGAGGACACTCTTTTCACTAAGTTTACCAATTCAAATGCTAATCTCGCCCAGAAACACCCTCACAGACACACCTAGAAATAATGTTTACCAGCTATCTAGGCATCCCTTAGCCCAGTCAAGTTGACACATAAAATTAACCATCACATAATGACTATTAGTGTTTTATAACGTGCTTTATTTTCCAAGTAAAAAAAAATGTGGCTAACAAATTCCACTTTAAAACACTGTAGTGAAGACTGATTTTTCATGATATTATACAGTTTGTCTAATAGTGTATTCTCATTGTGCACCAGAAACATACTAGGTTTTTAGCAAATATATTCTGAATGACTGTACAAATTACTGTATGGATGTAATAAAAATAAAGGGCTAGTGAAAAGGACTATTATTTTTTAGACAAGTAAGAATAGATTTAAACTGCTAGCAATGATTTAATTTTTATTGAGGATTTATAATTCATATTTATATACTGCAGTGATTTTTGGAAAAAATTATTAACCCATCAATGGAGGCTGAACTATGTTTAGTCTTTCCATAATCTTTTTTATTTATTTTTATTTATTTTTAAACATCATTATTGTAGTATAACTGCTTTACGATGGTGGGTTAGTTTCTGCTTTATAACAAAGTGAATCAGTTATACATATACATATATCCCCATATGTCTTCCTTCTTGTGTCTCCCTGCCTCCCACCCTCCCTATCCCACCCCACTAGGTGGTCACAAAGCACCGAGCTGATCTCCCTGTGCTATGCGGCTGCTTCCCACTAGCTATCTATTTTACATTTGGTAGTGTATATATGTCCATGCCATTCTCTCACTTTGTCCCATCTTACCCTTCCCCCTCCCCATATCCTCAAGTCCATTCTCCAGTAGGTCTGCGTCTTTATTCCCGTATTGTCCCTAGGTTCTTCATGTCCATTTTTTGTTTGTTTTGTAGATTCCATATATATGTGTTAGCATACGAAATTTGTTTTTCTCTTTCTGACTTATTTCACTCTGTATGACAGACTCTAGGTCCATCCAACTCACTACAAATAACTCAATTTCGTTTCTTTTTATGGCTGAGTAATATTCCATTGTATATATGTACCACTTTTCTTTATCCATTCATCTGTCGATGGACACTTAGGTTGCTTCCATGTCCTGGCTATTGTAAATAGAGCTGCAATGAACATTGTGGTACATGACTCTTTTTGAATTATGGTTTTCTCACGGTATATGCCCAGTAGTGGGATTGCTGGGTCGTATGGTAGTTCTGTTTTTAGTTTTTTAAGGAATCTCCATACTGTCCTCCATAGTGGTTGTATCAACTTACATTCCCACCAACAGTGCAGGAGGGTTCCCTTTTCTCCACACCCTCTCCAGCATTTATTGTTTGTAGATTTTTTGATGATGGGCATTCTGACCGGTGTGAAATGATATCTCATTGTAGTTTTGATTTGCATTTCTCTAATGATTAATGATGTTGAGCATTCTTTCATGTGTTTGTTGGCAATCTGCATATCTTCTTTGGAGAAGTGTCTATTTAGATCTTCTGCCCATTTTTGGATTGGGTTTTTTTTTTTATATTGAGCTGCATGAGCTGCTTATAAATTTTGGAGATTAATCCTTTGTCAGTTGCTTCATTTGCAAATATTTTCTCCCATTCTGAGGGTTGTCTTTTCATCTTGTTTATGGATTCCTTTGCTGTATGAAAGCTTTTAAGTTTCATTAGGTCCCATTTGTTTATTTTTGTTTTTATTTCCATTTCTCTAGGAGTTGGGTCAAAAAGGATCTTGCTGTGATTTATGTCATAGAGTGTTCTGCCTATGTTTTCCTCTAAGAGTTTTATAGTGTCTGGCCTTATATTTAGGTCTTTAATCCATTTTGAGTTTATTTTTGTGTATGGTGTTAGGGAGTGTTCTAATTTCATTCTTTTACATGTAGCTGTCCAGTTTTCCCAGTACCACTTATTGAAGAGGCTGTCTTTTCTCCATTGTATATTCTTGCCTCCTTTATCAAAGGTAAGATAACCATGTGTGTGTGGGTTTCTCTCTGGGCTTGCTATCCTGTTCCATTGATCTATATTTCTGTTTTTGTGCCAGTACCATACTGTCTTGATTACTGTAGCTTTGTACTATAGTCTGAAGTCAGGAAGCCTGATTCCTCCAGCTCTCTTTTTCTTTCTCAAGATTGCTTTGACTATTCGGGGTCTTTTGTGTTTCCATACAAATTGTGAAATTTTTTGTTCTAGTTCTGTAAAAAATGCCATTGGTAGTTTGATAGGGACTGCATTGAATCTGTAGATAGCTTTGGGTAGTAGTCATTTTCACAATATTGATTCTTCCAATCCAAGAACATGGTATACTCTCCATCTGTTTATGTCATCTTTGATTTCTTTCATCAGTGTTTCATAGTTTTCTGGCTACAGGTCTTTCACCTCCTTAGGTAGGTTTATTCCTAGGTATTTCATTCTTTTTGTTGCAATGGTAAATGGGATTGTTTTCTTTAATTTCTCTTTCTGATTTTTTGTTGTTAGTATATAGGAATGCCAGAGATTTTTGTGCATTAATATCATATCCTGCAACCTTACCAAAATCACTGATTAGTTCTAATAGTTTTCTGGTGGCATCTTAAGGATTTTCTATGTATAGTATCATGTCATCTGCGAACAGTCACAGCTTTACTTCTTCTTTTCCAATTTGTATTCCTTTTATTTCTTTTTCTTCTCTGATTGCCATGGCTAGGACTTCCAAAACTATGTTGGATAAGAGTGGCAAGAGTGGACATCCTTGTGTTGTTCCTGATCTTAGTGGAAATGGTTTCAGTCTTCACCATTGATGATGATGTTGGCTGTGGATTTGTCATATATGGCCTTTATTATGTTGAGGTAAGTTCCCTCTATGCCTACTTTCTGGAGGTTTTTTATCATAAATGGGTGTTGAATTTTGTCAAAAGCTTTCTCTGCATCTATTGAGATGATCATATAGTTTTTCTCCTTCAGTTTGTTAATATAGTGTATCACATTGATTGATTGGTGTATATTGAAGAATCCTTGCATTCCTGGGATAAACCCCACTTCACCATGTTATATGATCCTTTAAATGTGCTGTTGGATTCTGTTTGCTAGTATTTTGTAGAGGATTTTTGCATCTGTGTTCATCAGTGATACTGGCCTGTAGTTTTCTTTCTTTCTGACATCTTTTTCTGGTTTTGGTATCAGGGTGATAGTGGCCTTGTAGAATGAGTTTGGGAGTGTTCCTCCCTCTGCTATATTTTGGAAGAGTTTGAGAAGAATAGGTGTTAGCTCTTCTCTAAATGTTTGATGGAAGTCGCCTGTGAAGCCATCTTTTATTTGTTCGAAGATTTTTAATCACAGTTTCAATTTCAGTGCTTGTGATTGGTCTGTTCATATTTTCTGTTTCTTCCTGGTTCAGGTTTGGAAGGTTGTGCATTTCTAAGAATTCGTCCATTTCTTCTAGGTTGTCCATTTTATTGGCATATAGTCGCTGTAGTAATCTCTCATGATCCTTTGTATTTCTGCAGTGTCCGTTGTTACTTCTCCTTTTTCATTTCTAATTCTATTAATTTGAGTACTCTCCCTTTTTTTCTTGATAAGTCTGGCTAATGGCTTATCAATTTTATCTTCAAAAAGAACCAGCTTTTAGTTTTATTGATCTTTGCATCATTTCCTTCGTTTCTTTTTCATTTATTTCTGATCTGATCTTTATGATTTCTCTCCTTCTGCTAACTTTGGGGTTTTTTTGTTCTTCTTTCTCTAATTGTTTTAGGTGTAAGGTTGTTTATTTGTGATGTCTCTTATTTCTCAAGGTAGGCTTGTATTGCTATGAAATTCCATCTTAGAACTGCTTTTGCTGCATCCCATAGGTTTTGGGTCATTGTGTTTTCATTGTCATTTGTTTCTAGGTATGTTTTGATTTCCTCTTTGATTTCTTCAGTGATCTCTTGGTTATTAAGTAGTGTATTGGTTAACCTCCATGTGTTTGTATTTTTTACAGATCTTTTCCTGTAATTCATATCTAGTCTCATAGCGTTGTGGTCGGAAAAGGTACTTGATACAATTTCAATTTTCTTAAATTAACCAAGGCTTGATTTGTGACCCAAGATATGATCTATCCTGGAGAATGGTCCATGATCACTTGGAAAGAGGATGGAATGTCCTATAAATACCAATTAAGTCCATATGTTTAATGTATCATTTAAAGCTTGTGTTTCCTTATTTATTTTTATTTTGGATGATCTGTCCATTGGTGAAAGTAGGGTGTTAAAGTCCCGTACTATGATTGTGTTACTGTCAATTTCCCCTTTTATGGCTGTTAGTATTTGCCTTACGTATTGAGGTGCTCCTATGTTGGGTGCCTAAATATTTACAATTGTTATATCTTCTTCTTGGATTGATCCCTTGATCCTTATGTAGTGTCCTTCTTTGTCTCTTGTTATAGTCGTTGTTTTAAAGTCTATTTTGTCTGATATGAGAATTGCTACTCCAGCTTTCTTTTGGTTTCCATTTGCATGGAATATCTTTTTCCATCCCCTCACTTTCAGTCTGTATGTGTCCCTAGGTCTGAAGTGGGTCTCTTGTAGACAGCATATATATGGGTCTTGTTTTTGTAACCATTCAGCCAGTCTGTGTCTTTTGGTTGGAGCATTTAATCCATTTACATTTAAGGTAATTATCGATATGTATGTTCCTATTACCATTTTCTTAATTGTTTTGGGTTTGTTATTGTATGTCTTTTCCTTGTCTTGTGTTTCCTGCCTAGAGAAGTTCCTTTAGCATTAGTTGTAAAGCTGGTTTGGTGGTGCTGAATTCTCGTAGCTTTTGCTTGTCTGTAAAGGTTTTAATTTCTCCATCAAATCTGAATGAGATCCTTGCTGGGTAGAGTAATCTTGGTTGTAGGTTTTTCCCCTTCATCACTTTCAGTATGTCCTGCCACTCCCTTCTGGCTTGCAGAGTTTCTGCTGAAAGATCAGCTGTTAACCTTATGGGGATTCCCTTGTATGTTATTTGTTGTTTTTCCCTTTGTGCTTTTAATATTTTTTCTTTGTATTTAATTTTTGATAGTTTGATTAATATGTGTCTTGGCGTGTTTATCCTTGGATTTATCCTGTATGGGGCTCTGTGCTTCCTGGACTTGATTAACTATTTCCTTTCCCATATTAGGGAAGTTTTCAGCTATAGTCTCTTCAAATATTTTCTCAGTCCCTTTCTTTTTCTCTTCTTCTTCTGAGACCCCTATTATTCAAATGTTGGTGCATTTAATTTTGTCCCAAGGTCTCTGGGACTGTCCTCAATTCTTTTAATTCTTTTTTCTTTATTCTGCTCTGCAGTAGTTATTTACACTGTTTTATCTCCTAGGTCACTTATCCATTCTTCTGCCTCAGTTATTCTACTTTTGATCCCTTCTAGAGAATTTTTAATTTCATTTATTGTGTTTTCTTCACTGTTTGTTTGCTCTTTAGTTCTTCTAGGTCACTGCTAAATGTTTCTTGTATTTTCTCCATTCTATTTCCAAGATTTTGGATCATCTTTTCTATTATTATTCTAAATTCTTTTTTAGGTAGACTGCCTATTTCCTCTTCATTTATTAGGTCTGGTGGGTTTTTACCTTGCTCCTTCATCTGCTGTGTGTTTCTCTGTCTTCTCATTTTTCTTAACTTACTGTTTTGGGGGTCTTTTCACAGGCTGCAGGTTCCTAGTTCCCGTTGTCTTTGGTGTCTGTCCGCAGTGGCCAAGATTGGTTCAGTGGGTTGTGTAGGCTTCCTGGTGGAGGGGACTAGTGCCTGTGTTCTGGTTGATAAGGCTGGATCTTGTGTTTCTGGTGGGCAGGTCCATGTCTGGTGGTGTGTTTTGGGGTGTCTGTGACCTTATTATGATTTTAGGCAGCCTCTCTGCTAATGGGTGGGGTTGTGTTCCTGTCTTGCTAGTTGTTTGGCATAGGGTGTCCAGCACTGTAGCTTGCTCGTCATTGAGTGTAGCTGGGTCTTGTCATTGAGATGGAGATCTCTGGGAGATTTTCGCCGTTTGATATTACGTGGAGCTGTGAGGTCTCTTGTGGACCAATGTCCTGAACTTGGCTCTCTCACCTCAGGGGCACAGCCCTGATACCTGGGTGGAGCACCAAGACCCTGTCCTCCATACGGCTCAGAATAAAAGGGAGAAGAAAAGAAAGAATGAAAAAGATAAAATAAAGTTGTTAGAATAAAAATAATTATTAAAAAAATATAGAAAGTAATAAAAAGAAAGAAAGAAGAGAGCAAGCAAATCAAAAAACAAATCCACCAATGATAACAAGCGCTAAAACCTATAGCAAAAAAAAAAAAAAAACAAAAACGGACGGATAGAACCCTAGAACAAATGGTAAAAGCAAAGCTATACAGACAAAATCACACACAGAAGCATACACATACACACAAAAAGAGGAACAGGGGAAAATACCTATGTATCGTTGCTCCCAAAGTCCACTGCCTCAATTTGGGATGATACGTTGTCTATTCAGGTATTCCACAGATGCAGGGTACATCAAGGTGATTGTGGAGCTTTAATCCGCTGCACCTGAGGCTGCTGGGAGGGATTTCCCTTTCTCTTCTTTGTTTGCACAGCTTCCGGGGCTCAGCTTTGGATTTGGACCCGCCTCTGCGTGTGGATCGCCTGAGGGTGTCTGTTCTTCGCTCAGACAGGACAGGGTTAAAGGAGCAGCTGATTCGGGGGCTCTGGGTCACTCAGGCTGGTGGGGAGGGAGGGTTACATAGTGCGGGGTGGGCCTGCGGCGGCAGAGGCCAGCATGACGTTGCACCAGCCTGAGGCGCGCCGTGCGTTCTCCCTGGTAAGTTGTCCCTGGATCCCGGGACTCTGGCAGTTGCGGGCTGCAAAGGCTCCCGGAAGGGGGGTGTGGATAGTGACCTGTGCTCGCACACAGGCTTCTTGGTGGCGGCAGCAGCAGCCTTAGCGTCTCATGCCCGTCTCTGGGGTCCGCGCTGTTGGCCGCGGCTCGCGCCAGTCTCTGGAGCTCCTTTAAGCAGCGCTCTTAATCCCCTTTGCTTGCGCACCAGGAATCAAAGAGGCAAGAAAAAGTCTTGTGTCTTCGGCAGCTCCAAACTTTTTCCCGGACTGCCTCCCGGCTAGCGGTGGCGCACTAGCCCCTTCAGGCTGTGTTCACGCCGCCAACCCCAGTCCTCTCCTTGGGATCCAACCGAAACCCGAGCCTCAGCTCCCAGCCCCGCCCGCCCCGGCGGGTGAGCAGACAAGCCTCTCAGGCTGGTGAGTGCCGGTTGGCAGGGATCCTCTGTGCGGCAATGTCTCCGCTTTGCCCTCCGCACCCCTGTTGCTGTGCTCTCCTCTGTGGCTTCAAAGCTTCCCCTCTCCACCTCCTGCAGTCTCCGCCCGCGAAGGGGCTTCTAGTGTGTGGAAACCTTTCCTCCTTCACAGCTCCCTCCCACCGGTGCAGGTCCCGTCCCTATTCTTTGTCTCTGTTTTTTTTTCTTTTGCCCTACCCAGGTACGTGGGGAGTTTCTTGCCTTTTGGGAGGTCTGAGGTCTTCTGCCAGCGTTCAGTAGGTGTTCTGTAGGAGTTGTTCCACGTGTAGATGTATTTCTGATGTATTTGTGGAGAGGAAGGTGATCTCCACGTCTTACTCTTCCGCCATCTTGAAGCTCCTTCTCAGTCTTTCCATAATCTAAAAGCTGTTAAAATATAGAATATGAAGGGTGACAGGCTCTTCTGCTTTTGAAGCCTCATTCTCTCTCTATGATGAGTATTATTCCAGTCTCAGACTCTACAGCTACTGAATGTAGTAGATGGGTGAGAGAAAAATTAGTCCTAGAAAAAAAGGGCATTCCTCAATATTCAGCCAGGATTCATTCTGACTGCACATGGCAGAAATCCAACTGGAACACATTTACTCCGAGAGTGGTATTGGTTATCTACTCAGACTTTAGGAATCACAAAGCATTAGCTATTCTCCGAAATGACTGAGAACAGGGATTTGAAAGACATCAGGTGTTGATCATTCTCTGTCTTCACCTTAGTATTTTCTCTCATAATTCAGGTTTTTACAGCTGACTAGCTAATTCACCATGGCAGTGCCGGCTCTCGAGCTAGTGTATTTCCATTGTGCTATGCAAGGCACGTTACATATCATACTTCAGTCCTCAGGTTAAAAAGTCATAGAGGAATAAATTAATTAGTCTTATTTTGCTGAAGTGTCCAAAAATAGAGTTCTTGGGTACAAGGATTAGGTAACTCCCTCTACAACAGGGTGGTTAGGTTCAGGGGAGGGACAGTCCCCCCACATAAGAAGGTGCCATGCTATTCCTGGGATGTTCAGTAATGTAGAAAATTCATCAGTCTGAGACTGGCAGCTAGAAACTGGTTATCAGTTAATAGGAAGAAACTAATTACTAGATTATAAAATGGCTAGTAGCATGAAGAGGTCAAAAAATGAAAATGGTTTCTGTATGTGTGTGTGTTTGTGAAAGAGAGAAAGATTTAATGTCTCACTGGTTCTGAAAAGAATAATTTTTGTTTCTTCTCGTTTGTTCGTTTTTAGAAAACGAAATCCAGTAGCTAATGGTTTAGACGTCCGTGTAAGATAGGTGTTAGAGGTCTCTTGTGATAAAAGAATATTTAAATAACAATGAAATTATGAAGATATAAATGATAGGAAAGTCAGTCAAGACTAAGGGAAGATTTCCTAAGTCAAATCCTTGATATCGTATGACTCTGAAAGTGTTTTCTCTCTTTTTACTCTTTTTTTCATTTCCTGACCTTTTCTGTGACTTCCCTAAAACTGACTAAATCTGTCAAGGACATTGTATTAGAACAGCCAGCCCTCATCCTAACTACCAGATGAGCAATTGTATGAGTGAGCCTGGGCGAGATCATCTGAACCCAACAAGATTAATAGAAACACCCAGACCACCTGTATACTCATGAGAGCTAAAAAGAAGTTGTTTAAGACACTGAATTTGGAAGTGATTATTTCAGAATCCTGAAATATTCTAAATCCTTTTCCAGAAACATGGAACTGGTTGTGCTAGCAGGGTAGCCACAGAGATGAAGCGCTAAGCATGCTTGAGCCCATGAACAATTGTATAATTTTCCTCAGGGCACCCAGCACATGCTTGTGCTACTTGGAAGCCCCAGAGACGGCTCTCTGGGCTGCCAGAGCCACCACAAAAGCCCAGAACCGCTCTTGCTTTCCAGGAAGCAGTAGAGAGTTACCCCTGTCTCAGTGATTTCAGGATTTTCTACCTTAGTTCAGAACCCCAGAATCAACACTGCTGAAAATTGAGCCTCAGTGATGATGCCAGTAACCTGGCCAAGCTTCTAGCAAAATTTTAAGTCCCTTCCAGGGCCTAAACAACTCTTGTGCTGGGCTGGAAGACCCAGAGAGTGCCTCTTGCACCACCAGAACTACCAAAAACTTTCTAAGTCTACTTGGGGGCCCAGGAACCATTTTTGCCTTCCTAGAAAAGTTTGAGAAAGTATTACCCTCTGCCTGAGTGTCCTTAGAATTTTCAACCTCACCTCAGAGCCTGGAGCCGTTGCCGAAAATTGACGTACAACGAGGGTGTCCTCAGCCTGGCTGAGCTAATGGAACTTTTCTAAATTCCTTTTTTGTCCCAGGAAAAGTTTGTGCTGTACTGGAAGGCATAGAAATCTTACCTTACTTTTATTTTTTTTCTTTTTTTCTTTTTTGTGGTACGCGGGCCTCTCACTGTTGTGGCCTCTCCCGTTGCGGAGCACAGGCTCCAGACGCGCAGGCTCAGCGGCCATGGCTCACGGGCCCAGCCGCTCCGTGGCATGTGGGATCCTCCTGGACCGGGGCACGAACCCGTGTCCCCTGCATCGGCAGGCGGACTCTCAACCACTGCGCCACCAGGGAAGCCCCCTTACCTTTACTTTTGAAAACTATTCACTGATCATTAAATTCTAAGTTGACAGTCTTTTTTTCTTTTTTTTTTTCCCCTTCAGTATTTAAAGATGATGCTATATCTATGGCTCACAAAATATCTCAGGAAAAGTCTGTTGTCATTCTCCTATCTGTTCCTGTGTACATGGTGTGTCTTCTTTTCTCTGGCACCTTTTAAGACGTTCTCATCACTGGTTTTTAGCAATTTGTTATGTTCTGCTTTGCTCTGATCTCTATGTGGCTTAAGTTTCATTGAGATTCATGAATCTGAAATCTTAGATATATGAGTTCATAGTTTTTATCAAATTTGGAAATTTTTTGGATATATTACTTCAATTTTTTTTCTACTGTCCTCTTTCAAGAATTCCAACTACACATATGTTAGACAGCTTAGATTAATATACTGGTTTTTTATCTTTTAAAAAATTATGCTTCAGTTTGGAAACTTTTATTTCTTTATAATTGATCCCTTGTTCTGCACTCTCTTGTGTTGTTTATCTCATCCACTGTAGTTGCCATTTTAAATATTGTAATTTTCATCTCTGATTGAGGCATTTTAGTACTTTCTATTTCCATCCACATCATATTTATGTTTTTATGTATATTCTTGAGTATCATGTATATCATATTCACAATAGATTTTTAAAGGCTTTTGTCTACTAAGTTCATCTTCTGTATTACTTCTGCGTCTATTTCTATTTACTAATTTTTCTCTGGTAATGAACCATATTTTCCTGTTACTTTGTACCCCTGATCATTTTTGATTGGATGCTGTACATTATAAATTTTACTTTGTTGGATTTTGTTGTATTTCTTAAAGAGTATTGGTCTTTGTTCTGGCACGTAGTTAAAGTATTGAGGTGGTTTGGATCCAGTGAAAACTTGTTTTTAAGCTTTGTTAGTTCTGTCCAGTAGCCTTTAGTTTAGAGCTAATTAGGTATCACTCCTAAGAAAATTTGATTCTGAATATTCTATCCAATGTCCCGTGATTTATGAGGTCTCTCTACTCTGCCTGGTGAAAAGCAAAGTATTCATAAGTATTCTGCAAAACTTCTTTGGTCTTTCCAGTGGTGCTTTTTGGAGTCTTATGGCATTTCACTTCAAGTTTGTTGAGATCAGCATTTAGACAAACATTTAAGGGTAACCTCTTTGCAGAGTTCCAGAGCTCTGTCTCTCTCAGTGCTACTCTCTTTCCTCTGGTATTCTGCCCCATGGGTCTATTGAGATCTCCTTTCTCATATTCCAGCCTCTGTCTACTTAGCTTGTGGACTACTGAACTTTATTTGGATTTCTCTCCCTAAGAAGTGCCCTGGAAATGGCATTAGGTAGTACACAGGAGCAATTGTGGGTTCATCTCATTTTCAAGACGCTTGCACTGGCTTTTGTCCAAGACTAAATGTAGTTGTTTTAGTATTTGTCCATTTTTCTAAGCGTCTATGATGGGAGGGAAATTCCTATAGCAATTAATTCCTCATGGAAAGTTTTTTTTTTAATTGGTGGCTGAGTATACTTATGTTTTCCATATTTTAAAACATATTATAATATATATGGAATCTAAAAAAAAGTGGTTATGAAAAACCTAGGGGCAGGGCAGGAATAAAGACGCAGATGTAGAGAATGGACTTGAGGACACGGAAAGGGGGAAGGGTAAGCTGGGATGAAGTGAGAGAGTGGCATGGACTAATATACACTACCAAATGTAAAATAGATAGCTAGTGGGAAGCAGCCGCATAGCACAGGGAGATCAGCTCGGTGCTTTGTGACCACCTAGAGGGGTGGGACGGGGAGGGTGGGAGGGAGACGCAAGAGGGAGGAGCTATGGGGATATATGTATATGTGTACCTGATTCACTTTGTTTTAAAGCAGAAACTAACATACCATTGTAAAGCAATTATACTCCAATAAAGATGTTTAAAAATAAAAATAATAATTGAATTTTTAAAGTTTTCTCATACTATTATAGTTACTGTGGGTGACTTAATATTTATAAGTTGAAAATCTTGCTTTCCAGGAGGATACGAAGGATAAATATATTAAAGACTCAGTGAAGGGATGAGTTTGCTGGCGACTGATTGTATACATAGAAATCAGAAAGAACTTCAAAGATTTGAGTCTGTTTAAATTGAAGAAATCTTTCCAAGGTATGTTGTGATTTCTTATTATTTTTCAGTGAACTAGCATTTTTTAAGTTAAAAAAGTAAGACATTAATTTTGATAATTGATAATATTGAAGATTGACTCTAGCAAAAAAAAAACAAACTCCCTTTTTTTGAACCTTTAAGGAAAAATCCAAGAAAATCCAAGAGAATCTTCAGATAAATTCTTAGACTAATAGGACAGTTAATCAATAGGACTAATAGGACAGTTTGTTGATGTAAGATTTTTGTTCTGCCGGTATAAAGTCACAGTTATAAACGATGCATAAGTTCTAGAAATATGCTGTACAACATCCTGCCTATAATTAACAATACAGCATTGTGCACTTAAAAATTTGTTAAAAGAGTAGATCTTATGTGTCTTACCACAGAATAAAACAAAACAAAAACAAAACCAATAAAACAAGCAGAAAACCCCAAAGGTTTTTCATATGGATGGATAGGTTTATTACCTCAATTATGATAATGGTATCATGGCTGTCTGTGTATATTCAAATTCATCAGATTGTAAACATTAAATATGTGAAGTTTTTTCTATATCAATTATAGCTCAACAAAGCTGAAAAAACCACCTGTACACATTGTTCATAGCAGCTTTAATTGTAATAGCCCAAATTTGGAAACAGCCCAGATGTCCTTCATTCAACAAGTAAATGGTTAAATAAACTGTAGTATGTCCCTACAATGGATTATTGTTCAGCTAAAAAATAAAATAAAATTTAAAAAGAACAAACTACTGATACATGTGACAACTTGGATGGATCTCAGGGCATTATGGTGAGTGAGATAAAAAAATAATCTCAGGGCTTCCCTGGTGGCGCAGTGGTTGAGGGTCCACCTGCCGATGCAGGGGACACGGGTTCGTGCCCCTGTCCAGAAGGATCCCGTGTGCCACGGAGCGGCTGGGCCCGTGAGCCATGGCCACTGGGCCTGCACGTCCGGATCCTGTGCTCCGCAATGGAAGAGGCCACAGCAGTGAGAGGCCCACGTACCACAAAAAAAAGAAAATCTCAGAAAGTTACATAATGTATATTTCAATTTCTACATCATTCTTGAAAAGACAAAGTTCATGAAATGGAGAACAAATCAGTGGTTAGGGAAGGAGGGAGGTGTGACTTTAAAATGGTATCTCCAGGGGGTTCCTTTGTGGTGACATAACAGTTCTGTATCTTGATTAAGATGGTGATTTATGTGAATCTAAACATGATAAAAAACACATAAAGCTATACACAAAGACATACCAAAAAGAGAATTTGTGCAGAAACTGGTGACATTTGAATAAAGTCTTTAGGGTAATTAATTGTATTTCATCAATGTCAATTTCCTGGTTTTGATTATGTATGTACTATAGTAATATAAGATGTTACCATTGAGGGACACTAAGTGATGGGTATGTGGGACCTTTCTGCACTATTTTTACAAGTTCTGGAGCCTATAATTATTTCAGGATAAAAGTTTTAAAGCACAATTAATTGTATAATTTTGAATACTAGAAAAACCAGAAAATGTAACTTAGAAAAGAAATATTTACCATAGCAATAAAGCATACATATTATCCTAATAATAACTATAAAAATATACTGAAGGGAAAATAAATCTGTAAGACAGTTAAGAGAGAAAATCTTAAACCTTTTTTTAAAAAAATTATTTAGTTTTGGCTGTGTTGGGTCTTCATTGCTGCACATGGACTTTCTCTAGTTGCGGTGAGCAGGGGCTACTCTTCGTTGCGGTGCGCGGGCTTCTCATTGCGGTGGCTTCTCTTGTTGCGGAGCACAGGCTCTAGGTGCACGGGCTTCAGTAGTTGTGGCGCGTGGGCTCAGTTGTTGTGGCTCGCGTGCTCTAGAGCACGGGCTCAGTAGTTGTGGCGCACAGGCTTAATTGCTCCGTGGCATGTGGGATCTTCCTGGACCAGGGCTCAAACCTGTGTCCCCTGCATTGGCAGGCAGATTCTTAACCACTGTACCACCAGGGAAGTCCATTAAACCTTTTTTTAAGCAATTCAAGAAAACCTAAATACATGGAGAGATGTACATGTTTATACATGATTAGTCAATATGATAAAGATGTTAGTTTTCCCTAAATTATATGTTCTATGCAATTCTGATCAAAGTACCAACCACGTTTTTAATGAAACTTGAAAAGCTAATTATAAAATTTACATGAAAGCACAAAGGCCCAAATATATCAAAGACGCTCCTGAAAAAGTATAAAGTTGGAGAATGTGTCCTATGCAATCCAAAATTTAACAAGGGTATATTAAATTAAATGCAGTATGGTATTCAAACAAGGATAAAAAAGATGGACTAGAGAGAATAAGTATCTTAGAGACACACCCATGAATACTTGGAAAATTGAGTTACAAAACAGGTAGCATGTCAAATCAGTGGACTCTTTGGAAATATGTTGAGGCTATAGGTTAACTGTAAAACAAAACATAAATATAAAACACATATATTAGAATCGATTCCAGGTGGATTAAGTATCAATATATGAAAACTAAGAATTTAAAATTTTAGAAGATAAAAGACTATCTTATTGCTTCAGGATAGTGAAGATTTTCTTATATAAAATACAAAAATCACAGTCCCTAAAAAATGATAGACGAAATTCAATATAATAAATTAAACAGTGTGCATCAAACAATGCTATAAAAATTGAAAAGATATGTACCAGACTTTTAGAACAGATTTACAATGATCTACACACAATACAAAATAAAACATGAACAAACATTACGAGCTGGTAATTCACTGAAATGGAACTCAAGCAGAAGTATACAGTTTCAGTAATAATCAGTGAGTTAAAATTAAAACCACAATGAGATGTTACTTCAGAACCAGCAAACAAGAAAACACTAAGAGTCTGACAATACCAATGCTCATTTATATAGGGAGCAATGTGTAAATCACATACACTCCAGGTAAGGTATTATAAGCACTTTATATATCTAATTAATATGACAATATGAAAGACCTATACCTAGGCAGTTCCTCTCCCAGGAATCGTTTGAACATCTCATATTAGTATTTATTTAGAGGTTCATAATAGCCCTTTTACTATATAAATTAACCCATTGTTATTCATATTGTACATGTATTTGGTATGTTTTTATAATGAAAAAAATTTTAATCTATGTATAATGTAGTTCTATCTTTATTAGATTTTTAAAATAACATTATGCTGCCTTTGCAAAAAGATTTTGAATGCTTTATTCTCTTTCTACTCTTTGGAATGAATTAAATTGCATTGAAGTTATCTATTCATTTTATGTCAATAGTTTCACTCATGCCAAGGTTTAAAATTTATCTATATTGTATTTAGCAAAATAATTCCTTACGATTTTTTTCTAATATACTCTGTAGATGTATTTTTCCATTCTCCTTTGTTTTCTTATTTCCACTGAATTAGCTTAGCTAGTGGTTTATTTTACTTTTTTCCCATTTGCATTTTTTTAAATTAATTAATTTATTTATTTTTGGGTGTGTTGGGTCTTCATTTCTGTGCGAGGGCTTTCTCTAGTTGCGGCAAGCAGGGGGCCACTCTTCATCGTGGTGCGCGGGCCTCTCACTGTCGCGGCCTCTCTTGTTGCGGAGCACAGGCTCCAGACGCGCAGGCTCAGTAGTTGTGGTGCACAGGCTTAGTTGTTCCGCGGCATGTGGGATCTTCTCAGACCAGGGCTCGAACCCATGTCCCCTGCACTGGCAGGCAGATTCTCAACCACTGCGCCACCAGGGAAGCCCCCCCATTTGCATTTTCAAAGAACCACATCATTGATTTATTTATTAGTTCTGATTTTCTGTTTTCTAGCTCATTAATTTCAGCTTTTATATTACTTAGCTTCTTCCTCCAACTTTCCTTGTTTTATTTTTCTGTATTTTTACTAACTTGCTGGGTTTAATGGTCAATACATTTTCATTTCTTCTTAGTTTGTATTGTAAATATTTACAGCTATGCATTTCTCTTTCCAGAGTGCAATCCATTGATTGTAGTACATAATATTTTCAGTATCAACATTCCTAGATATTTTGAAATTGTGTTCTTGATTTATTTTATTTAAATGATTTTTAAGGCTGTTTCTTAGCCTTAAAAATATCAATTGTTTTGTTTCCAGTTTTACGATGAATTTCTAGTTTTACTGCACTATGATCAGAATGTATAATTTTATTTTTTTATAAAATATTTTAATTCCCTTTGTATTCAGTTAATTAAGATGATTTTTGTACCCCTGAAAAGAAAGTTTGTTTTCTAGTTTTATAGTCTGAATTCTAAAGAAAATTAATTTGATTTCTTTTACGTTTACTCATTTTTTATTTGCTTTTTAGTGCTGATGGAAATAAATTAATGTCTTCTAATTTATCTTTGTTTCTGTGTTTCTCCTTGCATTTCTTGTAGTTTTTATTTATGAATATCGAAGCTCTTCTGTTTGATTTTAAAGTCATTATAAAGTCTCCTCATTACAACTATCATGATTCTCAACTTTTAGGTTTTCCTTAATTGTTTCAAATTAGTTTTTATTAATATTGATACTGGAATATTTGAAAGAAAAATACTTATGATAGATTTTCATGATTCAGTTTACTCTATTTTTAGAGTGTCCTTCTTTTTCTTCAGAAAAGTTTATTTTTCCACCTTCAGCTCAAACTGTTGATGTAAGATTATGCTTCTTGTTTTCTTTTTGTTTGCATTTTCTGGATATATCTTTAACAATACTATTACTTTCAGACTTCTTGTTTTGGTTTTAGCTTTGTCTCATATTTGTCAAATAATTGTTTTTTTCCCTTTGAACTGCTGATTACGAACATGCATGCATATGTGTGTACGTGTCTAGGCACACACATGTGTATATTCACCTTTGTTTTATATTATGTTTTCAATATTTCTTTCTTTTAATCATCCTTTAAAATCTTTGTTTGATTTGCATTATCTTTGTCTTGTGTTTCTTATATGTTTCTCTCCTGAACATCTAGGGGGCTTCATGATGAAGCCATGACAGCTATGGTGGTTCATTTGTGCGTCTTTGTGTGTGTGTGTGCGCGCGTGCATGTGCATGTATGCATGTCTTCATGTTTGTGTGTAGACTTTTTTCTAGTATGATTTAGCCATTAATGCTTTTCAGATGACAAAGTTTGCAGATCCAGGGCATTTTGCTACTCAGTTTCTTCTTCCCTTTACAAGCTCAGCAATCTGCATTTTACAATAGTTGTGCATTTGTTTATATGGATACCCCAACCAGCCCCTGTCTCTCAGTACTGCTAAGTAAGTTTCAAGGAGTCTCTCAGAGCAAGTTCATGCAGCACAACCTTGGAATTCCAAGTGTGAAATCCCTGGTCTTGATCCTACTTTGGAGGCCTTTTGATCTACCTGCTCTGAAAGATCTGCTGGTTCTGTGTCCTCTGTGGTGGTTCCGTTCACGTAGCACCCTTGGTTGTCCTTTTCACATGGCACATAGGGTTACAGGTATTTGCTAGTCCGTATATATTTTTTCTCTGCTTCTCATTCACCTTTATTCCAATTGGTTTCAGAGCAGAGTGGGGATATATAGAAAAGAGCTCAGTCATATGAAAGTGTTTAATAATTATGAAAAGTGATTTTTAAACATCTCCAATTATAATAAATTCTCTTAGAGTATCTTCCTCTCTCCCTTTGATCACTGTACAGTGTTCAATATTTGCTTCTTGTTTGATAGCTGATAGATATTGCCAGGGTTAATGTATGGGCTATGAACACATTCAAAATCCTGGAAACATTTGTCTAATTTGATTTTTATGTCAGTGTTCACATCCCTGGATTTAGGTTATCATGAAAAGGAAGACTCTTACTGGGTTTTGCTTGTTTAGTATTCAAGAGAGATTTCCCCTTAAATCTCCTTCAATATATCAACTTTGTGCAATATAGAATAAGAGATTAAGATGCTGCATATGTCAATATACTTTTCCATAAATTAAAAGAACATTTATTCTTTGTAGACTATCATTTATTTAAAATATATCTAGTACCACTGACTTCCATCTTTATGAGGGCAAGTATAAAAACTCATGTATTTATATTTACAGAAAGAAGACAGTCATGGAGCTTATAATAGTATGATATACAAGATTGCTAGCTAGTGTTGATCATCTACCATATGCCAAGCACCATACCAAGCAATATGTTTACTTCATTTTGTTTAATCCCCTCAGCAATTAAGATGGATTTGTTCTTTCATCTAACAAACATTGTAAGTGCTGTGCTGAGGAGGAAAATTACATTAAAGATAAGAACAAGGATTTTAAACAAGAGGAGGAAACAGTCTTCCTTAGATTTGAAGTCTATCATTCTGGCTGCTGAATGATATCAAATGGAGTAGGAATAAACAGATAACAGAGAAAATTTAGGACAAGATAAAGCATTATATTTTTTCTAAGGACAACCAGAAGACTTGGGTTATTTTTTAAAGGGTTATGAGGAGTAGATTGATGTGAAAGTTTTTTAAGAATAATATTCTTGCCACTGTGTAGGTAATACTTCTGAGGGAAATGTGAGTAGAAAAAGAGAGATGAGTCGTGATACTGTTGCCATGTTCTGGGTAAGTGATGATGGTGGACTAGACTGGGATTTAGGCAGAGAAATGGAGAGAAATTAATCACACGTGTACAGTTAGAGCAGAAGGTGAATGTAGAGAGGATTCTTGAGTTAATCACCTAAGCAATTGGGTGAGAATGGTGTTGCTTTTACCATTATGTGAAAGATTGGGGTTTAGAGGGATGGGAAACTAATTTCTAGGACACTTAAAATATATCTGACTACACGAAAAATATATCTGACTATGCGACTCCCAAGAAGAATCTTAACTAGGCAAATGTGATGTGCAGTTTTTAGCTCTGAAGACTGGGCTTGGCTTAGAGATATTTATCTTGGAACTGTGAAATGGAGAGAATGTAGAGAGAGAAGAAAGGACTTTTGAATGATCCTGAATATGTCATCACAGTTATCACTTACCTACAGTCTGTGGTTGTTACTAGTTCTTTAGGCAGAAAGGCACAAGGCACATTTCCAGATCTCCAGAATGGTGGGAAGGTATCACTAGGCTGAACACAAACCTTTGTGAACTTAGTAGAGAGCTTTCTGTAGAATCTGATGGTCCTCACCCTTATTGGATGATTTCTTTCATAGTGTGATGCCTTCATGAAACTTAAAGGCCAGGAGGGTTTGCCTTTCTGGCAGGGAGAATGTTGTTATGTCTCATGCTTTATACAGTATCTTCATTCAGTTACATTATTATAACCTTTATTTACATTGTAGGAAATTATTTTCCTGCATTGTACATTTTGGTGTTTTTCTTTAAGTCACCATTACTCTAATATTAGAAAAATTAAAACTTAGATTCTGCCGTACCCATTTCAAAAGTAGCCGGAATAAAGCTTTAGTCACCAATTTAAAATATAAGTACAAGTATGTTTCTGGAATAAAAATGTGGGTTTGGAGTAACAGTGTGTGGTGAAGACCTTCAAAGGACCCAAACCAATGGGCTCTAATTATTAAAGTTATATATAAAAAATACTCTAAGACCAACTCACTTCATATTTATCTTTTTCATTTCAATAATGTTATTCAACATGTGGCAATGAAAGCTGCATTATGTTTTTAGATACTGACAAGGTGTTTAACAAATATTTCATGCTATCCTTATAAGAAAAATTGAGACATTTGTGCTGAATATTAGTATAATCTGGTGCCTTCCTAAATAATGGAATAAGCGTGCCAAAAATGTGTATAATTATCTGTCAGCATCAACAAGAAAGGAGCATTTTAGTAGAGATGCCATTAAACTGTTATGAATTTCTTAACTGTTTAATATTTTAATAATATTTTACTAATTTACAAACTATTAGTTTAATATTTTAATAATATTTCAATAAAATACAAATAAAGCTGAAAAGTATTATTTGTACTTATTTTTTTCAAAAATAATTTAATTATGGCCAGGAAAATTATAAACTATCTAAACATTTTTGCCTAATAAATACTCATAACTGAGTCTATATCTGTGTATATATGCATGTTTGAATGTGAGTTAACATTTCCAGCTGCAGATTCACTAAAAACAGAGCAAGTTCACTAGGAGCTTGTGCAAGACTTTCGAAACACAAAGGTATGTACATTGTTCTCTAGAAGTACCAGGAAATGTAAAGCAAGTCAAAGCAATGATCCAGATGGCAGAAGACAGAAGGCAAGGAGAAATGATGAGTCTGTGGGTATATGGTGCTGTCCAGGGCTTCAGTGTTTCCTTTGATTTTCTCATAAGTAGCCTGATAACAGACGCTATAGATGTTGAAATGCAGGAACCACCTCTACCTGGATGTCTCACGGGCATCTGAAATCAATATGTACAAAGCCCGTCTCAATATCCACGCTGTGATATTCCCTTTTAATTCTGTTTTGCAAAGCCACCCCTTAGCCTGGGCAAGAAATATTGGAGATACCTCTCTTCTTCATGTAAATTTATATGATTCTATATCCTACAAACTTCGTGATTCTGTTTACTTTTCACCAACATTCCTGCTTGGAATCTTCAGTTATCCAATATATATCCTGTATACCCCTCAGAGTAATTTGCAAATGTAAATCTGATCACCTCTTTCCAATGTCTACTTATTAATTTTGGGATAAAGTTAAAGTTAATATTGTTCACTAGGAAGTTCATTATTAGGCAGGCTCTATTTATTTACCCTTCCAACTGTGCTCATTTAAAATTTTTTTTCACTCTTGGGTGCTACCTGTGAGCAATGTAGAGGATGTTTAGCTTCTCAAAAGTGCACATCTCTCTCAACTTTGAAACTTTAACTGTAGAGATTAGAGTTAGAACAAAAAATGTAAATGTTATAAACTATGGATCAAAAACTTAATGTGCAATTAATAATTATGAGCAACATCTGGGCCAGTTAAAAAAAGATTGGAATTGATATTACTTGTCAATTATATTTGTATTGATTCTTTAATACATTACTAAATAATTTCTCAAGTCTATCATGCTGATCACATCTGTGATTCATACAAGTTGAGAAAGGTGGAGGATATATTACTTGGATGACAAAAATAAATATGCCAGTATGGAACAGGAAGGTGTTTCCTTGGGGCTTTCTACCTCAGTGGGGAAATATGAATAGAAAGAGCTCATTAAAGCAAGACTAGGGGAAAAAAAAACAAAAAACAGAGGAAGTCATTAGTGATTCAAAGATATCAAAACATTCCAGGAAGACAAAAAGCTGAAAGTATAGAAGAAACTAATGCCTGGTGTTTTTTGATTGGATGCGAGATATTTTAGCTTGTTGGATGCTGGATATTTTGCATTCCTAAAAATATTCTTGAGCTTTCTTTGTTCTTGAAGGCAGTGAAGTTTTTTGGGAACAGTCTGATGATTTTGTGTCGTGATTTTAAGCTTTGTTGGCATTTACTTTAGGGCTAATTTTGTCTCCCTAGTGACACAGAACACTCAGTGCTCTATTCAAGCCCCAAGATATCACACACTGGCTGATGAGAACAGGAATTATTGTGGCCCTTTGTGTGATCTCCAGTTATTGTTTCATCTATCTCTCCAGGCTTCAGGGAGGTTTTTCTTAATCTACATGCTTTTTCTTTTTTCAATTAAACTTTTAATTTTAAGATAATTGTAGATTCACAAGCAGTTGGAAGAAATAGTACAAAGAGAGCCCATGCATCCCTTACCCAGTGATCCCAAAGATGACATTTGTCAAAACTGAAGTACAGTATCTCACAGCAAGATATTGACATTGACACAATCAAGATATAGAACAGGTCTGTCACCACAAGGGTCTCCCAGTTTACACACCCACTTTCCTCCCTGTCCCTACACCTCTCCCCATACTTACCCTGGGAAACATGAATCGGCTGTTTCTAAAATTTTTCACTGAGAGAATATTATGTAAATGAAATCATATATTATGTAACCTTCTGTTATTGACTTTATTCACTCCGTATACTTCTTAAGAGAATCATCCAGGTTGTTGTGTGTATCAATAGTTCATTCTTTTTTTATTGCTGGATAGTATTCCATGGTATGGATGCACAACAGTTTTTTAAAAATTCAACTTATTTAAACAAACAAACAAAAACAATTCACCCATTTCTGAGTTAAAAAACAACAGCCATTTTTTTTAACCATTCACCTGCTGAAGGACATCTGGGTTGATTATTCTTGTTTTAGACTTACAAATAAGGCTTCTGTGAACAATTGTGTCTAGGTTGTTGTGTGGCTATAAGTTCTCATTTCTCTGGGATGTATGCCCAAGAATGCAATTGCTGGGTCATATGATAGTTGCAAGTTTAGTTATTTAAGAAAATGACAAATTGTTTTTCAGATTAACAAGGTTCCTGACCTACAGCACAATAAATGACAAAATAATCCTTAGAAGAGCATCAAAGACTTTCAGAACATCAATGATAAAAAGCTGTGTTGATGGTTAAGCATGGAAAGCAATGCTTGAAAATTTAAGAGGCCATCTGAGTTCACTAAATAGAGCATATTTTCCAGAACAGTCAATTGACCAAACAACATGTGGAGTGTTGTGTTCAATTCTAAAGACTGTGGTTTAATAAGGAAATTGATAAACTGAAAGAACTTTGAGTCAATTTCCTTATCACCTGATCAAGAAAGCCATATTATAATAGGGGTCCATATGTAAGTTTTGTTAGTGATATTCAAGGAGGAAAGACTTTACCTATACTGAAATATATTTATGGTAGTCTAACAGATTAAATATTCAGAGCAACAAATAAATTTCAATGACATATCTTGTGTTATATGTAAATATACCTGGAGAAACGGGTTATAATCCCAGTTCTCCCACCAGCTGATTGCGACCTTAAGAAAGTATATGTATTCATTATTCAAATTACCTTTTAAGTGAAGCATGTTTTAATATTTTTCATTTTAATGGAAGGTTGCTGTAAAGGTGTCATCTAAGGTGTGTATATATTACAGTGATAGGTATTGTGATCCATGTAAGAATTTGTAAATGCTTTGCATATATTCTTATCCTATATGAAGTTTTCCATAACTATCAGTTACAGTTATTATAATAAACTTGAAGGTATTTTTTTCATATTTGAGTGTAATGTGGCTCTAGATTCTGCATATACTCATGATTATTTTCAAATATTAAATCTTCAACATGGATCCATATATCCTGTGTTGTTAGCTTCACAAGTATTCAGCAATATAGCTCTAACAGAGGAATCACAACCCACTGCTTGCAGAGTCAGTAAATTCTACAAAGAAAATACATTAATTGCTACTGCTTTTTATCATGTAGACTTTTTTCAATTTTTTGTAGATTAAAATTATAATGTGAAGTATATATGCTATATATATTTAACCCCTCAAAAATTACTGTTATTATTTTGTACAGTAAATATTCATATAGATTTACCTTAATATTTATCTTTTCTGATTGCCTTATTCTTTTCTGAATTTCCACATGGTTTTTGTTTGTTTGTTTTCTAGGATCATTTTCCTTTTGCATGAGAACTCATTTTAGTGTTTTTTTTTTAATATTGAGTGATTTCTAGGGGCTGGGGAGGGGGGAAATTGGGAGTTGGTAATAAATGGGTATAAAGCTTCAGTTAAGTAAGATGAATAAGTTCTAGAGATCTGCTGTACAACATTGTACCTATAGTAATAATACTGTATTGTATGCTTAAAATTTTGTTAATATTGATCTACTGGCTAAAAATTATTTTATTTACTTTATCTTATTTGAAAAACATTCATTATTTTCTTTACCTTTGAAGGAAATTTTTGCTAGGTCTAGAAATCTAGGTTAGCAATAGTTTCAGCATTTTAAACATGTTATTTTATCAGCTGCTAGTTTAATTACATACCTTTGAAGAAAACGTGTGATTTTCTTGCCTATGACTGCTTTTAAGATATTTTTATCACTGTCCTTGGTTTTCAGCAATTTTGCTATGATGTGTTTTGGTGTAGTTTTCTTATTTATTTACTTGAGTTTTGTAGAATTTCCTTAATCTGTGGCTTGATGACTTTTGTCTGTTTAGAAAGTTCTAGACCATAAATTCTTCAAATATTTTTCTTTCCCTTTCCCTCTCTTCTCCAGCCAAGGTACTAGTTACACCATATTAGACATTTCAATATGTTTCTTCTGTTTTTCTCCAAAGATAATTTACATCATCATTTGCCAGACTCAGAGGAGTAGATCACCCCAATCCAATTAAAGACAGATTTGGCTGATTACTGATTTTGGAGTCTCTCTCCCTCGCTCCCGCCCTTCTTTTCTTCCTTCCTTCCTTCCTTCCACTCTTCTCTTTCTCTCTATCTCTTTCTTCCTTTCTTCCTTTTTCCTTCCTTCCTTTTTTCCTTCTCTCCCTCACTTCTTCCTCCTCCTCCTCTCTCTCTCACTTTCTGTCTCTCTGTCTCTCCCCCTCCCTCCCTTCCAGCCTCTCTCTCTTCCTCTCTCTCTTATTTTTTGTTGTGTCTCCTTGGATTTGGCCTCACTCCTGTTTTTTAGCCCTCTAATAATTGCAAGTGTGCCCTCTGGAATTTTTACAGGCTTTCTCCTATTTAGTGACTTCTGGACCCCAATTTTTATATTCCCAATACAGAGAGCTATCCAAAAATCTCTCCTCTGCATTTCAGATACTTCTGCTTGGTTTCTTAGTCCCTTATGCCTGGCAAATGTCTTAAAGGAAAAACCAGTGTAGAGTGTCTGTTTCACTTCTCTGTGTTACCCTTTCTTGGGGATCTCAGTTCATCAATTTCTGGATATCTTGGCTGTCCCAAACTCAGTATTTTTCTCTGAATTTCTCAGAGACTGCTTCAAGTTCCACTGGATTTTTCACCTGTTAGAAGAAATCATTTGTAGCACTTCTTAGCTGTTTGCCTTACTCCAAGACTTGGTAAGCATCCCAAGGGCAAAGCGGCATGCATTAAGTTGTAGTTACTTCAGTATGCTTCCCTCGTTTTCCAAGATCTGACCCCTCAATTACTGGCTGCAGTCGTAGTCATGCAATACTTTCAAACAAAGGCTGGGCTGATTTTAATGGGTTTGCTACACTGAACCGTGAGCCAAGGAAGGAACAATACAGGTAGCACAACATTCTGTGCAGAGCCTAATCAAAATGTAAGGATGAAATATGTGTAGCATGTTGTTAGAAATAAGACAGTTTTGCCTCGACTGGAGTATGATATGAAACAGAGGTTGGTGTTACGTATGACGAGGCGGTGAGGAGGCAGCGCACCTAAGGAGTATTAAGCCATATTCTAAAGTGCCATGCTCTTCCCTAAACCTCCTCCAGTGCACTGTATGCACAGAGATGTTAGCAGCCCAGCACCTCCTCTCCTCTGATTATCTGCCCCTGTATTGCGTCTATAATACTTTCCACCTTAAAAAAAAATCTCAGTCTCTGAGTTATTCTTTCAGTTCTGTGCTTCAGGTATCTGAGTCAAGTGCATTGAATTAGTGCAAAGAAATTAAGAAATAAGAAATGAAAGAGAAAAAGAAAACAGCACTCCAGGAGAGTTGTTCATGATTTTTACCATTGTCTTTTGGCCATGGGCATTACATTTCAAAAATTTTGGTCATATTTTATTTTTCATTATGCATTTCAACTTGAAAATATTCTGACAGTAAACTCTAAAAGTATAAATTGGCAGTTTATATGTGCACGTAAGGCATAGAAACTGATACATGTGGGGTCTTCCTATTAAATAATATTATCCTGGAAACAGAAACTCTATCTGCTTTTGCTTCAGTAAACAAACCAAATCTGTTTTTCCCTGGCAGGAATTTTTAACTTTTCTCAGTTTAGTTGTAAAATTTTAGCTAGTCTATACTGTGACTTTCTAAACTTGAGAATACTGGGTTCCATTTAAACAATAGCATATAAACCATATAAACAATGTCCGTCATTCACAAAATGAGTAATGGAGAAGTAATATTACATTTTTTGGCTTATAGAGTCCTTAATCTTAGAAACCATCACAAATCCAAATCGTGTTTCCCGAGGTTAAGTTCTGTGCTGAGCTCTCATCTATAGTAGATGAAAGAGCTATAAGATTACAGGCCATAGATGCCTCCCTAGAGGCATCTTCATCACCCAAAGAAACTTGAAGCTAATATTTGAATATCTTTATTTTGATGTATATTCATTTATTGAAACCAATAATTTTTCCTCTGTATATACACAATATATATCTATATTAATAGAACCATCAACTTGTAACTGACATTTTTATCGTGTGGTTTTACTTAACATTGTAGTATTTACACTTCTCCATGCCATTAAAGCAATTTTTGTTAACGGCATCTTAGCAATGATAAACTTTTCCATCATAATTATTTACTATAAATTAATAATTTGCTGTTATTGCACATTAAATTTTTTATATTTATTACATTATATAGTTTTATAATGAACATCTTTGTGCATTTAGCCTTTTATATATCTCTTGTTGTCTCTTTATTATAAACTTGTAGATGTGCAGTTGTGAAAAAAACTTGCACATAGCCACACTGGTCTCTTGAAGTTTGTGCCAATTAATGAACTGCAAGCGAGATATGAAAGAACACTTGATTTAGCAGCTTTCCACCGTATTATTCAAAAGTACATCATTCAGTAAATACGGAAATTCATATGTGGCCTATTTCAACCTCATTTACAAGAGGTAACTTTTGTTGACGTCATACAAGGAAGGATGTATCAAAAATTCCATGCTATTGACTTATCTGGTCGTTAACAGTAAATGAAGTATTGGACTTTGGGGATATCTGGTGCTTTACATCCTGAGCTTCTGAGTGTCTGCAGAAGATGTAGGATACTCCAAACTGCAGGATAGGACGGACCTATCCATTAGAACATTTTAAGAGTTGCCAACTATTCTTTCTGATTTCTTCAACATTTATTTTGATTATATTTTTCTTATATCATTCTTACTTCCAATCCTCCTCCTACAACTAAACAGTGAACACACTAAGACCAAGCCTAGGAGTATCAGAGTTGAGACCTTGTGGGAAAGTCAAGGAGTAGGTGACAGTGCTCCTCAGGCCATGCGTTTTCAAAACTTCTCTTACATATTCACTCTTCAGGACAGAATTGTGGCATATTATACCATAGATTTTCTGTTCACATAAGTGTATTCCAAATGAACAAGATAAATATCTCTTTAGAGCAGTGAAAAGTAATGGAAAAGATAGTATTAACTTATCTTTCAGTTCAAAATTTAAGTATTGGGTTTTAAATTTAGTATTCTGTGTATTTTCATTCAGGTGTTATCATGAAATTTCAAGAGTGAACAGAGTGTTTGAATAAAAGCTAGTGTTTGTATTCAAATAGGTGCCTGAATATGAGAAACATTTAATTGAGAATTTAACTTTTAATCAAGTAAAAATCTGTCAACTACACAATTAACTTTCTTTATTTAAAGGATAAATACAAAGTACCTTATTAAATGTTGTATCAGGCATGAGCTAACTTTTTGTGATGAATATATGAAAAGGAAAGATACCTCTGTTGGTATGAAGGAGATTTTTGAAAACTTTTTTGACTTCTGCTTCTTTGACTATCCATCTATCTAGCAGAGAGCATTTCTCTCTCAAAGTACAATTAGAAAAACTGGGTAATATACTGAACACAAAACAAACAAACAGAAATTTATTTTAAGGCATTGGAGAAACAAGTTGATGTGAGTCTGTCAGATATTGTCTGATTTCTAAGCAGCACAATTGAAGAATGAGAGAGACCAATATGCAACTACAAAAAAAAAAAGAGAGAGAGAAGCTGTGCAGTTTTCTTTGTGGTGGGCTTTCACAAATTTCTTTAGACTTAGTCGTAACTATTTGGTGCTTTTTATTGCTATTGCAATTGACATTTTTAAATTTTTATTTTTAAATGCCAGTAATAGAAAATAATTTTCACATATCAATCTTATCGCTAGATGCTTTCTTATTTTCTATGTTGTCTCAAAAAAGGAAAGTTTTATTTCATACTTTGCAATCATTATTACCTTTATTTCTTTCTCTTTTCTTATTGCTTAATCTATGACTTCCAGTTCAGTGTTCAGTAACGTGGTCATAGTCGATATCCTTTTCTCCTTCAGGAGAAAGGTTTTTGATGTTTCCTCATGAAGTGTGATGCATACTGTAGTTTTTTGTAGATGCTCTTTATAAGATTAAGGAATTTTTCCTCTTATTAATTTTTTTACGTTTATTTATAAATAAAGGATGTTGAATTTTATGAAATGCTTATGAGATTAGGTGGTTTTTCTTATTCTGTCATGCATTGTGAATTTCATAGACTGATTTTGAAATGTCAACTCCCTATACATACCTGAGATAAACACAACTTGGTCATGATATAGTCCTGTATTATACAATCCTGGATTTTAATTGTTAAAAATGTGTTTATGATACTTGCATTTCTGTTCTTGAGAGGATTTTATTTCTTAGCTTTTTTGTCTTGCAATATTCTTTGTTTGGTGTTTGTATCAAAGTTACAGTGGCCTCCAGAAATAAATGTATTAGGTCTTTTGAAAGAAACAACTTTTAGCTTAGTTTATTTTCTCTATTGCAATTTGATTTTTTTATTGTTATTAATTTCTGCTCTCATCTTTATTATCCATTTCATCCTATTTTTCTCAGGTTTCCTTTGCTTTTCTCTTTCTAACTTTTTGAGATGGATACTTATATTATTTTTATTTAGTCTTTGCTCATTTCCAATATATACCTTTAAGACTAGACATTTCCTTCTAAGTATGGGGTAAGCGACATCCTGTAAGTTTTGATATATCATACTTTATCATTCAGTTAAAATATTGTCTGAAATCAGTGTAGTGTTTCTTTATTTTGTTTTTGATCCATGGATTATTTAGAAGTGCATTGCTTACCTTCTAAAGATTTGGTGAGATTTTTAGATACATTTTTGTTATAGATTTGTCTTGATTTCAATCTTTTGAGATTTGTTGAGACTAGCATTATGACACAGTATATGGCTAACTTTGGTAATGTCCCACATGGATTTGGGAGTAGTATATATTCTTAAGTTATTGAGTTGTTCTATATTTGCCAATTAGATCATGTTCCTTAATCATTTTGTTCAATTTTTCTATACCTCCCAGATGTTTCATCTTGTTTTATCAGATGCCTTGACATCTTGAGAATTGTGTGTTTCTCATGTTTGGGGATATTTCTAGCTCCCTTTTTAGTTCTGATAATTAACATTAATGTCTCCAAATTTAGAATTGTGTATTCTTGGTGAGTGAACACTTACTATTTTTAAATGTCCCATTTTATCTCTAATAATGCTTATTGTCTTAAAGTCAATTGTGTCTGATAAATATAGTTAAACAAAGTTTGATTTGTGTCCATGTGTTATATATTTTTCCAACCTTTGATTATCAAATTTTCTTTGTTTTTACACTTGAGGTCTATTTCTTGTAAAAGGAACAAAATTAAAGTCTCCAAAACAACAGAGCACCACCAAACTTTTTTGTTACTATGCCTCTTGAGTTATGAATATCCTGCAAGGTATGAGTAAGAACAAAAGTAAAGGTACCTATTTATAGATGGAAGTGGTATATAGTATATTTATTTATAGAAGTTATAAAATATTATTTCTGAGAAATGACAATATGTACTTTATCTTGTGTACTCTAAAACTGCCATCATTATTTTCTTACACAAACATGTCACATTAAATGTTTAGAAATTAGTAAAATAATTCTTTCTTCAGTTTAAATTTGATAAAAAGTTATTTTTAAATAATTCTTTTATGCAGTAGTTTTACAATGGGATTTCTTATCATGGATTCCTCATAACTAAGGTGACTATTTTTCTCTAGCTTCTCCAAAATGATATCATTGTTACCTAATTAAAATTATTTAGTATCTCTCAATTTGTTACATGGCAGTGCCCAATGTCTTTAACATGTGAAAAACATCCCCCATGATACAGCTGCCTGGAGCTCCTAATTCTTCTTCTTAATTCCTTAATCCTAAATTGCAGTTCTTTGAACAAAGCATGAGTATCTAAGTGCTTTGAACAATCTACTTCTTGCAGCCAACAGAGCCGTTTCCATGCTCCTCCTAGATGAATCCTGTTCCTTCAACACCCAGAGCCAGTATAGTTTTGGGGAGAAGCAGTATTTAACATCTTTCTTCCCCATTCTGACAATATGTAAACCCCAAACGCATTGCCACCAAATATCCTGTGCTAGTTTCTATTATTAACATTTATTAAGCTGCAATTAATTCGCTTATCTGTCCACTAGAAATTATTTTGAGGGCAAGCATTATGTTTTTCATCTTTGTATCTTTAATTTCTAATACCTACATATCAATATAGTTTTTGTAAAGAGGAGGAATTCTTTCTAGATAAGAAGTCATAAAGTACTGTGTACCACTAGCAGCACTGTTTTAGGATATGAGTTGACAATCAAATGCATAATTCACATAGGCTTCTCTGAGAATGTGTAAACTACTTGAGATTTAGGGAATCACTATCTCTAAAAAGTCTTAGCTTTTATATCTAACTAGTCACAGACCCCACTGTGACTGGCATGACTAGTCTTGCAGTCCCTTCACACACGTGTGACTAGCTCTTGTAGCTGCATCTCATTAACTTGAGTTGTTTGTTACTTGATGACAGGTGAGTGGTCTGGTACATAGTCCTTATTGTGGATATGGTATAAGTAAGTTATTAGCAATTTATATGAGTTTCCAAGGGTCAGAATTCTCAGGCATGCTCAAGGCTAGAGGAAGACCCACAAAGCCACTGTTAATTCTTCTCTTGTATTATACTACTGCAAACCAGTTCCTTTGGGTAAGGGAATTAGAACATTTTGGAGAAAGGAAGATAGGGTCTCCTTAAACAAGAAAGGAAAAATTGTCCCCCGCTATTACTAATTCCCCAGGGCAAGATTGCTGAATCATGACAGTATGTGCTTTGTTTCATAGAATGACCCAAAAAGAGCGGGTCTTTGGGGTCAAATTTCAGGGTCAATTGCCCGTTTTCTAATTCATCTTGTCTAGAATTACAATCAGGACATAGAAGCAATTAGGACAGAAGTTTAGTATCTTATTAATGTAGTTGAGGATTGTTAATGCTTAACAAGTAATACCAAATATAAGATCCTAAGCGGCCATATTGCTACAGTTTTCCTTCCATCCTTTCCGAGAGTTTCAACTACTGCTCATATTGATGACTATTATTATACATTCAAAAAGGTCACAGGTTCTTGGATGACTTACCAAGATACTAAAGACTAATTACTCACAGAATCTGTCATTTTTCTTTGATCTCAAATACAAGCGTTAACGCTTAAATATCTTGAGATTCTCTGATCTTCAAGTTTATATTTTTCTTTGCATTAAAGAAGATACTTAGAACTCTATTAAATGTGTTTAATAATTTACATACTTATATATAATTTTAATATTTTTCAGAATTTTAAGTGACATCTCTTTTCATCAGATCATAAAGAACTATTTCTCTTTTAAATATAACATTTATTTTTATTTTCAAATTGTATACCTCTCTGAATTTTTGAACACTTTTTTCTCTAAAATATACTGAGTCATGAGATTCTATACATTATAGAGAAGGTGACAGATTTCAAAAGTAAAACTGCTGACCACAATCCCCAAAAGAAGCAAATGAGAATTCCACACCGGCAGGTCATTGGGAACAGCAAACAAGACCACAGCGTATTTTATAGTTTGGCAACATGTAAAACATCACTTGCTGCCTTCAGGGCTTTCCCACTAGGAGAGAGCAGCAATGACTTGCTGACAACCGCTTCTTGTAAGATGGAAATATCCGAGGTTATTTCCAGTTGTTTATAGGCATCATTTAGGGGACTGCAGCTGTGGTTTCACTTGCGCTTTCCACCTGTCAAACAATAATTGCCTCACAATTAACACTCTCTAAAAGGAAGCAAAGATTCTTAAGAGCTGTATTTGGCCCCAAATTAGCCAGAGCTGTATATAAACGTGCTCATTTTCCCATTAAGAAGAGAACCATAGAGGAATGCGTCTCTGCTCTTGGCAGATGGTGATAGAAACTCATCAGTTACTCTCAAGCAAAAAAAAATTATCATCTACTAGTTAGATTTATAGCATTTAAATCATGATACCTTTTAAGTAAAGGCCAGAATTATCATCAAGGAAAGATGGATTAACTGTGTTATCCATTATGTAACCAAAGGCCGAAGGTGAAACATTGCATTTAGAATTTCAAATGAAATAAAGAAGCTGTAAGATTTAGGTTTCATCTCCCAAAATTATCCAGTAAACTCATTAAGCCTTTTGGAGAGGGTAAAAGTATAAATAGAAGACAGAGTGGCAATAATTATAGCTTTATACATATACTTAATTGGAATGAAACTCTTAAATCATGCATCATAAAGTAGTATGATTTAAGAATTTCATTCTCATTAAATGTGCACTTTAGGTTTTCATCTTAAGTGCAAACATTAAAGCTCAGCTAAATGTTATGATTTAACATGAGAACTAAAATAGATAAAATGAAAAAACAGGCCAAGACCATGAGGAGAATATTCTCCTTGTTACTCCTTCAGTTTCTAAGGCAGAGTTGGAAAAACAATGTTCCTTAGTTAAAAGAAAAATCTGTACATGTATTTTTACTGAAACCTTTTAGAACATTTCCTATGCCAGCAAGTTATCTACCTACCTTTGTAAATATATTAGCCTATATTTCCAATTTTGTGGTATCTACATTCTATAGTCTAGAACTAAGATGTGAAACAATAATTATCGAATTTCTATCATGGCTTTCTTTTGATCATCATTTCTTCACTTTATCTAGTTTTGGCAATTATTTCTTCTTCTACCACATAGAGTTTCCCAAAGCTGAGGAGTCCCTGGTTATTCTATTTATATTCTCCCCTTGGAGATTTTATATGATGAATTAGACTCTCACATTTATAGAGATGATGTAAATTCTGCCATGACGTATTCAACAGGTACCCACAATTCTGACAAAGAGGCTGCTCTAGCCTTCCCATTTTCATCAATGGCATTGCAAATTCTGTCAGGTCTGAAAGGTTGAGGAGGCACAGATTCATCATCTACTTTTAAACGTAGATCAATTAAATCAGATATTCTCGGATATGTATTGTTCACGTGTCATTGGTGTATTAAAAGAAATACAATAGAATCTGTCTAAGAATGAGAATAAAAGACTCATAAGAGTCTTTTATTAAGACTCAAGAAGCCAGGCTTAGTGGATCTTAATTTTAAGAGGTTTAAATAAATGCCACGGGAAAGGGGATAGCAAATGATTAATTGGGACTCAGAGAATCAAGTGAGTCTCTTTAAAGAATACATCATATGAGTTCGGTTATGAAAGTTAAGTAAAATTTCAACCAGAAGGAAAAAAAGATTTCAGGTGGAGTGTGATATCAGCAAAGCCCAGAAGAGTCAGAGCATCAGGATATGCTGGGAGCAGAATGGGAACAGCCTTACAAACTTTATCCTAAGAAAGTAGTCTGTATTAAGTAGTCATGAGGAGCTAAGAAAGGGATGAATATGCTGGGACCTCTTTTATAATGATACCTTTTGGCAACTGTTATGGAATGAATTCTGTTTCCCCCCATAAAAACACATGAAATTTCTAATGCCCAGTATCTATAAATGTGACCTTATGTGGAAATAGGGCCTTTGTAGATGATCAAGTTAAGATAAAAGTCGTTCGGGTAGACCCAAATCCAGTATGACTGGTGTCCTTATAAAAAGGGGAAATTTAGGCAGAAACAGACACATATTCAGTACAAGGGGAAGATGATGTGAAGATACAGAGAGAATACCATCTACCAGCCAAGAAATGCCTGAGGCTACCAGAGAGACTCCTGGGACAGATTTTCCCTCATAGCCCTCGAAAGGAATCAGTCTTGCTGATGCCTTGATTCTGCACTTTCAGCCTCGAGAACTATGAGACAGTATAAATTTCTGTTGTTTAAGCCACCTGATTTGTGGCTCCTTGTTTTCGCATCTTCAGGGAATTAATTATGGATGTAAGGGACTGAAGCTGGAGCCAGAAAGAAACAGGTAAGTAGCTGCATTAGTTTAGGAATGAGTGACAATGTCACAAGATTCAGGGTGGAATAGTTGGTTCATGGATGAGAAACATTTTAATAAAGAATATTAGGATTTTCAGTTAAGTTAATTATATTAGAGGAGAGGGAAAGGAGGAATAAAAATGACTTCTGGGTTTCTAATTTGATCCATTCAGTTCAATGTTGAAAATGTGACAAAGATGAGACACCCAGGAAAAAACAGCTTGAACCGGAAGAATGGATGTTGTTTTAGAAATGTTGGAATTTGAAGTTACTCTGAAATACTCAGTTTGTTGTTTGAAAAGAAAACTTGAAAAGAGGTCTTGGGTGGACATAGATATTTGGGTTCCATTAATATTTTTTAAAATGTTTTTATATTGAAGTAGAGTTGGCATACTATATTATATGTTACAGGTATACAATATTATGATTCATAATTTTTAAAGGTTATACTCCATTTATAGTTATTATAAAATATTTGCTATATTCCCCGTGTTGTACAATATATCCTTGTAGCTTATTTTATACCTAATAGTTTATACCTTTTAATCCCCTGCCCCTATATTGCCCCTTCCCCCTTGCCTCTCCCCACTGGTAACCGCTAGCTTGTTCTCTGTATCTGTGAGTCTGCTTCTTTTTTTGTTATATTTGCTAGTTTGTTGTATTTTTTAGATTCCACATATAATTGATATCATATAATATTTGCCTTTCTTTGTCTGACTTACTTCACTTAACATGATGCCCTCCAAGTCCCTCCATGTTGCTGCAAATGGCAAAATTTCATTATTTTTTATGGCTAGGTGGTTTCCCATTGTGTGTGTATATGTATGTGTGTGTGTGTGGTGTGTGTGTGTGTATATCACATCTTTATCTGTTTGTCTGTTGATGGACACTTAGGTTGCTTTCATATCTTGGCAATTGTAAATAATGCTGCTATGAAAACCGGGGTGTTTTTTCCATATATATACCCAGGAGTGAAGTTGCTGGGTCATATACAGTAGTTCTATTTTTAGTTTTTTGAGAAACACCATACTGTTTTCCATAGTGGCTGCACCAATTTACATTCCCATCAACAGTGCAAGAGGGTTCCCTTTTCTCCACATTCTTCCCAATATTTGTTATTTGTGTTCTTTTTGATGAGACTGTTCTGACAGGTGTGAGGTGATATCTCATTGTGGCTTTGAATTGTATTGCCCTGATGATTAGCAATGCGTTATCATTAACATTTGAACTAATGAGTTTGAATAATGTGGAGTGGGAGTGAGAATGGCTGAGGCTAGAACTCTAAAGAACAAGAATACTTACAGGTCAGTTGATAGAGAAGGGTTCTGAGTTGAAGAAACTCAAAAATAGGCAAATAGAGGATATTCACCAGAGAGGAATGTGAGAGAAGCCAAAGAAGAAAATGACTTTTAAGACAGATGGAATGTAAAACATTTTAAATGTTACGTGGAGATGAAGCATTAGAGAAGTATCCATTAAGTCAGGCAAATGGATTGTCATTGTATAACCTGATGATCCTTCTTGGAAAATAATACATACGTGCTTCGCATATTAACCTAAGAAATAAGTAAAGCAGCTCTCTCAGAATAGCAAAGAATGTGTTGTAGCAAATAGATATACCAAATTCCATAATTTTGAAAAGTAATTTTTAAAACATTTTAACATCTCTGAAATTGCCTTTTATAATCCAAAGCATTTTGTAGACCCTGCTGGCCTGGATTCAATTTGCATTCTTCTGGAGATAATCTGAGTCTGCTTATGCCAGTCGTAAGGGGTCCTACCAATCTGAGGCCATTTTAGATTAAATTTTCTCCTTAAGGATTTTTTGTACCACATTGGTGGTTTGAAATAATTGTATGAATACTGGTTTGCAGTTCATTTTCTCAGGTATAATTCATTTTTCTCTTTCTTCCTAGACTTCCAGATATCCTTACTGTCACTTTTGGGTTGGTACATTTATAGCTCATTAAATTTGTTCTCTGGGTGTAACTCTTTGGTGACACAGTTACCCAGCTGTATTAAAATCTTCTGTTATGCAGTGATGACCAGCTTGGATCTTATTCCCCTCCTGGATGTTCTGCATCCGGGCCGGCATTTGGTGTTGACAGTGTTTGGGATTTTAGCTATTCTAATAGCTGTGTGGTGGTATCTTGTTGTTTTAATTTGCAGTTTGCTTATGACATGCAAGGTGAGCATCTTTCCAAACCCTTGCTTGCTATTTATATATCTACTTTGGTGGAATGTCTTTTCAGACATTTGTGCCCGTGCAGAAACCTGAACACAAATGTTTATAGTAGCTTTTTTCATGATTGCTGAAATTTTAAGGCAACAAATATGTCAATGGATATCTCAATGGATGAATGGATAAACAATCCTTGGCATAGCCATACAATGTAATATTTTTCAGCAATAAGAAGAAATGAGCTCTCCAGCCATGAAAAGACATGGAGGGACCTGAAGTACATAATGATTGGTGAAAGAAGCCAAACTGAAAAAGGCTACATCCTGTATGATTCCAACTTTACAAAATTCTGGAAAAGGCAAAACTATGGAGACAGTAAAAGATCAGTGGTTGGAGAAAGGGATGAATAGGTGGAGCACAGCAGTTTTTTTTATGGCAGTGAAGCTGATCTGAATGATAATGTAATGATGGATACAGGTCACTACACATACATCAAAACTCGTAGAATGTACAGCACAAAGAGTGAACCCTAATGCAAACTACGGACTTCAGCTAATAATAATGTGTCAATATTGATGCATCGATTGTAATTAATGTATCCCACTGATGCAAGATATTAATAATTAAGTTAATTATGAGAGGGGATGAGGCAGTATATGAGAACTCTCTGTACTGTCTGCTCAATATTCTATAAAATGAAAGCTCCTCTAGAAAATAAAGTCTAATAATTAGAAACAAAACAACCAAAAGGCCCAAATGTTACTATGATCTGAAGCTGCACATACACATGAGGTCTTGTTATGTCCCTTTGTTGTTGCCTGGGATGAGACCTAAAATAGAGCATTTGCACACCAGATACAGCAGGCACTCGTGTGTGTGTGTCCTTTTGAAAGTCAGCACTTTCTAAGGCAATTTCATTCATTTATCCATTAATGTGTCTATTCAGTAACTTAATTGGGCACTTCGTTGAGTCTGGTGTCTTGGCATCCATTGTGGATACACAGAGGTGTGTGTGTGTGTGTGTGTGTGTGTGCACGGGCGTGCGCTCATTTGTGTGGTATATATATATATGTGTACTGCCACCTATCTGTATGCTCTTGTGATAAATATAGATGGATAGGTATATATATAAAAAATATAAACGTCTATCTATCTGTCTATGTGCTATATAAACTTACATATATGCCTATGGACAACTCAGAAGTGATAGGAAGAGAATACTTAATCATTAGATTTTTGTAAAACTATTATTCGGGTCATTCTTAACAGAGCGCTGCTGGAAGAACTCACTTCTGGGGTATCTCAAATACCCAAAGAGAACATTTCAGGTATAGTTAATAGTTAAAACAACTAAGGACAAAGAGATAGAAAAGCACATGGACATTTTCCTGTTCCAGAGACACGGCTTGTCTTTGAGGACCGTGTGCCCACCTTAAGATGGATTACTCCATTTGGCTCTTCCTGTTGTCTTCAGGGACAGCCAGAATGAAGGGCGTTTAAAAACCCAAGCATTGCAAAGTGAAAAAAAAAGTAAAGAACAGGGATGTCAAGATACCTATTACTGAAAAACAGTAATTAAGTAGGAATTTAATGTTCATTTGAGAAAGTATTTGTGGAATATGTCTTCTCAGTTCAGGGAAGGTCATGGGGTGTTTCTGTTTTGTTTTAGTATACTAAGAGAATGTATATAAACTATGTAAGTTGAGAAGACCCTGGATGCTTTTATATTTTTCCCCTTAAATTAGCTGGAAACCAGTAGACATCACTGGGAAGAGGGTGCATGCGTCAGCATTACCCATGGAAATTTTAAAAATATATTGATACTTGGGCCCTACCCAGACCTACTGAATCCAAATCTTTAGAAGGTATTTAAAATAACCAAAAGGCAAAAAAGAAGTTCTCAATTTTTTTTCTGATAAATAACTCAGGATAACAACCATTGTTGTTAACTGACTACTTTATAGACCTTCAACAAAGTGATTCTTAAATTAGCCAATCACGGAAAATAATATAGAAAGGAAGTAAAGAAAGAATAAATGATTGTGGAAAACTTTGAGGAAGTAAATTAAGCCACTATTGAGTCTTTGTAACTAGAAGCCAAACAATCATTTATTTAAAAAATGAATATAATGCAGGTCTTTGAGTATAACTTTCAAATAGTCTGTCACTGAGTTTATGTGGAAGCCTATTTATTCCTTACTGTTTTTTCCCTTTGACTGAACAAGGTTCTGATTTTCTTTCATCCCTCCCAGGTTCACCTTCAAATCCCATCAGGTCTCCTAAGACCTGACCAGTGCTTGGTACATAAAAAGTGATCAATAGGGCTTCCCTGGTGGCGCAGTGGTTGAGAGTCCGCCTGCCGATGCAGGGGACACAGGTTCGTGCCCCGGTCCGGGAAGATCCCACATGCCTCAGAGCGGCTGGGCCCATGAGCCGTGGCCGCTGAGCCTGCGCGTCCAGAGCCTGTGCTCCGCAACGGGAGAGGCCACAACAGTGAGAGGCCCGCATACCAAAAAAAAAAAAAAAAGTGATCAATAAGTATTGCTAGTATTAGTTAATTTTTAACTAGATTAGTCTCAAAAAGGAAACGAGCCAGGGAAAATGATATGGCGAGAAAAATGACACAAGCCAGAGCATTTAGAGATTGCATTTTGAATTGAAGTGATAGGAATGTGTGCTAGTCATATATGAGATGCTCAGTAAATACTAATCAATTACTTAAATTAATATAATTAAATGCTTAAATGAATACATAGTCTCTTTCATATGTAGTACCTCTGTACAGGACAGAAACCACTGGAAGAAAGTGGCCAAAGCCCGTTTAGATAAGGAAAACTGAGTCAGAATCCGGATTAGAACAAATCTGGTGATGCTCTTTTTAAAAATATATTTACCTGAGGTCTAAGGAATCAACTGGTAAAATCTTATCTGTGTCTATATTTGTGATTTAGGCATATGCTGCTATGGCTGGCTCAGTAGGAGGAAGTTGATGGACGCCAGCTTGGAGGAGGAGTTTGAGGCGTACTGCAGGAAATTCTTTATAAGGTAGGAAATTGCAAGTAAATAAGCTGAATTCGTTAACTGAGCTGGGGCATCACTGTTCTCAGAATGGACTAGAGAATTCTATTAGAGTTCATCCCAACACTGATATCTGTGTTTTCCAAGGAGAAACAGTTTAAATTTTAAAAAGTTATTTTACAAATCTCTTCAAGACTTTAATGTTTCCAGAAGTAATGTTGTTAAAACTGACCGAAATTGGAGTGTGAAGCATCTGGGATAGAGCTAGTCTCTCCACTTTGAAAGAGGCTGCTGTTCCCTTGGGGCACAGGAATATTAAGTGTCCCCATGGGGGTGCAGCAGTCTGCATTTTGCAGGAGAAGGAAGGTAGTGTAGAAGGGTAGCTTGTAGAAAATGGGAGCAGTGAGTGACAGAAGCTTTTTTTTTTTTTAACTCTGAAAAAAACTTCCAGAAATGTTGTGGAAAGTATTGCAGAAGGAAGGGCTTTTACATGAGCTGGTGAGTACATAGAAATAGAAAAATTCAAATTTAATAAATACATAGGTGGAGATTATATCCACAACCTAGGAAACTTCAGAGCACATAAATAAGAAACTGCATTTGAAATTATTATTTTGATATTTCTTAGTCCACCTTATTTCAGTCATTAATCTCATGATCTCGTGGCGCTTACTTTAAAAGTCTGAGTAGTGTTTGAAGCCATACCTTTCTTCTGACTTACAGTAGGAAGCAAAGATTGACTTAACATCCAATCCACTGCTCTGGAGGATGATGACTGAAATATTTTATATCCCAGATTCTTAAAGCTAGTATTACACATGTGGATTGGAATCGTGAGTCAGATTTAGAGTCAGTAGGAAACAACTGAGATAGCAGCTGTGTTCACAAAGACTGGATCTACTGTCACGTATGAGGGTGGATGCATCTGATTTTTATATAGTAACTGATTTTTATATAGTTGGAGTTTCTTGATATTTAGTTGATAAATAGAAGTTTGTAGAAGTTAAGCTCTAAGTGGTAGTACCTACAGTATTTCTGACTATATTTTCTGCTCAATTTTTTAAAAAATATAAAATTATTCCAAAAATAAAATCTATTAATTAAAAAAATACTTTCAAAACAAAAACCAGGATCCAGTCAATTCTCATCACCTCCACTGCTGCCACCTTAGTCCAGATCATCACTGTTTTTCACGTTGGAGGCCAGAGTGATCCATTTAAAACATGTCTCTCCTTTTTTGCAAAATCTTTTATGGATTTTAACTCAGAGTTGTGTAGACTAAAGTCATCACAGCAACCTACATTACCATATATGATTCCACACCCTATGGTGCTGTATCCCTTTAACTTTTTACATCATCAGCTTATAATCTTCACCCAGCCCACTCAGCTCTGGCCTCATTGACTTGCTTTCTCTTTGTTGAACACATCAACCATCCTCTAACTTCGAAGATTTTTGTACTGTTCCCTTTTCCTCGAATAACCTTTTGTCAGATAGCCTAATAAGACTCACTCCTCATCTCCTTCAGTTCTTCTTAACTGTCACCTTTTAAATAAGACATCCTTGATCACCCTGTATAAAATAGCAAGTGTTCCTTCCCAGCACTGTCAGTTCTCTTTCCCTGCTGTATTTTTTTTCTCCATAGTACTTATCATCAGTTATGTCATCTGTCTCACTGTCCAACTATCTACACTAGAATATGTAGGGAGATGTGTAGGGAAGAAGGGAGGGAGTAAAGGAGGGAAAGACGGAGAAAAGAGAAGAAAGAAAATAAAAATGAGAAAACCAAATCTTAGAGGAAACTCAACTAGCTGAAGTTATCACACTAAGTAGGTACAGAACCAAGGCTTAACCCCAAGTCTGGTGAAATATGACTAACCTAAGATTCATGTATGAGAGTTTATATATGATTTTGATACTCATAGTTATAGTTCCTATCTAACTTCTTTATCGTGATAGCATCTCAGAACATATTCACTTGGTTACATTCATGTTACTCTGTGAGGGGACCTATGTGGATCTGAGAGAAATGTATTCACTGACGGCACTCAGGTAATGTTATATTTAAGTAGAGGAGGAATTTTTTTAAGTAGAGGAAGACTGGAGTTTGGTTAATACTGATTCTCAGCCAGAGTTGGGTCAAAGAGCTGTAGGTGGCTCTTTTGTTCATAGATGAACTTCCAGAATCTAAAATCATGCCTGGCACATAGTAAGTTAATAATAAATAATTATGCAGTAGATGGAAATAACAGAGTAATAAGGAGAGAATGATACTGATAAATATGGGTGAAAAGATTTCAGATATTACGTAAGTAGCATAAGCTACTGATACTTGAAAACATCTTTCAAGATTGGAAAGACTTTAGTCTTTCAAAAATTATAATAACAAAAAACAAAGAAAAATCAACAACAGTAAAAAAAAGAACAAAGTACATCAGCCCTGTAGCGTATTTTTCAATCAGTAAAGCTTCTTATAAGTAGTGTTACATAGTGGTCAGTCTGATATTCTTACTAAGTCAGGTGTCAAAATATATCCAGAATATGAACTCCACGATGTCAGTTTCAGCTTCTTTTAATAATTTTCATAAAATATGAATGACTTTTCAAGCCTTTCTTTGATTTTCAGCTAAGTTTTGTTGCTAGTGGGAATTGCACGCTTTAAAGAAGAGAGTTTTAGTGCAACAGCACATAGCAAAAAAAGTTGTGTGGGGGTCTGTGGCACTGACTTTATGTTTTGTGCCTTTAAAAAAAATTCATAGTTACTGCCATAGACAGTGTTGGCACATGGACCTGGTGGCAAGTGCTTAATATTTTATACTGAATATATAAACAGGGTTTTTAAGAAAAGTCCAAATGTTCTTTCCTACTAGAGGCTGTCCCTAAGTTTATGTGTATATTTCCAATGGTTATTTCTTCATAAATAATTTTGTAGTGTGTTGATACAACAACCTATGTTTCTGTAGCCTAGCTACAAAATCATTGCTTATGTAGACGATACTAAAACATTCCCACAAATTATTTAGCTTGTATTATAGAGAAGGACAAAACCTAAGCATACGTGTATTAAAAATTATCTCTGACATCAAAAGTAGGTTCAATAGCTAAAGTGCAGCAATTATTACAGCCATAGTGAGTCATGGCATGGCCTGTAGATCTGATTTCAAAATCAGTTAATGCACGTGACCTAGTGAGCAACCACACCAGGTTTACTACAGTCAGAGGATGGAGACTTGTCACAACTGGACTTCTGGAAATCTCTTCTTCTTTCAAGGCTCTTATGTAATAACTTTTTAAAAATAGGGCTTTTATTCCATCATCTGTATTTTATTTCCTTCATAAGAAAAATATAATAGATCCAGCAAAAAGAAACTAAGTAGCCTTATAAATCAAAAGTTATGACAACATTGTTTTTACGTAAATTTGACTTGAATGTCTTTTTAAAGAAAAGAATGACAAGAAATGAAGAAGATTCCTCCTCATTAAAAACACAAGTAATGCATGGTAGAAAATAATTGAAGGAAGAGAAGAGAAAATAATGAAGTATTTACGTAATAGGGGTAGGAAAGTAAATTAATGTTGAAAGAAAAATATTGTTGATTTTTTTAAGTATTGTTCAGGAGAGTCAATACGGAGAAGCAGTATGGCATGGAAGTTAATAATCAGGGTTAAAATGATCACTTCCTGGCTTAAGACATAAAATCTGTCAAACATTGGTAGTCATAATCCTGTCTCATAGATATTTTGAGGATTTATGTGCAAATACATAAAAACTGCTTTAAAAGAGATTGGGCACATGGTTATTGCTCATTAAATGTTAGCTATTAGTATTTGTTAAAATGCCCTGAATGCTTAATTTTAGAGGGGCAAAAGTGGTAATCAAGAATGTTGACCCTGGGTTATATATTTTCTGAGACTATAAGGTCTCCACTTAAATGGATGCATAGGAAATGGTGTTCTAAGGAAAACTCAGCTTTCAAGAATATTGAGAAATAATGCTGAGGCATGACAATATATGGGGTTTGGGGTTCCCTTTATAATCATGTGGGAGTTAGAGAGGCCACAGTGTTTATATTTTTGTGGGCAGCGGAAGTGTTGAGCTGTGTGGCAAAGACAAAGAAGCTCAGAGCCCTGTGGTGATGGCAGCACATGGTAGGGACCTGTTCTTTAGGCATTGACCAAGGAAAACATGCACGTTGATCAGCATCATTAATTTCCTCTCCAGTATTCTTTTGGAGAATAGTGGCCATTTGAACTTTACAGAATGCATCTGAAGCCAGGAAGAAATGTGCTTTGATTAGGAGCGGAGCCAAACATTTCCCTTGATCCGTAGGTGTTTGTCACGGAGACGGACTCTATGGCAGTTCGGACACAGAGCGAATAAGCCTGAGGGAATGTAGTCTCTGGTGGAGACCAGTTCTGACCAAGTTAAGTCTGTATTCAGTGTCTGGTCAGCACTCTGCTTACTGGCCCTGAAACTTTCCAAGTCTCGGTATCTCCCTCCGGAGAGGGAGTTAGTAATAGTATCCTCTTCGTATCATTTTGGGATGATTAAATGAGTTAATGGATGTAAAGCACTTAAAACAGTGATGGAATATTGTAAGCTGTTGATAAATAAAGCATGTTCCAATTTTATTTTCTTTCCTTTTAAAAAATCAGTGTAAATCATAACAAATGCAACTCTCAGATGCCACCAGAGAACTACAAACATATGAAATATAAACTTTTCAGAACAATCAGAAGAGTACTGTGCCAAAAAGAGTACTGTGCTTACCTTCCAAAGACTTCTGTCTTAATCCTGCCTCCACTTCTAAATTTGACTCTGATTTTGAGCTAGTAACTTGAACTCTTCCAGCTTCAGTCTCCTTATCTGTGAAACATCAATTGCCGTGTATGCCTATCTGTTGTACTTCCTAAAGGGCTATTAGGGCAAAAGAGACTTATACACTGTTAAAGCTGTATTTATTAAATATACTTGAGTAAATGTAATATCATTATTAGGAATTACTATTAAATTGAAATATTTAATCCCTCTTATCTCTACCTGAGTAGTGGAGATGGTAAGCAAACTACTAGATTAATAAATGTTAACTAATTGAGATGCATAGCTGAGTAAAAATTACTGAAGTATGCTATAAGAAAATTTCCTTTTTTATATATTATATATTTATATATTAAATTTACATGATGCTTTATAATTTTATTTCTACTGAAATTTCATTGATTTTCTGACTATCTTTACAAATGTAAGGGGTTTGTATTGTTGTGAATAGACGATCCCCAAAGAACGAACTATTTAAAGAGAAAATACACAGGATAAATAATGCTCTTCTTGTCTATTTATAATCCTGTTGGTAGCTTCTTGTAAAGGTTTTGTAATAATGTCTTACACTATCTGTGAAATGTCAGTGGTAGTGTTTAGGATAGTATAACTTTTACTTAATTCTTCCTCTGAGTTCTATAGGAGACAGGAATAGTAAATATTCAGGTATTTTTAGGATAAAGGAAATTTTCTTTCTAGGAAGCACTTCCGAATTGGCTATCTGCCTTTTTCACAGGAATTGCCAGAAATCTCAGCAAGAAAAGGGTGCCAATATATTAATTTGAAGAAAATTATTTGGTATATATATATATATATATATATATTTTTTTTTTTTTTTTTTTTTTTTTTTTTTTGCGGTACGCGGGCCTCTCAGTGTTGTGGCCTCTCCCGTTGCGGAACACAGGCTCCGGACGTGCAGGCTCAGCAGCCATGGCTCAGGGGCCCAGCCGCTCCGTGGCATGTGGGATCCTCCCGGACCGGGGCACGAACCCGTGTCCCCTGCATCCGCAGGCGGACTCTCAACCACTGCGCCACCAGGGAAGCCGTGGTATATTTTTCTGAGCTGATTTCAATGTAAGTCTTAACTGTAGACATTAATTCTGATTACAGGAGAAAAGAACAAGAACATTAAAAAGAGTAGATTCTACAAATCACACTTTTTTTTTTTAACATCTTTACTGGAGTATAATTGCTTTACAATGCTGTGTTAGTTTCTGCTGTATAACAAAGTTAATCAACTATACATATACATATATCCCCATATCCCCTCCCTCTGCGTCTCCCACCCACCCTCCCTATTCCACCCCACTAGGTGAACACAAAGCACCGAGCTGATCTCCCTGTGCTATGCAGCTGCTTCCCAGTAGCTATCTGTTTTACATTTGGTAGTGCATATATGTCAATGCTACTCTTTCACTTCGTCCCAGATTACCCTTCCGCCTCCCCGTGTCCTCATGTACATTCTCTACATCTGCGTCTTTATTCCTGTCCTGCTCCTAGGTTCTTCAGAACCATTTTTTTTTTAAGATTCCATATATATGTGTTAGCATACGGTATTTGTTTTTCTCTTTCTCACTTACTTCACTCTGTATGACAGACTCTAGGTCCATCCACCTCGCTACAAATAACTCAATTTCATTTCTTTTTATGGCTGAGTAATATTCCATTGTCTATATGTGCCACATCATCTTTATCCGTTCATCTGTCGATGGACACTTAGGTTGCTTCCCTGTCCTGGCTATTGTAAATAGAGCTGCAGTGAACATTGTGGTACATGACTCTTTTTGAATTATGGTTTTCTCAGGGTCTGTGCTCAGTAGTGGGATTGCTGGGTTGTATGGTAGTTCTATTTTTAGTTTTATAAGGAAACTCCATACTGTTCTCCATAGTGGCTGTATCAATTTACATTCCCCAAAACAGTGCAAGAGGGTTCCCTTTTCTCCACACCCTCTCCAACATTTATTGTTTGTAGATTTTGATGATGGCCATTCTGACTTGTGTGAGGTGATACCTCATTGTAGTTTTGATTTGCATTTCTCTAATGATTACTGATGTTGAGCATTCTTTCATGTGTTTGTTGGCAATCTGTATATCTTCTTTGGAGAAATGTCTGTTTAGGTCTTTGCCCATTTTTGGATTGGGTTGTTTGTTTTTTTGATATTGAGCTTCATAAGCTGCTTATATATATTGGAGATTATCCTCTGCCAGTTGCTTTATTTGAAAATATTTTCTCTCATTCTGAGGGTTGTCTTTTCATCCTGTTTATGGATTCCTTTGCTGTGCAAAAGCTTTTAAGTTTCATTAGGTCCCATTTGTTTTTTGTTTTTTTTATTTCCATTTCTCTAGGAGTTGGGTCAAAAAGGATCTTGCTGTGATTTATGTCATAGAGTGTTCTGCCTATGTTTTCCTCTAAGAGTTTTATAGTGTCTGGCCTTACATTTAGGTCTTTAATCTATTTTGAGTTTATTTTTGTGTATGGTGTTAGGGAGTGTTCTAATTTCATTCTTTTACATGTAGCTGTCCAGTTTTCCCAGCACCACTTATTGAAGAGGCTGTCTTCTCTCCATTGTATATTCTTGCCTCCTTTATCAAAGATAAGATTACCATATGTGTGTGGGTTTATTTCTGGGCTTTCTATCCTTCTCCATTGATCTATAGTTCTGTTTTTGTGCCAGTACCATACTTTCTTGATTACTGTAGCTTTGTAGTATAGCCTGAAGTCAGGGAGCCTGATTTCTCCCAGTCCGTTTTTCTTTCTCAGGATTGCTTTGGCTATTCGGGGCTTTTGTGTTTCCATAGAGATGGTGAAATTTTTTGTTCTAGTTCTGTGAAGAATGCCTTGATAGTTTGATAGTGATTGCATTGAATCTGTAGATTGCTTTAGGAAGTATAGTCGTTTTCACAATGTTGATTCTTCCAATCCAAGAACATGGTATGTCTCTCCATCTGTTTGTATCATCTTTGTATCATCATCTGTGTCTTATAGTTTTCTGCATATAGGTCTTTTGTCTTCTTAGGTAGGTTTACTCCTAGGTATTTTATTTTTTTGTTGCAATGGTCAATGGGAGTGTGTCCTTAATTTCTCTTTCAGATTTTTCATCATTAGTATATAAGAATGCAAGAGATTTCTGTGCATTAATTTTGTGTCCTGCTGCTTTACCAAATTCATTGATTAGCTCCAGTAGTTTTCTGGTAACATCTTTAGGATTCTGTATGTATGGTATCATGTCATCTACAAACAGTGACAATTTTACTTCTTCTCTTCCAATTTGAATTCCTTTAGTTCTTTTTCTTCTCAGATTGCTGGTGCTAAAACTTCCAAAACTATGTTGAATAATAATGGTGAGAGGGGGAAACCTTGTCTTGTTCCTGATCTTAGTGGAAATGGTTTCAGTTTTTCACCATTGAAAACGATGCCTGTGGGTTTGTCATTTCTGGCCTTTATTACGGTGAGGTAAGTTCCCTCTATGCCTGCTTTCTGGAGGATTTTTATCGTAAAGGTGTGTTGAATTTTGTCAAAAGCTTTTCTGCATCTATTGAGATAATCATATGGTTTTTCTCCTTCAATTTGTTAATATGGTGTATCAGATTGATTGATTTGCGTATATTGAAGAATCCTTGCATTCCTGGGATAAACCCCACTTGATCATGGTGTAGGATCCTTTCAATGTGCTGTTGTATTCTGTTTGCTAGTATTTTGCTGAGGATTTTTGCATCTAAGTTCATCAGTGATATTGGCCAGTAATTTTCTTATTTTGTGACATCTTTTTCTGGTTTTGGTATCAGGGTGATGGTGGCCTCATAGAATGAGTTTGGGAGTGTCCTCCCTCTGCTATATTTTGGAAGAGTTTGAGAAGGGTAGGTGTTAGCTCTTCTCTAAATGTTTGGTAGAATTCACTGTGAAGCCATCTGGTCCTGGGCTTTTGTTTGTTGGAAGATTTTTAATCACAGTTTCAATTTCAGTGATTATAATTGGTCTGTTTATATTTTCTATTTCTTCCTGGTTCAGTCTTGGAAGGTTATGCTTTTCTAAGAATTTGTGCATTTCTTCCAGGTTGTCCATTTTATTGGCATGTAGTTGCTTGTCATATTCTCTCATGATCCTTTGTATTTCTGCAGGGTCAGTTGATACTTCTCCTTTTTCATTTCTAATTCTATTGATTTGAGTCTTCTCCCTTTTTTTCTTGGTGAGTCTGGCTAATGGTTTAGCAATTTTGTTTATCTGCTCAAAGAACCAGCTTTTAGTTCTATTGATCTTTGCTATTATGTCCTTCATTTATTTTTCATTTATTTCTGATCTGATCTTTATGATTTCTTTCCTTCTGCTAACTTTGGGTTTCTTTTGCTCTTCTTTCTCTAATTGCTTTAGGTGTAAGGTTATGTTGTTTATTTGAGATGTTTCTTGTTTCTGGACATCGGATTGTATTGCTATAAACTTCCCTCTTAGAACTGCTTTTGCTGCATCCCATAGGTTTTTGGTTGTTGTGTTTTCATTGTCATTTGTTTCTAGGTATTTTTGGATTTCCTCTTTGATTTCTTCAGTGATATGTTGGTTATTTAGTAGTATATTGTTTAGACTCCATGTGTTTTTATTTTTTACAGATTTTTTCCTGTAATGGATATCTAGTCTCATAGCGTTATGGTCGGAAGAGATACTTGATACGATTTCACTTTTCTTAAATTTACCAAGGCTTGATTTGTGACTCAAGATATGATCTATCCTGGAGAATGGTCCATGAGCACTTGGAAGAAAGTGTATTCTGTGGTTTTTGGATGGAATGTCCTATAAATATCAATTAAGTCCATCTTGTTCAATGTATCATTGAAAGCTTGTGTTTCCTTATTTATTTTCATTTTGGATGATCTGTTCGCTGGTGAAAGTGTGGTGTTAAAGTCCCCTACTATGATTGTGTTACTGTCGATTTCCCGTTTTATGGCTGTTAGCATTTGCCTCATGTATCGAGGTGCTCCTGTTTTGGGTGCATAAATATTTACAATTCTTATATCTTCTTGGATTGATCCCTTTATCATTATGTAGTGTCCTTTTTTGTCTCTTGGAACAGTCTTTATTTTAAAGTCTATTTTGTCTGATATGAGGATTGCTACTCCAGCTTTCTTTAGTTTTCCATTTGCACGGAATATCTTTTTCCATCCTCTCACTTTCAGTCTGTATGTGTTCCTAGGTCTGAAGTTGGTCTCTTTTAGGCAGCATATATATGGGTCTTGTTTTTGTATCTATTCAGCCAGTCTATGTCTTTTGGTGGGAGCATTTAATACATTTACATTTAAGGTAGTTATCAATATGTATGTTCCTATTACCATTTTCTTAATTGCTTTGGGTTTGTTATTGTAGGTCTTTTCTTTGTCTTTTGTTTCCTGCCTAGAGAAGTTCTTTTAGCACTTGTTTTAAAGCTGGCTTGGTGGTGCTGAATTCTCGTAGCTTTTGCTTGTCTGTAAAGGTTTTAATTTCTCCATCAAATCTGAATGAGATCCTTGCTGGCTAGAGTAAACTTGATTGTAGGTTTTTGCCTTCTGGCTTGCAGAGTTTCTGCTGAAAGATCAGCTGTTAAACTTATGGGGATTCCCCTGTATGTTATTTTTTGCTTTTCCCTGCTGCTTTTAGTATTTTTTCTTTGTATTTAATTTTTGATATTTTGATTAATATATGTCTTGGCATGTTTCTCCTTGGATTTATCCTGTATGGGACTCTGTGCTTCCTGTACTTGATTGACTATTTCCTTTCCCATATTAGGGAAGTTTTCAACTATAATCTCTTCAAATATTTTCCCAGCCCCTTTTTTTTCTCTTCTTCTTCTGGGACCGATGTAATTCGAATGTTGATACATTTAATGTTGTCCCAGAGGTCTCTGAGACTGTTCTCAATTCTTTCCATTCCTTTTTTGCACAATGTTTTTAGGTAGAGTCATGCTAGCTCACAGATCAGCTATACACACCACTGCAAAAAATGTAGAGGAAGCAAACAATATCTTCACAAAGGGGAATTACAAAAAAATTGGATCAAGAGAAAAATTGTGATAAATAAGAGAAGATCTGACAATAATTTTTAAAATACATCTGGGAGACATAATTACCTCTATCATTCATTATTCTCCCTCACAGGTTCCCACCCTGCTGAGGAGTAAAGAAACCTCCATTTGTCCAAATCTCTTCTGTTTTAAATGGTTTCATTTCACTTTCCGTATTCAGTCTACTCTAAAATTAACCACAGATGGTTAATGACTGCACTTTAAGTAAAAGCTCTGCACATTCAGAGATTAGCTCAAGGTTTCTGAAGAGTGTTTCTTCCTGGGTTCTTGTAGTGGGGAGGGGTGCCCGTAACCGATTGATGCCATTATGCTGTTCATAGGCTTCTGCAGTGATTGTGTAGCTTGTCTGCCCGATAATTGCATATCCTGCTGGCAACTGAGGCTAAAACCTGTAGCTGGTGACTATTGGATCCTTTCTCTCTTGCCTGTATTTTAACTCCTTGAACATTGTTGGCATAATTATTTTAAAATCTGGTTCTGGGAAGTCTAATATTTGGGTTCCCAATGGGTAGGGTGGCCAGATAAAACACAGAATGCCTAGCTGAATTTGAATCTCAGCTAAACATCAAATGGAATTTTTAGTCAACAGTGAATAATTTTGGGGTGTAAGTATGTCCCAAATATTTCATGGGATATTCACTGTTTATCTGAAATTCAAATATAACAGGATATCTTCTATTACATTTGCTATAAATGATCCCTTTACCCCGAGTTTATATTTATGTCTCTTTATCCTTTTGATTTGTATTATTGTATTGCATTGTCTTCTCTCCTCAGGTATATTGCTTTTTTTTTTTTTTTTTTAACACTGTATGATACACATTGTATCTACAGAATTGTTTGTAGAAATAGCATGGTCTCATATGAAGTTATCCTCTCTCAAAATACTATCTTTTTGTTTCTGCCAGGCACTTTGAGATGCTAACAATCCAGAATCAACTTAATCAAATATCAAGGATTGAGTAGATTTAAATCTGAGCCTCAGTTCTTGTGAGTTCCATCTTCTTATTGATCATATTTACCTCAAATCAAGGTGAGTTCACCAGATTACCATCTCAGAACTCCAGTTTCTGCCCCCCCCCATAGCAGGACTGTTAAAAGTGTTTTTCAGCCTCTCAGCTTCTGTGCTACTTCCTCTTGAGTCAGAAAATACTTAAAAGAAGCCCTACACTTGCTCCCACATAGGGTTTCATCCTCCCATAGATCCTGACTGGTGATTCTTCACAATCTTATTATTTCTTTTGTGCCTTCAAGTAGGTGTTTGTGTCTAGGTTTTTAAATTGTTCTCAGCAGGAGGTTTAGTGTAAATCGTAGTCTTTCTTTACTGAAACAAAATCTGATTGTTATTAATAAATGCCTCTTAAGGATGAGAGGCAAAATTGTATGAAAGTAAAGGGGAATATAAATAAAAGTGGTGTTCCTTTCTTGACCATCCGAAAATACATCATGTAAGAGATGGTGTCTGATTTAGTGCTACATGTTCCCCTCTTATCCAGTCTTGAAAGGGCAGTGCAGAATATCAGACAAATCCTATTCATATACAGGTTTCAGACTCCGGAGGCACCCATTATAGAAATTTTCAAAAGATTTTGTTTTTTAAAATCCTTTCATAATTCCTGAACCATTAACTTGGGATGTTTTAAATATCTCCAGAAAGGGCAGTGCATTTGTTATTCTTTCAGCTGGTTTGTTAATGAGGAGGCAGTGTTTATAAGGATTTTGGTTAATTCTCTTGAACCTGGTTGAGTGAATTGTCTTTGTTACAATAGTAATTGATTGCATCTACTCTACAAATGGTTGTTTTATATCTCTTATGAATTGTCGATTTTACTTTCATTAATATGCTGTGAGCATAAGTTTTTGTTTTTATATATCATGTTGTTTTTTAGCTTTTTGTAAAGGTTTTCTATATAATCACTAATACTCTGAAATTTTAGTTGCATGGAAGGGAATAGAGCAACTTTTAAATCCAAATCTTACTTAAAGATAGTGAGTGTCTTGAAACAATCTAAGCATGTTTATACTCATATTAAATATAAACGTGAAATTTAGAAATGCTTCTATTCTTAAAAATAATTTATCCATGAGTTGAAGCAATGCTATGTGTCCATGTATCAAAATAAAGCAATGAAAAACAAATCAAGCTATGCCTCATTAATCTGACAAAAGCATTACCAAGTATCTTTCATCAAAATTCAGACATTTCCTCTCAAACCAATAATTTAATTGAAATGTTTACTATATAAAACTCAGATTACCATCTTCAAAGAGAACAAAGTATTAATATTTGAGTGTTACTATTTAATATTCCATTAAAAATATGAACAGATTATATTATCATTTGAAAGCAGTATAATAGTTTCACACAAAGAAAAAAGCACCGAGATTTGAATGCAAAATTCATATTGTAGCTTCTAGCTAATGATAAGCATAGTAACCTTAAAGAAGCAGAAAATTCCAGAAATAAACACAATAAAAATAATAACCATCAAAATGCCTATCATACCCTAAGCATTGGGTTAAGAAATAATACCATTTGTCTGTCTGACAGAAGGTATGTTTCTGGTAATAAGTTTTAGAAGCCGAGAGCAAGATCATTATTTATCAAAAAATAGATTTGTTTTTCAAGCCCCATTGGTAGAAATGACTAAACTTTTAGTTAGGAAGATACAAGAAGTTATTTCTCGTAAGTTAAATGATCTTCAAACACAAGTAAATAAGAGGGAATCAGTTGAAGCCTAAACATCCCACATCCTGTTAGCCTCATCCCCACTGTAAATTTCCATTTCCTAAAATATCCAGTGTTAGGGTGGTGATTTTTAAAAGGAAATTTTGGAAGCAGATTTTTTGGGTTCTAACAGTGATTCTACCTGTTACTGAATGTGTGTACTTGGGCCAGTTACTTGATATCTCATGACCCCAGTTATCCCATATATTAAATAGAATGTTTTTGAGGATTAAAAGGCACATTAAATGTAAAGAATTGAAAAGAATGGCTGGCATATAATTAGATTTAACTGCTAGGATTACTTATAATAACTGTTATTAATCGAATATCTGTAAAACTCTAACCATTGAATTAGTATGGAATTCAGTCTTTTTCTAAGATTTAATTCCAGATATCATCCTTAGGAACTCCAGGGTAACTTATACGTGTCATTGAATCAGTCCTTCCCCTGTTCACCTGCGATAACAGGAAATCACATGTCCTGATTAGGCTGGTTTCATATCCCTTCATCATTCTGGCCTCATTCTCAGGGCAGACCAGGAAAGCCATTACCCCTGCAAGCCCATCATGGTTTCCTCATCATGGCCACTTCTCTGTGCTTACTTGTGCAGATCAAGATTTCCCCTTTTGCTATGAGGAATTATGCTCTTTTCAGTATAACGTTCAGTGAGGGTCACAGAGGTGTACCTTGTGATATAGCTTTTTATAATTAACCTTCCTCAAGTCCTAACTGTGGCACTAATATTCAGATGGGCACTTGTCTTCTTTTTTGTTTGGGGGACAGGGAGCTCTTTCTGCATTAGCTGCATGCTGATTAGAGAATCAACACTTGATTTCTGTGTCCTAGGCTCTAAAGGTGAAATTGATTACCTGCAGAGAACCGTTTTCCATATGGTGAGTTTTCCCTTGGGAACTACTGTTACTCGTCATTCCTTTCTATATCTGACTGAGAATGTGTCAGACAAGTTTAAGTAAGGACGTGTTTGAATATCAGTTTATTTTACTCTACAGTTAGTGCTCTAATGGGGGAAAATGATATCCCATCGTGTAGCCTCCAAGTCCCAAATCCCAGTGGTTGTATTTGGGGAGGGAAGGCTGCTGAAGGAAGGCAGTTAACTCTTCCTGCTTAAGTACCAGGTTCCTGACAAGCCAAACTGCCTTGTTAAATAAGTACATGCATGGTATATTGCATTTTATAGATTTGAGCATTAACACATTTTAATATAGAAATAATTACTTAAATATTTAGGATATGATGTATATGTTTTCAAGTTTTACAACAAACCTGCATCCTGGCTTAAGAATCTCCTATGAAATGATATTCTGCTTGTTTTTGGCTATGATATATAACTTTACCATGGAGAAATTTTGGAGGTTTTTGTGAGCACAGTTAGTAAGTGATTTTCATTCTTTATGCAATTTTACTACATTTCACAGTGCAACTGAAACTTCAGTCCTACTTTTACTATTAAAATTCACACATTAGAAACATGATTCGCAGAATCACAATGGGTAAGTTATCACATTAAATACTGTATAACTAGAACATTATAGGTTTATTTTCAGTTTTCATTTTATCTTAAAATACAGTTTCCATCTTTTGATATGAGCAATTATTATCCAGAAAGAAGAGTTTAAACTGGACTTAGGAAATGATGTAGAAAAAAGTACATCTGGGCTTGTGATACTAAGAAATTAAATTATTCCATAAGGTCCTATTCTTCTGTTATTAGAAAAGAGTCATTAATGTCTATAAACATCTGATGGGGGGAAGGACTTTAAAAGGAGCCCATAGATTAATCAGCATGCATTATTTTATTGAGAGCAGTGTGTAAGTGCAATTAGCACTTGAATAAAATGTGAATCAAAATTGGAAAAAAGACTCACTTAAAAATTAACTGTATTTACTACAAGGAAATTCAAATCTTTATTCCTTATTTGCTTTTATTTACTAACTGTGGTGAGAAGTGACTACTAGTAGTATATTTTCAGATACATTATTACAGCTTTAAATAGAAATGTATATATTTTAATTCCTTTTATTTTCTATAGGTGGACTACATTTAACTTTAAAATGGATGCTATGAATGTAAGAAAGGTATAAGAAATAGCAGGTGTTTCGATGAATCTCAGTACTAGTTAGAAAAAATGAAAAGTAGAACATTACCTGGTTTTTTTCAAGTGTGTAATATATGTATATGTATGTATGATGCATATATGTCGACAGTTAGATTGATAGACAGACAGGCAGATAGATACTTTGCTTTGAGTCCTGGTAGGCTCTGAAACTAAGAGTTTTGTTCTTATAGTCTCCTCTAATGTTTATACTGTAATCTATGAAAAATACCTTCTTACAAGAACCTATTAATTTTAATTTAAATTTGTTGAATTTTTTACAAGTAAATTATTTATAATTTATATTCATTCCTGAATTAATTCAAAGTAATTTACTGTGTGCCTGTACATAGTAGGTACTCTATTATCTATTACTACTACTAAAATAACAATATAGCATGCTCAGGAGGTCAGAATCCTTGAGTGATTTTATATATATACATATATATATATACACACACACACACACACATACACACACACATACACACACACACACACATATATGCCCAAATAAAAATATATACAAAGAGCTATGGTTAAAAAGTCCAGAGAGCCACTAGCTGAAGCCAGGAAGAAAGGTTTAAACTATTTGCTCCTTGGGCTGAGCTTTGAATTATGGAAAACCTACTTTACATACAAATATATCCTGGTTTGGTAATAGTTTTTGTTACAGAAAAATTACATACACACTATTTTTTTAAACTATCTTCAGTAAGACTAACTAACCAGAGACATCATGAGAAAGCCTCTATTTTTATATTTCCTTTGTGTGTATTTTGCTCAAAATTGTTGAAGCAAATGACATCACTAAGCCAGATCTGCAAGTTAGAACTGTTAATGTCAAGACTTCTGGGGTACAAGCAAGGCAAAACAATCCATCATTTTTAATGCTCTCTGAAGACAGATTACATAGTAATCAATAGTGATAGTTCCTCAGAAGAATGATGCAATGGGGAAACTCTTTACACGTTCATTGGCCCGTGTAGCAGAACTACATTTTCATTATTTCACATAAATGGCTGACATGACATCCAGGAATAAAGACCGCCCAGTCATCAGCAAAGGGCCTCATAAAGCTGAACCTACAGAATACTAACTACATAGAAATCTGCTCGTGAACAATAATGACTCATTTTAAAATAGGAGCTGATTGCTTCTGACATAGTGGGGAGTTCAGGTCTTTTATCATTACTGTTTTATTCCACTAAGCTCTCATTACATCATCAGAAAAGAAAGTCAATACTGACTTTACCAATAAGGTTCAAGAAAAATATCAAGAATAATATACCTATCCGTCCTCATCTTAAACAGAATTGCTGAATGTAATAGGATATAAAAATGACTTAGAGGCAACAGGAGTCAAAGTCAAATCAGTCCCTGATTCTTTCTTAAATGACTTTACTTGGAGAGGAGTAAACAACTGTGCTGATTATTTATCATATGTTCTCTCCCAGGATCTTTTCTTTTTCTTGATCTTTTCTCTTTATTACTTTTCATATCATCAGACCCCAGAAGCTGCTAGGAAATGATGGGCAACGTCAGGATTCAAGTGCTGTGATCCATAATAGTGATTTGGGAGGAATCTACATAGTCCCTATTTCTTGCCTCAAAGTTTACAAAGAGTTAAAAAAACAAAAGCTTAAGCATAGAAAGAGAGACAGTCTGTAAAGACATTTAACAGTTTTAGCAGAACATGAAGTTACCTTAAAAACAAGTAGTGATAATTGGTTAATTAGAAGTAGAAGATTGACTAGGTATTAAGCGATTTCTGGGAATAAAGCAGAACATAAAGGAATAAAAGCTGAGCTATAAAGATAATTCTCCTTTTAATGTATCCAGTTCAAAAAATATTGGTGATCTTTTAGATTTTAAGAAATAGTGCTGGGGCTTCCCTGGTGGTGCAGTGGTTGAGAGTCCGCCTGCCGATGCAGGGGACGCGGGTTCGAGCCCTGGTCCGGGAGGATCCCACATGCCGCGGAGCGGCTGGGCCCGTGAGCCATGGCAGCTGAGCCTGCGCGTCCGGAGCCTGTGCTCCGCAGCGGGAGAGGCCACAACAGTGAGAGGCCTGCGTACCGCAAAAAAAAAAAAAAAAAGAAATAGTGCCATGTAGAAAATAGTCGAAGCAATTAAAAGAGGATCATTACAGAGCAGCATGAATAGTTTGCTTTATTCACTGGTGATCCACCAATTTAAAAAATGCGGAATAGAAAAGATTTAAGTGTTTACATTCTCTAAGCTGATATTATTAATAGCTCAAAATTCTATTTATTTAAATAGTTGCAGTAATCAGTGTTAAGGGGATGAGCTGTTTCATGATTTTGGGTTTTTTTTATCTCTTTACAAAGAAGAATCCCTCTATATGTCCTAAAGTTTTAATTATTCATTCATTGTTAATTTTTAATTTCTAACTTGGGTAAAGTCAAATTAACTCTTTTTGGTGTATGTGTTTTGACTAATGCATAGAGTCATGTTAGCTGCACCATAATCAAGATACAGAGGAGTGCCATCATTCCAAAGAGACTCCATCGTATTGTCTGTCCCTTTGTAGCCAAACCATCCTCCCCCCACTTAAACCTTCTCAACTGCTGAAACGTTCTCTGTCCTTATGATTTTGCCTTTGCCGTGTTCTATAAATGTAATCATATAGTATATAAGCTTTTGAATTTGGATTCTTTCACTTTGAATAATGAATTTGAGATTTACCTATGTTCCTGATATTTCCCTTTTATTCTGAGTAGTGTTCCATTGTATATATATATCAGTGGTTTGGTTCATCATTTTCCTATTGGGAAACATATGGACTGTTTCTAGTTTTTTGCAATTTTCAGTGAAGCTGCTGGAACATTCACATGTAGGTTTCCATGGTGAGAAGGTACAAGCATAGGCTCTCATTCAACCCATGTTGGTTTACTCACTGCTGTTGGAAAATACTTAACAGGCTAGCAACAGAGTGTAAAGCTGATTCCTTTTATGTCACCATCTCTTGAAGGCATCAGTCAACCACCTGACTACATTAGATTATCTGTCCTTAGTGATGTAGGAATTCATCTTTGGTGCAATGTACATGTATTCTGGGTATGGATTTGTCTTTTTGCTCTATGGGGCCTTAGCCAGTAATATTATCTGAGAGTTTACCAAGTTTTTGATCTACTATCATGGAATCTCACATAACATTTCACTGGACCAAGAGACATACTCTACATAAAAGGAGATGCAGCAGTAAGGATATGACCATGAAATTAACTGGACCTATTCTGTGCTGCAGCACTCAGAAACTGCCACTCTGGAGAGGATAATGAAATGGCCTCATGAGATACCAACTTGGTGATGAAACTCTGCAGTGTTGGAGTGTCATCCTCCATAATAAGTTTATACTCTAAATGAACAATCATTGTTTTGTTTTGTTTTGTTTATTTTACATGGTCTGTGGACTTAGGGATAGAATACTTGGATATGAGAATTTAAAGGAGTAAGTGGGAAGGGCCCAACTTATGTCACTCCCAGAAGCTTACTTGGATAAATTTGTGTTACTCTGGACCCTGCAGATTTAAAGGGCTTCCAGAGGAAAAATGCTTTTAGTAGATGACAGAGAAAAAGTCTCATTACGTTTCAAGCTCTGTCTATCCATTTACTTAGTTCATTGTTAACCTAGAGAATAAAAAGCAAGAAAGAAATTTGACGTGATCACCAGGTTATTGTAGGGCTGCTGCTAACCAATGCAGAAGTGTATGTTTGGTACCCAGTTATCCAGTGGGGCCTCCCTTGGTACTTCCTTGCTCTGCTTTTACAGTAGAAGGACATTACAGTAAGAAGCACAGCATGATAATGGCATAATGACCAGGGCTTAGACCTTTCAGAAGTGAGCGCCAGGGAGAATCCCACAAGACCAGCAGAGATGCTGGTTGAGAGTTCGGAAAATCTAAATGCATTGTAGAGGAGGAAGGTGATGAGTATTAGTTGTGGTGGTCTTAGAATCAGCTGCAGTGGTGGGAGTTGTGCTGCGTGTCACTAAGTGGCCTCTTGTCAGTGTTTCCTGAAATAGACCCACCAAAAGGCTGCAGGGGATGGAGCTGCTGGAGGAGTTACATTGCTCGTCTGAACTGCTCATCTAGGGACTGCTGTACAAGGCAGATACAGACGGGTCTTTCATATTTATTTTATCCTTCTACTTTGTTCTCTGTTTGATTGATCCCTGATTTCTGAATTAGTTATAATGAGGGTTAGGGAATGAGGGTGTTGATATTCTTCTCCTATACCTGAGAAAGTGTTTTCTGAAAGAGAGGATTTCAGAAGACTTTTGGAGTTTCTAGGTCTTCTAGTTACTTCCAAGTGTCATCTTTCTGAATTTTGAGATTGTATTTTTTCCTCCATAAGTGACCTACGCATGTACAAGACCTGGTGACGTTATAATTCTGTTGCCATTATAACTCAGCAGCTTTAAACCAAAATCTTGATTTTCCTCAAGGTACAATTACTGATACAGTCTTGGCTACAGATGAAGATACAGTCTTGCAGAATGGTCACAAAAAGATTTCCAGAGTGTGTGTGTGTGTGTGTATGTATTTTAATAACTTAAGGATATAATGTAGAGATTGAACTTGTTTTTCTCTACCTTTCTGATTCTAACTCAATACACAGTTTTATAGCTAGTCAATCCCTAGTGCCCTGTGCTCAGTGAATGCATGACCTCAGATGAGCTAAGGCAAAAAAAGGTATCTTTCACATACTTTCCCATTGTGTAATATGAATGTCACTACCATTTGCCTCATCTCAGATAACCGTTTCCAGGTGTATGACACTTTAGTGAAGTTTTGTGATAATAATTTCTGTAAGAGTTGGTGTACTTTGATTAAAAACATTAGAAATCAGCCTTAGCTCTTTAAGCAAATTGGTCTGAAAAGATCCTAAATAGATTACAAGATTGTAGGAACAGTTTACCAAGATTTTATGAGGGGCACAAATAGCATACTTCTGTGATTTCTGAACCAGACGTTTATGGTTATCTCTAGAAAACTGGCAGCAGTGAACCTTCTCCTACAAAATTCTGTCCTTTTTTTTTTGTTATCAATTAAAATTCCTAATGGGAACAGCAGTGTTACACTGGCTTTTTGGGGCAGTTAGAATTTATAGAGCCTAGGGGATTTTTAATTTTTTAAATGAGGTGCTTTAAGCATTTTTGTAGGTCATGTATCGAGTAGAGGAAAAGATTTGATGTTATACGTAACAGAGGAGTTAACTGAAATGGTAGGTTCAGTTCATGTGTAATACATCCTGCAACTAGGATCACACCCTTTATTTGTAAGACATATTGCTGTTTAATATCTCCACCTCCTAAGTGCTACAAAATACGTTTTCTTTAATCCACTTGGTTTATTTAACGGTACAGGATTTTGGACTTTTAAAAACTGAGTTAACCAATTTTTAGTTACCTAATAATTTAAAAACATGAACCAATGAGTGTGTTAATACAGTTAATGCACATTGCTGATCATGTTGATGTTGCACATAAAAATTTTTAGACTTCTATTCTGTGACCGTTAGCTCAATGATGTTTACTTCTTGTTGATACGTTATTTTGAGTTCAACCATTGATTCTCCATGTTAATCCTGAGCAAATTACTTTACTCTCTAAACATAGATATTCACATCTGGATGATATGGATAACAATGGCTCTGGCTCACAAAGTTTGAAGGAATGAATCGATAACGAGTTTTGAATCAGGATGGTGCATTTATTAACCGAATGTGCATTAGTAAATTAAGTTCTTTGAGCCATATGTCCCTTATTTATATACTGAAAATCTTAACAGTGGTTAAAATGAAATAATGTTTCAAGTAAAATGCTTAGATTAACACAGTGTCTGTTACAGTAATTTGTTGCTGTAATTGTTATCATCACTCTGCAAGAATCTATTTGGTTGAGCAAATCCAGATTCTACTTTTTCTTGTAGTGAGCAAAGTTGTCAAAACGGTAAAAATCAAAGTGGGAATTTATCATTTTAAGTCAAAATTTCAAAACAGGTGTTTCCTCAGATGTGTGTTGTAAACATTAAAGTTATCATTAATTTAATTGGATTTCCAAAAATTGATAACCTGAATCTAATCATTGTGGGCAGTCATTTATAATTCATCAGCATTCACTTAAAGTGAGACCTGATCTGTTCCCATTTAGCTGGCTATTTAAGTCCGTGTCCTCAAAAGGATCTGAAGAGCCATTGCCTTCCCATAGGAAAATAGTAGTGATAGCGATAATAATAGTGATAAAATAAAAATAAATGTCAATTCTACTGTGCCTGGCCTCAACTAGTTCTTACGAGACATTGCATAAAGAACATAATTAAATAATAGTTTAAATCTTATAAAAGTATAATTAGGCTGAAATATAAAACCAAGTGTTTTCCAGCATTACTTGCCCTATGTGTTTTTTAAAGCTTAATATCCCCTTTGAACGAGACCACAGCTATGACATTCCACAAGTTTTGAGCCATAGATGTACAATTAATGCAAATTAAATTGCGCTTCCATTTAATGTTGAATATTTTCTTCTCATTTGCCGTGACTTTCCCTTATTTGTATCCTTAGGCTCTTTGTGTTTCAGAAAGAGAACAGTAAAAGTATAGATTTGCATATACTCTCTTTGATCTTTGTAAGATCAACCATAATCCTAAACATTGCTTCTGCTGTGAAAAAAAAAGACTTAAAGTCTTAGGTAATGGAGTCAGAGAAGCCACTCAGAAAACTGCATATAAAAATTATATTTGGGGCTTCCCTGATGGTGCGGTGGTTGAGAGTCCGCCTGCCGATGCAGGGGACACGGGTTCGTGCCCCGGTCCGGGAACATCCCACATGCAGCGGAGCGGCTGGGCCCGTGAGCCATGGCCGCTGAGCCTGCGCATCCGGAGCCTGTGCTCCGCAACGGGAGAGGCCAGAACAGTGAGAGGCCCACGTACAGCAAGAAAAAAAAAAAATTAATTATATTAGATAATAATATTTGCCTCAAAATTGAACTCGGAAAATAAGAGAAGAAAGGATCAAGTGTGAGAAAGAAAACAAGATGCAAATTCTGTATGGTTTTTGTATAAAGATGACTGATGATTTATTAGTAGATTTATTATTTTTTGCCAAGTATACCAAACTATACTCCTAAAAGTAGTAAATCAGCATTTTGTCTCATCTCCCTTGGTTCCTCCTTAGTGTAGTGACCTTGAATGGTGTTGAAACCAGGTATTTGGCTCTGTTGGACCCTGACTTCAAAGATATAAATTATTCGTAAAGGTGTCTGTAACCCTATACTCCCATATTCTAATTTATGCTGCAAAACATACCCCCAAAATTGTGTAAAATGCAATGTTTCAGAAATTATTGTGTTACACTCCTTCCAATCATCTGATCAAAAAACAACAAAAAACAATGCCTTTATTCCTTTATTTAAGGGAAAGAGCTAAGCATTTTTCATATAGAACTAAATTTCAGAAAATTTAGGTAACTTGACCAACCAGGTCTCCCAACCAGCTGCCACCAAAACAGAAGCAGATTTCAAAACACATGACCCTGTTCTGAAATTCAGGGTGCCAACTCTACTGTGTGCTCACAGGCTAAGTTTGCAGTGTTCCCTGATTGCTATTTTTCTAAGGAAGCTTTCCCTCATCAGAGGGTCTGTAGCATGTTTTCTCTTCCACTACTCTGACTCGTGGATCTTTTCATTAAGATGAATAAGGAGCATTATGTCTTGAAACACAAAGAAAAGGAAGTTTAAAACCTCAGTAATATTCATTCTACTTTACACAAGATTACAAAATGGTTTAGGTACTTGGGTCAATAATTTGTTTTATTCCACACTGATTGACAAATACTTCCCCTTCATGGAAAATATTTAGACAGATAGATTGGGATACATACATATTTGGAATTTGATGGTGAAGAGTTGTCAACCCATGTCCTGAGAGATCTACTTGCTCTTTGAAGCCTTATGTACCTTTAGCTCTCTCCTACCCACCACTCTCACTTCTCATAAATTTACTACTGCTTTGGTTAGACAACTATAAATCATAGAACACAATGATTTATTTTATTATTTCTGAGCTTCCCTGTATTTTCTCACTATTTGATAACAACAGCAAACACCTAAAGTGATGAGATGATAAACTATTTAGAAATATCTGGAAATCAAGTCAATATAACTGTAGTGTTAATGAAGAGATAACATGAAAAAATATTTTTGTTTAATATTCAGAACATTGACTGAAATAATTCTGAGCTCAGTGGGAGCTCAGAATGTCTGTGGTAAATTGTTTATTGGGAACTGAGCATTAACAGTCACAGTGTTTGTCAAAATTATGTAGAGATTCAGTTCCTTGTGTAACTTTCTTTTTACTTATTGGAATCTTGTACAAGGGATTCTTGGCTTGTCTGGAAATTGAAATCATTTCATAGTTTTTCAGTTTTGTATCCTTTATAAGAAATTACTCAACACAGATGGAAATTCCTAGATTCAGATGACAAATCACTGTAAACAAATAAGCATATAGTTATCAGTTACCAAATTTGATTAGATGCCAGTGTAAATATTAATTACAATGTTAAAATATTATAAAAAAATGTTAAAGTTAGTGAGAAAAAAGTTATTTTGCTAAAAAAAAAAGAACGAAAGAACGAAAGAAAGAAAGAAAGAACAAAAGAAAGAAAGAAAGAAAGAAAGAAAGAAAAAAATGTTAAGGAGAAAACTTATTTGCAAATCTTTTTTGAACCAAGACATTGTTTCCATATACTCAAGAGATGGCCCAGGGCACTGAAATGCAAATAAACTTTGAAATTGAAGTGACTTATAATGGTACCTTATATGTGTTTAATAGAATTGGTATTTTCCCAGATTTCTAACCTTATGCTTTAAATTTTTCCAAGACCCTTATCATTTTAACTAAAAATAGTTTATAGGTGTCAGTGAAAGGAGGCAGTTCTCTAATCATGATAAAGTGGGAAGGTTACCTTAATCTAGTTTGGAAAGTCTTCCCCGAGGATGGACTTACCTGGAGAGGCCAGTAGATATTGACAATGAAAGCAAATCCCAGGTCTCCAACCGGAGTTCCTTGGGGCTAATATTGATGAGCTCTTAAGAAACACCAGAGTGACAATATTTTGGGCTGGACATCTGGTAAATACATTGCAAAAATACTCACTGTAGTTGATAAATGAGCTTGTGCATAATGCCTGGCTTTTGGTATTACTGATAGGTTGGTCACGTCAGTTTTAAATCATGGCTATTTAAAAGATTAGGAAATAAGGGTAACACTTGATTTTTTACTCTGATCATTTCAAGCATCATTGTATTTTTTTAATTAAACTTTTTAAAAAATTGAAGTGTAATTCATGAATATGTATCTTAAATATAAGTGAGCACAGGGGTCAATAATCTTACCAAGAAACCACCTTTGTACACATTTCCAAACATTATCTCCCCACCCAGGGTAACAACTCTCCCCGCAATGAAATAAGTTTCATTTACTTTTGAACTTAATTGAAATGGAATTATAAATTATTACTGTTTTATGTCTGGGAACTTTTGTTCATATATTTGTAAGATTTGTGGAAGTTTTGTATGTAGTTGTTATTTAAATCTGGTTACTTTACCTTATCCCTTGTATTACTATACTCCAACTTAATTTATCCATTCTGTGGTTCACAGGCATGTGTTTCCAGTTTGGGGATGTTTGAATATTACTCTAGGAACATAGAATGCATATCTTTATTGCATATAGGCATGCATTTCTGTTCTGTAACTAGGGGCAGTTTTGCTGATTCCCAGATGTAAGAATATTAACCTAGCGTTAGGGAAGGCCAAAGAGTATTCCGGAGTGGTGAACTTGTGCCAGTTTGCACTACCACCAACAAAGTTCACGAGTTCCTGCTCTTCACATCTTTTATCTTTTTTCTTTTTTTTTTAAAACTTCTGGGTCCATAGTGGGCATTTAATGATATTTAATTGCTGTTTTAGTTTGAATATCCCTGATGACAGAAAAAAAAAAAATGACACCTTTTCATTTGAAATCATCCCTGTTTTAGTATATAATAGAATAAAATAATTTTTACAAAATAAAAATTTTCTATTTATATTGTTTTAAAACATAAAGGAAGAATCATTTTAAATACCCTTAACATTACTGTAGTCAATTCGTTCACACCATCTTTATTTTATTTTTATTAAGGGGAAAAAGTTTCTTTTCAGGTTTATATTTTTAGAACCTTAAAAGTTATTTTTCTTCATCTGTCATGTTATGCATAAGCTAAATTCAATATTATGCCTATGAAATATGTATGTTATTATCAAATATCATTTTACAAAACAGTGTGTGTGTGTGTGTGTGTGTATATATATATATATACACACCATTATATATTTATAATTTAACATTTCCATAACAATTTAAATAAATGTATTGCCTTATTAGTAAATGTATTTTTTGACATGGTTGATAACGTTTTCTTGAACCAGTAGAATGACCCTTGGAAGTAGTGGGAAAATCAATAGAAAGCTAGAGGGAAAACACATCTAGATGAAAAACAGGCTTAAGAAATAAATCTATTCAGCAGTTTTTTCAGTTGACTAGATGTAAAAATTAATCATTATTTGGGTCTCACCCACGTATACTATTTATATAGACTGAACTAATTCATTTATAACTTTTTAAAAACCATTCTTCATAATCTGTAGATTTTCAGAGTGACCTTTAACAAATGTTACCTCCAATGTGAACAAGATCATGGTTCTTGACATTTAAATATTTTCTTATAAGCCTAAGAAAGAGGTAAACATTGCATTAAATTGCTTGGTTAATATGATGATATAGCCTATTGGCTATGCTTGAATTATATCACTTGTATCTGACAAACCTGTGCATTTACTTAAATCTCAAAAACAATTATTGCACACCTTTGGACTTGAAAAATAGATCAGCTCACGTTCCATCATATAGAAGGAATGTATGCCATTATATGATATCCGTCACCATTTTTTGTTCATTTAATTTCTGGTTTGTCAAAATAGTTCTATTTTTTAAAATAAGTATTGTGTTGCTTTATTATTCTGTGGTCCTTGTTATTTTATTCTTGGTAAGTGTTCCCATTAAATATTTGCAAACTGCATTTTGGTTCTATTTTATGTATACTCAAAGTCATGAACTTTTCTTTATATTTAAACTTAAGATAGCCTTGTCAGCAAATTACAAGAAATATCCTTCCTGGAAGTTTGGCTATTAGCTAATTTTTTAGAATATATATTCTGTAAAATAACAGTTTTAAATAGTAAAACATATAGCCTTCTTCTTGATTATTTTTTGTTGTTGTTAATATTTTGCTTAAAAATTACATTTAAAAATATTTTATTTTCTACAGTGTTTTCTTTAATCAGAGCATGTTGTTTATTTTATATCCTTAAGAGATTGGTTTTTCTCTGCAGAAACATACTAATAGATATTAAGACCCTATTTGAGATTCATAACTTCTATCAGCAGAAAATACGATAGAAAGCAGAGGAAATAGTAAATTAGTTGCAAAGCTCAGGGAAATGTTAAATTAAAATTTTTAAAGAATATCGTCACCACTGCAACTTTTTCCCCCTTCGATAATTCTGATGATACATATTGGCATAGGAGAATGGCAAATAACATTTTCCCTTCATCCAGTGAATTAAAAAGTGAATCCATTTACAATATTAAAATATTATATACTATTGCTCTATTAGCTACAAAAAGAAATATTGACCAACACTAACCCATAATCAGAAAGAAATTAGGATGGGCTTACTGCAAATTAAGAAGTGAAGTCAATATTATTTTATATTTAGATTTTCTCTTTTTTCTACTCTCTTTGTTCACCATTTTCAGGAACTCTTATCTGTAGAGAAAATCTGAGTGTATTAGCTTCAGGCAGATGTTTATATTCTCTTAGCTTCATGTCTCTGGGAATAATAGAAGGGGGTATACAATAGTAATGAATACAAATGATTGAACCAGTGTACATTTTTCAGTCAAAAGGAAATCCATGCATATGCATTGGCATGTGAAAATACCTTGCAAAATTATTAGTCAATATACATATATACATGAGTATGTCTATTTTATATGCATGTAATTTGTGTATATATATGTATATATAAATATATATTACCCTCTATATTTCTTTATATAAACATATACATAGTAATCAATTGTTATATATGTATGTATAAATGCATATGTAATACACATAAATACATATGTAAACATATAAATATTCAATATATTCATAAAAACACATCTTTCCGTCTCTGACACTTGTGAGCTTTGCTTTTAGTACTATGAACCATTAACTTGGGGAAGCTTTTTAAGATGGTTTTTAACAATGAGAATCCAACTTAAGTGATATCTAATTTACCAAAACTCAAATGTTGCTTTAAATTGTGTCTTGTTATTATTTTAAAAGAACATTGAAATCTGATTCAATCTCATTTGTCATTGTTTCTTAAATCTTTCTAGGAGTCCCCTTTTCTAAATACATGCTAGTTTATAAACTGGTATTTGAAGTACAGTCTTTAGTACCCATAACTTTTTATCTAAGCATTACCATATTGTAGACCATGAACAGTAATGAATGGGAACCATCTCAACTTAAGCAGTGTCGAGTAATGGGACAGGTCTTGTTCTAGGTATTAGTAAACTTGGGTTCTGAATTCTGCTTTGGTAGCCATAAATAATTATTCTTTGAGCTAAGAGATCATTAAAAAATGTTGTAGAGACGTTAAATACACAGAACACACAGAAGTTATCCTGCAAAATAGAGTGTAATATACTTGTTCTGTCAATAAAACTTGTAAAAATTAAAAGGGTTAAAAAAATAATTATTTCTAAATGCAATAAGATGGAATTTCAATATCTTGTAATAAGATGCAATAAGATAAAATCTGTGCAGATACATTTGAAAATTAAAATTTACAATGCAAATTTAAGTTCTTATTATTCTATAATTATTCAAAGATCATTAGTGTCTAAATATACCTTCTAATCTGTGTTTTCAAATTCAATTCTAATTGTAGCCTTTGATGTTATAAATGAGGGGACAAGGAAAACCCATTTGACTATTTGTCCAGTTTGCTGTTTCATAGTCCCATGATATTGTCTTTGTTTCAAAGCTCCTTTAAAAAACGGTAGCTTTATTGAGATAGGCAGCCCAAAGCAGTGTACAGAAAGGACCTAATTCTTGGAAAACAGGTAGACAAGATTATGGGTAAGAAAACAATGCTGAAAATCTAGTCTAAAAGACAAGGCAAGGTTGAAAATAGAAAGTGAACAATAAAACCCAAAGTCAGGATAGGGGAGAACAGACAGAAGGAGGAAGCAATTGAAGAATCACTTTGTGCAAAAGCTGAAGAAATAAAAGCTTCCATCAGCACAAGAGTTCCGGCAGTTGTCTCTTTGTGGTACCTGCTATGTGACATGGGGCTTAAAGGCAGCTATGGAGGGCCGAAGAGGACAGCCAGGCGGGGAAAAATCTACCTGAAGCTAAAAAAAGACAGTATCGGAAAAAAAAAAAAAAAATAGTAGCTTTGCCTGAAATCACTTGGACATTTGTTAGAATGTACTCCTGGGAAAAATAACCCAACTTTAGATACCTGAAAACCATCCAGTTACAACAGCATTGCAAAGCTGCCTTAAAAGAATTACCCTTAAGACCTTGTATTTTAAAAGTAAATGAGAGACTTCCCTGGTGGTGCAGGGGTTGAGAATCCGCCTGGCAGTACAGGGTACACGGGTTCGAGCCCTGGTCTGGGAAGATCCTTCATACTGTGGAGCAACTAAGCCAGTGCACCACAACTACTGAGCCTGAGCTCTAGAGCCTGCGAGCCACAGCTACTGAGCCTGCGTGCCACAACTACTGTTGCCCATGCACCTAGAGCCCGTGCTCTGCAATAAGAGAAATCACAGTGAGAAACCTGCGTACCACAGTGAAGAGTAGTCCCTACTCACCACAACTAGAGAAAGCCTGCATGCAGCAACGAAGACCCAATGGAGCCAAAAATAAATAAATAAATTAATTAAAAAAATACATTTAGGTTTAAAAAAAAAAGTAAAAGAAACTGATCTTTGAATGCATTAAAGTATCTATTTGCAGAAAATAGATATGCTTATATTTGAGGTTCCCTTTAAAAATAGTAATGAATGATTGTGGTATATGGATGCATTTCAGCATTATAGTTTCAGTGAGAGAGTTCAAATCAATAGGGGCTATTTTAAAGAAGACAAAGTACACTGCCTTCAAATACATAACTGTTTTGGGGATTAATTTAAATATAATAATTTTTACTGTATGTAAGAGTCATCATTAAGTTGATATAATTTTGATTAAGCCGTTGAGAAAGATACCTGATATCATCCTTGGGATAATTCTAAATCCTGTATTTTTCAACATTCCCTGAATGCAGTAAGATGAACTTGATCATTATTTAAGTTGTATTTATTGTATAAATACTAATTTAATGTATAGATATATTAGGAATAGGTAGTAAAAATAAACCATTGATCCAACATTTCTGTTAAATTAGAGATCAATTATAACTCTTAAAGAAAAACTGAACTTTAACAGAAAGCTTTGGATACATATTGGAGGATCACCTAAAATGTTACTATGTTATGTTTTATAACCATATTACAATTACCTTTCATTTGCAACTGCAATGATACAAAATCACAAGCTGGCATAAATAATCACAAATAAAACAGTAGGAATAAAAATGCATACAGTACATAGAAAATTTTGAAACTTTCATTTACATTAGTCATTGACTACAGATGTAGCAGTATAGCAGAATTGGAGATTTGCCGTTGAAGTTATGTTTCCTATATTCATATGTGACCACCAGCTATTTAAGCATCATACCAGTGCTTTCTTTAAAGGAAAATGAAAATGTACTGAATGTTCAAGGTTGGATGAACCCTGCAATTTGTCCTAAAGGCTAAGAAATTCATTCACTGGAAGACAATTATAAGAGGAAGAGTCTTTGATATTTTGCAAAGGTCACACAATTCCTGCTGCTTTTAAGTTCATTTTTCTATGTGAAGTTGGCCATAAAGTAGATGAAATGATTATTTCATTTTCAGTTTTGTAATTTTCAGATGCTTTTTGGAAGAATCATACATTTTCAAACAAGGCTCGCAGTTTCTCTAAGAGAGAAGAGGGAAGAACTTGGCAATTAATACATGTCATCAAACCATATTACTCGTTCTATATCAAATCAACTTGGCAGAACTTATATGCTACCATTAAGGAGAAAAGAAAAAGAAACCATGATCCTTCTCTTCAAGGGGCTACTATCTTACTGAAATTAGATATATTATCACTCATAGCTCTATGCCACCTTCACCTTCATATACATTTTTGAAATATGATATTCATTAATAATTTCAAGTTAGGATCCTAAAAAGAAGAATAAAAGTGGCTCATAATTACACCAAAAGGTAATCTCTATTTAAATTTTATTTTTAATTAATGATAAAAATATCAAGGTTAGAGGGCTTCCCTGGTGGCGCAGTGGTTGAGGGTCTGCCTGCCGATGCAGGGGACACAGTTTCGTGCCCCGGTCCAGAAAGATCCCACATGCCGTGGAGCGGCTGAGCCCGTGAGCCATGGCCGCTGAGCCTGCACGTCCGGAGCCTGTGCTCCGCAATGGGAGAGGCCAGAACAGTGAGAGGCCCGCGTACCTCAAAAAAGGAAAAAAAAAAAAATCAAGGTAAGAAAAGGGATAAAATTATTAGCAAATCTTCCTTTTCTCAATCTCTATTCTCTGTGCTCAAATATAACTGTTATTAAAAGTTGTGTTTGTAATTCCAGAATTTATGTATGCTAACATAGATGCATAAATTTACATATTGATATGTATTATTTTAATTTTCATGAAATTAGTTATACTAGATACATATAGTTTTGTACCTATCTTTTTTGAATTAATATAATTTGAAGATTGTTCTATATCAAACACATAATTTTCCTTTGTACTAGTTTATGAAAATATAATACAGCAGTTTGTGTGTTTTCCAGATTTACTGTGGTAAACATCTTTAAACATGGATCTTGGCTAAATCTTACTTGGTATTCTTTTAGTACAGATGTCACATCAGTTCTGAATTATTATTATACAAGACTGAAACTTGGTAAAACTGATTTAAGCAAAAGAAGAATTTACTAAATAATGTAACTGAAAATTCAAGTGTTTTTGAGTTTTAGGCATAATTCCATCAGGTATTTAAATATGTCATCAAGTAAGTCCTATCTCTTTTTTTCTGGAACAAGTTGTCCCCATGTTGTGGACATGATATTAGCTGTAACCCTGTGGCTCATCATATAGATACTTCTTATTGGAAAGAGAGCTGATTCCCAAATAATCCAAACAGGAAAACCACAGAGAGGATTCTGATTGTCCTTATGTAGTTTCCTGGCCTGTTGTTGAACTGCTTCTGATGTCCAAGTTCATGAGAGTAGACCTCCATCAAATGCCTGAACCTACGTAGGAGTGGCAAGCGGGGTTAGGCCCATCTGAGCCAAAAGAGAGCAGTTCTTCTTTCCCAACGAGGAAAAATATGCTAAGAAGGAAAACTCTACATATGTCTAGCACAGCAATTATACATTCATTTTAAATGGTACACTTCATCAAGACAGAGTACTTTGCCCTTAAAACTGATGTCTTTAAATCATGTCTAGTATTAATGACATGAGCCCATCTTTCTTTTAATTAGCAGTTTTCTGGTATATCTATTGTAGTTGGTAAAGAGCTGTTTTCATCCTCAAACTTCCGTAGAGGGAAGTAAAGCTCCATTTTACTCACCAGAAAGGAAAAAGTTAAGAAGGAACACTTCCTCAAGATAGGATTCATTGACCCAGTTAGTAAGACTGGTAGAAGAATAGAAAGTATGCTCTGCGCAACGCAGCCCTCTGTTTCATTCATAAGTACCTAGACTTTGCAGGCTTCAATTCTCTGTTTTCTGTGTGGTAAGCTGGGTTCCTTAGTTCAGTTTTTTAAGTTAAATAAATATAAGGGGAAGATTATGGAAATCCATTAGACTTCCTGAACACGTATTTTATTTTGAAACTTTGAGAAGTAATCACAAACACTACTTTGAGCACTGAAAAAGTAGGTGGAAAATTTAAGAGTTTTGGCTAAAACATGTCCATAGCCTTAGATTAAGAGGATTTATTGCAATAATTCAATTCCTGTATTTGGCTATACCAGTGCCACTGGATCACAGCCTAGGTCGCAGTTGGTAAAGGAATTCCCATGCTCTTCAGTATAAATTCGGGGATTTTAATTTCTTTACACTTAAGAAATTTAGCTTTTGATTTCTTTACAATTTAAAGGAGCAAGTTATCTGACTTACGGCCTTTAATTTCAACTGGAATACAATAAACTGATGGAATAAATATTGGTTCAAATTTAGCATATTTTAATAATGCTGACATCTAACTAGATGGAATAATTTTCTACTGGCATTTGGATTTATTGTGTAATACTCATGAGCCATCTCAGAACATATGCCTGGAAATACTAGATATAAGACTTAGACTAGGGTGTGAATATTTTTGCCTGGAATGCCTTTCAGAGCCTGAAGTTTAGGGGTAAAAGCTAAGTGCCTATCAGTAACACTGAGAGTATTCACAGTGGAGCTATGTAACTGCAGATGGGAGAGCAGCTCCACAAAGGTGAAAATCTCACTTTCCCTACATATTGCTGACCAGTCTCCCTTTGGTTGATTCTAGGATCAATTGTTCAGCCCAGTGAATAAAGAATGTAAGATGATGGGGAGAGTTTGGGGAAGGGGCACGTAAACCCATCTTGACAGAGGAAAAATGTGGGAGGGACATATCTGTCCTCACTCCAACCCGTACCACCTCCAGCCCTGATTCCTCCCTAAAGAGTAATTCCTAAAGGAGGAGTGGGTGATTGAACTGGGAAGACAACTGAAACAGGGAACTGAGCATGAATGCCCAACTCAGCTTTGGCTTCATCTCATGGTGCTGCTTTTCTGAAATTGCCCAATTCTCTTCTCATCACATGGCAAGCTCACTGAGGCAGCCTCCCTTGCCTGCTGTTTAAGCTTCTTTAATTCATAGAGGAGAGTGTAAGAAGCATAATTGATTATAAATAAGGATGAGTTTAAAACATAACGTTGTAAAACATTTCCAGGGATGTTTCATTGCTAATCCTTGAAATACACTGAATATAGCCAGAAAATCCCGCAGCAAAGAAATTGCCCTGGCTTGGACCGATGGAGCAATCACAAACAAGCTAGTCTTCAGTAAATTGTTTGATAAGCTGTTTGGGGCACCTCCTTGCCCCTGTTCCTATCTCTTGGCTCTAAAGAGCTTGGATAACAAGCTTCTGGGTTTTTTTCATTTTTCATCTTTTTATCAACATGTATTTTTCTCCTCCTGTGTTTGGTCTATCTTACTGTTAAACTATGACCTTCACCTCTGCTATGTGATCCCAGAAAATTAAAGCCTTTTCTATTTCTACCTACCATAGGTTTCTTCTAAATCATTGATCCCACACATAACATGCTTCCTAGGCAGCCAGTACCACCAGTTGCCTATCCCTCCCTGAGTCTACCAGAGCCCATGACTTATACAAACATCAAACATGTGATTTAAATGTTTTGAATAAAACTCCCAGGCTTAACATTGGAACTTTTGGCACTGTAATTTTTGGAAATTCTTCATTTCACTGTCACTGTCTCGCTAGCAATATATTTCCCATTAGCATCAGTGTATTTCATCTATAATAACAGACTGTGCAAAAGTAACCAAGAGTAAATGAATATTCCAGTGCCTCCAGAGTAATTCATAGACTTGAATGAGGAGAAAACATTACTGGAAAGGAATGAAATGTCACATATATAATGCACTGATTTTAAATTACCGCATAGGCAGGACTGAATCTATTCCTTTGTCTGTAATATTTGCATTTCAAAATTTATGTCATTTTTTTCTGTTTTTGAAAAAGACATTAATATCATAATGAATAAGCCAGAGCAGACCAGCAGAAATCACAAGTGCATGACCAATTTTTAGCATTGATATAAATTTCCCTTTGTTCTTTTGCCCAGCCTTCCCCAAATCCTGTAAAAGTCAGTATGGCCCCAAATCCGATCACTTGTCTAGTTCTTACAAACCATTTCCTAAAAAGAGCAAAAATTATCAGACAGCTGAAACTCGATCACTTGTCTAGTTCTTACAAACCATTTCCTAAAAAGAACAAAAATTATCAGACAGCTGTAGCAGTTCAGCTTACAGGGAAGACGTAGCATGTCATTTTCAAGGTAAGTATGCAGCTGTCTTCCCCTCACTTAAGGTTTTTAAAGACAAATCTAATTAAATGTCTACCTAAAAAAAGGCTGACAGAATAATTCTTAGCATACTAATGAAATTTGTCATAAGGCAGCACAACCACGGTTCTGCTTCTATTTTTTGCCTCTGGCTAGCAAACCTGGAAGCCCTTCTTATTTGAAGTAAAATGTATAACTGCTTTCTTGAATAAGATACTTATGGTATGTATTAAATTAAATTGTGTTTCATCTTTTAATTGAGCTTCTTTACTCAATAGGAACTAGAACATTCATCAGAATGGGGAACGTTGAAGGCTTCCCTAGTGAAAGAAGAATTTTTGTTTGGTCTTTTGAATTAACATGTTACTTAACTCTCTGGTCCCTACCTATCTTTTTTTTTTTTTTTTTTTCTCCTTTTGTAGCATAGTGAGAAAACTATTTTAAAAATATGTATTTAAATTAGGGACTGACATCAAGTCTGAGTATCAGTTTTACTCATTTTCCTCGTTTCTCAGTTTTTTTACCCTAATTTTAAGTTACGTAGCTGGCAAAACCTCTCCAAATTCCAAGCTTTTTAAATAAAACTCTAACAAGCTTCTTTTCTCATTATTATGTGAGTTTGTGTCCAGGGTCTTTATGTAATAATGTGATGAGTAAATTCTTAGCAAAGTTGCATTTTATTATCTGTTGAGCAGATGTCCCAGTTGAATACCTCTTTATTTATGAATTTGCTTTGTTTATTTATGTATTTGTTTATATTCATCACAATTCAAATGGAACTGTAAATTGTTATTTTTTGAAAGATAGATTTGTGTCTATGAATTGAGCTTGAATATATGCACTATATGAGGCATTGGCTAGTGTCTCTATAGTAGTTCTTTAATTCATGTTTACAGTCAATATTGCTAATGTGTACAGATTAGTACATTTAGTACTGCATTAGTACAGGCCTATGTATCAGTTCTTATAAATATTACCTTATCAAGTGATTCACAATTTAAATATTTTGTAAGTACTAAGGAAAGGCTATAGTATAAAGAAGGCCAGTAGAGGTGAGTCCAAGTCATACTTTTTTATTGTACCAATATAATGGAGATTAAAAAAAAGTGCTAAGAAAACACATTGTTTAATTTAAATGGGGGAACAGTTCATATTCATAATGCCTCCTTATCATATAGTTGGTTGCTATTGTTGTTGTTTAACACTGGAAAGAAACTTCTAATATACCTGTATAAGAAAAGCATAGAGTGAGACCCAGGTTTGTTCTGGTTATTTTAAGGCCAAGTAGTAAGCATCATTAGATAGAACGTGTGCTCTGACTCGTACTAAAAAGTGGTCCCTCAACACTGGGCTCTCATATATATAGAGTTCTTATTTTCCCAAAATTCATATCCCTGTAGCTTTGATGTTGCCTAGGAAAGAGAAAGTCATCAAATGTGGAAATACTCACTAATAAAATGACCACTCAAATTCTACTTAAAACTTTGTTCCTTCTAACCATGTCAACTTCATTGTCTACCTCTTAATCCGTTTACAGTACAATGCAATTAGTTTTTTATAACATTAGTTCAAATTTGGGGGAAAATTGGAAGATTTGGTCAGGAATGTGTTAGGGTATCATATTTTAAAACAAAGCCATTATCAAGATCTGATCTGCAAGCTCAGTTAATACCTGCAGAAGAGAAAAATCTATAACATGAAAGAACATATTAAAGAGAATTAATTTCCAGTTATTCTAAGAGCTTCATAGGGAAACTGATGAAACACTTCATATTTTGGCAAAATTTTTTTAATGTTACAATCCAATGAGAAGAAAAATACTATATTATAATGTGGTATCATTTTGTCAAAAATATATGCAAAATCAACACCTGATTTTAAATTTTACCAAAAAATATTGTAGTTTGTTAAATGCAAACTGAAACTCCATACTGACTAGAAGAAGTGTGAATATTTTAATCAACATTATCCCAACTGTTTACGACAAAATGTTTTTCTACATTTAAGTGAATTTACAATAAATCAATTTTATTGGAGTGTAAAATGCACCCCTTTTAAATATACCTATTGAGGAATTAGACAAATATATACATCTGTGTAATCACTGCCACAATCAAGAGAAGGAGCATTCCATCACCCTCACCTGGAAGTTTTCATTCGCTTTTACAACCTCTTCCCTCTCCCACCCCTGGCCCTCGGCAATCACCGTGGATTTACGTTAATTGTTTTTATTTTTAATTTTGAAATGATTATAGACTCACAGGAAGAGCCTGTTGGAGGAGTTCGTGGAGAGGAGGTGACTATGGGTTGACCCAGGCAAGACCCAGGCAATTGGAAGCTTCTTACCCCACAACTCCCTGGAATGTATGTTCCACCCACTGCTCTGTACTAAAAAGGAGCCACTTCAAGGACGGAGCCTTGAGAGAGTCCTGTTATTGCGACCATCGGGACTGTAGATGTGGCTGAACCCAGGTAAGGCCTCTACGTAAACTCAAGACCCTGGCGAAAGGGTACAGAGATCTACTTGGTTTTGCGGCTGCCACAGACAAGCCTGGTAAGTTCTTTTGCTTATTAAACCTGCCACCTACCAATTGGAGTAATCTGCCTCTTTCTCGGTCTCTTTGCCCCCAGTGTATGGGGGGCCAGTTTCGAATTTCACTTGGGAACCCCGAGGTAGTTGCTGGCTGGTGGTGGAGGTTCAGATTCATAACCGACTTTGCAGCCGAGGAAGGAGCAGTTTTTGATTTTTGGCTGGAGTAGGATGTGTGGTTGTCAGAAAGGTTTCCTTCCAGGTGTCTCTTTTTCTGAGACTTTGGCTAGACTGAGCAGGCTTTTCTTGGGGCTCTTTTATCTGTGCCTGCAGGAATATAATTAATTTTTATATGAATCTTGTATACTGCAATCTTGATACACTCACATTAATTCTGGTAGCTTTTTGGTAGATTCCACCAGATTTTCTGCACATGTGATCAGGTTCTCTGTGAAAAAAGATAGTTTTACTTCATTTTCAGTCTTGGTCTTTCTTTTTATTGTCTTTCGTACTGGCTAGAACTCCAGTACAATGTTGAGTGTAAGTGGTGATGGTAGATTTCCTTGTCTTGTTCCTGATCTTGGGAGAGAGCATTCAGTTTTCATAATTAAGTGTGAGGTTAGCACAGGTTTTTCTTAACTGTCATTTACCAGGTTCAGGAAGTATCCTTGTTTTTTTCTTTGCAGAGAAATTCATTGTTATTGTTTTTGTTGACTTTTTATGGTCTTATAATGAGGAATGGATGTTTTTCTGTATGCACTGAGAGTGTCATATGGTTTTTCTTTTTAAAATTGTTATAAGGTGAATTAGACTGAGAAATTTTCAGATAGTAAACCAAACTTGCGTTCCTAGGATAAACCCCATAGGGTCATGAGATATTATTATATATGCTTTGGATTTGATTTGCTAATAATTTGCTTAGAATTTTGCATCTATGTCCATGAAGAAATTTATCTCTAGTTTTCTTATAATGCCTAGAGTACTTCTAGTATCTTGGAATGAACTAAAGAATCTTTCCTCCTCTTCAGATATCTGGAAGAGTTTGCTTAGAATTAGTATTATTATTAGTTCTTTAAATATATGTAGAATTTACTATTAAAATCATATGGGCCTGGGGTTTTCTTTATGGAAAGATTAACAATAAATACAATGTCATTAACAGATATACAAGTCTTCATGTGATCTAGTTCTTTTTGAATGAACTTATGTTCTTGTTGTTGTTTCAGGTGGGAGGGTAAATGTTACTGTGAATTCATTTCTATTACTTCACCATAAGGGGTAGCAAAATCCTCTTTCCTTTCCATTTAAACCCCTCTAGTGGATATTGTTTAATGGCATGCCTACCCTATGTAGGGAGATACCAAACATAAGTTTCCTCCTGTACTTATCTAAGGGAAAAAAGAAAACACAAAAGGTTAGATTGATATAATAGCCTGTGCATTTTTTAATTAAGTATTTAAAATTATAGTAAGAATGGAATTCTCCTTTCTCATGTTATAGTAGGATACCACCACTGAAATAAACGATATTTTACATGTTTAGAAAAATCATTTATCTTTACCTCAAAGTAAATTTAGATATCAAGTTCTGAGGCCTGAAAAATCAGAGATAAATTTCTTGACATCTATATACATCTGGAAAATTATTTCGAACTTTAGAAATTTTGACAAAAAACATTTTTGACAATTTCTTACTGATTTTAATTTCCCAAACAGAAGATGGAATCTAAAATTTTTCCTAGACTTGTAAAGATGTATTGTTATAAGAATATAAAATTATTTACAGCTTATAAATATACATCTAGAGGAGAACATTATTGAAAGATACATCTAAAACCATGGTGATGGTTAACCCTGAGATGAAGAGAAAGGAAGAAAAATCGTACAGGGGAAATTTTAACAAAGGACTTAAATATATTGGTGATATTTAACTTAAAGCAAATCTAATGTGACAAAAATTAAAATTTGCATGATATCATGTCTTTTATTATACCCGTTTTTGAGACTGACCTCAAACTTGAGGGAAGAGTAAATTATAAGAATAAACATTGCTCCAGAATATTTTTAAAATAATATTAGCCAAATACCTAAAAATACCTTAGTTGGAATGCCAAACTTTCCATTTATGGGTTTCTTTAAAACCCATGATATGTATTTTAAAAAGTATGTATGAGTGTATGTGTGCATTAAATAGTGTACACATGGAAAAGAAACATAATCAAAATTATATTGCTCCTTTTCAAACAGTCTATGCAGACATTTAAAAATTCTATCAGAAATACAATTATCGGGGTCCCATTTCTTCCCTTAGGCTTTACTTAACACATGTTGAAGTATAATAAATTAATGGCTAGATTTATGCTCGAAAACCTTCATCTGGTTTTATAAATGGAAATGATGTTATGCAAAATTTAACCAATTCAGTGAAAAACTCAGTCTACCAAATCAGTTGATTTTTCCTACAAAATCTCAAATAGTAGAACAGGCACCTTTTAGTGCAAATTTTTAGCCCGCATTGATATTAAAGTTCACAATCTATTAAAGAAAACTTGTACTTTCATAAATATATGCCAGCTATTTTGCTTTGTTTAGAAGAATTCAATTACAATACACTTTGAATTCTTATCTGTGTTATAAAATTTAAAAATCATAAATAAGTCATGGTGGTCACCCAGCAGTTGAGGTTTTGATTATATGACTTACATATTTTTCTTCCTTTGTATCTCTTGCATTGTCCAGTACATTACTAGAAAATCATTACTGCTTAATCAACATTTGTTGATTTACTGATTAATTTATAAAATAAAGTAGCAAGTGATCCAATGTCTGTTTTTAATCCTAGTGATTAATCCTTTCTGTGTGTATCAGCACAAAACTATTTCCCATTTAAATATTCACACTAATTAGTTTCTAGTACATAAATAATATCTATGTTCATCAAAATTTAATTTGCTATTCTTGGTCTTGAATGCGTAAAGCATATGACTTTGTATTTTTTTTTATTTGAAAGCCCAAAATCTAAATTCCAAACCCTAAGTCTATGATACGGTATTATTTCAGCTAAATCACCATTTCTAATGATACTAATATATAATCAATATGTAACTAATTAGTTTCCATTTCCTTTGCATAAATTTAGTTGCCATTTATTACTGTTAACATACTCATATATGAATACTTATTTCAAAAACAAAGATATTCCTGTTACATGTGTCTTATTTTAGATTTTAAAAGAAAAAAGTTTCACAAACTTTCTTAAGATTCAGCAATTACCTTTAATTCTTTAAGGCCATTCCTTCATTGAGGAAAAAAGTATATGTTGTCTAAATTTTGATGACATCTCACAAGTTTGATTTTTTTTTTTTTTTTTTGCATTTAACAGATCCAGTGATGAATTCATATGTCTGTGAGTGGCTAAATTTTATTGCACCATTCTGGAGAACACAAGATTTGTTACTCCTCTGAGGGTCACTTAATGCTTGATCTAGTTCACATGAAAGAATTCTAAGTTGATAAAGAAATCACTGAGGAAGGTTGCATATGGCTTGGATATTTTTTCTGGAACATATAGTTTTATATAACAACATACCACAGTAATGGGCCTTCTTACATAATTCATAGCAAGCTATTAAATGATTTAATATACTTTTGGTTTTTAATCTACAGTGCTGTGAACTACTTCAGTGATAAACATGCTACCTATGCAGGCATTATCATTCATTCTATGCCCTTTACCCTGTCTCCTCTTATCTCCCCTCCGAGCCTATTTATCTTCAGAACAAGCAGCCCTTTCTTCATCTTCAGTCCATTGGTCTTCATTAGTTCATTTCTTTTTCAGAAGTGACCAATTGCCACTTTAACTTTCTGAGTCTTAAAAGTGTGCTGTATTTTGATTTTCTGTCTTATGAACTTTGTTTTCCTGCCCCTTCTTTTTGTAGCTCAAATATATCTTTTCATTCTTTGCTGTCAACCCAAGCTTCTTGATCACTGTTTCTGAAGCAACGTGTTATTTAAGGTATCCAAACATGAATTTTTTCACAAGTAGATGACATTATTATGAAATTATTCTCATAATTTAAAAAAATTAGCATACCCATCTATTTAATTTTGATGAAGTGTCTTTTCAAATTTTTGTGTCTTTTTAAATTGAGTTCTCTCTTATTATTGAGTAATAAAAATATTTCTATATTCTAGGTAGAAGTCACTTAACAGATATGTATTGCAAATATTTTCTTCTATTTTCTGGCTTATCTTTTCCTTTTGTAATATTGTCTTTTGAAGACTAGAGATGCTAAATTTTGTTGAAGTCAAATTAATATATTTTTCATTTAGGGTTAGTGCCTGTGTTTCCAATGAATACATTTTTGCCTAAAATAAGATTGAAATATCTGTTTTCTTCTGGAAATTTAGTTTTAACACTTAGGTTTCTGATCCATTTTAACTTAGTTTTTCCATATGGTGCTAAGTAAGAGTTGTTTGTTCATTTTGTACATATGGATATCCAAATATTCCAGAAATATTCATTAAGTTACAAAAAAACTATTGTCTCCTCAGTAACTTACCTTGGCAATGTTGTGGAAAATCAACTGACCATATATGCGTTGGTCTATTTCTAGACTCATTATTATATTTTATTTATGTATTTAGCCTTACATGTGTTCTAGATTGCCTTAATTACTCTAGCTTTGTAAGTCTTGAAAACTAACTGAAGAATGTTTGTATTTTGTCTTCTCTGAATATGTTTCAGAACATAAAATTCTGGGTTAACAGCTTATATCATTTTTTCCCCTCCTCTGGCTTTTTTTTGTTTTTCTTCATTTTTATTTTTCATCAGTTTGATCACCTTTATGTGGTTTTCTTTGTATTTACCTTGTTGAGGTTTAATAAGTTTAAGTCAGTAAGTAAATCTTTTTTACATGATTTGTTATATTTGGTCATTACTGTTTTATTGATTTATTCTGCTCCTTCTGGCTCTCCTCCTCCTTTGTTATTCCAGTTTCGTGTATGTTAGGCTGCTTAGTATTTTCCCATAGTAGTAATTTAGTATTGTGTACTAAGAATTTTCAGCGATGCCTTGTATAGAATCTGGTGTCCATTATTTCTCCCCAACTCCCTGAAGAGTGAGTTTTTTCTACTAGGTGTTTGATCACCTTGAAAAAATTACCTGAACTAGTGGAGTGCTGGTTTAAAAATTGGTTATTGTGGGCTTCCCTGGTGGCGCAGTGGTTGAGAGTCCGCCTGCTGATGCAGGGGACACGGGTTCGTGCCCCGGTCCGGGAGAATCCCACATGCCGCGGAGCGGCTGGGCCCGTGGGCCATGGCCGTTGAGCCTGCGCGTCCGGAGCCTGTGCTCCGCAACAGGAGAGGCCACAACAGTGAGAGGCCCGCGTACTGCAAAAAAAAAAAAAAAAAATTGGTTATTGCAAACATGTCTCATTTTCCCCTAATCCTAGACTGAATCCTTATTCCTGACATATAGTATTTACTCAGAAAGCATGGACCTGCTGGGGTTTCAATGTAAAGTGCAAGTTGTTTCCCATACCCTCTAAGTTAGTAGGAATCAAACACTAAAGACTATGTTCCTTGCTGTACACAGCAGCTGAAATCGGTGTTCAATTTTCAGTCTCCTGTCCCAGACATATGCTGTTCACAGATCAGCCGGCAGTTTGAGGAGAGTTTATATACATATTTGGAGACTTACTCCTGTGACCCCACCCCCACTTTCACTCTGGAGTTTCCTCTCAATTTACAGTTATTCTGACAGCCTTAATCTCCATCCTCTGTCGCTTGATGCTAATAAGATCAACACTTCTGGCTGAGTTCTAGGCAGAATCTTCCATGTGGCCTGTAGAGGGCTCTCAGTGGAAGAAGCGTGTAAACACATATCTCATCCTTATTGGAAGGGTTCCTTTCTTTCAGGGATCAAGTATCTGCCAGTCCCTGCCTACTTTGATTGCTCTAATAAGTATTTCTTATTAAAAACATATATTTTAACAGAAATTCAGGTGCAGGTTAGCCGGGTCCTCTGGCTCAGGGTCTCTCACAAAGCTGCCATCGAGGGAAGGAGCAGGGCTGGAGTCATCTCAAGGCTCCACTGGGGTGAAATCTGCTCCCAAGCTCACGCACCTGGCTGTTGGCAACCTTCAGTTCTCCCTGGATTTGGCCAGAGATATCAGTGCCTTGCCACATGGCCTTGTCTTAAGGTTCCTTACAACATGACAGCGTGCTTCCTCCAGCATAAGGGCTGCAAGCGAGGGTGAACAAGATGGAAGCCAGTCTTTTGTAATCTAATCTCAGAATTGACACTTATTTATGCCATATTCAGTTTTAGAAGACATTTGTCACTGGATCAAGCCCGTGTTCAAGGGGAAGGGATTAGACAGAGGCATGAAAACCAGGAAGCAGAGATCATTGGGGATCATCTTAGTAAAAGTCCTCGGGGGGAAAAGACATGTAAACATTGCCATTTCTTTCAAGGGTGGAATACCTCCTGCCAATCTCTGACTGCCTTAGTTACTCTCTAAAATATGATAAATATATATTTTTATATTTATATGAATGTATACATATTTAAATATAAAATTACATCTGTCTATGTGGCCAGAGTTCATAATTAATATCTGTAGGAGGTTAATCCATTATAGAAGTTTCCTGCAATTACCAGGAGTGGAACTTCTTCTGAGGCGTTTTTGTTGTTGTTGAATACTATATTCATCATTACCTATGATTACTATTTCTTTTCTTCAGTGACATGAAATGCATGATTATTATTTCCCTTTAAACTTCTGTGTTAGTGGGCTTTGATATAGTTATTCCATTGGTTATTCTGTTGAGACCAGTTTTCAAAGTCATAGAACAAATTATACATTGTTAATACCTTTTTTGACCTCGGGTATGACTTAATATCTGAAGTCAAACTCATTAGACTATGTTAACATTTTTTTTATTTGCTTATTTTATTCCTCCATTTCTCTCTTTAGGGGGTAATCATGTTCTAATGGTGGTATATAAAATGTCTATTGAAGACATGAATAAAGAATTGCAGAATTAATGATTTTATTAAGCTAAAGGTCTCTTTTTAGGACAGCAACCTGTACAAGTGTTTGTGTGTGTGTAACTTCTCTAATAGACTTTAGTCATCAGCTGCAGATGTCTTGCATACATACAAGCCTTGTGATATTATTCACTTTAATCTTTGTACTAAAATTATCTCTACTTCCATTTAATTAACTGTATCATGCTAAGGTTTGGGCAACAATTAAGTTTAATAATCATCTGCATATTTTAGTAAAATTAGTTCAGGAACAGAATTAAATAAGTAAATTATATATATATATATATATATATATATATATATATATATATATATATACAAATTCTTCTTTTGCTTCAAACACGATAGATTGGAAGAATAGCTTGAGATTGGAATCACATTGAGGAAATCACCTGCTCCCTGATCTCCATGGTTATATGCACATCTTTGTTATTGACCTTAGAAAAGCTGGTTAACCAGAGTGTGCGTTAGTTTCCTCCTCCATGAATTATGGCTAATACTTCTTTTCTAGCATTACCCATGGATATTGAGAATTAATGAGTTAACATTTGCTGAGTTCTTTCAAGTCCTCAAAGGTATTATTAACATCTTATATTAGTCTCAACCTCCTTCACACATTCTAAGAAATAATTTCACTAGTTAAGGAAGGGAAAAAATAAATAATAACAATATCAGTTTGGGGGGGAGAATATTATTTATATCCTAGTTTTAATTAATGTAAAACAGCTCAGACTTGGAAAAAATAAATTTATAGTATACATGTGAGAGTTTTGTAATATTTAAAACATTTGTTTTTCATGGGGTGGAACATTAATATTGCTCCAAAAATTCCTTAGAGCAAAATGAGCCATTGTAGGAGCTTAAATTTTAAAAAATATGTAACAGTTCTTATAAAGGGCAATTTTTATACACCAGTGCTTACCCAGAATATCCCAGGGCTCCCACTGGTGCTGCTTAGAACTAGGGAGTCCTCTCTAGTCTCCCCCTTATTTACCTTGGCTGGCTGTTGCCAGGTCTGTCTATTCAGTCCTTCTGGTTTTGTGTGCTTAAGATCTGATCTGGATAGAGGGGACTCTGGTATCCACAGAGACAGGAGTGAACAGTCGAGGCAGGAGAATGGGCAGATTGAAAATTAGGATGTAAAAGTTAAATACATGTAACTTTGCTCCCCTCGCCTTCCTCAGGAAGGCTCTTATGTCTGGTCATCTCAGATGTCTCTGGCCTGATTCTGTTTCTTATACTCCCTAATGATCATGTTTCTCATCTCAGATCTCTCCTATGGCTCTAGTTTCTAATATGAAAATTTCAGAATCAGGAGGAATCTGATTCTAGTCATTTTCTGAAGTATGGATAAGTTTCCCCTATCTACCTACAGGCATACATGTTGACAGCACAACTACCACTTGCTTAGGAGTATTTTTCTCTCCCTTCCTCTGCATCTGTCTCAGACGTAAGGGAAAATCATCACAGTCCTAAGTTGTGTGTAGTGACATCCAGGCCTGGAATAAGTAACAGAGCAGAGTAGGGACACAGTGGGCAGCAATGAAACTTTGGAGAAGTGAGGAACCATCAGAAGTTGTTCACTTTCCATTTTTCCAAAGCGTTTTCTTTTCCACTACAAGGCAGTTCCTTGGTTACCTCCTATTCCTCTGAATCCTGGGGGTGCTATTTAAGTTCCCCCTTTACATGTTATCACTTTTGCTTTTTGCAGTGAATCCTCAGCAACATGACCTACTGTAGAACAGAAGTGCATGATCATTTTCGTCCCCAAGTAAATGAAGTATGTAGTGAACCATAATCACTTAAGTAAATTTATATTTAAGATTTTTAATTAAAAGGCGGAAAGAAATATTAAAAGTGATCCGTTCATGTCCTCACAAAAAGTACTGATAGTGATCTGCTTTTCAGAGGCAATGGGACGAGATAAGAGAGGATTCTGTGGGAAAATAAAGCTATGTGGAGAAATAATAGCAACCCCAACTTAAAAAGGGAAGAAAGCTGATAGCAGGTATCTTGATCTCCTATTATTCCCTCAGTCCAGTTTCTATACCATATTTGGTCAACAAAAGTGGTACTAATTAACCAGAGGATTGCTGAAATCAGTGCTGCTGTCTCAGTCTTAACCAGCCACAAGATCTAGAATCACCCCCTTAGTAGTTAAACACAGCAGTATATATCACAAAGCTGGACCCCTAGAATTTATCCTTAAATGGCCGCATTACCTTTTTCATTTCACTTATCTCACCAACTACAACCACAAATCTTATATGACAGCGTTTGAACGTTGATTATTTTGTTATAGCCAGTATCCACTCTAATTGTAGGTGTGGTGATGGTAACAAAAGGAATACATAAGTACACTACTGAGGGGTATTACAGGAGGCCTAACATCAGGAGTTGATTACATCTACTCAGTTATTTTTTGATTTGGTTTAGTTTCGTGGTGCCACTTAGGAAGGCAACACTTTTATACACTTTTTTTTTTCTATGATAAAATGTATTGTCTGTGCCAAATCACTGACCTGTAAATGTCCAGTTTGGAATGGCTTTTACTCATAATTAGGGCCTGTTTAATCATAGGCCAAATCACATCTCTTTTACTAAATACAAAACCTGCATGGTATGATGTTTGGTTTAAATAATGCTCCTCTAATTCCAGCAAAAAGTCAGTCCCTGGTCACTGATCATATCCGGATAGTCAAGATATATCCAAAGTTTGTATGATGGAAACTCTTTGTTTAATCAGCTTTTTAAATGTTGAGTTTGACTTTTCATCAAAATGTTCATTTTGAGATATTCAACAATTTTAATTTTTTTGCATAAAGTGAAAAATAATGGCAGAAAAAATTGAGAGGAAGAGACTACTGTGATATGGTACTTTTAGAGAACTCTGTTAGTTGGCACTCATTGCTTATTTCTGTTCTTATTTTCTATATTGCCTGACTCAAGGATCAGTCTTAGTATCTTGCAACAGGGATGTATGTATGGGGATATTTTCTGGGCTGTAGTGGCTGCTGCAGCTGCTTCTGGCTCATGGATCTTTCCAAAATGGTGGATGCCCAGTCTGGATCCTGCAGAGCAATCCGAGTGGCCATGTGCTTTTCCAGCTTTGTCTCATTCTTTCTTAGCCTCTGTAAGATAACGTGGGAAGATGATTATAATTTCCTGAAGTACTCTTCTGCCATTCATAAACATGTGCCATAATACATTGGAGATGTATGAGAGTCTTCATTCTAGTGACAATAAGGTCTCAAGGGAGGATTAAGAATTGAGAAGAGCTGAGAATTGAATGGAGAGGTCCTGTCTTTTCGGAGTCATTCTTTTGTACTACACAAGGGGGCGGCTTAAGAGGCAGTGCTTTGAAAGGAGAGTGTTTCTCTTCTTTCATGTCTTCTTCATGCCTAGATATTTTTCCTCACTCCCTCCTCTTTCAAGCCCCTCTTTCAGGCTAGTGCAAAGACACTCTTTCAAAAGGGGCACTAATTCATATCAGAGACAAAGGAATGTCATTTCATTTAAAGACATGCTTCATGTTAGCATAGCTTTGTCACCATAACTTTCAAAAAGTATATTCCCTATGATTATCATGTAAAGTAATCTTTCCTTATTTGGGGGCTTAAATATCATTATAAATATACATTCAACTTTCTGTTAAAGGAGGTATTGGAAAATAGAACTGTCCATGAACTCATCATTAACTCTGAATAATATTTCCTAAAGGATTAATCAGTACATGGTTGAAAATACATTTAATGAAAATAATATAATTTAGGGACACTAAATAATATAATTTAGGGACACTTTTATCATCATAAAGATAGCATCCAAAAGTATTCTAGTAGAAATTCAATGTATTATAAGCAAAGCTATCACATTAGTTTCTTGACTGAGAATGGTCAAAATGTTATTGTTAATCTGTTATTTGTCCACTGTCCTGACCTCGGGACTTTGTTCTTTGTCTGGTTCAGGGTAGGCACGACGTAAATACCTGTTGTGTAAATAATGAATGAACATCAACTTGTCACTCTGCCAGCCTTTATAAGTAGGCAGGCAGACATTGGCTAGGTGACTAAGCCTCCTGTGCTTTGTGATGTTGTCTGCCTGGCTAGTCTCTGCCTCACTAACAGTAGCATAATTCTCCTCATATCCAAACAACTCACAACGCCTTCGTTGCTCAGTGACTCAGTCTCTGATTCATATGCATTAGAGCCAAGCCATGTAACTTCAAATTTAAATGATCTACTTCTCTGTTGTTGATTCCCTCAAGTCTTTTCCTTCCCTTTCTCAGAGCATCCTCTTCTTTCTCCATCAGATAAGCCCTGGTGTATATCTGTGTAAGATGAACATATTTTAGAGCAAGACCTATCATTCCGGCTCAGGATCTTTTAGTCAAGTCCTGGGTTTGATATACCATGTTCTCTATGCCACTTCCTTCCCATGTCCCTTTGTCATGATGAAAATAAGTATTTTGTATAGCCTTAGAAACAAGAAGAAAAAAGCCTTATAATTCTCAATTGCCTATAAAATACTCAGAATTTTGAATTATAATATCCAGAAAAATGATAACAGTAACAGATTAGATCTTTCCTACTTCCTTTGCTCCATGATGGTTAACTGATGAGAGACCTAAAAGTACACTGTGGAAGTGAAGAGGGTGAGGCATCTCTCACAGCAGTAGGTTTAACGTTGTATGTCTTCTTGTGGTTATTTTATAGTGCTAAAGGGTAGATGGCTTTAATATTTTTTTCTGATTCATAATAACTTTAATTATAATATATACCTCTATTATTAATTAGTATAACAATCTGATACTCTAACTTCAGAAAATGAAGAGTTAAATATATCTATATATTTATGTGTGTTATACATAATATACACATTTTTGTAAAACTTCACCATTACATTATTATTAGCATCAGCAATTAACAAATGCTAACATTATTGTCAACAAAATATTTCTTATGACAGTAGATACTATTTTAGGTGGCACTCCAGACCCTGTATGATTTTATTCTTCTCTAAATAATGAAAGTCTCCCAAGTCTTTGCTGACTGGTCACTGTGGCATATTTTGAACTTTCTTTTTTTAAACAGATAGTTTTTTGGTTTTGTTTTTTTTAATTTTTAAAAAAATTTTTGGCCATGCTGCGAGGCATATGGGATCTTAGTTCCCCAACCAGGGATCGAACCCACACCCCCTGCATTGGAAGCATGGAGTCTTAATCACTGGACCGCCAGGGAAGTCCCCTATTTTTAACTTTTTAAAACATGCTATGTGCAGCATCATAATTTATTGAGATGTTAAATGTTGGCTTTTGCTTCTTGAATTTTGCATCAAATTCACCAAATACTCAAAATTTCATGCTCCCTTGCGTTGGGAGTACTGAAACAAAAGCTACGAGCCACTTTTTTTCAGTAGCCTGAGTTCTTTGGGAGGTTTATGCAAGGTGTGAAGAGCAGTCACCTTTAAGAGTGGGAAGTTGATGGCTGTTAGCTGTACTAATAGAAGTAATTCTTGGTTGGTTTCCTCTTAAGAACCCAGGTGATACATCTAGGGATACTGTAACCTAGGGGCTAGGGGCCCTTTCCACAAACTGTTTCCCATGCCCAGGTTTGCACAGAAATACAGAGCAGCTGGGCTTTCAAGTGTCACAGAACCAGACTACCCACAAGTCTTTTGTAACGATAGAGAACTGATAGGTGGAGAGGCTTTTCCGACTAGACTGTCCAGGATAAGATGTGGGCTATGATGTGGCTATGATAAATTTGGCAGGAAGCCAGAATTATAACAAAGATTGAATTCCCCATCATCTTGCAGGGTTGGAGTCATTTTTAATTTGCTTTAAAGGGAAATATAAAAATGATATTTCATGTCTGTCTGATTTTATAGTGTAAGGTTTCTATCCATGCCACTTGCTCCTTTTCTACCTTGAATCTTAGGTCATTGTCTCTCTGATTCTGATCTCTTCATCTAGCTACTTTATGATATTAAATGTCACTTTCTCAAGGAATACTTTTGTTACTCTTCTTTCCAGACTAGGCCAGTTTCCCTCATTATAATCTGTATTGGCTCTCTGTATTTTCCTTTGTGTCATTTATCATAATTTATGTAAATAATTAATAGTGTTATTAGTAAAGCCTGTTTCACCCCTACCCCTTCAGTAAGAATGTAAATCCCAGAATGAGAAGTTTCGATCTGCATTGATCACTGTCCTCTCTCCAAACACTTATCATATGTTATATAATTGTGTAGAGCAGGCACTCAATGCATATTGATTGAATGAAAGAGTGAATATAGAAGTGAATGACTTAAAGTAAATTTGACTTGGAGGTGAAGTTTTGTCTGGTATCATTTGGGGATAGTAAGAAGAAAATGCCTAAGGCAGATTTCAAGACACTCGGGAAATACTGGGTTGGCACTGAACACCTACCAATTTTCCACTAAGGGTTCTTGAGAGGGATGTCTCTCTCTCTCTCTCTATCTGTCTGTCTCGTAGATGCTATAGTCCTCAAGCTTAAAGACCTTGAATCTCCAAGTCCCATCGATCACACACACAAAGTACCCGCACCCCCGACACACTCATCCCTGCCAGCACCACCATCTCAGGGGTAAAGAGTGATAGTCACAAAAAGAACAGAAAGGAGAGACTTACAGTAGACTTGATCACTAGGTGGTGTTTATTCTACTTATTTGTTTGACCATTTTTTTAAGTGTCTGTCTTTTCTAGCTTATTGTAAACTAATGATGCAACTATGTAGCGACTATGAAAAATAATGTAGAGACTATGTTTTGTTCACTGTTGAATCTTCACTAGCTGGTACATAGACGACATCAATAAATAAAGGAATAGAAATTAAATTTGTGAATAAATGAATGGATGTGCTAATAAAGCAGGTTGGGTAAACTAATACCAATAAGGGAACAATTAGTGGAAAATACACAATAAGCAACTTAAGAGAAAGATGCTTCTAAGACAAAAGTAGCAGTGATAGCAAATCATAATTTGACATTAGTTATGAATATTATATTTCTTGGCAAAGTTATTCGTACTTTGAAAGAAAAAATTACTTTAAAATCAATTTGTATTCTCAATTTTTAGCACTGTGTCTAGCACATGGAAGACTTAATGTTTTTGTTGAGTCAATATACTAATGGATGGTGTATCCTAGTCATTAGGGTCAGACTTGGCAAAACTCCTTACCACCTCACTATAAACCCGTACATTGTATTTCCCAGTCGTCTTTTCTCTCTTAGCAGTTTTTATTCTCCACTCTTTCTGATGCCCTCGGGGTTTCTCTCACAGGCACACTCAGAGCCAGCCATTGGTGTTGCCATGCCAATGTCTACTCAATCTTCCCTACTTTATTTCCCCCCTTTAGAATGTACTTTCTTTCTACCCTATTATCACTGACATTCAGAAAGGCCCTATTCCCATTTTAAAGAGAAATAGTGTGTGGAAAGGGTACTCAGTGAATTGGACTAACCCCAGTGAATCAGGAAAATAAGCAATATAATTGAAGTCTCAAACAAATTTAGATAAATTGTTTTTTTAAACATTGTTTAGAAATTGTTCCAAAGTTTTTCTGTCAACTGTAGATACTTTTTTATTTCAGCATTTAAAAATGTGTATTTTAAAGAACTAGGGGGAATAGAGACACTAAGACTAAATTTCAAACAGGAGGCAAGAAACTCAAGGTTGTTGCAAGGAGATGATAAATCACTAGGGGAATTAGCATCACAGAGCCTTCCCAGACTAAGCCCATCTCAGCTGCTGCCATCCCCCAAACAATTCCCTTCGGCACTTGGGTATTTCTGAACAGCTGAGGTTGGCCTTTTATTTTTATAACTAAAACAAGAAATGAAAGAAATATCTCTTCATTGTTTGTTAGTCCTGACTGAATTATATCCTCGGGGAGAGCAGAGACTCTGTCTTCTATGTTTCATGAAACGCTTTATCACTAACATCACTAACAGTGAAGATTAAATTAGAATCAGCCTTCTGCTTAGGTGAAAGAATTAAAATATTCTGGGAAATACCCCTTCCTTCGACTGAAACCCTCTCTCATAAAATCCTAATGTTGCTGAGTTCTCTGTTACCACAGGATGGAGGTACAAGCAAAGAAAGATCTCCTTTGTTGAGGTCTCGCCTCACTTTTCATTGTAGTATTCCTCCAAGAGCCCACACGTAAGCTTAACTCCACGCCCATTTAGTTGCTTCTTTCCATTTCTTGGCTACCAAGCTTACGTCTCTTCTTGTGTTTTACAAATGCTTCAAGCTTTTCAGATATCTGTCAGTAGAAGTTCTCTTAGCTCAGGCTTCTCTTAGACCTGCAGTTAAGAGGAAGAGCAAATTTGTGATAACCACTAGACTGGGGACTAGAAATGAAGTATGGAGCGAAAGCGAACTTCATCCCTGTCCCTTCAATGAAGAAATAAAGGAGTGTATGAATAAGTTAAACAATTTACATATGACATTACGTATCCACAGTAATTCTAGTTGAAGTGTTTGTAGTTAATTGCTAATCTGCTATAATTAAACATTTTTTTAAAACATGGCCAGGAGGTACTTCAGCCTTAGTATATGAGACCAAATATATGCTCAAATATCATTTGTCAGAACAACATAACAAACCTCTATTAATCCCATATCCCTTTACTGGTATTGCCCCATTTGACAAGAAAACCACTTGAAAATGTTTTCTGTAGCTCTAATTCCACTCTTTCCTCAGTATTTTCCAATCAGATGTATGTTCTCACCCTTCCACTAAAAATTCTTTAACATGTTCACCTCTACACGGCTTACTGGATGGTCACTATTGGCAACACACGTGGGGTGACTGCTTCATCCTTTAAAAATCCTATATTGTTGGCTGAAATGTTGAATGGGTCCAATAGCATAGGAAGAAATAAAATATGGCATATTTAACTTTGTTTCAGGAGGAAATTCATTTTCTATTTGAATAAAAGTTGACCCTTGACAATTTACTTCTCCTCATTCCCAGTCTTATACATGAAAAGAGACAGCAGGTGAAAGCATGAGTGTATTAGAGCATAAGTCTTGCTCAAATTAAAAAGAACTTCCCTGCTTTGGTTTTGTTCATCACTCTTGCCTTAGGTCCTTTACTCATTCTAAGAGAAGACTTTTCTATGAGGAGGAAAAAAGGGGTGCAGGGGTGGGGAGTATAGCAGTCTAAAGTGTTTTAGCCGAAGATCAAAAATTAGTCCCAGAAATAATTGATATGGAACCTGTGAACAGTTTTATGTAGAGCTATTTCTTGATTGACATTGTCCCTAGTTCCTTTACAAAATGGCTAAGAATCCCAATGAAATATCACATATATCATATATTCCCCTTGAATTTGATTTCTGTCAGCCCTGAAGATGATCATCACACTAAGTGATGCTAAGAACAGTTAGACTTAAAGGTACAATCATCTCTATTTGATAAAATCTCTACGGCCAGATCTTTACCACCAATAACATAAGGCAGACTATTAAAAAAATGCCTAGGAAAATGAGCCAAGTAATCTTAAAATATGCATGTGTAGTAATATTGCAAGATTTCACTTTTATATTTTATTGCTTCATCCCCAGATGTAGTCATATAGTTCAGCTGCTTTTAACACAGAGTTAGCCCAAAGTATTTTGTATCTTGACTACCATGAATTGAATGTTCGTGGTCCCCAAAAAATGCATATGTTAAAACCTAATCTCCAGTGTGATGGTATTTGGAGGTGATGCCTTTGGAAGGTAATTAAATTATAAGGGTGGACCCCTTATTATGGGGTTAGGGCCCTTATGAGAACAGACACAAGAGTGCTTGCTTCCTCTCTCTTTGTTCTTCACTGTGAGAGGATACAATAAGACAACTACTGAAAACCAGAAGTGGGCTCTCACCAGACGCTGGATCTGCTGACAGCTTGATCTTGGACTTCCCAGCCTTCAGAACTGTAAGAAATAAGTATTATTTAAGCCACATAGTCTATAGTATATTTGTTTAATAGCTGCCCATACTGACTAAGACAGGAATTGGTACCTAGAAGTGGGGTGCTAACAAATAACTAAACAAATACCTAAAAATGTCGAAGTAGATTTGGAACTGGGTAATGAGTAGAAGCTGGAAGAGTTCTGAGATGCAGGCTAGAAAAAGCCAGTAAGGGAATTTTAAAGGTGATTCTGGTAAGGTATTAGAAAGAAAAGAGGCAAGCTATAGAGACTTAATCACAGACTTATTCAGCATCTCAGTAGAAACCAGGAATAGAGATGGGATTATACCAGCAGAAACTCTGTCAGCTGTGACTAAAGGAAACAGGAAATGGGATAGGATGAAGGAAGGCTGTGAATGTGTGCTCTCCTTCAAGAAAAGGAAGGAAGGGCTCCAAAGGTGACTCAGAGATCATCAGAGCCACTGCCAAGGCTTCCAATAGAAACCATGGGGGTGGGGCAGCCCTGGGGGCACAACCCCTGTCTTGACCTGGGCAGTGTCTCTGAAGAGAGTCAAGGCTTGAGTAGTACCTTGCTGAGCCATGTGGGTGACATTGCTACCCAACAAGGTCCAAAAGGGAGAGCACTGAGCCAAAGATTATTCTCGAGCCTTGAGATCTCTCGGAATTTGCTTTGCCAGGTTTGAAACTCTCTTGGGACCTGTCACCCCTTCCTTCCTATTTCTCCCTTTTGGAATGAGAATTTGGTTTCATAGGTTCACAGCTGCAGAAGATTTTTTTTTTTTGGAGAAGATTTTTGCCTTGTGATGAACCATACATTGTGTTTCACCCATATCTGATTTAGATATCTAGATGAGACTTTGGACTTACGACTTTAGAATTGATACTGGAACAAGTTAAGACTTCTGGGACTATTGGGAGAGAATGAATGTATTTTGCATGTGAGAAAGACATGAATTTTTGTGGGCCAGGGGAGGAGTGCTATGGGTTGAATGTGTCCCTCCAAACTTCATATGTTGAAGCTTAATCCCCAGTGTGATAGTATTTGAAGTGGGGCCTGTGGGAAGTAATTAGGTCATGAGGATGGAGCCCTCACAGATGGGATTAATGCCTTTATAAGAATAAACACAAGAGTGCTTGCTTCCCTCTCTCTGTTCTTCACCTTGTGAGGACACAGCAAGAATGATCTCCAAACTAGGAAGTGGGCTTTTGCCAGACACTGGATCTGCTGGCACTTTGACCTTGGATTTCCCAGCCTTCAGGACTATGAGAAATATTATAAATGCTTGCTATTTAAGCCACTCTGTTTAAACCACTCAGTCTATGGTATATTTGTTATAGCAAACTGAACTAAGACACAGACTAAGCCTTTAATCCTGGACGTAATGACTCATGAGACGCAAATGTGAAAGCCTGGGATGGAGGAGTGCAAATCCATCAGCACAGAAGTGGTCATCCATGGTGGCAGAAGAGCTGAGTAATAACCTTCACACTTGCAAGGCAGTAATATGGCATCACAGTGTAACTGGGACTTTGTGTGTAACTGTAATACATAAATTTAATTAATAATTTATATGAAGGCTGAGTTAGATAAATTCTCCAAAGTAAGAAACATAATGATTAAATTCCTAATACACTGGCTAAAAAAACCCAGTGTTTTTCCTTATAGTTCCAATTCACAGTGTATGTAAAGACATCAGTACATTTCTTCAGGCATCATCGTTATCCCTGTGCAATAATCCAAAGATCAGTCCATGAAAAATAAGCGTGACTAATCTTGCAATCACACAGTTCAACCTTGTGTTTTCTTATTTTTACTTCCTTAAAGGTTTTTTTTTTTCTGCTCCTTAAAGTTCATGTGTCTAGTCCCCTGTATATTTCCCACAGTTAGTTGTTAGAGTTGTATGAAGGTGATTATAAGCTTAGTAACTAAAAGCCCATGGGAGAATAAAAAAGAATCTCAACAAATAACCTCTGCTATCAAAGAGCTGAAGATAGGCTCCATCTTGAGCAAGACTGTGGACAAGGCAGAGGCGATCTTTCTTCATCTGTGGTACTCTTCCCTTTCACCCATGATAAATATCACATCGAAACTTAGGCAAGGGGGACCCCAGCCTTAGGCCCTATGTTTGAGAGCAGTATTCCTCACCATTTGTGATCAAGGATGAAATTTATATTTTCAATCTTTTGCAGATATTTCCATAAAATGTAATAAAAATATTATGGCAGTTTCAGAGTACAATAAGTTTCTAAATGTTTATCCTCAAGTAAGTATTCCATATTATCTTTTGACATCCAGTTGCCAAAAGTTTATGTACTGGCATCATGGCATAGATCATATTTTGAATAGCACTGCTTAAGAGGGCTCTACATACAGCAAACAAAAAACAAAAAATCTATCAACACCTCTGTCATCAGGTCTGGCGCTCAGTGCAGGCACAGTACAATCATAACTCTAATCATCCAGTCATATGATTAATATCATTCAAACCCTATGCTTCTCCTCCCCTATGGACTCAAGTCCCAGGAAGAGGGGAGGTGAATGCACCTAAATGCCACAGAGGCTTGTGCTTTATGCTGCTGCCAGTTTTGAAGACAACCTGCTTTAGAGCATGGGGAGGATGTGAGCAGAGGAAACATTTGCATAAGAGAAAAACATTAACTTGCAAATAGTTCCTCTGTTAGCATGACTGTAATAGATTCATACATAATAAAGCATTTGTTTCCAAGTAATGCCAAACATCAATTTCCTTGTTTTTCCTTTTGTTCCAATATGATTCCCAGAGATGTGTTATTGTTGTACAGAGCAGGTGAGGACCATTTAACAAAATGGAACAATATTCCTCTTAAATAAATTTACATATTCACACGTATACATGTCAATTACATACATAAGAGGGGTAAAGTATTAAGCCAACTCTATACTTTGGCAACTAGATGGATATTTAATGCTAAAATCTAACTACATTTTAAAAAGACAAATTACAATGTCATCTTTATAAATACTTTGGATATGTTTTTAAAAGAAAATTTTTATTTTAGAATACTTTTTATTTTATTATGAAGATAATACAGAGATCTCCTATATACCCCATACCCAGTTTCCCCAATTATTAATATCTTAGTTAATATGGATATTTGTTGTATTTAGTAAACTGATACTGATATATTATTAACTAAAGTCCCAGTGATATTCAGAATTCTTTAGTTTTTCCCCAATTTATTTTTTTGTTTCTAGGATCCCATCAAGAGCATGTTAGTCATCATATCTCCTTAGGTATCTCTGGGCTATGATAGTTTCTAAGATTTTATTGTTTTTTATGACCTTGACAGTTTTGAGGATTACTGGTTAGGTAAATGTTCTTCATTTTGGTTTTTCTGATTGTTTTTTATGATTATACTGATGTTATGGATTTTGGGGAGGAAGACCTCTGAGATAAAGTGCCATTCTTATTACATCATATCAAGGATTAACTCTGATCACCTTGCTTGAGGGAGTGTTCGTCAGGTTTGTCCACTATAAACTTACCTTTTCCCTCCTTTCCATACTGTACTCTTTGGAAGGAAGCTTATGCAACCCATACTTGAGGAGTCAGGAGCTATGCTTTGCCGCTCTGAAGATAGAGTACTAGATATAAGTTATTTGGAATTTTTCCACATAGGAGATTTGTCTATTCTCTCCATCTTTACTCAATCATTATATTGTTATATTGTTATGAACTCATTGATATTAATTTTATTTTTCGGCATACAATCCACTATTACTTTATTTATTCATTCATTCTCAAATGATTTCAACTTTAACCATTGGGGGCTTTTTCATTTGGCTTCTGTGTTCCTTTGATACACCCTCATAATGTTTCTCTTCCTCCCCTCTCTCTCTCCTGTTTGTATTTTGCTTCGTTTTAACACTTCCTTATTTTCTGGAACTGTGAAATGCTCCAAGCTCATCTTGTATATTATGGATTTTTCCAAAGAACCCTGATTTTAAAATTTAAAAATAGTATTGGAAACCAAGCTAGGTGTGCTCATTGTTAGGGAAGTAGTTGTTTCTAGGTTCTCTTAGCTGACAAAACAAGTAAATATATGTGTATGTACTAACACATGTATATATAAATATCTACAATTATGTATGTAATCATCTTTATATTAGGCCAAACATGAGTTCATATGGTGTCTCCAGCTCTGATTCATTAACATGATCATTGTAAACTCTTCTTACTTGCTTATCTGTAACCTCCCTCTCCAACCGTGAGATACCTGGCTCCCACAATCTACTGCACATTTACTTAATTGTTCAATTCCAGTACACCTGTATAGCAGTATCAATTGCTCATCCATACTCCTGTGGGAAGCAACTTTATCAAGTAGCATATGGTGCTTAATGCTTATATACTCCATTTCCAAAATTAGTTAGGTCAGCCCATTTTCCCATCCTCTTCAGTAAATTCTTTTCATGTTTGTCATACAGCTAGATGATTTTGTGACATTCTGCATTCTGTCCTGGGATCCCCTGACCTCCTAAATGATGTTTTAAATGTGCATATACTAAGATTCACTCTTCTTGCATTAAAGTTCTCTGGATTTTGGCACATGCATTGTGTCATTCATGCATCATTACACACTCATACAGAATAGCTTCACCACCCTGCATTAATCTCCTATGTCTCACCTAGTAAATCTTCTCCCTCTTCTCCTGAAAAACTCATGTAAATCACTGATGTTTTTATCATTACTTGAGTTTTGCCTTTTCTAGAATTCTGTGTAATTGGAATCATACAACGGTCAGCCTTTACACACTGATTTCTTTCACATAACAGTATTAAGATTCAACCCTGTATTTTCATAGCTTGATAGCTCATTTCTTTACTGAATAATATTCCGTTGTGTGATGTATCAGTGCATTTATCCATTCATCTATTGGTGACCACCAAGCCATAAACATTTGCTTATAGTAGATACTGGTGGTGATGCAAGATTTGAATAAAAGGGGAGCAAAGTGGGACACGGCTCCATGGGACACAGAAAGGACAAACAAGATGACACAGATGTTGGAATTAGCAGAGAAAGGCTCTAAAATATTGAGTATGTAAAATATGTTCTATAGTTAAAGATGTATATAATGAGGAAAATATGCAAAATATTGGAGGAGATATAAAACCTATAGAAGAATGAAATGGGAACTGAGAAATGAAATATATTTAAAATATATCACTTGATGTGCTTGACAGAGAGCACAGTAGAAGTCTATAGAAATTATACAAACTGAAGTCACAGAAAAATGAAATGAAATTCACTGAGCCTCAACTGAAATAAAATATTAAAATGTTATGATAAAATTCACTAACATTAATATCTAAAGTGAATCATCAGAAAATAGATTGAAATAAAATAAACTTATTCTCAATGTTTCATGGCCTAATATCAAATGAGTAATTGAAGACCCAGAAGAAAGGATATAGAGAAGGGGGAAAACATTTTGAAAAAGATAAAATTTTTTCATCTTGTGTGATAAAGATAGCTTGTGTGATTTAACTTTTTTAGCTTGTGTGATTTAATAAACCTATTCACTGATTAATAAATTTCAAGTAGGGCTGTGTATTCTTTTTTCCATTTTATGTTTGTTTATTATGGGAAGACTAGTTCAGGACCAGTTTCTCTATCATACACAGATATGAAAGTTCAAACATATTCTTTATCCACACTTGTTAATATTTGTTACCAGCTTTACACTGACTGACAGAATATAGAGGCAGAACTTTTGATTTCAAAAATTGCTATCATTCATTGAGTCAAGCAAAGTACATGTGCATATGCTAAACACCCATATTTTACTTATAGTTAGTCCTTAATGAATCTTAGAAGGATCACATTATTCTTGATAGTTACAGATGAGAAAACTGAGGTATGTAGCCACACGTGTAATTAATGACAGGTCTAGGATGTGAATCCAGACCTGCCTGAGTGTAAATCCATATATTTTCTGGTTTATAAAGTGCAAGAAATAGTTAATTACTATTACTCTTATTACAGTATCCTCTTATTTAGGTATCTTTACCCACTGGATGGAAATCCTAAATTTTAGTTAGGTAAAATGATTGTTATCTAACTATAGGACTGAAGTAATTATATCAGAATACCACAGGGAGATATTTTTGATTTCCTGAGAACAGTACACCCACCTCAAGTAAATCAGTGCTCACAAAAATATTTTTAACCTTAATCTTCCTCAAATAGCCATTTATGGTACATTCAAATGTTAGACTAAAAGACCTTTATTTCAAAATTATTCCATAACAATAATTCACTCCATACTGCATTCCTTCTAGATCTTACAAAGATATGTGCTTAGAGAGGAATGTCTGATCTTAAGTATAATTGAACTATATAAATTCAATGTGGACTGAATCTTAAACTTGTTCTTCTCATTTAAAGCTGTAAATGCCAAATATGAAATACAATATTATAATAAATATTATAAAAACTTTCTACAATATAGTGGTATTTTACTAAATCAATTCTAAAATTCCATTGTTTTGAAAGCTACTTTTGCCTGAAATGTTTGGTTTACTGTTTGGCTCACTGGTTGTTAAATTTCAGTACTATGGAAGGGAATCTTTTCAAACTGAATTGTGGAAAGCAGATTCTGATATTTACAGCATAATTTGTATAGCCTAAAGAGTGATGGTAGGAAAAATCTCTCTCTCTTGGGCATTTGTCTGCCATGGAATTTTATAGTAAGGCCCAAGCCAATCTTCTTCATAAAGTGGGCAATGCATATAAATCTAAGATTTGGGGCATCATATAATATCTCCACAATTTGGAAAGATACTGGGGAATTTTTAACACAAAAACCGATCGATTATATTCAAACATAAAATTTGTCCTATAAGCCTCTAGGGATAGATTTTTATGGTACGATATCAATCTAAAAATGAACTATAAATGCTTGGAAATCAAAAATATAGAAATCATAAAAGGAAGCAACTTCAATTTTCTTAGTGGCTGGAGGTGGCCCCCCAAAATATCCATGTCTTAATCCTTGGGAGCTATATATATGTTAGGCTGCATGGCAAAGGGGGATTAAAGTTGCAGCTGGAAGCTGCTAATCAACTGATCTTGAGATGAGATAATCATGGGTTATTTTAGTGGGCTCAGTATAAACACAAGTTTACTTTTAAGTGGAAGAAGGAGGCAGAAGAGTCAGTCAGAGAAAGATTTGAAGGTGCTGTGCTCCTAGCTTTGAAAATGATGATGAGACCACAAGTCAAGGAATGCAGGCAGTCTCTAGAAGCTGGAAAGAACAAGGAAAAGATTCTCCATAGAGCCTACAAAGGATCTCTGTCCTTTTGACACCTTGATTTTAGCCTAGCAAGACCCATTTTGGATATCTGACCTCTAAAACTTTAAGGTAAAAAATTTGAGTTGTTTTAAACCACGAAATTTATGGTTATTGGTTAAAGCAGCAATTAAAAACTAATACACTAATTTTGCACACTGACTAAAATTACTCCAATTTTAAACAAAATACAAACTTAGAAGAGCTTTATTTTTCCAAATAATTAACTGAATTGAATTAAGAGAATATTTCACAAAACAGAACATTTTATGGCATTGGTTTATCAGAGATTATAAGCATTAATAAGTTTAAAGCGTAAACGTATGACATCCTGGAGAAAATATTACTGCAAACATTTCTGGTACGTAGATCATGCCAAGGATTTTCATTTAGTTCCAATTATATATGAGCTACACAAAACTATATTAATCACTAATCAAGCAAAAATTTGGAATCAGTAGGTACTTTTATATTTTGTACCTATTAGGTAAGGAATATATTGCAAATGACTAAGCCAAAGATTTCCATCTATAATTAGCATTTTCAAATGTTTCTGCTACATCTAAATTGTGCTCATCAACTAACGTGCCATCTGATGACTTGTCAAAAATTCTATGAAAAAACTTTGGTAAAGTCAAAGTTTTTATTTTAAAATTTTACTAGTTCATTTTTATTCAGAAACTTTGTCAATTTTATTCCCATTTTTAGCTAAATAAGAAATTATCTTTAATCATTGAAGCATATCTTTGGTGTATATATAGTATATTCCATAAAATAGTTTTAAAATGTTTAACTTTTGTAAATTATCTTATTTTTATTAAACTAGGGTTTTGTCAGTTTTTAAAAAGACAGATACTTTAAAAATGTTAAAGTTAACTGATGATCGCATTATTTTAGTAATACAGATGTGCCCAAGACCCTATGCTTTTTTTCTTTTTGCTCACCTTGAACCACTGCATCAGTAACTTTCATTGCATTTTCAAAATCCAATGAGTTATAAGATTAATTTATTAAAGTTTTTGTGGGGTGATTAGGGAAGGAAGGGACACTACAACACACAACACGTAGCATCTCACTCCAAAACTCTTCCTTTTGTTCTCCACCTGTGCTTTTCAGCCATTTCTTCTTTCTTTTTAACTCTTTTACTTCATAGATTTCTCTACACTTCTCAAATTTAATTCTTTACGCACATCATATTATTCAATAAATATACCTCAGTTTCTGTTCTCTTAGAAAACAGTAGGTATTTGTAAATAAGATATATAGTTTTACCTTAACATATTGAATATATCAATATATTTTTTCATTTTCTGTCACAGCTGATTGAAATCAGTCAGCTTTGAAGGCTATTATTACTTGGGAAAATAAATATCCTTTCCTATCTACAGAGAATCAGTTAAATGCAACCAAATCAAGAAGTAAGTGCAAAAATACATACACGTATATATATATGCACTATAATATATTCAATATATACTTTATAGTATATATGCAAATAAGTGTGTATATATACATATATATGTACATATGTATGTGTGTGTATATATATGCTAGGTACTGAGACTAAATTGCATGTTATTACCAACTCTGTTGCTAAAGGCAACATCTTTAATTATCATATGTCCCATTTTTTACAGAAAGTCCTAACAAGAGAACTGAAGATCCGCCTTTGGCAAGTGGGTGACTATTGATTGTCTGTAAGAACAACCTGTTGATGTGACTTTACAGCCCCCCCTCTGTGGGGGCTGAGCTACTGTTTCACAACTTTGTCACCTGCTGCTTCAACACTTGAACCTGTATTGCATACTTTATTCCCTCTGTCCATATCCAGAAACCCAACTACCATCTCTATGTCCATGTCTGAAGACACTCATACATTCAGAGAACCTGTTTCTGCTTCTTATTAACTAGACAAACAGCACTTTACAATTCGGTCTGAAGTTATAGTAGTGTGACTATAAAATAATTAAAGTGGGTCTATTAAGACACATAAGGATATTAATCGTATTCCTTTGGAGCCATGGCATATAATCAGCAGACTTTTTCTGCTTTAGTCTGATACTCACAATATCATTGTATTTAATGTCAACCATAGCTCATATTTGTCTTATAGTCCATTTCTATTGCATAAAGGTGCCTTCTACCCAAACTTAAGTTCAACTATAAGTTACATGACTGTAAGTTACCGATGAACATTAGTTTGTGCAGTTTTTATTTTGAATAAAAATGGTTGGATCAAATCAGTGAATCAATGAAACACTAATAGTTGCATTAATTGACATGGTGTAAAACACAATCTTTCATATGTATTTTAGGGATCCTCTTTTGCTGCTATTTTTATTAATTGCTTGTTTCTGCAAAACAGTTTCTTCAGAAATCATAACTATGTGGTAGATGTAGCTGTCATTGTGTAAAGCTGAGTTTTCAGGCTATGTGGCTGAGATTGGGAGGAGGTAACAAATAAATGATAATTTCTGTTTGAACTGCTTCCTTTCCAAAAAAGCAAGAGATCACAACTGAGATTTACTCTCCTTTATCCAAATGAGGTAGCAGATAAAAGTGTATCTAAAAATAAACTAGAAACTCACACCTTGAGGTGAAAACAGACTCTTTCTATAAACATACATACATGCGCGAGGGCTTTTTCGGACAGCGTAATGTGTTCTAGTTATGGTCGTTTTAGTTTCAAGAAAGAGAGACCTCTCCAACTAGCTCCAGCAAAAAGGAAGGGGAAATATATTTTCTTATAAAGATATACAAGCAATTGTATCCAAAGATAGGAAATGTAGTCTTATAGGAATTGAAACTAAGTAGGAAATCAAAGATTCTCTTGCATTTCCTAGGAGCTGCATGGTTGCCCTATTCTCAGCATGTGTGCTCCTTGCTCTTGTCTCTCCTTTCTCCTAATTTATTATTTCTCCTCTTTAACAGCCTCTGCTGGTGGGTGGCTTTGGCTTGCTAGGGCACCGATCTCATTCCTGACTCGGCTTCATAAATGTTCTACTTTTTTTTCCGACTCAACCTCATAAGTTACCTGTTTCAAAATCCCCAGATAACTGACACTTGCTTCTGGTTTTTAATTCAAGTACCCAATCAGTTGACCCATCACATTTTTTAAAGCCAGACCACAGGAGATTCCTCTTGGGTCAGATGTGCACACCTGAGGAGGTATGCTAAAGTGAAACGGAGTTTTGTGACCTGACGACCTCTCAGCAGGGGCTAGAGGTGGGATTTACCTGAAAAATGTACAGGTAGAACTGGCATTTGAAGATACTACATCAAATAAACTGTTGGAGTCTTCTGTGTTAGACCTTTTTCCTAGCCACTAATGAGGGCAAGGTGATGTGATAGGAAAAGACATACAGACCTAATGTTTCTGGGGCTGAATTCTTTATTTATAAATTGAAATAACAATACCACCGCAGTGGTATATAGTATGTGAAAATCTTAACATGGTCTTGGATCTACTTTAAGTACTCAATAACACAAAGTAATTTTCCTCCTTTTCCTTCTATTTACCGAAGCCTAGATCCCTAAATTAGGTTAAATAACTTTAACCTAATTGGCAACCTCCAATATTTTACCCCCTAAAAATATGTCTTAATTAAAAAACATATACGTGATTACTTTTGCGAGATTTTGGCTTACATTTTAAATGTAACTATGTGATGTGTACGGCTTTTCTAAAAAATTCTCTTTTACAGCCTTATTATCTTAATATCTTCCATTTCTGTACTGGTTTCTACAAGTATTTGCCTGAACTAATCACATATAATTTTATAACGACTCTTTGAGGAAAGCAGCATTATTATCATGTTAGAGATGAGGAAACTAAAGTTCAGTTTAAATGTATGATCCAAAATAGTCCTTTTTTATTCATTCATTCCTTCATTCATTTAGCCATTCATATAATAACCATTTGTTGAGCACCTACTGTGTGCCAGGCACTGTTCCAAAGTGCTTGGGATGTAGTGTGAACAAAATGGACATTTTCTTTATTACAGTTTATATTTTAGTAAAAGGAGAAGAAGGGGGGAAAGGGAAGAGAAGGGAGGGAAGGGAAGGAAAGAAGAGAAGGGGCAGTGGAAAAAAAGCGTGGTGATACAAACTATGCAGAGAATTTATCCAAGGTGGTGTAATAGAGAGTACGCAGCAGGCTACTGTAGATTCCGTGGTTGTGAAGGTCACTTGCAGGTGACTCCTAAGCTCATCTCTGAATGTGTAGGGCAACAGCAATTTAGGAAGAAACCAAACAGAGCAAAAGATCAAAGAACTAGCTTAGAGTGTTTGAAAAATGGAAAGAATGCCAGTGGGCCTAGAATTCAGGCCGAGGCTAGTATGGGATGGGTTTGGAAAGTTAGATTATTAGGAATTTGGAAGGAAAGCTACAAATTTTGGACTTAAATGTGATAGGAAACTAATGGGGATTTTAACCATGGAAGTAACAAGACCTAAATTATATGTTTATTTTTTTTTTACTCTGACTACTCCTGTGTGGTGAATTGATTTTAGTGGGTCAGAAATGGAAGCAGGAAGGCCACCTAAGAGACTGTTGTGTCATGACCAGGAGAGGTGGTAGTGGTAGGCCTGTGGCTGGAGAGATGATGATGGTTCAGCATATGTTTGAAGTAGCATTGAGAAGACCGGGTGTGACAGAGGGACGTAGAGAAACCAAGGGCTCATGCTTAGATGACGACTCAAGAAACTGCCTGTCTGTCATGCCATTTATTGACATGGAAAAGACAGTTTGTCTTGCATAGGATTTCCGTGCAGAAATTTCTTCCCAGTGATACTCAGGAAGTTTATGTTTTTCTGAATACAAAATCCCAAGAAAAATCAGTTGGGAACATGAGAAAAAGTATTGTAATTCTCTTGAAAGAATTAAAGCCAAACAGTTAACATCGAGGTATTCCTGGTTTGAAGGAAACCACTGATATCAAGATGAAAGCAAGAACAGGAAACGATGACATTTAGAGTCAAAGGGTAAGGTTGACATTCCTGAGAATCAGCACAGAAACACTTAGGAGACAATCAGTCACAACCTAATAAGCAAGTCTTGCTCATAGTTGCATCTATGTTGTGTGTGTTGGTGGTGGTCCTGTCGTCTGCCAACGGTGAGTCATTCCTGTTAATAGATAGTAATAAGTTTATATGTGTAGTAGACATTAGATAAATCTTACAAGGATGTTTTAAGAAGTAACACATTTTGGAAATTACATAGTACTTTTAACCTTGATAGGAGATCCTAATATTATTTGAAAACTAGCCAATGATGTTTGCTGGTATTTTCCAGTTTTTGAATATTTGCTATAAGCTAAAATTTTTGTAAATACTGCTAAAAAATATTTTCAAAGTAATAAGCATTTTAGTATCTATAATAAGGAGTAATGAGTATGAAGAATGGTAGAAGTAGTTTATGAATAACCTATAATTTAGGGAATTCTCATTTCTTGTCCCCAAGTTCTAGAGATTAATATCTTTGGGTAATGTAGAAATATTCACATGCATTTTAAGTAACCGCTACCATCTCTTTCTTGACTCAAGGTGACTTTTCTCCCACTTTCACGAACGGTACTCAATTATTGATTTTCTATCACCTCTTCCCTCACTCCTCATCTGTAGCTACTTTTGTTTTCCAATTGGTAGAGTTATTTCTGTGATCGCTAACACTGATCTTGTTTCACAAGTCACTATAACTTTTTCCAGAGGGGAGAAGAAAGGACCTCCTATTCTTCCAGGGATAAACTTGCTTACAACAATTCTAGAAATTTCTCAGTTATTAAACTATTTGGGAGGCCCCCTGAGCTGCCAAGACTGCACTGACCTGTAGTATATAAACAAGTTCTTTTTGTCCCTGTCCCAGATTGGCTGTCACAGACAGTGGGAGCTTGCTGTAAGAAAGAATGTATTCAGTTGTTTTCTCACTGGTACAGTTCAACCGTCTCTCATGCCCTTAGGACCTCCTTCATGGGGAACATTGGCTATGTAGACATGGCCTGAAATGACAGATTTCACAGCTCTTTGTTATTTGTGTTATTACTATAGAACTATCACTTATTTATATTGGAAAAATGATAGCAATCTTTTTGTAACAAAGCCAAATGTGTTAAAAATAAAAGTGTTTGCAAGCCATTCTTCATTGAAATTGAAAGTATCATTGAATCTCTTCAGAAAAATAAAGCCTAACAATTGTTAGATAAATCTAACCATGTGTTGAACAGAATGTCAATGACAAAATTGGCACTCTTTTTTAAGCCTTAAAATATTAAAATAGTAACACAAACACAGGCATTCAGTTTTTAATGGTATGTTAAGTCCAAAGAGTGTGTTCATATGCATTATCTCATTTATCTCCAGGAAAAGGAAAGCCTCCTGGAGGTAGTACTATTATAATTTACAATTTTTCAGATGTTGGAACTGAAGCTCAGAGAGTTGAAACAATTTGTTCAAGTTCAATGCAATAGATTACTAGCAGTGAAGGAGCTCTAGTTGATTTATTCAATACAATCTAATATGTAGCAACCTGACTGTAAGTATCAGCTTTTATTGGCACCATGCTAAGTAATAGAAATATAGAGATAAATAAGAAGGACCCTCTAATCTCATGTAATCTTAGCTACTATTTTTCATATTTTCATGTTGCTTTTCTCCTTGTGCTGAGTAGTAATGATCAAACCAAATGATTTGGGAAAATGCCAGTTGGGTCAGCTGCCATCACTCTGGACCACTGTGTGATGCCCAGGGGTGTCCTGGATCCTAATGCACGTGTGGGCTGCATCACACTCAGCTGCCTCCTGATGACCACCGTTAGAGTCGTCAGAGGAAATGTGCCAGGTCATTAATGAGGCTTAATTGTCTTTTCTCCAGGTCTCATGTGTTTTCTCTGGTAGCTGTTTTATTATTGATGGATTGACTGATTTGTATATTTTTGCCATTTAATCTTTTCTGATGTGTATGTGCACGTAGGCTGTGTTTCAAACTCTACCAAAACCAGAGTCAAAGCTATGGAACTGTAATGAGGCTACAGTCTAATATTCATTACTGCCATAAATGTTGTTTATCTTACTGTATACCCTCTTTAAATATAAACTCAACTGACACCTTTCTTTGGATCATCCCCCAATTTATATTCTAGGGCGAAGATGTTTTTTGTGATACACAAATATCTAGGATTTCACAATGAGTGTGTATGGCAGATGCTTGATGAATTCAGGCAAAACATTTTAGCCATTGAATTATCCCATTAAAATCATATCAGTGTTTTATATTAGTTGTTTCTATTTTTGTCAGTTATTTAAACCTTTGAAAAGTAAAATATAACTAATGAAACAAGGACTGCTTATGAATTTCTTTGTGTATATGTATTATAAATTGTCTTCTCTGGTTTTTTTGTTGTTGTCGTTATTGTTGAATTACTGAATTCTACATGCACAATCATGGTGGCAAATTAAAGGATAGTTTTTTCCCAACCAGATTATGGAATAACTTATTTTCATGTTCCCCATACTGTCTTGCCCATAAGAAGGCAGAAAGTAAATATATTTTAATTATATTTTTTAGAAGTAGCTTAATATGAGGGATAATAAAAGGTGCTAAGGGTTCTTCCTAGAAACTATTTCTGAGTGTAAACTTCTACAAGTCATAAAATAATAGGTTACACATGAGAAAAGTGGAATGTTTTACGTTAGTTTTGAGGAGTTTTATGTCTATTTTGGGAAGGCTAATAATTTAATAAAAATATGTTTTCTCTTCCCATCTCTGAAATACAGACTTGAAGCTCCTCTTGAGCCCATTTTGTGAAATAATGAGCCTTTTTAATGTGAGGTTGGCATCTGTGCATTAAATGATTTAGACACAGTATTCACTCTGCATGCAGGGTCTATTTATTCTCAGCATAAACTGAAGAGATAAACTGGGGGTGCTAAAGTGAGTGTTTCTAATGATTGAAATTTAAAAATTCAACTAGCAATGTCCCTACAATGTATTCCTCAACTATCGTAGTCTTCCTTCTGTTTATCTTGTATTCCTCTCTTTCATTTCCATTGCTTATATGAATCTTCCTCAAAACATGCATTAAAAAACAAATAAAAATAAGATAAAGAACTATGTAAAGCAAAACTCATACCCCCGTGACTCATCTTATGTTTGGATTCTGGATCATCCAATGCAGATGTCGTTAATGTAAAAGAAACAAAAACAAAAAACCTTGACTGGCAATTAGAGGACTTTGGTTATGATCTCATCTCTTCAATGAATTAGCCACGTGATTGGACAGAAGACTTCATGTCTTGGGGTTTCATTTCCATCATGGTTATGTGTATGAGACTTCTTTCCAATTCTAACAGTCCGTCATTCTGTAATTCAAGAAATCTCAATCCTGTTGTATCTCTACTTAAAATGTGAGTAGGAACCTGGCTTGTTCAGGAAATAGATGGCACTCTCAACAAAGATCATGAAACAATTTAATGAAGGGACTACCTACAATATGTGAGCAAAGGAAACCAAGAAAAGATGATTATATGTCCCATAACTAATGAGTAAGAACCTGGATTGTTTAGGAAATAGATGGCACTCTCAACGAAACAATGAAACAATTTAATGAAGGGACTACATATAATATATGAGCGAAGGATGAGGTATCCTGGAACTAACTACAATTTGAAGCCATTACCATTGTTAGGCTTGACTTGGTAAAGAGAAGGGAAAGTTACCAGAAACTGTGAAGAATGAAAGTTATAGGAGAGGACTGCCCAACGGGAGGTATGGACATCAGTGGAAGGGTATAAACACTGCCAGCTGAGGCCTAGCAGTGATAGAGTTTGAAGAATACACCCCCAAGCTCTCTCTCCTCTTTCCCTGAAATCATCTACTGGTGTTTCCCAATGGCTAAACCTAACATGAAATTAGAAGACAAGGGATTCCAGTTGATACAGTTCATACAAGTCAGTTTTCCAGGCACACAGCAGGGCAGAGAAGGGTAGAGAGTAGATGTGGAATAACATGAAGAACATTCAGCTCAGGGTTATGCTACTGATAAGTGGGAAAGCAAGCTGGATACAGTGATAACTAAACAATACTTTATGGCAAATCCCCCTCTTCTGGGTTTTAGCTGCCAAGTCCACCATGACTTTAGCATCTGGGAGCTTTAGCAGGACCTGCTTTGTGCCTGAGATAGGCTGTTCTTACAGAATAGAGAGGGTGGTGAAAAGGAGGGGAATTGGAAATAATTCATTAAGTAAATCTTTCCATAATGATTCCATTTATATTAATATATAATCCATCCCTTCTCACTTTGAAAGAACAAGTACTCTGAAGATTGCTATCATAACTGAAATATTTGGTTTTCCCTGTGTTCTCCCCTTATAATGAAGTGGATATAAAATGATCAGAACAGGATAATTTTGTAATGAAGAAAAAATTCCATGGGGCATACTTTCCCACCTGTAATTATTTTACAAATGTCTATTTTGCATGAAAAACAGCACAGTTGTAAGGCATGCAAATCTATGTTAATGACGAGCTACATTTCTGTAAAAGCAGATGCCAAGAAAGCACAGAAAGGAAGTAAAACCAAACTGAGCTCACAGTGAACACCAGAACTCTACTGTCTACTTTTGAAACAAATGAGCAGAACGTGTAAAGTAAATGAATAGATATGCACATAGTTAACCATAGCTTATACCAGAGAGCTAATTCGCCAGAAATTTCTTTATTTTCTGTGTTTAAATTTGCTGGCTTAACTAGAAAATGCTATTATTTTAAATATAGATGGCTCAGAAGAATTTTTATGATGAGGATTTCAGTATATTCAAAATTGAGAGTACATTGTAATGCTTGTTGAGTTGCAAGAAGACGCCTTAACTGTTAATTTTGGGAGAAGCAATATGTGGTTTCAAATCCAGTGGATGAGCAAAATCAAGATTGGAAGAAATTGATTACCTCTCGCATATCTTTATTTCCCAGGCAACAACATTCATTGCTTTGCTGCTGTACTTTAGCTAAAACTCATCTGATCTCTAAAACAGCCTTCCTTTATGTTGTGAAATAAGCAGGGATTGAAATCTGGTTAACCTTCTGCTGCACCAGAGGGATTCGAAAGCACTCCTGTAGCGTATAATGTGGTACAGGAATTCTACCAAGATACGGAGGATTTCATAAAGAAAGCCAGAGCCTCACTCTGTAATGTGTCATGCAGGAACCCACATGAGGTCTTCTTAGATTTCATCTGAGGAAATACAATGGTGCTTTGCGGTTAGTAACATCCTAGAGTTGTTAGCCTTCTTATCTCCATAAAATCCCTTCAGAATCATTTAAACATTTTTTACTTGTAAGATAGATGGGGCCAAGATTATTTCATCCATTTGAATGAAACAGTGAAAGTGAGTCACAAACTTATTCCCATGAGGTAAGATAGACTTGCTTTACTTCATGACTTTCACTTACTTGACTCCCGGTGTTTGTTTATCCATTTACATGTTTCATACTTAACCCTCTCAGCATTCCTGTGAACTTCATGCTGAAGACCATATTTTATATGCAAGGAAAATGAGGCTAAGAGAGAGAAGATCATTTTCCCAGTCACTAAGCCTGAGCAATGACTATTCACACATGGGCCTGTTTCTCTCAGGGACTCCTTTATTATTCTTCAATGTCACACAAACTACTACCAATAGTAACAAAAACACCTTTCCTCTGATAACCAGAATAAAGCCACAAAATATGGGTACTACAAGCAATATTACAGTTTACATAAGATAATTATTCATTTTGTATTTTCCACCAATTCCTGCTATTTTATAGTTTTCTCTCTTAGGCCTTTTTTGAGACTTTTAAACTTTAAAACTTCCAAGAAATAGTAACCTAATTATCCATCTTTAGATTGAATGAAGTAATGTATATCACTGTACTTTCTCCTTTTTTATGTGTTTGGATTAGGAAAAAAATAATATCTGACGGTGAGGATTTTTAAAACATTTTCCTAAAAGATTTCTTCTGAATTTTATCACAGTAACCAATTGTTAGCTACTATTACCAGTATGCTAAATATTCTACTCCAACCAGTTTCAGAGAACTGAGAGGATAACTTGTTATGAAATCTAAATATTGTAGATTTCTGTTTAACATGGTCTTCAGTCACATTACATCCCTTAAATATATTTTTATATATAAAAGGAATTATGCTAACTATAAAAAAGTTAAATACTTTTCCCTAACCCGAAATCCATTGCAGGACTCTGGCATGCAATTAAGACACTGTATTTTATTGACTTCTTGAAATTATATCTGTTAACCTTTCATGCACATGAAGAGTTAAGAATTGCAGGCAGTGAAATTTTTCAAGGAAAAAATTGATAGTATTCTTTGCAAACAATTGGTCTATACAGTTGTTTTCCTTTCTTCCTGATCATAGATCTAGAACATTTTCCTGCTTTCACTAGTTATGGGTGTCCATAGAATGTGGGCAAAAGTGATATACCCATCTTCTAGGACTATTCCATAAAAACTACCTCTAAAATTATCTTTCCCCATTTGTTGGCTGAACAAAATGGGCTTTGAGGATCTAGGGGAAGGTGATACCATAAGATGGAAGAGCTTGGGTCTCTGAACTATCCTATGAAGGTATCTGCCAATCACAGGAATCAAATTGTGGATGAGTGTGAAATAAACTTCACTACGTTCACCTCTGCAATTTTGGGGTGTATCTTATGGCAGTTCAGTTATTCTTCCTAATAAACTCCCAAAGTTTCAATTACCTGGGTTAAATATGTATTTGACTGTATCAAATGTGTTTACGTATTTTTATCCTCTATTCTCTACCTGTGCTGCATAAAAAATTATTTCTGGGCTTCCCTGGTGGTGCAGTGGTTTAGAGTCTGCCTGCTGATGCAGGGGACACGGGTTCGTGCCCTGGTCCGGGAGGCTCCCACATGCCGCGGAGCAGCTGGGCCTGTGAGCCATGGCAGCTGAGCCTGCGCGTCTGGAGCCTGTGCTCTGCAACGGGAGAGGCCACAGCAGTGAGAGGCCCGCATACCGGAAAAAAATATATATATATTTCTAATTTAAAATCCATGATTCCTTTCAACATTATTACAAATGGTTATATGACAACATCTGAATGTTTTATAGTAAAGAGGGAAGCAGTTCACACAGTTCTCTAGACACAGCCTATCTTTTATATATATATATATATATATATATATATATATATATATATAATTTATTTATTTAACATCTTTATTGGAGTATAATTGCTTTACAATGGTGTGTTAGTTTCTGCTGTACAACAAACTGAATCAGCTATACGTATACATATATCCCCATATCCCCTCCCTCTTGTGTCTCCCTCCCATCCTCTTTATCCCACCCCTCTAGGTGGTAACAAAGCACTGAGCTGATCTCCCTGTGCTATGTGGCTGCTTCCCACTAGCTATCTGTTTTATATTTGGTAGTGTATATATGTCCATGCCACCCTCTCACTTTGTCCCAGCTTACACTCCCCCCTCCCCATGTCCTCAAGTCCATTCTCTACGTCTGCATCTTTCTTCCTGTCCTGCCCCTAGGTTCTTCAGAACAATTTTTTTTCTTTTTAGATTCCATATATATGTGTTAGCATACAGTATTTGTTTTTCTCTTTCTGACTTACTTCACTCTGTATGACGGTCTCTAGGTCCATCCACCTCACTACAAATAACTCAATTTCGTTTCTTTTTATGGCTGAGTAATATTCCATTGTATATATGTGCCACATCTTCTTTATTCATTCATCTGTTGATGGACACTTAGGTTGCTTCCATGACCTGGCTATTGTAAATAGGGCTGCAATGAACATTGTGTTACATTATGGTACATGACTCTTTTTGAATTATGGTTTTCTCAGGATCTATGCCCAGTATTGGGATTGCTGGGTCATATGGTAGTTCTATTTTTAGTTTTTTAAGGAACCTCCATACTGTTCTCCATAGTGGCTGCAATAATTTACATTCCCACCAACAGTGCAAGAGGGTTCCGTTTTCTCCACACCCTCTCCAGCATTTATTGTTTGTAGATTTTTTGATGATGGCCATTCTGACCGGTGTGAGGTGATACCTCATTGTAGTTTTGATTTTCATTTCTCTAATGATTAGTGATGTTGAGCATCTTCTCATGTGTTTGTTGGCAATCTGTATATCTTCTTTGGAGAAATGTCTGTTTAGGTCTTTTGCCCATTTTTGAATTGGTTTTTTTGTTTTTTGATATTGAGCTGCACGAGCTGCTTGTATATTTTGGAGATTAATCCTTTGTCAGTTGCTTCATTTGCAAATATTTTCTCCCATTCTGAGTGTTGTCTTTTTGTCTTGTTTATTATTTCCTTTGCTGTACAAAAGCTTTTAAGTTTCATTAGGTCTCATTTGTTTGTTTTTAGTTCGATTTCTTTAGAAGGTGAGACAAAAGGATCTTGCTGTGATTTATGTCATAGAGTGTTCTGCCTATAAGAGTTTTATACTGTCTGGCCTTACATTCAGGTCTTTAATCCATTTTGATTGTATTTTGTGTATGATGTTAGGAAGTGCTCTAATTTCATTCTTTTACATGTAGCTGTCCAGTTTTTCCAGCACCACTTATTGAAGAGGCTGTCTTTTCTCCATTGTATATCCTTACCTCCTTTATCAAAGATAAGGTGACCATACATGTGTGGGTTTATCTCTGGGCTTTCTATCCTGTTCCATTGATCTATATTTCTGTTTTTTTGCCAGTACCATACTGTCTTGATTACTGTAGCTTTGTAGTATAGTCTGAAATCGGGAGCCTGATTTCTCCAGTTCTGTTTTTCTTTCTCAAGATTGCTTTGGGTATTCTGGGTCTTTTGTGTTTCCATACAAATTGTGCAATTTTTTTGTTCTACTTCTGTGAAAAATGCCATTGGTAGTTTGATAGGGATTGCATTGAATCTATAAATTGCTTTGGGTAGTATAGTCATTTTCACAGTGTTGATTCTTCCAATCCAAGAACATGGTATATCTCTCCATCTCTTTGTATCATCTTTAATTTCTTTCATCAGTGTCTTATAGTTTTCTGCATACAGGTCTTTTGTCTCCCTAGGTAGGTTTATTCCTAGGTATTTTATCCTTTTTGTTGCAATCGTAAATGGGAGTGTTTCCTAATTTCTCTTTCAGATTTTTCATCATTAATGTATAGGAATGCAAGAGATTTCTGTGCATTACTTTTGTATCCTGCCACCCTACCAAATTCATTGATTAGCTCTATTAGTTTTCTGGTAGCGTCTTTAGGATTCTCTAGGTATAGTATCCTGTCATCTGTAAACAGTGACAGTTTTACTTCTTCTTTTCGATTTGGATTCCTTTTATTTCTTTTCCTTCTCTGATTGCTGTGGCAAAAACTTCCTAAACTATGTTGAATAATAGAGTTGAGCGTGGGCAATCTTGTCTTTTTCCTGATCTTAGAGGAAATGCTTTCAGTTTTTCACCATTGAGAATGATGTTGGCTGTGGGTTTGTCATTTATGGCCTTCATTATGTTCAGGTAGATTCCCTCTATGCCTACAATGGGTGTTGAATTTTGTCAGAAGCTTTCTCTGCATCTGTTGAGATGATCATATGGTTTTTCTCCTTCAGTTTGTTAGTATGGTGTATCACATTGATTGATTTGTGTATATTGAAGAATCCTTGCATTCCTGGGATAAACCCCACTTGATCATGGTGTATGATCCTTTTAATGTGTTGTTGGATTTTGTTTGCTAGTATTTTGTTGAGGATTTTTGCATCTATTTTCATCAGAGATAATTGTCCTGTAGTTTTCCTTTTTGTGACATCTGTTAGACACAGCCTATCTTGTTCTTAAATTTTATCTGTTTATTCAAGTGACAGAACATTAACTCCAGTTTTGCCACTTAAAGTGCAATTTATTTAAAACACTTTCTTGTCCAAACAAATGTATTTCTAGATCATCTAGATTTTACCTGAAAGCATGATTGTGTGTCTTTCTCTTCAGTGTATTTTTTCATAGCATCTTGCATCCTCTAATATGCCATACTTGATATACTCCTCAGCTCCTTCACATATTGCTCCTGGTTCCAAAAGAATTGTGGTAGTTCTTTAAGTGTCTTGAAACTTCTAGTTTAAAAAAAGAAACAAAATATATTTGTTTTCTATATTGATCTCATATATTTCGATGTGTCTTCCATTTGGCCTTTCCAACTGATAAAGATTTTAATGACATTTTGCCCTTAATACAATAACAGTGTTGGTTTTCAACTAAAACTTTATTATGGACTTGTACTATCTTTCCTCTTTAAAATAGCTGACACTAAACTCTGGGTTCTGAATTTATTGACAAAAACCTAAGAATTTCAGACATCTTCAAAATGTGCTGAGCTCTTTAAAATCCGCTGCCAGAAGACCAAACCTGATAATGATTCATTGTGATAATTCTCATTGTCTTGGCATATAGTACTTATAAAATGATATAGAAGCATCTACTTTGCTCCTTTTCTAATTATGCTATTCTTGTGGGCTGTTAGCACATATTCTAGGAATAGCTTCTAAGAAAGGGAAAAGGCATTTCACACAGTGCTGCAAGTAGGTTCAGAAAGGGTAATCCTCTGGCATGTTTGGGTTCACTTTTCTTCTCTGACCATGCTGACTCCATTATATAGCACTTCAGTAGTCTTGGAGCACTGGAAGTGTTGCAGCTTCTGGATTGACAGTACGCTGGACCTGAACTCCATCTGCTGAGGCTTATCTACAGTAGTAGGTGCATTCTCTTGAGCATTAGTGGTGACAAATCGACTCCTATTAGCCTCCCAAAGATATCATGCAATAGATTTCAGATTTGCCATTTGATGCATTTGGGATACTTGGCTTGGAGTGAGGAACTAAATCCTCACATATTGCCGATGATCGTAAGAACTCTCTGGTTACCACATTAGAAATGGAGTTCAGTGAGGACTGGGTTTGGGCATTGGTGGGCCCAGCCAAAATGTGAACACAGTGAGAACTGGAAGAAGGGTGATCAGTGATGATGTCTAAACACATTAGAAGTGGAGTCCAAGTAATCGGCCTTTTGGAGAGTGACTAACATGGCAATATGGAACTCAGAAGAGTGATTCTAAATGCCAGTCTGAGGACAAGAGCTAGGGTAGATGCATTCAAATTGTTTGGAAATCATTTTAATAAAGATTCACCGTCCTCAGGACCAGAGCTTTTTATTCACTGTGTATGGGATAGGGAGAGAGAATCTTTATTTTAATAAAGATTCAATGACTGGTCTAGAGAGCTGGGAGACATTTGTGTGAAGTAAGTCATCCATATAAGAGAATAGGGCTTTAGTTGACAGCAATAAATAACCCTTAACCATTTATACTGCTAAAGCGATCAGGTGTCTCTCTATCCAAAGAAAATGTAATTTTGGACCTGGGTAGGAGTTGAATGTTTTAACAGTTGATTTCACTTCATATCCATGTGCTCAAGAGATGGGTTTTATAAACGATATAAAAAAATCAAGAAATGTTAAAGTTGTGTGTTAGTTTTATAACATGTCCCTATAAATGCTCCCATGTGATTTATTTTTAGCTTTAATAACTGTTAGATAAAACACTATTTTCTGTTTTCTGGTCTAAATTATTAAATATTAACAGAATGATGATATAAAGGAATTGGGAGTCAGGATTTTGTTCACTTATCTCTTAACGGATGATAGGAATCTGACAGACCGTGGCAATTTTGGGGTTTCATTGATTCTCTCTTTAAAGATTTCTCTGTCGCCTAATTCCTAAGCTCTGTTGCTTTCTTCCTGCAATGAAATTTAGTTTTACAAGTGGAAAGTTTTTACTTTGTTATAAGTGTTCCATTATTTTCTTGGCTATGTTGCAAGCATTATTAGTTTGTTTTATAAATCTTAATTCTAATGCTGGAAGTTTTTGAAACGATTGAAAACTTTTGCTTCTGTCTGCTACCCCACCACTTACCTTTCCTTATTTTCTGCTTTATATCCTTTCTATTCCCCCTCTTTCCCTCTCAATTTTTCTCTTTCTCCTACTTTTTCACTTCATTCCTACTTACCACATGCAACAAATTGCCTTTAAACTTGACATGCAAAGAGGAGGGAAGATGTCCCTCAAGGCTTACTCTCAAGTGAGAAAGATGAAATAATTGCATTAATTATTATTGTATGAAGCAGTTTATAATACATATGTAGTAAGAGACAGTTTAAGCCTAAGCTGTGATCAGTATATGGTTGGGCTCATGAAATAAATATTTACTTGAGGGACAGAGAAGCCTCCTGAAAAATAACTCATTCCAACTGCAGTGGAAGCAGGCTCGATGATGTCAAGTTGGCATACGGATCAGGCTAGAAGACATTAGTGATACTAAATACTGCTGGGTATTTGTCATCAAACTCCTTCATGATAGTGAGGATTTAGGCTACAGTTGAGACCTAACTTTGTAAAGACGTATGCCTCACAGAGCTGATTTGGGACATTGGGAACAATGTAGATAATAGGGCAAGATGGAGGAGAGGTAATCCATTGATGGTTTGCAGACGGCCTCATCCCCATGCTTAGGGAGGCAGGGAATATTTGACAAGAACTAAGAGCATTGAAAGCATGTGGAAACGTAGTATGATACGTCTGCTTCCAGGTCTTGAATTATTTCCCATGTATATTACATTTTCCCAGAATTCTTGGAATAGACATGGTCAGTGAGATGGGCAGCATCAGGAAACCTTAGAGATTATGATTATAGAAATGTAAAGTAGAGGGTATTTAGGAGATTATTGGCTATGGGCTGGCAACCAGAAAAATCTTACTTTAAAGCAAAGGTGCATGCATGTGATAGTAGGCATCACTGAGTTAATATTTTTCTTTCTAAGTAGTTCAACACAATTTGTTTCATTGATCACTTCCTGTCTTTATTAGTGGGGCTCTATCTGCAAGGTCTTTTTGAATCCATGTAGATTAGAGTGAGCTCAAGAACTAGCATCAGAATATTGTCCCCAAGTTAATCACTGTCTTAGGTTTGGGGGAGTACTGTGACCCTGAAGTTTAACTTGTAGATAGTATGTACCTCTATGACTCTGGTTATGATGCAGCATAGGGTAGGGACCAATGAGGTTCCCAGTGGAGTGAGCATTGTAGAATGACAATCTATGCAGAGTATTTTCATTGTAGAATGGGATTCTATGGTAAATTGTATTAAATTGAAGGAAAAGTTTCTCCTGTAGGCATCAATGGGTGATGCATACGTACCATCAGCTCCAGAGATATGCATAATCCTGAGTGAGTTAGGAAACCACGTAGCAGTAGCCTCAAGAACTTGAGAATGAAAGACCAGCCATAACTGTATCATAAATATAAGATCAACCAATTCAGAACACTGGAATATTCAGAAGATTTGTAGTTTCCTCAGAGTTCTTTACAGAATGGTGTCTACAAAGTGTCATACTTCCAGAATAGCTGTTTGTAAATGAGCCAGTGTGTGCTACAGTAGGTCACCATCTCTGTATCTATCAGGCTCTCTAAATGAATAGCATGCATGGGTATTTTATTAAATTGCTTAGGGCTGCTGTAAATTCTAAGTTGTCATCTAGCAGTAGAATATGTATGAATGGGAGAAGTATGCATTTTTTTTCTCCCGGCTCCACTAGAAACCTGGAAGTTAGTCATACAACCAAATGTGTAGGAGAAAGGGTTGGTACCTCGGAGTCTCTGGTGAATGCTCCCAAATGATGAAACATCTGTGTTATTGGCTGTTGGTAAATGAGAATGCTGGGTTCTGAGATTCAGTTATTTCTCCATTATCTATAGCACATTGCTTACAGCTGGAGGCCACTCATATGCAAGAGGAAGAAACTGTCACTGTGATCTCCAATCTTGGCCCTGCAGTGCCCTGTGGACATTATTTTTGTCTGATACAAGATGCAGAGTCAATTGGAAGCTTTCATAACAAGGTTCTGAACCTGAGTTAATGTTCAAGGAACAGACATTTGTTTTGTATGTGACAAACAAACTACAAATTAGCAAGCTGAGGGGAACCCTAGAGGTTACGTCTGTCATGATTCCAGTTTCAAGTTAGCAGTCCAAACGAAGTAGCAGCTGAGGGAGCTGGGACTGAGATGCAGAAATCCAGTGGGAAAATGAACACCAGGTAAAAACTGCTATTAGCGTAGATCCTCAAGAAACGATGTGAAGGAAGAAGATGGTACCTGCAAGACCTCCTTTCAAAGTGCTTGAAGGGTATTTCATATTGGATGCACCCTAAAAGGGGAAATCTTTTGATGTTTAAAATTGTTTTAAACCCAGTTTCATTTTAAGTCTGAAAATGGAAACGTATAATTGACCATCTCTCCCATCCTAACAATGAACAAAAGGTTGATAAACTATAATACGTAGTTTTAAAAAACACATCACAGAGCTGAAGACACAAACAGTCCTAAATGAACTAAACTCCAGAAAGTGGTAAACCCGTCATAAAAAAGACAGGGCTCCCAGCCCTCATAGAACTGCAAAAGGAACAGGAATGCACTGTTAGGTTTCATGTAGGGAGGGGTGAAGTGGGAGTAGAAACCAGCTAACACCTAAAAGACATTTAAGTCTCTGTGAGCTTGTGTGCCAGACTGGATGTCAGAGGAGCTCCTCCGACAGAACTAGTGTGCAATCACTCAATGACATTTCTTTGTGAGTATAGTAGTCCCTTGGTGTCTGGGGGATTGGTTCTAGGACCCTCACCCCAAACCTAAATCCCTGGATGCTCAAGTGCCTTATATAAAATGGTATAGTACAGTCAGCCCTCCTCTGTATCTGCTGGTTCCTCGGGATACAGAGGGCCAACTGTGTGTGTATAATTTGGGTAGAAGTCTATCAAAAGAGGTAAGAAAAGGGAGCTGAGAAAGGTCTCCCATGACGACTGTGGGGCTTCACCCAAGTGCAAGCACCTCCTTTTCCCCAAGACAAGGAACAGGGTGAAAGAGATAAGAGAGACCCATAAGACACATTCTAGGCTCTTTCCATTCTAAGGTCTTTCCTGGTGAAGGGAGGGCTAGAGAGCCCAGAGAAAACCCTTCCTTCAGGCACTTTGGAATTTCACCTCCCAAAGACTGAAGGCCGGGCAGGAAAGCTAAGATAAGCAACTCCAAAGCCATTCTAAAACTCCACAGAGTGGTCGCTATGGAAGTTGTGGGAGGGGTAAGAGCTGAAAGAAATTTCCCAAGGTGCAGTGCACAGCTGGAAAGGAAAGCCTGCTACTCTCCATGACTTAAAAACCTGGTGAGATTTTTCACACTCACAAAACTACGAGTTTCAGCTGTGAAGCAAAGGGAGTTTCCTGGAATCTCACTCAGATTCCAGGTTCCCCTGAGAGGGAAATAATGATCCAGCCCACAAAAAAATGTGAAGCTAGTGGTGAAGTTAGTCAAATTATAGCTGTTCAGAGACCCGACGGAGATTGATTCAGCAACCAATGTAGCAGCGTGGGGGAAAAAGAGGAGGGCCACTTTCCAGAGATAAATGTTATTTACTTCAGAATTTACTGCTCCGTTAATTAACACTTAAGGCATATAATAAAAGGTTATGAAGCACATGAAAAGGCAAGAAAATGTGTTCTGTCCTCAAGAGAGAAAACAGTTAAATTCAGAGATGGCCTAGATGTTCAAATTATTAGTCAAAGACATTCAAATTACTAAGATAAAAATGGAACAGGTGAAAAATATGAAGAAGGAAATGGGAAATTTTAGCAAGCACATGGAAATTATAAAAGAGAATCAAGGCAAGGATATCCAGTTAAACAAACTATTATCTGTTAGATCAATTAAGAAAAAAGTTTTTATTTTACTTTTACTTATTCCTCTTCAGTGCTCTTCCTTACTTTATATAGCTCCGAGTTTCTGACCTGTGTTATTTTCCTTCTCAATAAAGAACTTCTTTTAACATTTCTTGCAAGGTCTACTGGCAACAAATTTTCTCAATTTTTGTTTTCCTGAGAAAGTCTTTATTTCTCCTTCACTGTTGAAGGATATTTTTGTAGGGTACAGAATTCTAGGTTAGTGGTTTTGTCTCAACACTGAAAATTTCACTCCACTCTCTTCTTGCTTCCATGGTTTCTGTGGACAAGTCAGGTGTAATCCTTATCTTTGTACCTCTATAGATAAGCTGTTTTTTTTCCCTCTGACTTCTTTCGGTATTATTTCTCTATCTTTGATTTTTTATAGTTTGAACATGACATGCCTAGGTGTTTTTTGGCATTTATGCTACTTGATGTTCTCTGAACTTCCTGAATTTATGGTTTGGCGTCTGGCTTTAATTTGTGGAAATTATTAGTCATCATTGCTTGAAATATATGTGACACCTTTTGTAGTAGTCCCACAGTCCTTGGATATTCTGCTGTTTTTTTTTTTACAGTAGTTTTTCCCTTTGCTTTTTAGTTTTTGAGGATTCTATTGCTATATCCTGTAGCTCAGATTCTTTACTCAGCCATTTCTAGTCTACTAATAAGCCCATCAAAGGTATCCCTCATTCTGCTACAGTGTTTTTGATTTCTAGCATTTGAGGGGGTGGGGGGATTTACTTTTAGGATTTCCAACTCTCTGCTTACATTGCACATCTAGTCTTGCATGCTAACTTACCCATGAGAGCTCTTAGCATGTTAATCATAGTTGTTTTAAATTTCAAGTCTGATAATTCCAACAGCTCTGCCATGTCTTGTTCTGATGCTTGCTCCGTCATTTCAAATTGTGTTTTTTGCTTTTTGGTATGCCTTGTAATATTTTCTTGATAACCAGAGACAATGTACTGGCTAAAAGGAACTGCTATAAATAGGCCTTTAGAAATATGGTGGTAAGGTACACATGGTAAGGTGTGGGGGGAGGGAAAACATGCTATAGTCCTATGATTAGTTCTCAGTCTTTTAGTGAGCCTGTGCCTCTGGACTATGACCTTCACAAGTGTTTCTCAGTTTTCTTTTTTTTTTTTTCCCTCCCCCCCTTCAGTGGGGCATGATGGCTACAGTGGGAAGGAGTTGCATATTTCGCTTCTCTACATGAAAGGCTAGAGCCAGCTGGAGTTACATATTTCCCTTCCTCAGGTCAGTTAGACTCTGATAATACCTCAGTAGGTTAGGATCTGGTTAACTAGTTAACTAGTTTCCCTTGAGGGCAGGCTTGTTATGACGATCAGAGTGCTCTTGTGTATTTCAAAATGGTTCCTTTCCCCCTCTTCCTGCCAGAAGCATGTGAGGACTTTTCTCTCATATTTACTAAGGAAACCCCATTGAGCTTCTAGAGGTCAGTCTCACAGTATTGTTGAGGGTCCCCTTGGAGTTTAACTCTCAGAATTGTCCACATAATTTGTCAATTACAGTTCAGGTTTTCCCACTCCAGCACTAGTTCCTGAGGCAATTTCTGCTCATGGGTCTCTGCTCTTGTAAGCTGTGACTCCCTGTATTAATCTGTCTGTCTCTTTCCTCTTAGGGGCAGTGGTTTGCCCTGTGTCTTCCCTTTTCTAAAGAAAGTTGTTGATTTTTCAGTTTGTTCAGCTTTTTTACTTGTTAGGACAGAGTGGTTACCTGGATGTGTGCAATCAATGAAACTTATCCAAGTGAATACTTAGGATCTGTACATTTTTTGTGTTTAATGGTACCTCAGACACATACATAAATAAACATATATAGATATATGAACATGTATATACATGCACAAAGAAAAGGTGTCATTATTTCCCTTAAATCAGATATACTCCCTGATATATTCAGAAATGAGATATTTATCTGATAGGAATATCTGGAATTTTTTAAAGTTTGTACGTATCATTAAAATCATGTATCATTTCTTTATTTTCCTTTTTCTGCCCCCATAGCCCCTCATGCACCTTTTTCTCCACATACCTCCCCTTACATGTGTCACATATAGGCACCTTAGTCCACAAGGGTGAACAGAAACACTTGAGCTCTCCCAGGAAACAACAGATCTCCTCACTGCCAAAACCTGCCATTTCCATCCAGCAGAGCTGTTATAATTTGCAACATTTTTTCCTCTTTCCACAAGGAGAAGACAGGAAAAGGTGAAGCCAGTCTGCAAGCATCTCTTTTTGATAAAAATGACTGTATTTGTTTTCCTAGCAAAGACCAAATATTGTTCACATCACTGTGGAACTACAAAGAATGTAAATTTGCTCTAAAATTGAAAAAGAAAGAGAGATAGAGGAAAGAAAGAAGGAAGGAAGAAAGGAAGGAAGGGAAGAAGGAGAGAGAGGAAAAGAAGGAAGGAAGGAAAGAAAGAAAGAAAAAGAAAGAAAGAAAACAAAGAAAAGAAAAATGAAAGAGGGAGGGAGGGAGAGAGGGAGGAAGGAGAGAGAAAAGGAAGGAAGGAAAGAAAGAAAGAAAAAGAAAGGAAGGAAGGAAAGAAAGAAAGAAAAAGAAAGAAAGAAAGAAAAAGAAACGAAGGAAGAAAGGAAGGAGGAAGGAAAGGAAGGAAGAAAGGAAGGGAGGGAGGGAGGAAGGAAGAAAGGAAGGAAGGGAGGAAGGAAAGAGGGGGAAGGAAAGAAGGAAGGAAGGAAAGAAAGAGAGAAAGAAAGAAAGGAAAGAAAAAAGAAAGAGGGAGGGAGGAAGGAAGGAAGGAGAGGACTCTATTCTTTTGCTTCCACCTGAGTTAAAGCTATGTTTTCAGATTTCTTTGACCATTGGAAGCTCATCATTCCTTATCCATCAAAATCAGCAGCACCAGGGTGCAGATGGAGAGTTCTTTAGTTGTGTTAATGATTTTTCTGCTTCCCTTCCTTTAAACCCGGGGCTTCCATACCAACTCACAGTCAATTATTACTGTTTGCAGTAGTTATATTCTGTGAAGTCACCATAAACATTGAATTAGTAGACACTGAGTTCGTTTCCTGTGAGCCTCTAATTACAACATTTTCAGGGAAGGATCTGTACATAAACTTGTTTTGTGTGTTACTATTTAGAGACATCTTACTTTATATTCATTATTCATTAGCATTGACCTCATGGCCAATAGCACTCATGCCTGAACAGAGCTTATCCAACACATATATTTTCTCTGTGAGGCACACCACAACCTTCTTGCATTTAGGAAGGCTAGACCACACTTCAGCACTATGCATGGGGGCCATCTTAAACAGCAAAACCACAAACAAACACAAAAATGTGACAGATGTGTCACTAAATAGACTGCAGAAAGGATGCTGGTTTACATTATGGGCTTGAAACATGAGGGCAGAGCTGGGTCTCGTTCCACCTCCGCTGAGAACTGGAGTATTGGGTTCCTCAAATTTTTTGCTGCTCTGCTTGTGTACATGTCCATCAATGACAAGGAGACTGTTAGCAGTGTTGATATCAAGGTTACAAATACATTTTAATGAGTAGGCTTATTCACAAATATGGAATCCACAATAATGAAAATAAACTGAATCTCTCATGGAAACATAGAACACATAGAATTTTTTTTTCTAATTTCTATGTTTCTAATTTCTATGTTCTATTTCTATGTAAATTAGAGTTTCAGTAGTTTCCTAATAAATATAAACTATTTGTGAGGCTTTACAATCTGCCTTCCCTGATCCTTCCATTATGGGAAAAGATCTTTTCCACAATTAATAAGTTTATCGATTCAGTTTTCATTTTATCAAGCATCTACACTGTGCCAAGTATTATTCAAAATGAAAAAAAAATACAATAACGAAAATCCAGAAATTTTCTTCTTGAAATAAAAAATATCCTTGTGAAATTCTGATATTAGTGTTTTTATTTTTTAATTTTATTTTATTATTATTTTTTTTTTTGCGGTACGCAGGCCTCTCACTGTTGTGGCCTCTCCCGTTGCGGAGCACAGGCTGCAGACACGCAGGCTCAGCGGCCATGGCTCACGGGCCCAGCCGCTCCGCGGCATGCAGGATCTTCCCAGACCGGGGCACGAACCTGTGTCCCCTGCATCGGCAGGCGGACTCTCAACCGCTGCGCCACCAGGGAAGCCCCCTATCTTTATTTTTTGAATGAGGAAAATCAAATGGCAAAAAAATTGGATAATTTCCCCAAGGTCACAGAGCTAAAAATTGGCAAACCCACAGCATTTGAATAAGCCAGATTTGAATGATTAATTTCCCATAGGATGAAGTTTTCAGTTATATATTGTGTGTGTATGTAGTAGGGTAGGAACAAAATAATATTTTTTTTTGGTGAATGCTGATATTATAAGGAAATCATGAACACAAAATTTGTTCTATTACGTTCTGATATGCTCAGATATTTTTGAATGATTATCAAGAAAACGTGGGCTTTGGAAAAAGAGTTTTAAATATTTTCTTAGTATTGTTTGAAAGCATGTGGTCTCCCTTCTATAATCATTGGTCAGAAAGAAAGGAACTGCTTTTTTGAAAAAAAAATTAGCAGTTAATAAGACTGAAGGACAATGTCTGAGAACACATAGCCTTGAGAATGAAACTGATTTAATTTTTTATTCGGTGAGCTGATAGAATAATCTTTAATTGGAAACTAAAATAAACTAATATGTGTTTCCATATTTTCCAGTTAAAGGTGCACATATAAATATAATCCAAAGGCAAAACCCATACTGACCTTTATATTATTAAAATTCATCAGCAGTATAAAAAATTTTATTCTAAATCTGATTATGAAAGTCCAGTGAAAAACTAAAACTGTAATAGAAAAATTTTAAATCCTAATCCCAAGAAAATTATAATTGTTTTTTTCTAAAACCAACATTTTTTACATAATTTCTAAATTATTACTATTATACATTAAAGTAACTTATAAATAAATAACAACACTCTATATTTTTAATTGCTTTCCTCAGTCTCTAAATGGGAATGTCTGGATTGCAGCTAGTCATCTTACCAGTTTTGGTCATGAGCTCTACTTAATGAGAAGTTTTGGCTGGTTTAGGGCAATCCATCATTTCTTTTTGGAAATCACCTTGAAACTCCTGCCTTTTCAGATTTGGAGTGGGGAGGGCTGGTCGCTATGCAAGATCATTGTTGTATAAGAAAAGCAGTCAGAACACCATATACTAAGGGCTAGTAGATCAACTGTAATGTTCAAAACTGAATTCACTATCTTCTCTCCAATACCTTTCTCCTTTAAACCCATTTTCTTAAAGCCATTCTTCTGGTAATTCAGGTACAGTCTATAAATTATTGACATGTCTCTCACTTTTGTGTTCCACATCTAAGCAGTTGCCCCATCCTGTCTGTCTTATCTTTGTGACATGTTTCAGTTGATGCATCCTCTTTATTAAACAATGTTTATAATTTAATTTAACTTAGTGTCTCACACTTGGACTATTGCAGTGGTTTTCAACTGTCCTCTTCATCTAGTGTATTAACTTATCCTCAAGTATTTTATAGCTGCTCAATTGATTCTTCTGAAATAGGACAGATTGTGTCACTCCAATCTTCCCAGAGTCTTGAGAATAAATCCAAACTTCCTAATTTAGCATTCAACACCCTTCTAAATCTGATCAGAATATAACTTTCTGGACATAGTTCTTACTGGTCTCTCATGCACCCTGCCAACCAAACTGACGTACAAATTCTTCCCTCATTATGGCTGACCTTTTTTTTTTTCCAATTTAATTTTCTTAATCTTATTATTTCCATCCCTTAGGATAACATTCTCTCTCAACTTTATATGTTAACATCCTATCTATTCTTTAAGATCCAACCTATGTGCCATGTGACCATTGTGAATTCTGTCATCTGAAAACAACCTATTCTTAGCTAGTGTTCAGTAACGTTGTTTTTCTCTTAAGGTATTTAGAGCATGATCCATCTCTTATGGATTTTATATCATCGTACTCCATCACAAAGTATTTTGCTTATTGTAAGTACTCAATAAATACAAGAAACAAATTTTTGTATATCAATAGAAAAACTCATGGGGGAAAGAGAAATGTCATAAGCTTTGGAGAATCAATTACTAAATTCAGACAACTGAACTCTGTTGGTGGTGTGACTGCTGAGACAAGAAAGTGTCGTTAAATTTCTTGAACTTTAGTTCCTCCATGCATTGCTGTGTATGGTATTTTCCTTCACACAGCTCAGTAAATACAATGATGAGACTCATTGAAACTTGATTTGTAATAGAATAATGACTTATGAAGGGGTAGTAAGTCAATAATTTAGTAAACTTTAGATGTGTGACAACCAATAACAAAATAACTTTGACCGTTTCATATATTTTGTGAAACATAAAAAAAACCCCTGCTCTTTCAGTTTTATCAAAGAAAAGTATTAATGTTATAATGACTTGTGCATAATAAATGTCCTGATTTAAAAAATCTCCTTTCTCTTCTTCCACAATACACTGAAATAAATAGGATGTAAACTGTTCTATATATCTAATCGTCTTATTATTGATCAATTTATCTAGTCTAAGCAATTCAAAACTAGCCCAAATATCAGTAGTAACTAATCCTGATTCAACAATAAAAATTCTATTTATGAATCTCCCAAACTATATGGGTGTGTGAACAAAAATACCATGTAGTTTTTTTTTAAGTGAAAAATGTACAAATTAAAAAATCTAGCATAAACACTACTTCAGTCCTATGGTTAAATGATTCTACTTAGCTGCATCACTAGATATAATAGTGCCTGTTGTCCTGGGACTGAACTTTCAAGATTAAGCACTGGCTACGTATGAAGGAGGGGAGGTATCTTCAGCCTGCTGCTTTTACGTGCGCCATCTCATACCCACTGCCTTTAGTCAGCTGTTGCCTTTTACTCTCTTCCTCCTTGCTTCTTGAGCCAACTGTTAAAATCTTCAGCCATAAAAATGGAGGTGTGTTATTTTTTTCACAATTAAATCGACTTTAAAAACATTTAATTTGCATCCAAAATCCTGAAATATTTGCTTTTTAAACCATATTTCTCATTTGTGGAGTGATCCTATTGAAAGCTTTATTCCTTTCTTTTCCTTCCCTTTATAATGTAACAATCTTCAAAATACAGTATTATTTTTGAAACAATATCAAATTTACAAATAAATTTGTAAATATAGTAAAGACTTATTTTACCCAAACCATGTGAGAGTAATTTTCCTAATGCCCTGCCACCCCCAAATACGTTAGTATGCCCTCCGCACACACAAGGGCATTCTCCTACATACTGCATAGAACACTTCAGAATAAAGAAATTAATTAATAAAGTAATTATATATTACTACCACCTGCAGTATGAGGCTCATACCCCATTGGAGTTCTGCCAGATTTCCCAGTAGCATCCCCTGTAAGGAAAGGATGTAGTTTGGAATCATGTGTTACTTTACTTGCCATGTGTTTTTAGGTTTCTTCTCTCTTGAACAGTTATTTGGTGTTTCTTTGATTCTCATGACTTTGATACTTTTTAAGATTAAAGCCTAATATTTTGTGAAATATCTCTCAGTTTGGGTTTATCTGGTGTTCCTCATAATTAGATTCAAGTTATGTATCCTTGGCAGGAATATCACAGAAGGGATGCTATGTGATTCTTATTGCTTCTGGTTGGGTAGCACACAATTTTTTCTTTTGTTTGTTCTTTTTTTAAACTTTTATATAAACTTTTTTGTTCTTTTTTTTCTAGGTAGTACATAATTTTGACTTGTTCCATTATTGGTGGTGTATGTTTTGATCATTTGATTAAGGTCTCATATATCAGGCTTCTCCACTGTCAAGTTACTAATTTTGCCTTTGGAATCAATCAGTATTTGAAGCGATGTAAATACTCCTCATCAGTATTTTAATTAATTAATTATACTATAGATACTTTGTTTCCTGTTTTATTCAATGGATTATCATATGTTCCTACCACTATTTATATTGGTTATCAAATTGTCCCAGATTTGGCCAGTGGAAGCCCCTTTATGCTGGTGCCTATGATCTTTTGGCATGTTGCCATCATTTTTAAGCACTTCCTTGCTTTCTGACAAAACAAGATGCAAGCTCATCTTATGCTTGTACACCTTATGTTGTCCCACTTATGGAGTCAGCCGTTTCTTCAGAAAGACTGATTTGTTTTAGTGGAAAATAATATTTAGAAACCATGTAGAGAAGTGGATGGGCCTAGAGACTGTCATACAGAGTGAAGTAAGTCAGAAAGAGAAAAAGAAATATCGTATATTAACACATATATGTGGAATCTAGAAAAATGGTACAGATGAACCACTTTGCAAGGCAGAAATAGAGACACAGACGTAGAGAACAAACGTATGGACACCAAGAGGGGAAAGGGGAGGTGGGATGAACTGGGAGATTGGGATTGACATATATACACTAATATGTATAAAATAGGTAACTAATGAGAACATGCTGTATAGCACAGGGAACTCCACTTTGCTGCACAGTAGAAACTAACGCAACATTGTAAACACCTATACCCCAATAAAAAAAAAAGAAATCAATATAACCGATATCTACATATTAGGTGTAACAGCTCCCATGCCCTCTTAGTGGATATAACTAGAGAATATATTTATGTTTATACATTATACATACACATACACCCCCATCCTTTACATATATATTTATGTGTCCATATTTATTTATTGATAGGTATATAGAAAACCATGAGTCCCCATCAGTATTCCAACAACAAATATTTCATTTCTGTTTTCTCTATTTCAATCATTGTAACTCGCTTCTTGCCTTCTACTTGTCTTAATATATTTATTTACCTGTATTCTTCGCCATATAACCAGTCTTCTATCACTGTTACCAATTGCTCTCCTACCACATGGGCTCTAATACCCTGTGCTGAGCTGCCTCTCCTGTATGGACACCCTCCTCACCTTGCCTGAGCTCTTATAACAAATGTCTGGTCACCCCTCAGTGGGGATGCCTTCCTCACCCTGTTGGGCTTTAATGTTATTGCCTGACTGCTCTTTCACACAGACATCCTCCTTGTGTGTTTCATAGAAGGAAGGTCAAAAATGCCATTCTAAGAAAAATGCAAGAGTAGACTTAGGAGCAGTGATTGCGTATATGACTATACTAGTTTATTACCTTCTGCACAAAACATAAATAACATTCCTATTGCGCTTTCCCCTATCTTCCTGCAGTGTTCATGTTATTCCTTTCTCTCTATTCAATTGCAGCTCTTCAGAAACTACTCATCTACCTCGGCTCTTACACTTATGCCAGACTAGCCCCTTGGCTTCCAATGAGAAGAACATCTGGATGTTCTTCTCACTTTGCTTGGCCCCTTGTGTAACTCAAAAATTATTTGAAATTGCCCATTTAGTGATCCCTCCCTGTGAACTCTTAAAGCACCTAGTAGAATGAATCCCTTATTGGACATTTGCATACCCTAGCTTTAATTGTTGCCTTTTTTTCTTTCTTTATAAACATCTCGTCTCCTTGGCTATTTCATAAGCTCTCTGTGAACACCCATGTTGTATAAAAATTTTATCCCCACATCTTAAAACATATTGGTCTACACTCATGGGGTCCTGAAATACTTGGAAGTGAAGTGAACACATAACCATAGTCACAGTTTGTTTAGTCATAAAAGAAATCCCTGAGAGTCAGAGTGGTTATCATTCAAAAGTTGTTGGAGGACATTTAAAAATGAAAATTGAGCAAGAAGAGATTTTAGCAAACCCAGCACAGAGTAAATTGTTGCTTTTTGTATGTGAGAGAGTAATTGGCTTAGAAACATCTTGCAAATGTGGTAACATTGGGAATTAGCATCCCCAAAGCTAAAGGACACTGTTTGATGGTATAGGAGAGAGAGCTACTGGCATAATACTTTTTCAGCAAATCTGTAGACTCATGATTCTCACTTAATAACATTTGACAAATAATTACATATATGTGAATGAGAGAAAAAAATAGAATAAAAAGACCCTGGGACCAAAATGACTATCTTTCTTAAGTGTCCTGTAATCTAATGAAATGTGGTCCAGCTTATCAGCCTTTCTCAATGTCATTCAAACTTATACCCAAACTCCAGAAGCTAAGGAAGATAAAACTGAAGAATTCTGAAATTAATTACAAGACCTTCTTGAAACTACTCCAAAAATTATGTGCTTCTCTTTAGAGAGGATTTCAAAGTTAGAGTGAGAAAAGTGTTTATTGATCAGAATGTAATGGGAGAGAAGGGAATTGGAAAGGATCAGTGCATTCATTGGGTTTTGCTCAGCTTGACCTTGCACACAATATATTTAAATATTAAGAAATACATTTGGAACTTTCTAGACTGGCTCCTTACAAACCAAATTGATTGCGTTATTGAGTGAAAATTCGAGAAACCAATGTTCTCTAGGGTGACAGACGTATGGTCAAATGGTAATGTCAATTCAAATTGCCATTTCCCTAGGATTTCACTTGTGCTGTGTATTTATCACTTTATCCTCTCACACCTCATCTCTGATCACAAAAAGAGGTGCGAAATGAAAATGAAGAAGTGTTTGATAAATAGCTGAAATGTCCGGGAGAAAAGCAGCAAATGATCTGTAGCAACAGTTGAGTGTGAATTTATTGATGTTGAAAAGGGTAGCATTTCAAGGAAGACATACTAGCAGTGATTGCAGATGATCGCAGATGAAGTATCACAGCACATGGATTATAGGAGAGAACTCAAAGGAAAATGCCTGTGCTGATATAATAAGGCAATGAAGAAGGGGGCTATAGTTTGGATAAGGAGCAAATGATCCAAAAGTGCTAAAGCATAAGCAAAGATCTGTGTCAACTGCAGAAAATGTGGGGAGAGTTATAGGAGCTCTTCACATATGAACTACCGTTCTACAATAACAACATTGATCAAATAAGATGGACACAGTTCATTCAAATAAGGTTATGGAATGTGCCAAACTGTAGTGTTAGCTCTGAAGATATTTTGTTCAAAAATGTTACCTTCATGGGGTTTACGCAGTAGTGTTCCAATGAGAGGAAGACAGATAACAGTAAATAAATAAAATATAAACATTAAATTAACCCTGTGATGGAAGTGCTCTGGAGAAAGATGAAACAGAGAAAGCGGGTGAGTGAGTGAGGCATGGAGAAGGTCAGCTGAAATGTTTAATATGGTGGTCAGGGAAGGAAGGTATCATTGCTAAGGTGGTATTTCACCAGAGATAATCACCAGAGATAAAAGTAAAAGAACAAGGTGGTGAAGAGCAGTCCAGAAAGAGGGGCCAGCATGTTCAAGAGCTCCTAGGAAGTACATCTGCTGAGATCAGGAAATATCACGGAGTCCGGTGGTCAGTAGCCCAGTGTTACCTGAGCTGAACCTCTCTCTCTCTCTCTCTCTCTCTCTCTCTCTCTCTCTCTCTTTCCACACACACGTATGCACGTACACACGTGTGCAGGAATTAACTAATTTTTTATGTTTCTTTACAACAAGGTGGAACTGCTTTTGTAAATAAGATTTAATTTTAAGAGAAATCATAATCCTCAAAGATTATATTAGGGAAAACTTATGCTCTTTAAATCGTTGGAATAGTCTGATTTCCAGTTCCATTTAGAGGAATCCATATGCCGTATTAAATACCACACATTAGTCAGTCTATCACAGGGTCCCCAGTTTAGCTCTAAGGTATTTTTTTCCCTAAAGCAATGAAAGGATCATGAAGAATAGGAAGTTCAAAATTTCAATTTATATTGTACTTCTATAGTTAACATTAATTACACTAGCCTATATAGAGCTATGCAGAAGGCATTTCTACTTTAATTTGTTTTCAAAAGTCAATTATGAGCTCAAGGATCTCAACTACCATATGTTTTTAGATATGTTAAAAATGAATGTAATAAGAACTTAATCTGAAAAAGAAGCTGTGAAAAATTTAAATTCATTTAGGAAACAAATAATATAGTGCTTTACTTACACTATACACTTACTTACATATACTTACACTATATAAAGTATTTACAAATACTTTCCTTCTTTTTCAAGATTCCTTGATGCACAGTGAATTTTTATCCAGAACCTCTAACACCCATGCTTTGGAGTTACTGAGAACAATGATTATTTTGCCTGTGTGTTGCAACCAGTATCTTAGTAGTTTGTGCCTTAATTGAGACCTTTGTTCTTAAATCAAGAGTTTTATTGCCCACGCTCTACACTCTCCTCCACTGGTTTCATTAGTACTATTAGAAATGAAAGGCATATTGAAAGGGAAGCAACTCACCAAAAATGAGCTAGCCTTGGTTACTGAAGCATGAAATAAAAGAAAGTATGTGCTACTTCAAAGTTCAATCATTTTGCAGTTTGGGCATATTTATTACCCCCATCAGAAAGATTATTCATCATTTAATTGCATAAAAAATAGTGTTGTTGTTTATTTTTAAGTAGTTGGTGTTAAATATTATCCATAAAAATATTTATAAGAATCAGGGCAAGGGATTTTTTTTTTTTACTTTAAAATTAAAACAAGAACTGAGTATCTTGATTTGATAGCCTTGTAAAAAACCTTAATTCAAAAGATGACTTTTTGTTCTTTTGATAATAGTACTTACTACTTTTATGACTTGTTATACGTTGATTCTTAGACAGTGTTCCCTTGAGTCATGTTTTCTGCTTATATCCTGTCTCTTAGGTGGTAGATTTTACATTTATTGTAATTGAACTTCATCTTCCTGCAAACCTGCAGTTTGTCATATGATACTTCTAATTCCTGCGAGCCACTGAGAATGAGGATTTTATAGTGTCTGCAAGAGACAGGGATGTCTAGATTGCTTGTCAAGCAAGAGTTTGTATTTATTTACAACAGCCCAGATTAAATAGAAATTGACTTTGCTCCCTTTATACATGGGTACTGTCGGGACAATAAAATAAGTGAGAATTAGATAGGCTTTAATGTTTTTAATGTTGTAGATAAGAAGGCTACCAAATGGGAAATTAACTGTTCATTGGCACAAAACAATAGTGATTTGGCAGAAGAATAAGGGAAATAAACCTTGCTATTGGTAAGTTCACACTCAATCCATGTAAATACTTCATCCTGGCATTTTCATCCAGTGATTTACTTAACTTTGCATTTAAGTCATCTCCAAAATAATGTGTTTTTAGAATCTATTACATTGCAGTGCCTGTGATCCTGCAACTATAGCTCTTGATTTCATTCCAAATTTAGGGATTATTCAGTCAATAATTAGGCAATCAACAGTATTTGTCCTGCTGATTTATTTTTTGTGAGAAGACACCCTAATCTCACACTTTTCCAAGGCACTGGGGAAATAACTCAATTTAAAATGACTTTAATCATTAGTCTTAAATCCCAGAGACTTAAAAAAATATTTCCTGGACCCAATACTGTGTAATGGAATATGTTAGAGAAACTCTTTGTAAACAAAAAGTCAGTTGTTAGAGCTGTAATGGAGTTTCATATAAAAATATTTGTACTGCTATGTTTTATTGACATCATATGGAAATTTTTACCATGTTTTATCTTCACAGTTATAGATATATTAATTTATCTGTGATCTGTTTTGCCACTTGATTGTTTTGACAAGAAGTCTTTGGACATAGAATACAGAGGTATCAGTGACCCCAATTAAATTTTTTCAAGACCAAAAAATATACAGCTAATTATTCCTTCTGTAACAGAAAATTGCCCCTGATTTGGGGATGACTGACTCTACTCACGGTGTATTCTTACGAGTGAAAACTGAGATTAAGGACCTAGAATATGCATTTAGAACTACATGGATAATAGAAATCATTTTGTCGTATCTTTAACAAATGTCTTATTGTCACACTAATGTGTATTTCTTCTTGGAAGTGTACAATTTGGTTAGATAATACAGTTTACAGACAAAGTCACTAAATATTAATTGTGCACAGCCTATAAAACATACATTTTGTTTAAGGTTGGGTATTCAGTGGCAAATAAAACAGAAAATGTTCTTAGCCTCATGGATCTTATAGTTGTGTAGTCATGGATGGATGAATGGATGGATGGGTGGACAGATGGATGGATGGATTCATCAAGCAAACCATGGAAACATAGCAGTGTGGACATGAAGAAAAGGGGTAGAGAGGAAAGGAGTACTCTGTTTTCCTTGAGCTCATTAACATTTTTAATCAATGCTGTTTGTTTGGGACTATTGCAAAACATGTTTTCTCATCCTAGAATCTTTGATCACACAATTATCTATAGTGCAAATCACATCTTTATACTATAAGTTCCATCATCAATATGTCATATTTCCACAATTTCCAGACATGTATGTGAATTTTCAAGGTCCCAAATGGAACCTATGATTTACACTGCAGTAATTTTTTTTCTTGCATGTAAATAGATGTATGTAATTGTGTAACTATGTACTTCTTATATTCTTTATCTCAATCTCCAAACCTCTTGGGGAGAAGATTTCTTGTGGTATTATTATTCTTTAACCTTGGCTCATAGTAGGTGCCAGTCTAATGGAGCCTCCCTCCAAGCAAGATCTCTAATGGGAAAACAATCATGCAACTTGAATCAATTTTTAAATATAGTCGTTGCCTATAATCCCAGATGACACATAAGTTTCAACCTGTAATATCCTTTTACCTAGTGATAATGACAAACCCTTCCAGCTTTTCTTTCTTTAGGCCTATGAATGGACCACTGTCAAATGTAGATTTTGTCTGATGAGATATAAAAATGAGTCATGGAAGTTGAAATCCATAACTACTCGGGGAAAATGAATCAATTTGGAGTAGAGGTTCCATCATGGTGAACATAGGTGGAAGTGGGTGGGCCATGGCTGAAATGCCATATCCCTTTTCAGTTCTTAGAGGGATTTAATAGATTTTCTTAAATAAATGTTTCTCTACTTACTGTGCACCTGATGACATTTTTCTTTTTTTTTTTTTTAACATCTTTATTGGAGTATAATTGCTTTACAATGGTGTGTTAGTTTCTGCTTTATAACAAAGTGAATCAGTTATACATCTACATATGTTCCGACATCTCTTCCCTCTTGTACCGATGACATTTTTCAAAGACTTCAAATGGTTGGGTATTTTTAATAATTTTCACCAGTTATGGTCGTTTCACTGGGGAGAGGGTCCATGAAGATCCTCACATCACCATTCCAGAAATGAGACACCTGGTGTGGAGTTTCTTGAACAGATAGTGAATGCTGGTCATCTGCTATAAAGCCAGGTTCTGGAAGCAGTGATACATTTTATGTTCTGTGGGAAACATAGGGAGGGCCTCCAGTTGACAGAGCAGAAAGATGGCAAAGATTCTGAGGAAAAGCTCTGGAATTCGGAGTAAAAATTGAGTGATCCTATAAAATAGAGCAGAGGACAAGATTCTAATGAAGAATCCAGCAGAGCACTTTCATATCCAGTGCTCTCATTTTCTTGAGGAGGGAATGGAAAGGTAAATAGTTATGCTCAGTAGCTAAGTTTGTGCAAATGACATTGAAAAGTTCTATTTCCTAAGAAAGACCAAGAATATGTAGCCTCTGCTAAGACTACATGTATCATTTTTGCAGTAATGCCTCTTTAAAAAACATCTTCTGCTGGCTTTCTTCTACGAGTAAATGATCATCTAGCTTTTTCATGTGTGAGAAATAATCTGTCATATACTTTTGAAATGACACCTACAGTAGAGAACAGAAAATTGATGTTGAATGCATCCTTATTACATTGTGTTAAATAGAAAACATTAAAAATGCTTTCCCTGACTTTTTTTTATAATAGGAAAAAATGTAGCTAAGTACACAAAAATTATTCTTGTCCATTGCTTACAAAAACCATGTCCTCTATTCTAGTTTTTCTATTGTAAATCTGGAATTACTTGTAATTGTTGTAACAGTAATTTACTCTTGTTTCTTTTCAAACGTAAAATCCTCTGTTTATATTTTTCCTGTTAAGAACCCAACTATTCAACTGCTGAATAGATATCATTAGGACACCTGAAGTAACAAAAACTGAGAGAAGGTTTTGGAAAGTATAGTCATTCAAATATCATTGGCTACAAAGGGAACCTAATTACTCTTCTTTGCTTGATATTTCCAGACTTGTGTACTTTATCATGTGCCACAGCATTTGCATCAGCACCAAACTATACTATCTTTGTAAAAAATTAAGATGCTGAACTTGGTTTTCCAGATTAGTTATTTAGCCCTTAGGGATTTGAGAACTTCTGCAAAATAATGATATCTCTCATTAAAAATAAGTGTTGTTGACTCACATATTTAATAAAGGGCATCCCAGTAACCAGAAAAAATTAATTCAGTTCCTGAAGTACCTAGTTGCAAACAGAGTATTTCTGGAAAATTGTATTGTAAAAATTAATTGTAAAATTAACTTTATTTAATTGAAATAAATGCCATTAGAATGTAACCAGTACCCAGATCAAGAAATAGAATATTTTCTGCTTTCCTGATGCCCACCTGATGCCTTCTTTTAGTTATAACCTGCCCTCATGGGTAATTCCTCGTTTTTAACACTAGAGATCAGTTTAGTTTACTTTACTTTAAAAAAAAAATTTTATGGGTAAAGATATATACTATTATCTTTTGAATATGTTTTTTATTCAAAAAATTTAGTGAGATTAATCTACTTTAATGTGGTTGCTATTTGTTCATTCTCATTTCTACTTAATATTGTTCGTCAATATATATTTTTTGTAGAGGTAAAGCACCCCCAGTATTAAGGTACTTAGAGGAAAGATTTTGGAAAAAAAAGAAAATAACATTTACCAGTCCAGTTCTTAAATTCTCTAGTAATGTACACATTCAAGGTGACAATATCTAGAGAGGTATCACAGAACATCGACACAATCATGGAGCTTTCCAGTCACTCCATATTTTTGGCTCTCAGCCTGGTACCCAGGCATCTGAGAAGTGAGAAGTCAACTCACTGAATAGTGGAAGACTGAGAGAATAGGATGCCTGTGGATATGTTCGTCCTCATAAACTTTCACAAGAAGGAAGAATAGAGGAAAAGAGTAAGATCATTAAAGAATAAGAAAAAAGTGTGATATAGCCTTACATAAGAAAATGTGATCTAGAATTCTAAAGGAACGGCTCTATTTTTTTTTTTTTTAATCTAAGGAAAGGTGTCCATTTACAAAAGAGTTTCAGAATTACCTTTCTTCAGAAAATACTGACAGTTGAGTAGGAATTATCAAGTTGATGAATGACATTTGTCATTTCATGATTTGTTCCTTAGCAGTGCTAGACTTCAGAGTGGGGCAATTTGAGTTATTGAGAACAAAACTCACGAAGAAGGGGAATAAGAAGTAATTTTAGAAGGGTCCCGAGTGAATCTCTGGGATAAAACAGTCCAACACTGGTAATCTACCAGACATTCTAGTTTACTTTCACTGTCAAAAATAAAATTCAGTGTAAATATATTATTTGAAAGCCTGCAATATACTATGAACAAAGATGTATTACTTTACTCTGTTAATGTCAGTATTACGGAATCTTGGCAGAAAAATGGATGTATTTACTTTTTTAGGTTATGTTTATAATCAAGAAGTTAATTGTTAGTGTAATAGCCTAGTACTATCATATAATTGTTTTTTAAAAACCTAAAATCTACAAAAACAAAAACTAGCAATCAACGTTACAAGTAAGAATATATCATTGACCTTAAAGTGTTCTATCACTGTATTAGGTACTTGAAAGAGAATACTAAATGCACTTCAAATTTTAGTGTTAGTTTTGCTCGAGGTAATGTTTTGGTTGTGTGTGTGTGTGTACTTTTTAAGAAACGAAGGTTGTTACAATGTGTAGGGTGTGCATTGTTTTTGTTGAGGCATCCAGTGAATGGTTGGATAAAGACCACTTTGTGGTTTTTACTCTTTGCCTTGAATAATGTCCATATTCTTCCCACTGATTTCTTGAACACTCCTTTCCTTCCACAGTGTTGAAAATAAGTGTATTTTAATCCTTGAAAAAGTAATATTTAAGGATAGGTGAAAAGAAGAAACTGGAAAACAGTAACTGTTCTCACAAGGTGTTGGGATCTTGATGCCAAAATCTGATTTAATCTATCCAACGTGATGTATAACTTAAAAAGCAGAGAAATTGCTTTTAAATATGTCTATTTCCCTTGACGTGTGTACATGTGTGAGTGCTTGTGCCATGGTCCTCTTTTATTATCCAGTTATCAACGTCCTTAGGTAATAAACTTCAGTCATATCTCAGTTCCATCAATCAGAAAATTCATTGGCATTTTGGTGTAATTCCCTGCTATTACCAGTGACAGTTTTCTCCCAGCCACTACCCTTGGGGATTTTTACCAATTATTCCATCTCTAAGAGATGCAGTTTTAAAATCACTAGGATCTTTAAAATGAAACAGTTGGCAGTTTCAAGCAGCAGTAGATTTGAAGTGGGGTTGTGGGAAGGTTTTCCAGGAATGCTATCAATGCCTGGGGCAATGGTCTCAGAGAATAACTAGATCACAGCTAGAATTCTGAACAGCTGAACTGAATAATAATGTACTTTCAGGCCCCTATGATGTCTGTTACCATTTCCTATCTTAAGTATTAGCATTAGAGTGTACATGATTTTTTTTTTACAGAAATTATTCTAAGGTAGATTAGCTCCTCCAACAAATAATATAAATGATTTCAATAAAGGAATAGGTAAGTAATAGATTTTCTTGGGTCAGATACTTTTATGGACACTTCTACCTCTTTCAGAGCTAGCAGTTTCCTCTCTTAAAACCACGTTTTTGGGGGTCTGATGAAAAAAGGTGATTAAGTGTGTGTGTATGTGTGATGGAGAGGTTGGAAGTAAACAAGGCAGATAGTACCTTCAAAACATTGTTGTAAAGTACATGGACTATGTGGAATTTTTCTTTATGATCTGGTATATATGGGCCATGTTTTGAATGGGCCATGTTATGTATGTAATGGGAAAGAATGTGTATTGTGCAGTTTAGGTTAACTTTGTTAATCGTGTTGCTCAAGTTTCCTATTCTTACTAATATTCTGGATACTTGGTCTAGCAATTACTATGGTTGTAGATTTGTCTGTTATTCCTTATAGGTTTCTCAATGCTGGTTGCATATATTTTAAGATGACGTCATTGGGTACATACAAATTTTAAACTGGTACAGCTTGCTGATAAATTAAACTTTTGATCATTATAAAGTAAACCTCTTTTCCTTTAGAAATCCTCTTTCACCTTTAGTCCATTTTGTCTGATGTTAATAGAGGAACAACAGCTTTCTCTGGTTAGTATTGGAATGGGATATCTTCCTCCTTACTTTCAATTAGATAGGGATTTACCGTGAGAAATCTAAGCTTTGCATGGTCTCCCCTGCAGACACAGGGAGAAATCTTATCCTCTACCCTCTGCCAGAAGTATGGAGTGCTGGCCTGACCTGGGTTCAGCCTCTAAATGCTGAGGTGGTATTCAGGTTCCTGGCCAACTGTAGGGCTCCTACTGACAGGTGCCTATTATTCTGGTCTCCAGTGACAACCTGCCCCTAAATAGGCTTCTTTGAGCATTGGCACCCTAAGACTAACCATCTGAATTAGGCCCTGCCAAGTTGCTGCTTGGGGACCAATCAGACCCAGGCTTCAAAGCTAGCCTCAGGGGAGGAAAGGGGACCAGGACATAGACAAAGGGCTGGAGTTCTCTGAGGGCTTAGCCCCTGGAAGGAAGCATGCCTGTGCCAGCAATGGCAGCAAAAGTTATAGATTGGCAATAATTATTAAGAGTTGTAAAGCTGAAAGATTTAATTTTTGAAACTATTCATAATCACAGCAGTCATGCTAGAGTAAGAATAAATTATTATCTATAATATGAAAATAAATTATAATATACAATAATAATATAGATGATGATATGCTACTTCCCTTGATTTTTGATGTTTGTGGTATTTACACAGGTTTAAAATCTTTAATTTCTCACTCTCTGTAAATATGCATTTTTGCTCCTAAGGTTACATTGATAATTTTTATTATTTTTCTTAGCTGTCTGCTAAATTGTATGTTTCAGGTCCCACAAAACATGGACATGCCTCTGCCTTCAGTTTTTGATATCATATTTATGATATATCCCTTGTAAAAGTGCAAATAATTGAGTATGTTATCTGACCATCTTTGGAGCATAGTTATTTAGAAGTAATGTTATCTCTTTGCTCTTCCTGTCCTGCTTTTGTTTTTTTATCCATTTATTTTTTTTCATAACTATTGTTCAGTATTTTACTTTTGTCCTTATTTGCTTTCCCCATTATACTCAGCATTTCATTCTTTCTTTTAGCAATTGTGTTAGAAATTACAACATGAATAATTTACTTAGTGGTGTGCAACTTTAATCAATATTGTTACTCTTGCAAGAAAGCTAAGGAAGTTTAACTCTTTATCCTTCTCTCAAATTGTTATTTTGTTATGTATTTTAATGTTATCTTCAATGAATTATTAATTTCTAAAAATTAAAATACCATTGTTAAGAATAATATAATTTCTATTTTCTTATATTTTGTTTTATGCAAATAACTTGTTAATATTTAAAAATCTATCGAACAACTTTCATACATTCACACATTGCAGGCCTTCCATTTTGAAACACTTTTCCCATCTGAGAAGTTTGTTTTTTGGAATTTTCTTTAATACATGGCTGCTGGTAGCACAGTCAATGACTTTTTCTCAAAATTACTTTGTTTCATTACCTACTTAAAAAAAACACAATGTGCTAGGTATACAAGTCAAGGTTGGCAGTTGTTTTCTTTCATTATATCAAATAATTATTTGACTTTTTTCATGCTTTCCATTGTTTCTATTGAGATATTGGCTCCTCTTTCTAAGGTGTGGATCTTTTTTAACTTGCTGGATATTAATATATTTTTTAACTTGCTGAGTCAGTTAATATATTTTACTAGTATTGGACATTCTTGAGCCATCACAATTTCAAATTATGTCTGTTACATTGCTTTTCTTTTCTCCATCTAGAACTCATTTGACACATCACTCTATTTTCCATACCAATTATTTTCATTACTCTATTCTCCAACTCTCTCTTTTTGATAATTGCTTTACACCTATGTTAAAGTTCAATAATTTTCTATTCAACTCTATCTAATCTCCTGAGTCTGTCCTTGAGTTTCAGTTTCAATTGTTGTGTTTTCCATTCCAAAAGTTCAATTTTGTTCTTTTTTTTTTCCCAAATCTGCTAGGTTATTAATTATGTTGCTTTGTCCCTGTAGGTATTTTCAATCTTATCTTTTATTTCTTAAAACTTATTAGACATTGTTGTTTTGTCATATGGTCTTATGATTCTATGACTTAAAGTTGTAGTGTTCTATTTACTTCTTATTTCTGCTTACTTGTGCTATTTTTGTTTCCAAGGAGACTTGATTCCTTGTGTGATATCAGCTTCCTTTGGGAAATTATATGTGGTTCTTTGTGGCCTAGGAAAGGGTTCCAGAAATTTTTCCGGTGCCTAAGGCTCCAAGTTTAAAGTAAATGCACTACATGATTTGATTTTGAGCTGTAAACTCTTGGAGGCCCAGGTTGTAGTTAAAACTTCTCAAGGATTCCACTAATCCTCTTCTCTTCTCAGGGCCAAAGCCACTCTCTTTACTGGTACCTGGTGGTGGAGGGGGAATGAATTAATGATACTACATAAGGAATTGGTCTAAAGACCTATCAGGGACTTGATTGTGGACAAGTTAGTTTGGGATGTCTGTTAGTGTCCCAAGGAAGAAGTCAAGGCAGTAGCTTCATACTGATATGAGATTCATTAGAGAGGTGAGGGCAAGAGCTTTAATATTGGGGATTAAAGCAGGTAATTAGTTTTCCTATCATACAGTTAAATTCCACAGCCTCCAGGGTGATTTTTACAAAAGATAAATTAGATCATGTAATTCCTTGTTTAAGTCTCCCAAATGGCTCACAATCAACCCTAGAGTAGAATCTAAACTCTTTAAGATGGCTTAACATTAATCAGCTTTACAACAAAAGCTAAAGGAACTTCTCTAGGTAGGAAACACAAGAGAAGAAAAAGACCTACAAAAACAAACACAAAACAATTAAGAAAATGGTAAAACGAACATACATATTGATAATTACCTCAAATGTAAATGGATTAAATGCTCTAACCAAAAGACACAGACTAGCTGAATGGATCCAAAAATAAGACCCATATATATGCTGTCTGCAAGAGACCTACTTCAGACCTAGGGACACATACAGACTGAAAGTAAGGAAATGGAAAAATGATATTCCATGTAAATGGAAATCAAAAGAAAGCTGCAGTAGCAATACTCATATCAGATAAAATAGAATTTAAAATAAAGATTGTTACAAGAGGTAAGAAAGGACACTACATAATGATCAAGGGATCAATCCAAGAAGAAGATATAACAATTGTAAATATTTATGCACCCAACATAGGAGCACCTCAATACATAAGGCAAATACTAACAGCCATAAAAGGGGAAATCAACAGTAACACGATAATAGTGGGGGACTTTAACTCCTCACTTACACCAATGGGCAGATCATCCAGACAGAAAATTGATAAGGAAAAACAAGCTTTAAATGACACAATAGACCAAATAGACTTAATTGATATTTATAGGGTATTCCATCCAAAAGCAGCAGAATACGCTTTCTTCTCAAGTGCACATGGAACATTCTCCAGGATAGATCACATCTTGGGTCACAAACTGAGGCTTAGTAAATTTAATAAAATTGAAATCATATCAAGCATCTTTTCCAACCACAAGGCTATGAGATTAGAAATCAATTACAGGAAACAAATTGTAAAAAATCCACAAATACATGGACGCTAAACAAAACGCTGCTAAATAACCAAGAGATCACTGAAGAAATCAAAGAGGAAATTTAAAAATACCTGGAAACAAATGACAATGAAAACACGACAACCCAAAACCTATGGGATGCAGCAAAAGCAGTTCTTAGAAGGAAGTTTATAGCAATACAATCCTACCTCAACAAACAAGAAAACTCTCAAACAACCTAACCTTACACCTAAAGCAACTAGAGAAAGAAGAACAAACAAAACCCAAAGTTGGTAGAAGGAAAGAAATCATAAATATCAGAGCATAAGTAAATGAAATAGAAATGAAGAAAACAATAGCAAAAATCAATGACATTAAAAGCTGGTTCTGGGGCTTCCCTGGTGGCGTGGTGGTTGGGAATCTGCCTGCCGATGCAGGGGACATGGGTTCATGCCCTGGTCTGGGAGGATCCCGCATGCCGTGGAGCGGCTGGGCCCGTGGGCCGTGGCCGCTGGGCCTGCGTGTCCGGAGCCTGTGCTCCGCAGCGGGAGAGGCCACGGCAGTGAGAGGCCTGTGTACCAAAAAAAAAAAAAAAAAGCTGGTTCTTTGAAAAGAGAAACAAAATTGATTAACCTTTAGCCAGACTTATCAAGAAAAAAAAAGGGAGGAGATTCAAATCAATAAAATTAGAAAAGAAAAAGGAGAAATTGCAACTGTCACCACAGAAATACAAAGGATCATAAGAGACTACTACAAGCAACTACATGCCAATAAAATGGACAACCTGGAAAAAATAGACGAATTCTTAGAAAGGTACAACCTTCCAAGACTGAACCAGGAAGAAACAGAAAATATAAACACACCAATGACAAGTAATGAAACTGAAATGTAATTAAAAATCTTCCAAGAAACAAAAGTCTAGGACCAGATGACTTCACAGGCAAATTCTATGAAACATTTAGAGAAGAGCTAACACCCATCCTTCTCAAACTCTTCCAAAAAATTGCAGAGGAGGTAACACTCCCAAGATCATTCTATGAGGCCACCATCAACCTGATACCAAAACTAGACAAAGATATCACCAAAAAAGAAAATTACAGGCCAATATCACTGATTAACACAGACACAAAAATCCTCAACAAAACACTAGCAAACAGAACCCAACAACACATTAAAAGGGTCATACACCATGATCAAGTGGGACTTATCCCAGGGATGCAAGGATTCTTCAATATAGGCAAATCAATCAATGTGATACACCATATTAACAAATTGAAGAATAGAAACCATACAATCATCTTAATAGATGCAGAAAAAGCTTTGGTCAAAATTCAACACCAACTTATGATAAACACTCTCCAGAAAGTGGGCATAGAGAGAAACTACCTCAACATAATAAAGCCCATATATAATAAACCCACTGCAAACATTATTCTCAATGGTGAAATACTGAAAGCATTTCCTCTAAGATCAGGAACAGGACAAGAATATCCACTCTCACCACTATTATTCAACATAGTTTTGGAAGTCCAACTACAGCAGTCAGAGAAGAAAAGGAAATAAAAGGAATCCAATTTGGAAAAGAAGTAAAACTATCACTGTTTGCAGATGACATGATACTATATATAGAGAATCCTAAAGATGCCACCAGAAGACTACTAGAGCTAATCAATGAATTTAGTAAAGTTGCAATATATGAAATTAATGCACAGACATCTCTTGCATTCCTATCCACTAAAGAGAAATTATGGAAACAATCCCATTTACCATTGCAACAAAAAGAATAAAACACCTAGGAATAAATCTACGTAAGGAGACAAAAGACCTGTACTCAGAAAACTATAAGATACTAATGAAAGAAGTCAAAGATGACATAACCACATGGAGAGATATACCATGTTTTTGGACTGGAAGAATCAATATTGTGAAAATGACTATATGACCCAAAGCAATCTGTAGATTAAATGCAATCTCTATCAAATTATCAATGGCATTTTTCAAAGAATTGGAATTAAAAATTTTACAATTTCTATGGAAACACAAAAGACCCTGAATATCCAAAGCAATCTTGAGAAAGAAAAACGGAGCTGGAGAAATCAGGCTTCCTGACTTCAGACTGTACTACAAAGCCACAGTAATCAAGACAGTATGGTACTGGCACAAGAAAAGGAAATATAGATCAATGGAACAGGATAGAAAGCCCAGAGATAAACCCACACACCTATGGTCACCTAAGCTATGACAAAGGAGGCAAAAATATACAATGGAGAAAAGGCAGTCTCTTCAATAAGTGGTGCTGGGAAAACTGAACAGCTACATGTAGAAGAATGAAATTAGAACACTCCCTAACAACATACACAAAAATAAACTCAAAATGGATTAAAGACGTACATGTAAGACCAGACACTATAAAACTCTTAGAGGAAAACATAGAGCACTCTTTGATATAAATCGCAGCAAGATCTTTTTTGACCTACCTCCTAGAGTAATGAAAATAAAAACAAAAATAAACAAATGCGACCTAATGAAACCTAAAAGCTTTTGCACAGCAAAGGAAACCATAAACAGAACAAAAAGACAACCCTCAAAACGGGAGAAAATATTTGCAAATGAAGCAACTGACAAGGGATTAATCTCCAAAATATACAAACAACTCATGCAGCTCAATATCAAAAAAAGAAACAAATCCATCAAAAAATGGACTGAAGACCTAGATAGACATTTCACCAAAGAAAACATACAGATGGCTAAGAGGCACATGAAAAGATCCTCAACGTAAGTAATTATTAGAGAAACGCAGATTAAAACTACAATGAGTCATCACCTCACACCAGTCAGAATGGCCATCATCACAAAATCTACAGACAATAAATGCTAGAGAGGGTGTGGAGGAAAGGGAACTCTCTTGCACTATTGGTGGGAATGTAACTTGATACAGCCACTATGGAGAACAGTATGGAGGTTCCTTGAAAAACTAAAAATAGAGCTACCATAGGACCCAGCAATCCCACTACTGGGCATTTACCTAGAGAAAACCATAATTCAAAAAGACAAATGAACCCCAATGTTCATTGAAGCAGTATTTACAATAGCCACGACATGGAAGCAGCCTAAATGTCCATTGACAAATGAGTGGATAAAGGAGATGAGGTACATATATACAATGGAATATTACTCAGCCATAATAAGGAACAAAACTGGGTCATTTGTAGAGACTTGGATAGACCCAGAGACAGTCATACAGAGTGAAGGAAGTCAGAAAGAGAAAAACAAATATTATATATTAATGCATATATGTGGAATCTAGAAAAATGGTACAGATGAACCTATTTGCAAAGCAGAAAGAGAGACACAGATGTAGAGAAAAAATGTATGGACACCAAGGGGGAAAGGGGGATGGAATGAATTGGGAGATTGGGACTGACATATATACATTACTATGTATAAAATAGATAACTAATGAGAACCTGCTGTATTGCACAGGGAACTCCACTCAGTGCTCTGTGGTGACCTAAATAGGAAGGAAATCCAAAAAAGAGGGGATATATGTATACATATAGCTGATTCACTTTACAGCAGAAACTAACACAACATTGTAAAGCAACTATACCTCAATAAAAAAAAATGGAAGCATATGGGTGCACAGATTCTAACAGCATTAGGAAGTGTACTCTTAAATAAAGATTCACATGCTAAGTTCAGAGAAATAAGAAAGAATAGATATATTTAGGTTTCTGAACATAGGTGTATCTCTCAGGGTACAATCAGGAGACAGAAACTATGCTTAATTGAACAGGCAATGTTTAGCAGAAAGAATTATAACATGGGATTGGAGTAATGGGACATTGTCTAATAAGAGGCAAAGAAATTCAAGAATGGAGAGCAGACACCACCACTAGGATTGATTTAAAGCACCCAAGTAAAGCCCAGCCTTTTCCAGGGCTGAGATGCAGACCTTGTGAAGAGGGTACTGCTGTTGCTCATTGGGTAGAGTTCACTGAGATGCTGGAAAGACTCACTGGAAATTATTGCTATGGGAGCGGTGGGAGAAGCTCCCTGCAGTGACATGCCACAGCCAGAGCTCACTGCAAAGCTGCCTGTGTTTGTGTTGGAAAAACTATCAGCTAGGCAGGTGCCTAGCACTACTGCAAACCCAATGGAGGGGAGTGGGCATGAGGATGGGAAACTATTCTTGGGTGCTCTGACCACCCCTTACTCTTCTGTGAAGCCACAAAAGGGGTCTGTGCCAAAAGAGCTTTCTAGCGCACTGCTGAGAAAAAAGACCCGTCCTTTCTGCCAAAATCTGGTGAAAGAGCTGCACTCTAGTACAAAGAGGAACCCCTTCTTCCTTCAGTGTCCCCTAGTGACAGTTTTGCCATTCTTGATTATTAAAAAGGTTATGAATTTTTAAAGGAGGATGATAAACTGGAACCAGTCATTGAATCAATAAACACTTATTGAGTAGCCATTATGTGACTGACATCGGGATGGTGATGAGAGAATAATATGGGGGGAACTTAGACTCTGGTGTAGTGGTTTTGAATCCTGGATGTACATTAAAGTCACTCAGCTTCAAAACTACTGCGGCCTTTAACCAAAACAGTTAAATCAGGTTCTTGGGTGGCAAGGTGGGAAGGGCAAGGGAATTTTTAAAATGTGTCCACATTATCTCATTAGTCATCAATAGTGGTAATCAGTCATCTGGTGACTTTTAGATGTTTGCTAGTAAAATTTTCTTGCATTTACTACTGAAAGTGTTTGGTATTTTGGGTTTGTTTGTTTTGTTTGTTTGTTTGTTTTCAGATTTTGACTTTTTTTTAAACTTCTTGTTTAGAGTGATTTTCAGCCCAGTGGATTCATGGTTAGATAAGGAAATGTCAGTGTACAAACTCTAATTATTAGCATATGACTTATTGGTAAATTTACATAGATGTTTTAATAAAAGACAAATCAGCTTAAAATGGCAATTTTAGCACTCTGTTGAAATGTTTCATTTTTATTCTTAGAATGAGAACTCCATTCTTTGAACTAGGAGTGAGAAATAGTCTCCTCTACTCTTGCTTTTACTCCATGGACATTGGAAGACCTTCTCGCTGCTATCCTCTGTTGATAGCTAAGGAAAAAACAAAGACACCTTAAGTTGCCATCTTCTCAATGAGTCTAACTTATCAGACCACTGGCATGTCCCTTAAACCCATGTTACTCAAAGTATTGTCCATGGAACAAGGGCCAATCTGTGTGCTTGTTACTAATTTAAAAACCAGGTAGGTACAGAAAGTAAGAGGAAGAGTCTAAAGACATTTATAGGAATTTGGAGAGTAATTTTAGTTTATTAAATTTAATAATTTTTTAAAGTAGGGCTTATATTTTGTGATTTTTTTTCATTTCATATATTTTAGAAAATTTTGTAATTGTATTTTACAAAAAAATATCAATCTACCATGGATTGAAATAAGTAAAACTGGCCCTTCACCACTGATGGAATGAGAAGCCCTGGCTAGATCACACTCACATGTGTATTTCCTAGTCTCTTTATAATGTGAACATGGTTTCCAGGAAGAAAATTTGTGTTGATTCATGATTTACCTAAGAAAGATTTTACTGATTAATTAAGGATAAGAAAGAAGGATAAATACAAAATGGAGCACAAGCAATATAGAGGAAGAAAAAAAGAAAGATGAATAAATCATTATCTTTCTTTGGAGCACAATTAAAGCAGCATGGATTCTATTTTAAAAGAGACTCAATTTTTCTTAAAGTAATGACTGAGTATTTTGGCTGTACTTTGTGATAAGAAGATGAAGATAAGGAGAAGTTGGTTTCCAAAGCCAATTAGTGGGAGACTATTTTTTCCCCTTTCTATTTCATTCTGTGTTATTTTCTCTAAGTGCAGTGAGAATTGTAATGCTTAATTTGTCACCTTCAAAGAAGAACATAAATGCCAAGAGATAAGTACTACCTGCATCTATAGTCTTGTTTTCCCATTTGAGTTTATTTGAGAAGTGGGATGAATTCTGAAGAGGTATGAGCAATAATGGTGATTTAAATTCAGTACTTCGTGCAAAGGCAGGCTAACATGCAGGTGATTCCACAAACTACAATTATAGTATTCTGCAATTGGCTTAATAATTAGTCTTTCTTTTTACAGTTTCATGTTTTGAAGTATAGAAATTCTCCCACTTAGTCACACAGAATCAAACAATAACTTTGTTCATAAATTACCATTTTTGTGACATATTTAGTCATCTTTTCTAGAATATATCTTATTTGTCTAACATCCACTCTTACTGAAATTCTTCACAATGAATAGAGAATCCAAGTTGTTTTTTTTTGGGGGGGGGAATCATAAACCTTCTCCCAATATCTCGTATCTTCTGATCCTCCAGCTGCCATTACAATCCCATTTATTTGTTGTCTTATTGGCCTAAATATTAAAGTAATCATATATTACTGAATCAAAAAAGTATTCATTTGCAAACAATCTGCTATCTATGCTAACAAATTTACAGTTAGATGCAGTTTCTGATCCAAGTATGTTTATGAGTAATAGATGCATCCCAAACCTGGGGATAAAGTACAAGTGGCTTTGCAGATTGTTCATTGGTTTGGATTATTCATTACTACTATGGACTGCATGTTTGTGTTCCCCCCAAATTTATATGTTGAAACCCTAACACGCAGTGGAATGCTGTTAGGAATCTGGGCTTTTGGCGGGTAATTGGGTTTAGATGAGGTCATGAGGGTGGCAGCCCCATGAAGAGATTAGTATCCTTATAAGACGAGAAAGAGACTAGAGCTCTCTCTCAGCCATGTGAGGAAACAGTGAGAAGGTGACTGTCTACAAGTTAGGAAGGGGGCTTTCACCAGACACAGAATTTGCTGGTACTTTGATCTTGCACTTTCCAGCCTCTGATACAACTGTGAGAAATAAATGTTGCTTAAGTGACCTGGTCTATGTTATTTTTATTATAGCAGTCTGAGCGAAGACAATTAATATAGTATATAATCAATTATAAGAAACTTCTGAGATCTAAATATTATTCAGGAAACTATTTCTAGAAGATGTCAATTTGCATGGAGAAGTGGAACAGAAAAATTGAAGAGTACTTCAAAGTGGAGTTTTAAAACATTTCTAGGTATGTAAAATGACAAATTCCAGAGTTACAATGTAGAGAAAAGGTAATTAAGAAGTCCTTTTAGCAGATTCTCCTTTTGTCCTTAACTCTTTACATTCTGTTTTATTGTCTATATTCTCCTCCCATAGTATTCTGGTGACTGACTCATTAGAGAAACCTCACAGAACAAAGGTTTACCCTCAAACTCCACTGATAATCTTAAGGGACCAGAATTACCACTTGTTGAAAATGACCCTACTATTTTATTATCAATTTCTGTCCACCGTGAGATATAACCTTTAAGGAAACGTGTTTCAGTTATTTGGGCTATTTCTTCACATATCTCAATGTTTTTGGTTCAGCATTTATACTTGCCATTTCTGTACTCTTTTTCTTTCTAGATAATGGTAAACAGTATTGGTGTTTTAATAAACATGCTTATTGTAAAATGAGCCATGCCTAGTTTAATCAGTGATTTTTAGGGCATTCTTTTTGTCAAGTATTACTTAATTTGGTAAGGTTTCTACTGCTTTTTAATTTTCCATATATCTTTTAGTTCTTGCCTTCACTCTTCATGCTTCTTATTAAATGTGGAATTAAAATGAGCTAAATTACTCAGCCGTTTTGAGATCAACATCTATTTCATTGCTCTTCTCAGTTAATGGCATCATGACTATCCCACGTCTTCTTTCTTTCTCCTCTGATGTGTCTTAAAGCAATTCTTAGTATATCTGACTCCTTTTTTTAACTTTTTTTAACATATTCCTTTTTTGTAGATATGCTAATTATTTCTCTTAAAGCATTAACTGATATTCATATAATAAGATCTGGCTCCTTTTCTGTCATCCCAGTTAGGGTGTGTATTTTTCTTTATTTGAGAAACATTGCAAAGTTCCTAGAATTTTTTTTTTTTTGTATTACTCTGTGAGAGTAGTAGTATGCTGTGATTTAACTAGAGTTAAATCAATTTACTTCTAAGCAGAGTTAACTCAATTATATATAATTGAACTTAGTAGTATTTTTCCTCTGATGTATTTTCACTTTCTTGAAATGTTGAAGCGATCTTTCTGTGATTATACCAGAAGTGTCAAGTGTTATGCATATATGTATATACGTGGATTAGTACAAACACGTGCAAGTGCCTGCAGTCAACTGGTAGCAGAAGGTGGTGGGTTGGTTGGTGAATGGATGATCTAGGACAGTTTTACTCACATATCAGATGATCTACGGACTGTCAGCTGGGACAGTAAGGCTGGCTGGTTTATGTGTTGAGCAGGCTAATTGTTTTTTACTTTTGTTTCTCACGTAGTAGTAATTGTGGTATTTCCAGGAGTAGTAAGAGAGAAAACTGCAAGTCTTTCTTGGTCAGAATTTGCACAGTGTCATGTTTCTGCATTCTTTTGGTCAAACTGATGGATTCGGGGAATAGGAAAATAGACTCCATCTCTTGGTGGGAGGAGCCACAAAGTTTTGTGGTTACTTTTGAGATCTACTATAGGGTCAAGGAGCAGAAAACTAAAAACCTTTTGGAGAACTTCAAGCAACCTTTGAAAGGAGATTCTATTAGATTTTACCATAAAAAGAGGGGAGCATTTCATATATAAAGAATTGTTACTGGGGCTTCCCTGGTGGCGCAGTGGTTGAGAGTCCGCCTGCCGATTCAGGGGACACAGATTCGTGCCCCGGTCCGGGAGGATCCCACATGCCGCGGAGCGGCTGGGCCCGGGAGCCATGGCCGCTGAGCCTGTGCGTCTGGAGCCTGTGCTCCGCAACGGGAGAGGCCACAACAGTGAGAGGCCCGCGTACTGCAAAAAAAAAAAAAAAAAAAAGGATTGTTACTGAAACTAAAGATACTTACAAAGTACAAAGATAAATTCATGTTCAGAATAGTTTGTTTTATTTAAACTAGCATTTGCCTATACACATCTGAATTTCTTTTAGGTCATGGCTTGATGTGTAATATGTATACACCTAAAAAGAGAAATAGAAAAAATATCCAACATTAAAAAGTTACCAATGAATATGAGCCAAAAGCAAAGCAAAATTAAAGCAACAATTGAAGCAGCAAAATTAAAGCAACAGAATTAGTGCTCCTCACCTGCTTTGAATTTTCTGTTCATAACCTATTGTCTTCCGTGGGGAGGCAGAGTTATCCTCAGGAAGGAATTGCCACTTTGAAAGACAGTTTAGCAGTTACTTACAAAACGAAACATACTTCTATATCATTGGGTAACTGTTCTCCTTGGAATTTACTGAAATAAATTGAAAGCTTACCTCTATTCAAAAATGTGCACATGAACATTTATAGCAATTCTGTTCACAATTGCTAAAACTTGGAAGCAACCAAGATGGCTTTCAATAAGTGAATGGAAAAAAAACAAACTGTAATGCATCCATCAATGAAATATTACTCAGCAATAAAAATAAATGAGCTATCAAGCCATGAAGAGACATGGAGGAACGTTAAATGCATATTGCTAAGTAAAGGAAGCCAATCTGAAAAGACTATATACTGCATGATTCCAATGACAGGACACTCCTGACAAAGAAAAATAATGCAGACAGTAAAAAGATTGGTGGTTGCAGGGGTTTGGAGTGGGGGAAGGGAGAGATGAATAGGTAGAGAACAGGGAATGTTTAGGGTATTGTGGGTGGTGGATACATGTCATACAATTGTCAAAACCCATAGAATGTACATGTAAAGAATGAGCTCTAATATGAACTGTGTACTTTAGTTGGCTATATTACCATTATACCACACTAATGCAAGATGTTAATTAATAAGGGAAATTGAGAGGGGTGAGGCAGTATGTGGAAACCTTCTGTACTTCCTGCTCTATTTTTCTCTGAACCCAAAAATGGTTTTAAAAATAAAGTAAATAAATATTTAAAATATCAGTGGTTGCCAGAGATTCAGAGAGGTGATGACTGCATTGTGGGAGAACAGGGGATTTGTTAGTGCAATGAAAGTGTTCTATATGATACTGTAATGGTGAATATAAGATATTAAGTAGCTGTTTATCAAAACCCGTGGACTTTACAGCACAAAGAGTAGACTTTGATTTATCAACATTAGAAAAATAATTTAGGAAGGGGAGATCCCAGGATGGAATGCAAAATATGACCAAAGCCGCCTAACTCTTCTAGAAGTGTAAGAAACAACTTGATGAAGGTGGTGGAGAAGAAAGATGTTGACCTGAGTTACTTTAGAAATGAGTGGAGTTTGTAAGAAGAAAGACAAAAGGAACTATACATAAGCACTGTAATATAGATGATAAAGTTGTTCTTTGTGGGGATATGGATTAACAATTCTGCAACCATTTTGAAATTTAATGACTTCATGTTTGAAATTTAATGATTAAGTAAATGGATGGAGATGATGGGAGCTAGATTTATCACTGCTCAAGTGTTAGGTTACAGATAAGCCAGAGGAGGAGGTTAGATCCATGCATGTGGTAATGGTTAGAGTTGCAGATGTCAAACTGAACTCATGTTTAGCTTAATATGGATACATATAGTTAAGTATACAAATATTTATGCATATATGTATATACATGGATTAGTACAAACACGTGTAATTCCTTGCTCTTCAGTTGAGAGGGCCAGTATCCATGAACACTAATACCCAGATCTTGGTTTGTTGATATTCTTCAATTTTAAAAATAGTGCTCCTTGGATATATGACTAATTCTGGGACTGGGGTAGAAAATATACAAGATGAGCTTAGAATATCTTATAGTTCCAGAAAGTGACAAGGTACTCAACACACACACACGCACACATACACACAAAATTATGGTGGTATGCTAAAGGGATACTGGTACCAACTGAAAGAGTTACTTGCTAAAGTTGGAACAATTTGAGGAATCAAGTATTGGATTATAACCCAAAGTATAAAGTAAATATCCATGAGTTCATGCTAATATAAATAAATGATTGAATAAATAAATGTGGGAGAAGAGACAAATTTCCTAGGCAAAAGAGTTACAAATAATTGAAACAGATATTCCATCCTCAAGGATATGAATCTTAAGTCCATACTGGTTCACTGTGTGCTGCTTATAGAGACTTTCTTCCCAATAGTACAGTATGGAGAGGGAGAAAAAAGAAAGTAACTTTATACTGCAGAAAGTTGCAAACACTACCTCAAGCCAGATGATCAATGTTAACATGAAGAGTAGTAACTCGTATTAATAATACGTAGCCCCAATGTGATGTGATGGGAATGCATTTTACCTCTGCAGCCTTTCTCAAAATATATTATACTAGTATAATTATAAGAAAAACATTAAAACCCATTTGAAAGGAATTCTATAAACCACCTGACATAATCTTTAAAACTGTAAGGTCATCAAAAACAAGGGAAGTCTCAGAACTGACACAGCCAAGAAGAGCCTAGGGAGACATAATAACTAAATGTAATATGGTACATTGAGTGGGATGCTGCAACACAAAAAGACGTTAGGGAAAATAAACTGCAGAAATCTGAATAAAGTATGGATTATATTTTTTAAATATTTATTTATTTGTTTTCTTTGGGTCTTAGTTGTGGCAGGCAGGCTCTTTAGTTGTGGCTCACTGGCTCCCTAGTTGTGGCATGTGAACTCTTAGTTGTGGTATGCATGTGGGATCCAGTTCCGGGACCAGAGATCGAACCCAGGCCCCCTGCATTGGGAGCATGGAATCTTAACCACTGCCGCACCAGGGAAGTCCCTGGATTATATTTAATAATAATATATTTATGTTAGTTCATTAATTGGTTATACAGGAATTCCCTGTATTATCTTTGCAATAAATTTGTAAATCTAAAACTGCTCTACAATAAAAAATATTAAAAATATACAGAACCATACACGAATATAACGAAAGCTCAGCTTCAGTAATCATTAGGAAAATGCAGACTAATGCCATGATGCAAGATGACTGTCCACCTACAGAATAGCTTACATAATAAAGACAGAATGGCAACAGTTGGCGAGGATATGAAACAAAGGAGCCACTCGTGAACTACTTTGAGAGTTTTTCCTGTCAAATCTCTTTGGAAAAGAGAGGTATCTATTAAAGCTGAATCTATGAGCATCATAAACAATAGCATTAATATGTTTATCAAAGATACATTCCTAGTAGCACTGCAGAGTAGGCCAAAACTGAAAAATAATCCAAATTTCAATCAAACTATCATGGAAAAATAAATTATGACATAATTACACAATGGAATACATCACAACAAAAATGAACCACAACTACAATAAAAACCCTGTATGATGAATGGTGTTTATCAAAAGGAGTCAGACACCAAAAAGTGCATACATTATAGTTCCATTTCTAAAACAGGCAAAACTAATATGTAGGATATAATCATTAGAGTGGTAGTCACTAGAAGGGTCATAACAGAGTCTTTGGAGGTCCTGGTAATATTCTGTGCAGTGGTCTAAGTCTGCTCACATGGGTATATTTACTCAGAGAAAAATTCACGGACCTAGACTTAGTGTCAATTCCTACTGATGCTCTAGTTTATCCTACATAGTGTTTTATGCTCTGGTCTGCATGATGGAGGCTCAAAGATTGCTTCAAACTCTATATGCAGTTGCCTAAATTAATTTTAAGTACCAACTAATATTTATTGCATAGTTATTTTATGTTGCCTTAGCAGGTTCATCCCATTTAAATCTCATGACAGTCCTGTGAGGTGGATATTATCCTAATTTTATGGGCAGGAGGAATTAAAGGATATGCATAGAAATGCAACTCATGGGTTACAAAAGCAAATATACAAGTGTATGTTGTATCACTTCCTAAATAAAACTCTGCCAATTCATTTCAAGAAAACAATATTAATTTGAAGTTTCTATGCTAAAACACAAGTGATGCTAAAATTTATAAGATTAATATTATTTCTGATTTTACAGATAATAGCTATGAGAGTCCTTGTCAGTTGGTCGTTTGATTCAGAAAGGAACACAGCGGACATGATGCCTGTCCATATGGAATTTCAGTGTTGTAGGGAACACAGAAATTATGTGTGATAAGAAAAATACAGATGTTATATTTCTAACTTCTCTGTCACAAGGAAACAGTTTATAGACATTAGCGGGAACAGCTAAAATTATTGAAAGTAGATGATTTGCAAAGGCACCCTCATTTTTCTAGGAACTAAAAGTCTCATTTCAAAAGTTATAATGATAGATATGCAAGGAAGAAGTAACTAAGCCCTATCACTCATTTTATAATATCATAAAACATGCTTTGCTTTGTTAGCATCATTAGCATAAATCAATGTACCATGCCTATTATCTATAGAGGAAGTTTTCATATCATTTAACGCCAATGTAAAAAAAAAATATTTTTGTTTTCATATTGGTGTTTGTTCCCCCAATGTGAAAGAGAGTTGAATTCATATAACAACCTTATTGCCACCAAAAAGGCTTAGGATAAGGTAAATTATAAAATAATTTGGGGACTTCTCTGGTGGTCCAGTGGTTAAGAATCCTCCTGCCAGTGCGGGGACACGGGTTCCATCCCTGGTCCAGAACATCCCCCTTGCTGCAGAGCAACTAAGCCCATGTGCCACAACTACTAAGCCCACGTGCCACAACTACTGAAGCCCTTGTGCCTAGAGCCTTTGTTCTGCAACAAGAGAAGCCACCACAATCAGAAGCCCGCGCACCACAACGAAGAGTAGCCCTTGCTCACCGCAACTTGAGAAAGCCCGCGCATAGCTGCAAAGACCCAGCGCAGCCATAAATAAATAAATAGTTTAAAAAATATTTCAATCATTGTCATCATGTCATGAATTCATTTAAATTGTAACATTTTAGTACATATTTACCCAAGGGGAGAAAATATGGCTAGTTAGAAACTTTTCACCTTCTTCTTTTAGTTAGAGAACTTATTTAATCATCAATATTTATATAAACTCTATGTTATTGTCATCTATATAGGAGCTCTGTGTGCAGCTTCAAAATGGTTATAGGGAATGATGCTCTTTAGAATGGATGAATTATGGGCAGTATAATTGCCATTTCATATGTGATGGTACTCAAAGTCCTATTTTATGGCTCATTCACTCTTTTGTGAAGTACTTATTGAAAAATTACTATGCACGAGGCACAAAACAGACCAAGATCCCTGCCCTTAAACAACTTATTTTGGAATGGCAGAAGACTGCAGGCAATATACAGTAAACATTATACAAAATGTGAAATATATGTATCTCAGTAGGTGATAATACAGTGTAAAATTAGGACACATAGATAAGGGTTGGGGGCACCACAAGTGCTGGGGGCAAGAGTTTTTGTTTAAAAAGGGCTCCCAGTCACTCTCATTTAGAAATGAGATTTGATTAAGGGAAGTGAGGCACAAAGCCACACAAATATTTGGGTAACTTGGTTGTATTCCAACCAGAAGAAATATTTAGAACAAAGGTTCTAAGAATGCAGCCTATTAAACCAAGTGCAAGGTGGTCAGGGTGATGGGGCAGGAAGAAGAAGGGGAAACGTGGTAAGGGATCAAATAAGACCAAAATTATGTGAGGGAGTGACAGGTGTAGCATATGGCTGACTTGCTTATGGGTACTCTTGTTAATTGAATAAGAAGTTAGGGGTTAAAAAAGGCACTGAGAGCAAAACTAGTTGTACATGTATACCAATTATAAACATGCAATGGATCGTGTTAGAATTTTATGGAGATTCATCAAGTATAGAGTTTAGCTACATGCTGAATGGCAAGTGTTAAAATCAATATTTATTGAAAGATAAATATCACCATTATAGGCTGAAGATAACGAAATAACCTAGAATTTTATCAACATTTTAATTTAGTTTTACAATTATATATTTTAAATGTCATAGGCTATGTATAAAGGTTTAGCATTATACTGCAGGCAGAGTAATTTATCAACACTGTCGGTTGTGTTACTGCTGCTGTGTTCACTCTGCTCCTTTTTTGCACAACTAGACATAACATTCACTTTTAACTAAGTCACCTGGAGGAGAAAGTATACTTTTGGCCAGATGTGTAAGAGTATGTTTCTGATGATGGTGAGTTTGATCCTATTTGTCCCTGAGTAAAGATTTATTTACTAGATTTGAAAATTACAACCCTGAAGATGATTACAATGCTGAAGGTGATTTAATCAAAGCAGTCATACCAAAACTTTGGTACTGCATGAACAAGATGCTTTCTAAATATTTTCAGAAGTAGATTTGAGACTCATTTTCTCATTTATATTTCTATTTCCAATAATTTTGCATGTATTTGCTGCTTTATATAGTCAAATAAAAAAAGTTTACCCTTAAACCTTAAATGTAGAAATGTGGCAATGGAGCAGTATAATTGGCTTTCAAGATAAAGAAAAATCACTTTAAAATTTCTCCTCTGTGTCTTAGCTTTCAGTGCTTATGCACCAATTTCATTCTGTCCTGTAGAGTAGGTTCTTTATACCAGAGATCATGAAGAAATACGTGCAGTCTCTGGAAATGTCACTTTAGTATTTCCTCATCAGGTTCCAACAAGCAAACTAATTGGTTGTTAGCAAGTCCTGCTACGTGCTATATTGTAATCTATAAGACGTGAAGGGTTTCTTTTGTTCAAGCAACCCCTTTAATGTGTAATGTAACTTATCTTATTTAAAATGTCTTATTTGAGCATCCTGCATAGGAGCATGACAAACTGGTTCTAAAACCTCTTGTATATCATGTAGTCTTTGGCTTAAGATAAATGATGGAAGCCATCTATTATTTGCTTATAGCCAAGGATTGTATTACATTATACTCTTCCTGTATTTACTTCTTAAAATATTTATTTATAGTCTTTAACATATACATTTAGGTGGAGGTATGGCATGAAAATGAGAAGTACTAATTATATTCACAGTAGTGTTGAGATCAAAGACCTTTAATAGATTCCTTCTCCAGTTGACTGATACTAAGCATGGCCCTTTCACTCATTTTAACCAATTCAATGTGTGTAAATTACTGAGGCCACTTCTGAGGAGTGGCATTAGGACCTATCACGTTGTGCTTTTTTCCCTCTGTCATGATGATGTCATATCCCAGGTCTGGAATACTCTTTTAGCCCATGTCCCGAAATGGTGTAAATATATAAAGCAGAGCCCTTAGTAGACTGATAGGCAATAGGAACAAACCACAAACTGATGTACAAAGGATATATATTGTGAGCAAATGTTAAACTTTTGTAAGACTTTGTATTGTAATATTTTGACTTTTTACTGCAGTATAATTAGCAGAAGCTGACTAAATATAAATGCAAGTAGACTTACCTTAATAAAAAGTTAAAAATTATGTTAAAAAGCACTTGTTTGGAGAGCAGAAGTGTAATGGAGAGGAATCTTTTAATGGTGGCTAGAAAAAAAGAATGAAATGACAATTTATACTGTGGTAAAACATTCAGCAAATTTTTTGCCTGCAAACATTTGGATGATGTATTCTGTATCTATGAAGTTTAGTCCTAATAAATCAGTTAGGAAGCAGATTGTTATGGTGTGTTTTGGTTGAATTATCTGTAGTATACAAAGAATGAGAGAGTTTCACAAGTCCTCCATTGGTCAGGTGTACAGTTTGGACAGATGTTCAGTATTAAACTAATAGCTGCTTTTTGCAATGAGGATAGCTGGTAGTTATGTCAGGGAAGCCGCAAGTTCAAATCCCGGAAGTGGAGGCTATCTTCCACTGGAGGTTGCAATTGGCAAAATCACTGGTCACAGAGTTTGTACAGTCTCCAATGTGCAAAAAGTCCAATAGAGTGTAGGTCTCTTTTTTGGTGATAAGAAACCTAAGAGACAGCAGTTATTCCTTGACTACCATAAGAATTGAGATATGTGAATCCATGCAAAAAGCTTTTGAATTTTGTTAGGGTTTATTAGCCACTCCTGGTGCTGGAGGTATGATAACTCCAAAGACACCACTTGGGTCTGCCTTTCCTGAGGGTCCTACATTTTCATGTTAGTCTGCTCTCAGATTTTAGCAATTTGTTAAATGTTGTACTTGATTTTGTATCATTCACCTGTAAGTTGGCCCTGCCTTTTGCTGTGCTCTGCTCTAGGTCAGTCAGTGCTTTTGTCTCTTCTCTCCTTGATGGCACCTGTCTTCCCTTAAATTACAGGTAGTTATTTTCAGTATGACCTCAGATGCACTCAAGAAAAGTTGTGGTATACAGATTATCTGACTTTTCATCGTCATTAGTTTGTCTGTGCCATTCTCTCTAAGTTTCTATATCTTTAAGCAGAAGCTTGAAGTCCATAAGATAGCTTTTATTAAAATACAAATCATGATTTGGACTTTACGTATGCATGAATTAATGAGGCTAGTCTGTTGTAGACATACATCTATCAGTCATCATAACAACCAAATGAGACAACCTGGTTAAACTCGACAATACAAGACAGAGGATGGGGGTGGGAATTAAATTGTTATATATGATTCCTTCAAGCCTAAGAGTTAACATATAAAACTTCTAACTATTTCTTGACAGTAAACAAGGAACATTTAAATAAACTCTACTAAATTTTACTGGTTAACAAATTTTAGTTTTCTAATCTTTATTTTCTAAAAATAAAGGGGAAATTTTCTCCTATTCCATTTCAGTATATACTTTACCTGTGTGTTTTATTTTTACCACTGACTCTATATTTGTAACTTAGGTTTTATAGTTCCTGTTTTACCCAAACTTAATTTAGTAAAAGGTTAGTGCAAAAAGGAATAAAATTGTATCAAGGTTGATTGAATATGAACAAGTAGCTACCTTGCAAGTAAAACAGGAAAGTGATGTATTCATCAGTAAATTTTGTAGGGCAATGTGAACCAAATGAGTTGAAGACAAGAATGAATAGAATGTGTTATTGCGCCAACATTTACATCCTTTCATTAGAGCCACCATTTTTAGGCTCTCATTACTGAGAAAAATTGGGAGTACTCCTATTCCTGTATGAAGGTTGCTCGTTTAATTACTCAGTGCGATATAAAAGATTTTGACAGAAATTAACGAAGACATCTATCACGAAGGTCCTATTGGGTCAACTCTAATAATTAGTAATGTCCAGCCATTGCTTCATTGCCCAGTACTTCAATTATTTTAATAGTTTCTTAATCATGTTACTTCACAAAACCATTACTTTCCATAGTGAAACTGACAGCTAGTGCATCATTAACATTCATACCAAAGAGGAATGAATTTGTAAGACATGGTCACATAAATCATTTCCTCAAATATTTTGCTTACTACTATGCACTAGATTAATGAAAACTTATTTTCAGGCATATGCATGTACACTGAACCATTTTGGGAGATTTAAAGTTGACTTTAATACAGCAGTGTATTTGATGCCTTCTTAATCTCCTTGAACTGCCTGCATGCTGTTTAGACAAGTGCTGGTTGATATGGTATTTATGCAAACACCAAAGGTCTCTGTAAAACATTATAAAATGTTATTATGAATGGAAATGGATTCAACAAGTTCTGGTGGGCATGGGGTGTGTGAAGATAGCAAAACCATGTCTCAAACCCTTAGCAGATAGCGTTCAAACACAATCCATGGTGATTTTTCAGTTCCTTGTAGAACCAGAGCTGTTGTGTTGAGCTGCTTTGATATTGCCCCATAGTGTTGTCTACCTTGAGGTAGCTTGGCAAAAGAAATGACGTTTTGCTGGTGTGAGGGAGGAGTAAGGACAAAGAAAAAAAAGGTTTCAATTCCAGTGGCATAGAGGACTTCAAAAATTCCTTCTATTACTTTAGGCTAGGCTTGCAAGTCTCAATAGCCTAGTTGACCTATCTGCAAAATGCAGATAAGAATATTTGCTTCATGCCTGTCTTCAAGTTCTGTGAAATTCTTGAAAGGAATAAATGTTATAAAGGATCATATATTAGTGGAATGTGGCAGCTGTAGTCTAATTTAGTTGAATTATTCTGAAAATGAAGCCCATTCTCCACAGCATAATATGGAATTTAACTTTACTGTAGAAAAGAATTTTTAAGGAGGTATTTGTTGTTAGCATGGTGTGATTTCTTCAGAAAAAAATAACTTTCCCCAAATTATTAATGATCTTTAAAGGATAATAAAAACTAACACTATTAAAAGTTAAATACTACTATATACCTCAATTTGTAATAATTTGTTGAGTTTTCAGAGTTGTTTATTCTACAGATTTTTGTATTTTTTAATAAGCCCTTAAAGGAAATATGCAAATTTTTATAGGATGAAACTACTCACATAGGGGACACTATATTAGTTCATAACCAGACCAGTAGCAGGGCTTTTTTTTTTTTTTTGGAGGTGGGGTAACAATAAAACTCTTAAATATTCATTCTGAGCCTTGTCTTTCACTTTCATATATTTCAGCTTTGAATACACATTGATTCTTTTGCCCCTATTTGTTAAGTTCGGAATAAAATCAAATACATTCTTTAGGTAAATAATAGAGTATGTAATTTTTCCTTATTCCTTAAAAATAAGGATAAATAAAGGATAGTAAGAATTCATGGTAATTTGAGGTTGAAAATTTTGGTACTTTTCAAAAATAAAAAAATGGTTTCAGGGCTTCCCTGGTGGCGCAGTGGTTGAGAGTCCGCCTGCCGATGCAGGGGACATGGGTTCATGCCCCGGTCTGGGAAGATCCCACATGCCACGGAGTGGCTGGGCCCGTGAGCCATGGCCGCTGAGCCTGCATGTCCGGAGCCTGTGCTCCGCAACGGGAGAGGCCACAACAGTGAGAGGCCCGCGTACCGCAAAAAAACAAAAACAAAAATGATTTCAAATATAACTTGTTGTAAGCTGAATTGTGTCTGCCCCCTCCCCCAAATTTCATATGTTGAAGTTCTAACCCCCAGTACCTCAGAAGGTGATTGTCTTTGGTCTTTAAATAGGTAATTAAGTTAAAATGGGGTCATCAGGGTGGGCCTTAATTAATATGACTGGTGTGGTGTCCTTATAATCAGAGAGAATGAGTATGCAGATATACACAGAGGGATGAAATATGAAGACACAGGGAGGAGAAGACAGCCATCTACAAGGCAAGGAGAGAGGGCTCAGGAGAAACCAAATATGCCAGCAACTTGATCTCAGATTTCTAGCCTTCAGAATTGTGAGAAAATAAGTTTCTGTTATTTAAGCCATTCAGTCTATGGTATAATACTTTGGTAATAAGAATCAATATTGGGAAAATGACTATACTACCCAAAGCAATCTACAGATTCAATGCAATCCCTATGAAATTACCAATGGCATTTTTTACGGAACTAGAACAAAAAATCTTAAAATTTGTATGGAGACACAAAAAACCCCGAATAGCCAAAGCAGTCTTGGGAGAAAAAAACGGAGCTGGAGGAATCAGACTCCCTGACTTCAGACTATACTACAAAGCTACAGTAATCAAAACAATATGGTACTGGCACAAAAACAGAAACATAGATCAATGGAACAAGATAGGAAGTCCAGGGGTAAACCAACGCACCTATGGTCAACTAATCTATGACAAAGGAGGCAAGGATATACAATGGAGAAAAGACAGTCTCTTCAACAAGTGGTGCTGGGAAAACTGGACAGCTACATGTAAAAGAATTAGATAAGAACACTCCCTAATACCATACACAAAAATAAACTCAAAATGGATTAAGACCTAAATGTAAGACCAGACACTATAAAACTGTTAGAGCAAAACAGGAAGAACACTGTTTGACATAAATCACAGCAAGATCTTTTTTGATCCACCTCCTAGAGTAGTGGAAATAAAAACAAAAATGAACAAATGAGACCTAATGAAACTTTAAAACTTTTCCACAGCAAAGGAAACCATAAACAAGACGAAAAGACAACCCTCAGAATGGGAGAAAATATTTGCAAATGAATCAACGGACAAAGGATTAATCTCCAAAATATATGAAGAGCTCATGCAGGTCAATATTAAAGAAACAAACAACCCAATCCAAAAATGGGCAGAAGACCTAAGTAGACATTTCTCCAAAAAAGACATACAGATGGCCAAGAAGCACATGAAAAGCTGCTCAACATCACTAATTATTAGAGAAATGCAAATCAAAAGTACAATGAGGTATCACCTCACACCAGTTAGAATGGGCATCATCAGAAAATCTACAAGCAACAAATGCTGGAGAGGGTGTGGAGAAAAGGGAACCCTCTTGCACTGTTGGTGGGAATGTAAACTGATAGAACCACTATGGAGAACAGTATGGAGGTTCCTTAAAAAACCAGAAATAGAATTACCATATGATCCAGCAATCCCACTACTGGGCATATACCCGAGGAAAAACACAATTCAAAAAGACACATGCACCCCAATGTTCACTGCAGCACCATTTACAATAGCCAGGTAGGTCATGGAAGCAACCTAATTGCCCATCGACAGATGAATGGATAAAGAAGATGTGGTACATATATACAATGGAATATTACTCAGCCATAAAAAGGAACGAAATTGGTTCATATGTTGAAACGTGGATGGATCTAGAGACTGTCATACAAAGTGAAGTAAGTCAGAAAGAGATAAACAAATATCATATATTAACGCGTATATGTAGAACCTAGAAAAATGGTACAGATGAACCAGTTTCCAGGGCAGAAACTGAGACGCAGATGTAGAGAGCAAATGTATGGACACCAAGGGGGGAAGTGGCAGCGGGGGTGGGCATGGTGGTGTGATAAATTGGGCGATTGGGATTGACATATATACACTGATGTGTATAAAACTGATGACTAATAAGAATCTTCTGTATAAAAAAAAATAAAATTTAAAAATTAAAAAAAATGGTAATAATCTCATTTAGTGGTAACCAGTGGTATCATATTTATGTTTTAATTTTTTATGTTGCTACAATTCAAAACATCCTGAAATTCATGATTTAATTCCTGAAAGCTGTAGCGTTTTTCACAAATCCCGTGTATTTCAGTTTTGTGTAATAAAAAGTGACAGCATTTCAAAACAATAAAAACATTTTTTTCAAAATTTTGCAATGGATACTTTTTTGTTTACTCATGTTATGGAATTTTAGTATTTAAAACTGTAAGTATTCAATTGATCATTGAAAAATCACTTAACCAGTTTGACAATATTAAATTTTGGGACCTGTAAACATCACAATATCTAACACAAGAAAATTGGAGAGAGGGGTGAAATAGGTTTAAGAGATTAAAAGGTACAAGCTACTAAGTATAAAATAAATAAGTTACAAGGATGTAATGTTTAGCACAGAGAATATTGCCAATATTTTATGATAACTATATGTAGTATAATCTGTAAAAACATCCAATTACTATGTTGTACACCTGTAACAAATGTAATATTTTAAGTCAACTATACTTTAATAAAACGTAAAATAAAATAAAATAAATAAGACAAGAAGATTACCAAGTGTTGGGACTCCTGTTTGCTAGAATACAAATTAAATAGAGTATTATACAAAATAGAGTAAATACAATATATTGGAAAACACCAAATTGATTTATTATTAGGAAATAAAATAATTTTTATTTTATTTCCTAATAATATGTATGCATAACATCAATGCCATTTGTTATCTTCTGTGTCAGACTATCTCCATTTAATAGTCTATTCTGCCAATTCTTTGCCATGATAATTGGAAAATTTATTTATTAACCTCTCTGTGCTTCAAGTTTCTTGAATATTTAACAGAATTGTTGTGAAGGCTGACTGGATTAATAAAAGATTGTTGGCTTAAAGATGGGTACAAATCTTCTGCCTCTCCTTAAACCAAAAGGCGGAATCTATTTTCTCTCCTCTGGATTCTACACTGTCCTAAAATTGACTTGACTCACAGAATGTGGCAGAAGTGATGCTGTGTTACTTCTGAATCTGGGCTTTAAGCAGTCTTCCACTTTTACATGCTCCGGTTGTTTCTTCTTAGTATGTGGTCCCTGTGCTATCAGAAGCCCAAGCCCTAGGAGAGGCCCTGTGAAGGAGAGCCCAGTGCTCTACTCCATGGTTGCAGCTGAGCTTCCAGCCTACAGCCAACACCAACTAGTTGTCAGCCATATGAGAAGTCATCTTGGATGTTGCAGCTAAGTTGAGCATCCAGATGACTGCAGTCACAGCTGATACTGCATAGAGCAGAAGAACCACCCAGCCGGACCCAGTAAACCCACAGCACCATTAAAATGGTAGATTATTTTTGTTGGCAGGTGGTTTGTTACACATCAGTAAACTTTGAACAGCATCTGCCCCATGGCAGGTTCTCATAAAATTGTAGCTATTGCTATTTTAAAATACTAGGTGTAGATTCTATTTCTGTGCTAGTCCTCTACAGAGTTTGTGACACCAGATAATTTATTCACTGTAATTCATAAATTCCTATGATCATAGAATAATTAAGGATTAGAACTGTATTTCAATAGTTTTTTCTGCACTGAATTCCTCTCTTTCATAACCACCCCTCCACTTTTGAAATCCTTCCTAACATTTTAGGCTGGGTCATTGGTTCTTTTCAGCTCAACAGGACATGAATTTTCTTTCTCTGAACATAGCTTGTGCTTCAAAGCTCTATTAGACTATTTACTACATGTTTGCCTGTGATTCTAGTTAAACTTAACTTGTTTTATTGTAACTTTTTTAAGTAATTGACTGTTTCACTTTTTTTTTATTAAGACAGTTTTTCTTTTTCAAGCAGTTTTAGGTTCGTAGAAAAAGCGAGAGGAAGGTAAAGAGATGTCTCACATGTTCCTTGCCCACATACAAACTATGTCACTTTTATTGTGCTTCATGATGCCTAGCATGGACTGGTGGTCAGTACATTAACTTGTGTATGTTTCATATACATATGAATTCTCAATGTCTGATTTGGGGATAATTAAATTTAACTTTACTCAGTGACTTGTCCTCTGGCTGCTCTTTCAGATTCCTAAATTGTGCTATTGTAGAGCTATGAACCTATAATAAGATATTAGCTAACCAGAGATTTTGTTAAGTTAATTAACTTTTCTGGATAAGGTTTTCCCATCTGTAAAGTGAGGGGTCAGACTAGATGATTTTTTTTTTTTTTTTTTTTTTTTTGCGGTACGCGGGCCTCTCACTGTTGTGGCCTCTCCCATTGTGGAGCACAGGCTCCGGACGCGCAGGCTCAGCGGCCATGGCTCACGGGCCCAGCCGCTCCGCGGCATGTGGGATCTTCCCGGACCGGGGCACGAACCCGTGTCCCCTGCATCAGCAGGCGGACTCTCAACCACTGCGCCACCAGAGGAGTCCTAGATGATTTTTAATAACTCCCAACTAAATAGTTTTGATCTATTGTATTTAGTGAACATAAAGTGAGTAGTTAAATAATCATCTTAGTAACGAAACCAAAGTAGAAAGCCAACAAGATAATTTATCTTTCGTAACTAAAAAGGAAGAACGTTTAATTATCATATAGTTCCCTGAATTTTATTTTCTGTTTATAGCTAGATGCTATATATAGATAGATGCTACCTATATAGTTTCTCACTATCTGTTATGTTTTATATTTTGCTTAGTAATGAGCTCACTATTTCTTAAAACAATATAGATGTGTGTATATATATACGTATGTGTGTGTGTGTCTGTGTGTGTGTCTGTGTGTGTGTCTGTATGTGTGTGTGTGTACCCACTTGTATATATGTATGTAAATTTTGGTGTTCTCTCCCAATAACGACATAATATTCCTTTCCAGTGCATCAGATTTAATGGCTACCAGGCATCCCTTTTCCAATACTTATTAATCCCAGGGTAATTTAAATATGATAATCATCATATGGCAAATTTTAGAAGAATATATGGACGATTGGAAAGAGTGTAGTATCAGAATCAAAATCCAACTTATAAGGAGATGCTTCGAGAAAAAAAAAAATCATGATCCTGCTCTCACAGTCCTCCTCTTAATTTTACTCTCCTCCGGTTATCATGTTGAACTGAAAGACATGTAACTGGTATTATTTTGTTTAGTGAGTTTGTCTTATGTTTTGATATTTGAACTTTGCATGTCATGTTTACCCTTTAAAAATATGCAGTCAATATGAAGCTAATTCTGATCTTTGGATCTTTTTTTCAAAATTCACAAGTCAGACACAGGGCACAAACATATTCCATATACAGATTTAATAATGTTTCTCATTTGGTTACTAAGTGTAGAATCTAGCTTGATAGCCGTTTAATATTCAGTTAAATTTACTTAGCAAAAAGCTTACTAATATATCCTTATTGAATGTCTCCTCAATAAAATGTTATCATTTTAACAAGGTGGTTCTCGACGTTGGGTAATTTTGTCTCACCATGGAATATTTGGTTTTGTCCAGAGACATTTTTTGATTGTCATCACTGTGGAGTTTGCATGGGTGCTACTGGCATCTAGACGATGAAATTCAGGCATGCTACTAAACGTCCTATAATGTACAGGACAGCCCCCATAACAAATAATTATCCAATCCCAAATGTCAATAGGAATGTCAATGTGAAATCTTGATTTAGCATTATAAAAAGGAAAATGTCTTGAGGGATGAGGAAAGAGATTTCTTTCTTGTTCTAATACCTGAATAAAAAAAACATGTTTTTATTTAGTTATCAAAGTGATATACTTTTATACCAGAACAGTGCACTTCAAAATATGACACAGATCAGTTGCTAACTATAAAACATCATTAAATGTTCTATTTACAAATTAGTAAAAATCCAGCAGTAATATTTCAACATTGGGGATTTTCTCTTTAACATTAGCAGTTGAAATGAGGATCCGATTGAAACAAAATTCACTTGATGAGATTTTCCTAATAAGAGAAATTCGCCATGTTGTTTTTACCAAATAATTTTCTCCCTTCCTCCAAAGTAATTTTTTTTTTTTTTTTTTGCGGTACGCGGGCCTCTCACTGTTGTGACCTCTCATGTTGCGGAGCCCAGGCTCCGGACGCGCAGGCTCAGCTACCATGGCTCACGTGCCCAGCCTCTCTGTGGCATGTGGGATCTTCCCAGACCGGGGCACGAACCCGTGTCCCCTGCATCAGCAGGCGGACTCTCACTGCACCACCAGGGAAGCCCCAAACTAATTTTTTAATGTTCATAGCTAGTATTAACTAATTTTACCTCTAGATTATACTAATTAATTGGTAAAGTAAAATGCTAATTAGGCTTATAGAGAACTTTAAAAACTGAGCAAATGGTTTACAAGAAAAATTAGCAGACCAAAGAGATAATAAGCACAATATATAATTTATTATGTGCCATTAATTAATCAAATCACCAGTATTTGAGACAGGGTAGCCAGATACTAGAAACTACCTCAAATTCATTAAAAATATAATTTCAAATAAATTTTATATTCTTTATATTTAAACTGTACACAAGTTATTATAAACTAGCCTTCTCTTTTAAGTCTTTTGTACCTAAAAAAGTGTAAGGCATGCAGTATTAAACAACTATAGAATTAAATGAATTACTTCAAGTTATTATGCCTGTGTCCTAATCTTCCATTGCTTTTTCATCTTTAGCACATTTTTTTTACTAGATACATGTTATATTATCATTATTATTTTTACTTCAATTTTTTTATTGAAGTATAGCTGATTTACAGTGCTGTGCCAATCTCTGCTGTACAGCAGAGAGACTCAGTTATACACATATAGACATTCATTTTTTTATATTCTTTTCCATTATGGTTTATCACAGGATATTGACTATAGCTCCCTGTGCTATACAGTAGGACCTTGTTGTTTATTCATTCTAAATATAATAGTTTGCATCTACCAACCCCAAACTCCCAGTCCATCCCCCTCCCTCCCACCCACCTTGGCAACCAAAGTCTGTTCTCTGTGTCTGAGTCTGTTTCTGTTTTGTAGATAGGTTCGTTTGTGCCATATTTTAGATTCCACATATAAGTGATAATCATATGGTTTGTTTTTCTCTTTCTGACTTCATTTAGTATGATAATCTCTAATTGCGTCCATGTTGCTGCAAATGCCATTAGTTCATTTTTTATGGCTGAGTGGTATTCCATTGTATATATGTTCCACATCTTCTTTATCCATTCATCTGTTGATAGACATTTAGGTTGTTTCCATGTCTTGGCTGTTATGAATAGTGCTGCTATGAACATAGGGGTACATGTATATTTTTGGATTAGAGTTTTGTCTGGATATATGCCCAGGAGTGGGATTGCTGGATTTTATGGTAATTGTATTTTCAGTTTTCTGAGGAACCTCCTTTCTGATTTTCCACAGTGGCTGCACCAACTTACATTCCCACCAACAGTGCAGGAGGGTTCCCTTTCCTCCACGCCCTCTCCAGCATTTGTTATTTGTAGACTATTGAATGATGGCCATTTTGACCGGTATGAGGTGGTACCCCATTGTAGTTTTGATTTGCATTTCTCTAATAATTAGTGATGTTGAGCATCTTTTCAAGCACACTTATTTTTTATTTTATAGAAGAGTGATTTTTTTTTCCCTCTTCATGAGAAAATGTGGCACTACCAGCCAGTGGTCAAAATGACCAGTCACTTATGCTGCCTTTTGTAATTCTTCTTTTGAAAACGTTTAATGTTGTGGCTTCAGTTGAAACACATGTTCTCTTCAACATATAAATTGCATCCTCACCTATAACTCCTTGTGCAGTCTTACTTGCATGAGCTGATTGTCTGTGATCTACAGCTAGAATTATTTTCACAGAAATGAGGGTTCTGTAATGGACCTTCAAAGATCAGAATTCACCCTTGGCAATGTGTTGACTAATGATCTTGGAAGAAAATAAAAATAAAAATTGATGCAAGGGAGTAGAGTTTTTCACTTAAAAAAATCACTTCCACATATGTGAAACCTGTGATTGACCATAAACCAAATAGTTTACTTTATACTTCTCCTTTCTTCTCTTTTAAAATTAGAGTATCAGAAAGGTCCCATTTCTGACCTGTCATGTATAAAAGTTCAGATTGCATGTAGGTCAGCAGCAATATAGCATTAATGTAGGTGATAAGTGTGCATACTTATCCTTCTAGTTAACTCACTAGGGAGCTCTCTACCAACCAAGAAACTTTACTGGATGGCAACATCCCTAAGCTTCTTGGTTGCACAAACACCCCAGAGGGATCCTCTCAAATCCCCAATGTTAAGTAGCTGCCGTTTAATTTCCCATTGGACCTTTTGGTGTCCTGTATTTTTTCGTCAGATATTTTCAAGCAATTAAATCTTTCTGAAGTTTCTGTTACAGCGGTAAGAGTGTTACAGTGGGTTTGCCAGTTATCAGACCATTATCAGACCATTTCACTTGAGCGTAAAGAAATTTCTTCTTCAGATAAAAGCATGGACAAAATCAAGAGATGTCTGTAGATGATGCTAAATAATGCAAAGCATTTCTTGACTGTTCACTGGAAAGCCCATATAACAATTTTGCAATTTGGTTATTTTTCCATTTTCTCTATCCTTTTACTTATCTGTAAATGGTATGTATGTTAATATTGTAGCCACTTTTCAGAGAAACAAACATTAAACAACCAAGGCCAGTGGATGGCACTCTATATTTTTAACATCTTTATTGGAGTATAATTGCTTTACATTGTTGTTTTAGTTGCTGCTGTATAACCAAGTGAATCAGCTATACATATACATATATCCCCATATCCCCTCCCTCTTGCGTCTCCCTCACACTCTCCCTATCCCACCCCTCTAGGTGGTCACAAAGCACCGAGCTGATCTCCCTGTGCTATGCGGCTGCTTCCCACTAGCAGTCTGTCTTACACTTGGTAGTGTGCATATGTCCATGCATGGCACTTTAATGCACCAGAAACTATTTTCTGTTAGACACTGTGCTTACAACTTGAATAATCCATTTCTCACTGACGTGGTTAATCAAAAAGAGTCATTTCTTTATATATTATTTTTCCCCTATCAAGAACTAAAACATTAGCTTTAAAAAAAAGTTTAAAAAGACATTTTCTAGTAATTATATTTAAATTATTAAAATATACTGAAAAATGTAGAGATTATTAAATCCTAGATACAGCACTTGGCAACTTTATTACAAACCTTTAATTATTATTAATTTGGCTTAATCGAGCAGGGGTCTTCTGTCATTTCCTTGTAAAATATTTCATTTAACTGACTCTAGAACTTCTATCAGAATTGTAGGCTTTTGTGTTCGTGCATGTAGGTGTATGTTTGTGTGTGTCCAGCTACTGATACATGAGACAAAAAAAAAGTTAAAATTCTCTGTTAGAAATATTGGAATTTGTCTTAAATATTGTCTCTCTTAATAGAGAAGTAACATATTATTTCTAACATAGTTATAGAGAAGACATTTTAAATCATTCCTGTTTTAGTCAGGGTTCTCCAGAGAAACAGAACCAATAAAAGATAGACAGACAGGTAGATAGATAGATAGATAGATAGATAGATAGATAGATAGGTAGATAGATAGACTGACAAGTAGATGTAAATATACATATATATTTTTAGGAATTGGCTCATACGATTATAGAGGCTGAGAAGTCCCATGATCTGCTGTTTGCAAGCTGGAGACCCAGGACAGCCAGTGATGTAATCCAGTCCAAGTGTGAAGGCCTGAGAAGCAGGGAAGAATGGTGTAAATCCCAGTCTGAGTTCAGAGAAGGTGTCCAAAATCAAGTACTTGGGAAAAAAGGGAGCAAATTCCTCTTCCCTCTGCTTTTTATTCTATTCAGGCTTTCAATGGATTGGATGGTGCCCACCTGCGTTGAGGCGGGCACTCTGCTTTACTAAATCCACTTGTTCAAATGCTAACCTCATCCAGAAGCACCTGCACAGACACACCCAGAAATAATGTTTATTCCAGGCATCCTATGGCCAGTCAAGCCTACACATCAAATTAACCATCGCAACTCCCAACCTCTAACAGTTTGTTCTGTGACTACCTTCACATTTCTTGGAATGGAACATGTACAATGTGTGAGGCTTCAACTCTAAGAAAAGTTCCAGAATAAAAAGAAGGTTAAAAAACATAATTATGAAATTCTATACGTATAGCATAACATTTTCCTGCAACTGTAGAATTCTGTAAATATAAAATGGCCCTTCCCAATTAATCAATTTCTTCCATCATCCTAATTACCAAGATTCTTGATCTCTTTGCAGAAACTCTAGCCTCAGAAAAGTTCCTTACAATATTTCCGAGAAATTCCGGCAGTGTGCTAGCGAAGTTGAGGAGCAAACTGAACTCCCAGGCTGTCTATGTCTAGTGTGCTCCCTCCCAGTCTGCTGGGCATGGCAGGCTCTACTTTGTCATGTTTCCATTTTGTCAGTGGGATGTGGACAGAAGGCACACTTTGTCAGTTTGGCCAAGGCATTAAAAGTGTCTGCGTGCTTCTGCTTATCTGATGGTTCTGCTATGATCTGTGAAGAGAAGAATCTGCTGTTCTTATCTGCTGCTCCAAGGAAATTGTGGAAACATGGATCCCAGACTAGAAGCCTGCATACAAGATGAAATTAAGCCTAACCGGAGCCATTCGGGCCACGTGCGGTCTTGGAAGCCACCTGGTTGTTGTAGATTACTGAGATTTGGAGTTGCTTGGTACATTTGATAATTGGGGCAATAGCTGACTAAGACATGGCCTTTCAAAATAGTCTGTTTTAAGTAGAAAATGAACAATTTCTTCTCATAAGCAGTTAGGAGTTATATTACAAATTTAAAAACTAAATTTACCCTGATTAACGAAACCATAATAAGGAAACTCATTACCATGGAATTGACTCACCATTAAGGTATTTAATTTGAAAGAAAATACCTTGTTTATATGCTGTTCCTTAAGCAGGTTTTAGTCTCTTAAATTGTGTTCAGTCTCACCCAAAAGATCCTAAATCCATTAAGAATAGGACTTCCTTATTTATCCATGTTTAATGGCAGTCTTTGTAAAGAAAATAAATATTGCAAATGTTGCAGAATGATTAATTTAAATACATATTTGGGGAATATAGTATACAGTATTAAAAAGATCTCATATTGTTTAAAATTAAACAAGTATAGTGAATTTCAATAATTTTGTGAAGTTAAACTGAAAAGATTCATATAAATAGTCAATGCTTTCATGGACATGGTTTCATATCATACTATTCCTATTTTTCTCTATATCCTTGGTTGAATTGCATCGTTATTACTAATATATATGTATAATTAGCGTATATTAATATAAAATTAGCATATATAGTAATGTATACACATATATTTTTAAATGTGTTGAAAACTCAATATATAATTTAAATTCTGATCAGACAGGGAAATTAGATTAAAGATACATCATTTTATATAGGATTGTAGTATTCCCAAATAAGCATTCATTTATTCATCTATCTGATAAATGCAGATTATTGAAGTTGTACTTTGAAATTAAACACCTATTCTAAAATTTTAAACTGCAAATAAATTTTCAATGGTTTTAGAAATATAAAATTTGCCATTTTGTCAATTTTTTACTATCTCTAAGCAAAACATTATATTCAGAGCTACATTTTTATTTTACAATAAAAATTTGAGTCCTGGCTTTAGTCGAAGCACTCTTCATATATGTAATTTGATATAAACCTATCTTATGTTATATTATACAAAAACAAACAAACAAATACCCTGAGATCTGGATGTTTGACACGTTGGCATTAAGAAAGTATTTATCTTGCTTGGTTTCTTGGGAGAAGGCAGAAAAGCAATCATAGGTACTCATGTAGGTGTCTTTAATAATATTTTGACCTCAATGAGGAAAATACCTTTTTTTTTCCTTTTGAGTAATGTGGTCTATAGCAATTCTTTACTTCAGGTATCTGAGGTGAAAGTCTGAGTCTTATGTACTGTAATAGAAAAAGCATAGAAAATCTATCTTATGCTCTCAAACAGACAATTCACAGATAATCAGAGTTCACGGTCAGAAATGTTGCTTTCACCCACATTTTCTATATAATATCTTAGTACGATCAAAAATGATATTCTGGGGGCTTCCCTGGTGGCGCAGTGGTTGAGAGTCTGCCTGCCGATGCAAGGGACACGGGTTCGTGCCCCAGTCTGGGAGGATCCCACATGCCATGGAGCGGCTGGGCCCGTGGGCCATGGTCGTTGAGCCTGCGCGTCCGGAGCTGGTGCTCCGCAATGGGAGAGGCCACAACAGTGAGAGGCCCACGTACCACAAAAAAAAAAAAAAAAAAAAAAAGATATTCTGTATCAGTCAGATCTCCAAAGATTATGGTCATCAACAGGAAGGAAAATGTCCAAGTGTATTTTCAAAAAATGTAAAGTGAGGCTTTGGAAACAATGTTAAATAATTTTATCAAATGAATAAAATAAATTATGAATCAAGTTTAGCCATAAAGAATATTGTGCATGTAATGATTGAGAAAAATTTTAAAGAAGATACAAATTCTCTCATTCTCTTCCATTATTAGTAGTGCACTCATGTTTTGTAATTTATTTGGCGATTAGCCAGTCTTTGCAAGATTATAATTATTTATTTCAAATGTGTGTGTAAGTATTAGAAATGCTTGAGTAATATGTATGGATATTCTCTCAGGAAGCTTCTGATAATAATTGTCTTTTCCTATGTCTATACTGTATGTTACAGACTCATCATTTACAGAAACTTCTTTGGCTTTGGAGAAATTATTTTAGGCTGAGGGATCCCTTCCTCAGGAGTGAATAGGCCGTGATTAGTACATACATCATCTTTTATAATGCATCACCAATAAAAACACAAAGAGATTTAAAAGTATGTATTAATAATTGAGATAATTAGAATGGTAGAAAACTTTAAGTCTTCTATATGGTTCATGCTTTGTCTTTGACCAAATAATTATCTCAGGCAACAATTGAGACTGAAGTTTGTTTTTGTTTTTTTTTTTTTTTTGTGGTACGCGGGCCTCTCACCGCTGCGGCCTCTCCCGTTGCGGAGCACAGGCCCCGGACGCGCAGGCCCAGTGGCTATGGCTCACGGGCCCAGCCGCTCCGCGGCATGTAGTATCTTCCCGGACCGGGGCACGAACCCGCGTCCCCTGCACCGGCAGGCGGACCCCCAACCACTGCGCCACCAGGGAAGCCCCAAGACCGAAGATATTGTGATCATTTTAAACACTATTAGAAACTATTAATAGGCTTGTTATCATTTTCTCTATTTCTTCCGTTTATTTTCCCTCTTAAAATAATAATTGGTTGATTCTTAAATTTTTTTGATGATGTTGAAGAAAGCACACTGTGAAAATATTTTTTTTTAATTGAGTTAAGAGGGCTTCCCTGGTGGTGCAGTGGTTGAGAGTCCGCCTGCCGATGCAGGGGACACGGGTTTGTGCCCCGGTCCGGGAAGATCCCAAATGCCGCGGAGCGGCTGGGCCCGTGAGCCATGGCCGCTGAGCCTGCGCATCCGGAGCCTGTGCTCCGCAGTGGGAGAGGCCACAACAGTGAGAGGCCTAAGTACTGCAAAAAAAAAAAAAAAAAAAAAAAAAAAAAAATTGAGTTAAGATCAGGGAATAAATAAACTGTAATCCTATAAATATTAAAATACAATTAATGCAATTCTGTATTCTATTGCACAAAATTAAAAATTTTAATTTTAGTTACTAATTGTTTCTTTGTAATATTAGACTTTAGAGTCAAGTAAACAATAAAATGAATTAATTCTTACTTCAGTGCCTAGAAGCCAAATTTAATTGGACTGCTTTATTGGGAACTGCTAAAAATGTCATTATTGGGCATTAGAAATATGCTACAATGTCTCTGTAAATAAGCAGAGTAAGAATTCTCATTAATTAATATGCTACCCAAGCTTAATAAGTTGCTATCTAAATTAAGAGCAATATAATCACACGTAAGCCCAAATAATCACTCAGCAGTTTTTAGTTGTACAATCTATGCTTTAAAAGTATACATAAAAATATAAACTTTATCCTGTAAATTACAAAAGATATTTCCTTACTTATACATAACAGTCATAAACATACAAGTATATGACTCAGCATGAACCTTATATATGACATAATGAAGTTGGTAATAAGTTCTTCACTTTTTTGTGTGTGTATGTATATTGCTTTTCTAATAGCATACAAGGACATTTAAAAAGTGGAAGTTGTTACAGAAAAAGAAATTAGGCTAACAACCATTCATTGATAGGGAATGAGGGGGAAATATGTACATTTGTAAACAGATACCGCTTTCTACAAATTTTTAATTTACTGAATAAAAGTTAGTCTTACATTTTCATCATAAATTTTAATGAAATATTACCAGAATTGTTGAACATTTCAAATTCTTAAACTTAAAGAATAAGAGACAATACTTCTTTACTTTGAAGCTCACCTAATATTTTATACACTTCAATAGGTATTATGTACCTGTACAGATTTTTATAAGATACAGTGCATTTTTGAGACAAAATTAAATGACTGGCTTCTTTTCTAATATTTTAAAAATCTTGCCTCTCTTTTTTCAGTCCTAAGTTTGTAAATACTACCAAAAGAAGATTCACAAGAGCAGAAACAAAATAATGACTCTTAAAATTAAAAGATAAGCTTAGTTAAATGTAAATCAGACCATACTGAATCATTATAAAAAAATAATCCCAGTGATGTGTGGAACCAAACAGACCCAACCATCTGAAATTTTGCATAATCACAAAAAAATTCAAGAGTTAGATGGGTTGTCCCATTTATAACATTGTATTAAATAGCTAGTGGGAACCTGCTGTATAGCACAGAGAGCTCAGCTTGGTGCTCTGTGATGACCTAGATGGGTGGGACTGGGGGGTGGGGTGGGACTGGGGGGTGGGGTGGGAGGGAGGTCCAAGAGGGAGGGGATATATGTATACATATAGCTGATTCACTTCGTTGAACGGCAGAAACTAACACAACATTATATAGCAACTATACTCCAATAATAAAAAGACAATACATAATAAAATAATTATCCACCTCTGTTCTCAAAAGCTAGCTATAATTGCCATTCAACTGGATTCTCATAAAGTCAACACATAAACCTAATTTTTAGAACTGGTGATTAACACATTTTATCACAGTCTCTTCATAATTTCAAATCCTTTGAAATGATTTGAAAGAATTATTGAAGAGCTAAAACTTTTAAATTTTTCATATGAAGTACTAGCTTGGGATACTCAAGAAATAACTAAATATTATATATCATCTCTAATTTCTTTTAAGAAAAAGTGAAACGGATAAAAGAGTTAAGCATATTATTGACATGAAGAAATTCATTTCATATTTTATTTTGGAAGACATTTCTAAAAATGCATTTAATTGTTTATTCTTTGATATGCCAGACACTGCGCTAATTAGGACAGAACCACAGATGAACAACACAGATCCAGTCTGTACTAGCCCTCGCTTTGCTTTAGAATCTATAGAGTGGAATTAACAGATCCTGGACATAATGGCCCCTGTTACTGCTCCAATAAAATATACCTCAAATGGGGGCTTCCCTGGTGGTGCAGTGGTTGAGAGTCTGCCTGCCGTTGCAGGGGACGCGGGTTCGTGCCCCGGTCCGGGAGGATCCCACATGCTGCAGAGCGGCTGGGCCCGTGAGCCATGGCCGCTGAGCCTGCGCGTCCGGAGCCTGTGCTCCGCAACGGGAGAGGCCACAACAGTGAGAGACCTGCGTAGAACAACAACAACAACAAATATATATATATATATATATATATATATATATATATATATATATATATATATATACACACCTCAAATGATCATTTCACTGTGCCAAAGTCATCATGGTCCAGTCATCCTTGCACTTTTCATCCCTGACTCTACTCTGGCTGTTAGCCTAGATTCAATCTAGGAATTTGCTTAGGTTTTTAAATGTAATAGTTTGCACTGATTATGATACAGTACTTGTGAACCCAGGGATATTTTTTCAGTGTTCTAACAGCTTTGTTACCTTAAAAAAATGAAAACAATTCTACTTTAAGAGCCAAAAGTGGTTTCACTAGGGTCTGGCCAATAAAAAGTTTCATAATTTAGCACACCTACTCACCAACTTTTTCTCCAAAGAAACATAGGATTTAAAAAGAGATCCCTCCTCAGAGGACTAGGGCACAGCTCCTGTTAAATATTCTTGAGGGTGAGAGAAAGTCTACTACCTTCACTTCAAATCATCATCACCACGAAATATTCAAGAGTCCTGTGAAACTATATGCTGAGTAGAAAGCAAAACAATCACAACAAAATATTCTATCAAAGGACAAAGCATCTGTGAAAATTCTAGATAAATATCTTATTTCTCTGAAAGCACATGCTACATCCACTGCTACTGTGACATATTTCTTTAGTCACTTGTCCTCTGGTCAGAAGTTGACTTAATGACTATTTACTATTTCATTCTCTGCTAATGCATCTGCCTTTCCTTCTCTCCTTTTCAATTTTTGTGTGTATAATAGAGTAGAATATAATTTTGGTTTACTAGGAAGTACAGTGAGCTTCCCCGGGGAAAGGTGATGTATGACTTTGACAAACATATAAATAAGTGATATAATCATTTGTCATGAGCTGATGAACTTACCAGTTGAGTGTTAGAAACCATTTCAATAGCATAAACTTTTTTTTTTTTTTTGCGGTACGCGGGCCTCTCACTGTGTCACTGGAGTGGTAATCCCTGTGCAGTATGATAGCTGCTGTTGGGACAGAGCCATGAAATCACTCCAAGCACATCTTGTGGGGCCAGAGTTGATACTTCCCAATCTCTGTGAGGTGGGAGCTGGGGAGCCTGAGAAGATTTATCAACATGCATGCACATTTATTGTAATCCCCTATTACTTTATCAGGCAATTGAGCAAAATTGTTATTAAACTGTAACTGCCCTTCTGATTGTTGAAATAATGATAGCTTGAGAATGGCTCAGTGGGATTCTGAAATTATCAATGGTGTTGAAAAAGGGTAAAGAAGACAAAATTCTTTTTTGCCACAATTTATTATTATTTAACACTGTTTATTAAAGAACTAAAAATTTATAAATGGACATCAATTAGCTGTAATTCTGAATGCTCAAATATGTAACTTTAATGCTATATATACATTTGTTGTATAGTACATAGTATATTAATAGATATTATGTTATATGTTATATAATTATATATCATATATAAAGTATGCATATTTTAATTTTAATGCTAAATTATATATCCTGCAATAGCAAATAAAAAGTCATTAAAAGATGTGAGGAAGAAAGATACTACTATAAAACCTGAGTGTTTGGATTAAAAAGTCTAATACTTCATTCTATTGTACTTTTATTCACAGAGTTACATTATTTGGAGAAGATTCTGTTCACATAATTCTTACCTCAAAAATAAATGTAGGATTGTATTTACCTACAGGAGAGCTAAGGGATTAGAATAACATATGTCATCATACTAGATCTTAATATTTAGTAAAATATTAGCATATATTATCAATCATATGCTTCTCTACAAGCAAATCAATAGTTTCATTCTTCTTAAATATAATACTAATTGAGTTAAAACATAGGACCCTTGAAAGAAAAAATTTTACTTGCTTGCCACAGGATGTATGTAACGTTAGGACCCATGGGTACGCGTGTCATTGCTGAATTATAATTTTGTATCTGTTACCTGATGTTTTCCTATGTCCCACCCTCCTCCTTCCTCAGTGCAGCTCTCAAAATAGAATAGTTGTCACAATTTCAGTAGGCCAAGTAAAACCTTTCAATAATGAGAGCTTTTTTGTAGTTATTTGATTTATTGAATTTGTACCCCTAACATAGTGCAGTGCAATGCAATATTACATATTATGATTATGTAAAATAATTCTAAGAAATGTATATAGTTTTAAAAATAAATGCTTCTGTGTATTACATTAAGGTGAAATCCTATCAAGCATATATCTTTAAACATAAAGATACTTAATTTTAAGCCACAACATTGCAAAATATATAATGTATATATATTTATAGGTAAATGTTGTAGAACTTCTAAATTTAATTTTAAAATTATGTATATACTCAGAAAAGCATAATGTTTTAAAATCCACCATCTGTCGTTGTAAATATTTATTATAAACAGAATATTCATATGTCCTTTAGGTAGTTATAATTTCATTGGCTGGAGTAAACATGGGGAAAATCACACCCAACTGAACTTGGGGAAACAGAAACAGCTATATAATATAGACATGGAACTCATTGCATCACATGTAATACTCATAGCCCTTCTCTTATGTATTGCTTATTCACAAAATAATATAATATATGAATAGAAATAAAAACATAGGAAAACTCATTTTTATCATCTTCAACAAATCACACTGTTCTCATTTTCCCTGCGTCCTTTCAGTCTGTCCACATGTTAATATAAATTTTACAAAACCATAATTACCATTTATGTAATTAAATGATAAATGTATTATAAGTTCCATATTTTTCTTTTTCACACATTATATATTTGATAATCTGTACATTCATTCAACCCTCTAAAAACATTTACTGGGTGTCTACTATGTTCCATAAATTATCATAAATGAAGTGGTCCAAGATTAGTAAGTTGTTTTTTGCTTTCAAGTAGCTCCCAGTGTAATAGGGAAATTGATATGTAAACAACTTGCAAACTTATTATAAGAAAGGCTGCATTATAATATACACATTGCAAAGGTGATTAAAAACTGGAGAATAATCAACTCTGCCACAACATTTATAACTGAGGATTTTTAAAAAATGCTGCTTATGCTACTGAACTCAGATAAGATAATAGCTCATTTTACAGGAAGTGAATTGAATTGCTATGATCCAACAATTAATATCCTTACATAAAATATTAGATATGTTAAACACTAAGGTCAGTATTTAAGAGATGAATAGTTTAAGATAAGGCATGGGGTTTTATGGACTGAATGTTTATATGTCCCCCACCAAATTCATATGTTGGAACCCCAATCCGCACTATGATAATTTCGAAGGTAATTAAGGTTAGATGAGGTCATGAGGATGGAATTCGTGTCTTTATAAGAAAAGGAAGAGATTAGTGCCTTTCTCTCTTGATCAAGTGAGAATACAGCAAAAAGGTGGCCACCTGCAAATCAGGAAGAGAACTCTTAACAGGAGCTGAATCAGCTGGCACCTTGATCTTAGACTTCCCAGGCTCCAGAGCTCTGAGAAATGTGTTTCTTGTGTAAGCCATCCAGTCTATGCTATTTTGTCTTAGAAGTCCAAACTGACTAATACAGGAGTTTAATAATGGGATGAGTTTGGGAGGACTCTTTTAGCTGTGGGTGTGTATCTGTCTGGTGTACTATGAAATGCTCAGTATTGAATCAAGAGGATTAATTTAGATTTGCATGCTGGTTAAGTGCTGAGCTAAGCCAGGAGTGGTTGGAGGGACAATCTGTTGAAGCAAAAAACCAGAATTGAGTGGCGGTAGTTAAGGCGTCACAGTTCTGTGTCATGGTCTCCTCTTTGTTAAGTAGAAAAGAATGCCCCTATTCTGGTGTGCCTAGAAGCTGAGCTAGATGACACTGAAGAGGGCAGCTCCAGTGTCTACCTGTCAACAAGGCTGACAGGCATAAATGGTCTGGGTTCCCAACCATTCTCAACCCTGAAGCAGAATTCCTGTCAAGCCAGGGAACAGGAACAAGATGCAATGACAGATATCACCAATGGGAAGGTACGAACAATCCCCCACAGGCCGTGTGCTGTCTGTCGCAGCTCCTTGAAGGAAAGCAGAGATGGAACTAGCAGGCACGACAAATCGAATCCACTTTACTTATTAAGACATGGTCACCTGGGCACACTATCTGTGTCCAGGAGAACTCTGAAGTTATCTTTGCCGGAAGAGGTTCCCACATCATTTCTCATCCCCAGCCTAACAAAATGTTTTCCCTAATTGACAATATCTATATCCAAATCCCATTTACTATGATGATAATAAATTTAATATGTAAAAAACAGAAGGATTTTACTTTTCCAAATGAAGTTTAGTTTATACTTCAAACCATGTAAAAATATTTGCAATTAAATAAAAAAAATTAATTAAAAATTGTAAACAAAGGGCTATAGGAAACAGCCTCAAGAAGTTGAGAAATGCTGGTAACATATTGCAATTTATTCTTTTGTACTCTAACTGGATTTAGGATTAATCTTTCCTTCTGCTGTCCTTTAGTAGAGAAGGAGATTTTTTTAGGTAAAAATGAAGTTCTTAAAGTTAACAATGCAATGGATTTCATTAGTTTTATAAAACAACATTAGTTTTATAGTATCTGAATTATATTCTATAATTGCATTTGCTGTGATATATTGAATAAAATTTCCAAATCTTAAATACTTTAGGTGAAAGCCTGTGAAACTTTGTAATAATTCCATCAGCATACACTTAAAAAATAATTACAAAAAGTGGATTTTAGAGTAGCTGTGGTTTAGTTATAATTTATTTATACCTTGATTTTTTAAAAATCTGATTGCTTTATTGCAGGGTAATATTCTCTTCAGATAGCATTGTGTAACTTCTCCTCATGCATGGAGAAATAAATGACCTAAAACCAAAACACTAAATGATTTTTCCTTTATAATTTTCTTTTTCTTTTTTTATATAACATAATGTGTATTTATATTTGCATCCTTCAATACTCAAAAATAATAGAGGGAAAGACAATGGAATTTAGAATCAATAAAAAATGTTAAATTGGCATAGCTTTCTATTTCATGATGTTGAATAGGTAGAAAATAAAGTAAATAAGCGCCCTAGTCACTGGTTTTGATAAATATGGTACACTGTATTTTCACCTTTCGAATGATACTTTATTCATCATTTAATACACTTGGGTCTCAATTTAACCTCCATATCATGTAAAGTATTAAAATAAAATACAATATCTGTTAAGAACACCCTCTCTCACCCCCTGCAATTTTCACAGTTTTTTTTTTTTTTTTCCTAGCAGGAAAACAAAGTGAGGGGGAAGAAATTATTGGCAATAATTTCATCAATGGAATGGTAGGAATGCCACTTACATACAAGAGATAGGATTTGAGAGTTTGTGCTTTTCACATTGTTCTTTTTAGTTCTTCAATAGTTTTTGATATTTTTAGACTGTAGGAAATTTGAAAGATAAAATTGATCCAATACATGTGCACATAAAAGACCCTGATTTTATCATATTTTATATTTTATTTCTATATTTATTTCTATTACATACCTAGATATCTATCTATATATGTAATTATATGCAATCTTTTCTAAGCATCAGCTCCCATTTCCCTCTATTATATTTTAACCAACAGATGGCAAGTTAAACTGGATGATAATATATTTTCCAATACCAGATTCTTATATGGTCATTTTATTTTAACTATTCAGTTAGAAAAATAAGTGAAAGTAAACAATGCGATCTGATTTAAGTAGGGTCCCATACCACCTAGGGATGGCCTGGTCTTCTTTCTCAAAGTTTCTGCATAATTTTTCATTATTATGCAAAATGTATGATTTCTGTAAAATTTGAGGTGCTTTTTCTAGGTCAATATGCAGGGAAGTCAATTAGGTGGGAAAGAGTGGTTTCCTATGGTACAGCACCCATTCTGAGTGCAGGTGGTTTTTAAAATTTTTTTATTATTTTTTTTAATAATGCTACCCTGACATGCGTTCCTGGCTCAATCGAAACTCATTGATTTCCTAGAGTATTAGGATACACTAGCTTTTGTCATTAAATTCAATTAAGTTTTATCAAACAGCAACTATGCATAATGTATTGGCATTCAGGTATAGAGACCAAATTATCCTTAAAACAAAATATATCAACTCAGGACAATATCATTCTTTTAGGACATCGCTCTCATTTTCCTCCCTCTCATAGCAAGTATCCTCATCTAAAACTGTGTAGCTTGGGACAGCTTCCCTCGTGGCGCAGTTCTTAAGAATCTGCTTGCCAGTGAAGGGGACACGGGTTCGAGCCCTGGTCCGGGAAGATCCCACATGCCGCGGAGCAACGAAGCACATGCACTACAACTACTGAGCCTGTGCTCTAGAGCCCTCGTGCCACAGCTACTGAAGTCCGTGCGCCTAGAGCCTGTGCTTTGCAACAAGAGAAGCCACTGCAATGAGAAACCCAGGCACCACAATGAAGGTAGCCCTCGTTCGCTGCAACTAGTGAAAGCCCGCGTGCAGCAATGAAGACCCAACACAGCCAAAAATAAATAAATAAATAATTTTAAAAAAATGGTATAGCTTATTCACTTATTTCTCTTTTCTTTTGTCTTACCCCTCCAGAACTTAAGTTCCATAGAAACAAAGCCTCACATGTATCTTGTAACTTATTTTCATAAGATTTCACACTTAAAAAAAATTGCAGCGTAACGATGAGCTCTTGTATAATCTTTATCTACATTAGCCACTTGCTAACATTTTACCCTTGCTTTATTGTTTATTCATTTTCTCTCTCTCTCTTATATTGAAGTCAAGTTATGCATTTTTAGCAGGGAAACCACATACCTAAGGTTATGTCACTCTCAGTGCATCATATCAAGAGGCATATGATGTAAGTTTCTCTGAATATTTAGTTTTATTAACTTTGGCTGGTTACTGTGGCTTCCATTAATTTTCTTTATAATCAAGTCTATTTTCCCCTTTGAAATTAATCATAATTTTTATAGAGATTCTTTGACTATGTTAAATATCTTGTCTTCATTAAATTTTTATCCAAGAGTTTTTAGCTTCCTTTAATCAATGTTATAACTTCATCATTCCAACTATATATGTTAAGTAGTGTCTTGGTGGGTTTTCTCTTTTACTCCAATTATTTATTCACTCATTTATTCATGACAGCTTCAGCTCATAGGTCCTAATTTTATGCAGTGAGTTATAATTTGCTATTATCATTATTTATCTTAATGCTCAAAATGTCTTCGTTTTTGCCAGGGAGAGTCACACCAAGCTAATTCTTATGTCCTTTTTTTAATGTATTCGTCACTCTTGGAGCACTTACTTATTTTCTGATATGACAAGATGTTCCAGGCTTCTCTTGTGTTCCTGGTCCCAACTGTTTATCCAAGGAGCCTATTCCTTGTAATTAAAGAATAATATTTAGAAACCAAGATCTTGGCTAGATTAGTCTTCTGGCTTTCTCTGTGTATAACTCTCTTTATGGTAAATCTGGCTTCCATTATCCACAATATATTTATACATTTTCTCAATCTCAGAATAAAAAAAAAAGTGCTTCAGAATTCATAACTAAAACTGTGGAAATCATGCCTACTAAGGTCAGTGTTTGCTTACAGATTTTCTTTGACATAAAATTTAAGTACATTAAAATACACATATCTCTGGCATGTGATTTCATTTTTTTCATAAATAGACCTGTATAATGCCTATCTAAATACAGAGTATTTGATCACCAAAGAAAATTCCCTTGTTTCCTGTCCCTGCCAAACATCTCCTTAGAGGTGACCATTTAATTGTTTTACTTCACCACAGATTAATTTTATCTATTCTAGAAATTCATCTGAATGAAGACATACATTACCTTCTCTTTTGTTATCAGCTGTCTCACACATCATAAAGCCTTTAGAATCATCCATTTTGTTTTATATATCAGTTGTTTGCTCATTTTTATTATTGAGTAATAGTCTATTGTATGAATACAACACAATTAGCTATCCATTCTTCTGTGGGTGGGCATTTGTGTAATATTAAGTTTAGGGATATTATAGGTAAAGTTATGAACTTTCATTCATAAGTGTTTTTGTGAACATCTATATTTATTTCTCTTGGGTGCATATTTAGAAGGACCAGTGTGATTACTGGTCCTTCATTTTTCTTATTTTGGAAGTGTATGTTCAAGTTTTTTGATCATTTCCTTATTGGATTTTTTTTTTTTGTCATTTAAGTATTAAATTGAGAGGGTTTGATTGTATATGATAAAAGTTCTCCACCAGATATATATTATACAATTTTTTTCTCTGAGTTCTTGCCTCATTATTTTTGTAATAGTGTATTTTGATGACAGGAAGTATTTAATATAATTTAACTTACCAATTATGTCTTTTAGGTTATTTCAAACAAATCTTTGCCTGCTCCTAGTTAATGACTTTATTCTTGTGGTCACTTCTAGAAGCTTTATATATCTAGCTTTTACATATAAGTTAATGGTCCATCTCAAACTAACTTACATATAATATGAGGTAAAGGTATGGTTTATTTCTCATGTCTTTTTTTCCAAATGGTTATCCGAGTTTTCTAGCACCATTAATTAAGGAACTTTCATTTCCCCCATTGAATTGCTCTGACACTTTTTTAAAACATCAGCTGACTGTATGTGTGTGTGTATTCCTGTCCTATCTCTATGTGTTTACTTATTGCATATTACACTATGTTGATTACTATAACTTTACTGTATAATCGATGTTCAATTTTGTTCTTCTTTTTAAAGAATATCTTAGATCCTTTGCATTTCTATATGAATTTTAGAGCTACTTTGTCCATTTCTATTGAAAAACATCTTGGGATTATGATTTGGATTACCTTGAATCTATAGATCACACTGGGAAGAATGGACATTTTGACAATGCTGACTATTTTTATGATGAATATATATATTTTCATTTATTTAAAACTTTAATTTTTTCCTTAGGAATGCTTTTTCTATTTTGATTTTGGTTTTCATTGTAGATATTTTGCATATCTTTGTGAAGATTAGTCATAAGTATTTTATTTTAATGATATTTTAATGTATCTTTTTTCATTTTTCTAATCATTTAATGCTAATATAGGAAGAATGTGATTAATTTTTGTCCCTAAATTCTGTGCCTTGCCAATCTTACTTATTAATTCTAGAAGTTTTTGTATGTCCCTTAAGACTTTTTAATTAAACAATTGTGTCATTTGTGAATAGGTAGTTTTACTATTTCCTTTCCAAAATATATTCTTATTTTATTGCTTTATTTCGCTGGCTAGGACATCAAGTTAAATGTTATATAAAACTGATAAAAGAAGATATCCTTGTATTTGACCTTGATCTTAGGGAAAGAGTATATTGTTAGCTATAGGTTTTGCCAGATGAGTATTTGTTGGACAGTATCTAGTTATTAAGTTACTGTCTATACATACTGTGATTTATAACATTAGTAAATTGATCAGCATACTACTATTTTGTTAATTTTTTTCTCTTTTTTCTGTCTTGATGTGTCTATGGCATTTTAAAATAGATTTTAACACATGAGTTTTTAAATATATTTTGCAATTTGGACTAGGCAGATTAGGTCAGTCCCTTATTAGCTACATAATTACTGAAGTAAGGGTATTGAAAGATCGGAGTTGTGCGTGTGCATATGGGATGTATATTTGTTGGGTGTGTATGTGTATGTGTGTGTTATTGGTAGGGGCAGGCAAGTAAGGAAGATGGATATTGAAGACACCTTTGTTTAAGCTTCTGTTCAGCAATTTTGGAAAATGCAGAAATATAAAAACATAAACGTTAATTTATTTTTTCTCCATTCTGTGCTCTCCTGATGAGACAGCGGGGCAATACGCCCATTAATAAAAGAGAACTATTAAATCTGACAGAAATTTTTAATAAATGAGGGATGATCTGATGGTTGATGTGGAAAAAACAATGTGCCTCACAATTGACTCATTAGTTATGTTCCTCGCAAATGTAAGGGATTATAACAGATATTGCTAGTATGTTTATTGTTTGTGCTAGGAATTTTGTTGGTAGATGAATTTATTTAGTATAATTTCTTATAATAACAATTCTTCAAGGAATTTAGTCCACATTACCAACATCAGAAAAGGATAATTTTCTCTCTCTCTGTATTTATCTCAATAAACTAAAAGTTCATCATGAAGTAGAGAAGGGAGATGAATTATATTTTAAAAACGAAGCGTGAAGTTTTAAAGGTTGACCACCGTTTTCAGAAGCCCTGCTCTTCTCTCTCATTTAGGGAGTAGCTGAAGGGAAGAGCCCATGAGGTTCTCTACAGAAAATACCTGCCAAGTCTAAACTCCATCCCTTTGTCTGCTGAATAAATATGTGCTAAGCTGCTTGGAGCTTGCCACCATCCTTTTACATGTTTAATGTTTCTTTAGCTGTTTGATTATCAATCTCCACAACCACAGATATTCTTTATAAGAATTTCCATTGATTGAACTAATACCTGTTCATGGGCACAGTTGTTCATATACTGCAGGACTCACCATTGTTGGAAACTGTCCTAGTAATGCTGATGACTCCACAAAGGTGGTTTGTGTTGAGTAGAAAGAATAGGAGGAGTGATGTCCATTTCCTTTATCTTACAAGGGGTCAATAATAAGATTGCTGAGACCCCACATGGATTCTTCTAGAAGCCTGAGCTAGAATGCTCCTCTCATAGTCCCATTATGCTTTATGCTTCCTGACACTGGAAGGAGGCTCAGGGTTCAGGTTTGACAAAGTGACTTCACTGACCTCAATTCTGCAGTATTGCTTTCTAGGACAGTGAAAAGGAACTGAGTTTTCCTTGTGAAAGCACCTGAGCAAACCCCTCATGAGTTTCCTTTAAAATAAGAATACAGAACCCTTAAAAAGAGCCAAATTGGGAAAAAAGTATTTTTTTAAATCAGAAATAATTTCTACCTAGTCATACAGAGTAGCTTAGTTTTTTCACAAACTGTCAATGGTTATTAAATATTAACTAATTTTTATATTTATAAGTGCACACTTTTAAAAAATGAATTGACATTTTTAGTTTTAATGCCTATAAACCAAAGAAGACTGCTCTGTTTATAGCTAACATATCATCGGTAGTATGAATACACCCTGATTTTCAGATATTCTATTTTATTTATTAATTGTTTAAATGATTAATTTAAAAACATGACTATGTGTATTCATTTGCTAGGGCTGCCATAACAAAATACCACATATGGGGTACCTTAAACAACAGAAATTTTATGTCATCACAGTTCTGGAGGCCACATGACTGAGATCAAGGTGTCCACATAGTGGTTTCCTTTAAGGCTTCTCTCCATTGCCTGCAGCTGGTCTTCTGTGTGCGTGTGTATGGCCAGGGTCCTTTTTGTGACTGAATTTCCTCTTCTTATGGGGACACCAGTCAGATTCGATTACAGCCTACCATAACAGCCAGACTTATTTGAACTTAATCATCTTTTAAAGACTCCAAATATATTCACATTGTCAGGTACTGGGGATTAGGGCTTCATTATATGAATTCTGAGGGGAGGGCACAGTTTAGCCCATAACACTATATTTATTTAAAAACTAGTGGTGGAAGGTTGGAAACAGAGAGAGGATGTCCACATGGTATGTTTCAGAAAGAACCCGCAAGGGACCTTCTTGGAGGTGAGAGGCATCATTATTAAATAAAACCTCAATTCCTTATTTTTAATAGTGCAGAGGGAGAATATAATTTGGCGAGGGATAATTTATTCTTCACTTGGATAATTTATTCCTGGATGCAGAGGAGACAGACCTAAACAAGGAATCTCATAGAAAGCCCCATTTTCAGGAAGCAGTTAGAGAGGATCAAAGAGACTGCATTTAAAAAAAACTCACAGTGGTCTCTCCTTTTTGGATGGAGAGAATTAAATACAAAACACACATAAATCAGCGTAGTGAAATTCTAGCTCCTCTGAACCATGGCTGGTATACTTCTACCAGCAAAGGTCTCTGGCAATTAGCTGTCCAAGAATATTCAACAGTCTCAAAGGTTATTAACTACACCAAGATCACAAGGTGCAGATTATGAAAGGTTATTAACTACACCAAGATCACAAGGTGCAGATTATGAAAATTAAAAGAAAAAATGAAGAGAAATGGCAAATAGCAGATCAGAAATACTCAGCCAAATTTTTTTTTGCCTAGAAACAGATGAAGAAAATGCTTTTCTAGAGTTAAGACCAAAAAAAAGAAAAAAGAAATGCTTGAGCATATAGGAAAGATTGAAATAGAAGGACATAAAATGAAAGTGGGAAGAGCTCAAGAAAATAAAAAATTAAAACCGTTAGAAAATAGGAGATGAAATTAAGATTGACACAAGGAAGATCAGACATAGCTGAACAGATAGCAAATGATCTAGAGGATAGAAATGAGAGGGGCAAGTAAAAGAAAACCGTCATAACCTACCTTTTAAGAGAAGAAAAATTTAAACTGCTGAAGACAGGGTAAGGAAATCAACTATATGCATCACCAATGTTTTTGGTTAAGAAAACCAAAACCGGTACCATGGGAAAAAGCAATATTTAAAATTATAATTCAACAAAGTTTCCCTGACTTAAAGAGTTGAACCTTCATCTTTACATTACACCTATTTCTTAGGTAAATTTGACAAAGAATGGTGAAGCCGAGATATAGGCCCATTTAAAATTACTGCAGATAAATCAAAGACAAAAAATACTTTTTAAGAGTTGTACCAAAAGTCATGTCAATTGTAAAGGTGTAATGGTGGAATAATTACGCTGACATCAGATTTCCTCCAGACACAATCCCTGAAACATCCATAAAGTTTACAAGAAACTAAAGTGTGCTCCAAGGGTTTTATACTCAGTCAAAGCATTTTTCAAAGTATGACATAGCAGGTAAACAATTTTGAATATGCAAAAGCTTAGAAAACTTCCCCAAGAATTCTTCTGGAAGGTTATTTACGTAGAGAACGAACTTCAGCAAACTCAAGAAGTACTGAGGAAAATTTCCAAAAAGATGAACAATAAACAGCAAGCATAATTTTTTATTTCCAGTGAGGGAAACACTAAAAAGCTTCCTGGAAAGAATGTAATGTTTATATGTCCTGATATATCTAAATTATATATCCACAAACATTGCAGCAAAAAGTGGGAAAATATTAAAGGTAAGGAAATTATGTCTATTTACTTATCATAATAGCTAGAATTCAAATGATATTTATGGAAGGCAAATTAAGTGACAAAATTAGAAGTTTATTGAATAACACTGAGGTAAACACAAATTTAATGTAGTAAATTAAACCTGAAGTCAGAGAGTAGAGGGCCAGCAGAGCTGTACTCATTTTATTGTTCATATGAGAACATTAATAGAAACTATCATAAAAATTAGAGTTTTAGGGAATTATAGTAAGTGAGAAGGAAGACCAACATTAACTAAATATATGTAGAGTGTTATTTAAAATCTTAGCATAGTGGAACAAAATATCGATTATATCCTTCAACTTAATATATATAAATGGGCTGAATTCACTTATGGAACAAAATGCTAGTTTTCAGAGTAGACCATAAACGAAAACCAACTCAGTGCTGTAAAAGAGAGATCTAGATAAAACAGCAGGTGAGGGGGAGCAGAATATGCCACCCCAAATGGTGCCACTTTGGCATGTGTATTGTTTTGTGCAGTTAAGACCCAGCAGACTCAGGAAAAGCTTTTTACCTTTCCCTTAACTGCCTAAAAGAGTTTAGATAGGAGGCCTGTAACCAGGAAGAGAGCTATTACCAGAGATAACTTTTTATATCAGAGAGACTTACCTGCATTGCATGGCCAACACCTGTTGGCCAAACATCTTCTCATCTTCCTGTGAATTATCTTCCCTTTGAAGCCCCAATCCCTAGCCCCTTCTCCTTAGCTCAGGATGATATATGTCTCAATGCCTGACAGCCTTTGAGTGTCACAGGGGCTCCTGTACGTATGAAATTTATTTTTCTCCTGTTTTTCTGTCTGAATGTCCATTTAGTTTTTAAACCAGCCAAAAAACCTAGACGGGAAGAAAGGAAAATTTTTCCTGCCCAACACATGAGAAATAATGGAATGAATTATTGTGTACTAGAAAAGCACTAAGTTCAGGAAATGTGATTAAATATGATATAAGTGCCTGTATATGATGTAATTCATAATGAAGATATGACAGTTAATATCAATCTTATAATAAATATCTATAGAAAATATAAGTATAGACTTCTAAAGGAAATATGGAAGTATATTGGTGACTGAAGGATTTATTTCTCTTCTCTCATTTCATGATAGAGTAAGAGATAAGGTTTTATAACTCAAATGCATAATGATAAGGCAGATTATATATAAAACACATACAACTTATTTTTAAGAACCCATGGAACATTTACCAAAGTTAACTATTACATGACAGTGAAAATCTCTAAGTACTAAAAGATTATAAAATCAGAAAGTAAACAGCTTTTCTCATCTGGAAAAGTAAGGTAAAAAGAAAATCTCGCTCTCAAAAGCATTTGAGGCACAGATGAAATCCACGTTTTAATTTCAAAATATCTATAAAGTAATAATAGTGACAATATATGATAAAACATACATATGAAATCCAGCAATGAGATAAAAATATATGTGTGTATATATATGAATATATAAATATATATATAAGAATGCAAATAAATATATTACATTAATAAAAGCACCAACTCAAAAGTATTTAAAGAACAAATCAATAAAGTTCAGAGAAACAGAAAATGTTAATAAGGCTAAAATCTGAGGTCAATGAATTTTAAAATTCAATTCGCAAATAAGTCTTTAAGGTGAAAAACAAGTAGAAGAAATTTGATTTATCATAGCCAAGGCTATTCTCAACAAGACAGTTGTTAGCTGATGCCACCAAATGAGTACAGATGCATGAGTGAGTCCATCTGTGACTATCCAAGCAGACTGCCCAGATATCATGGAAATTATGAAATATAAATAAATGGCTGCTACTTTATGCCTCTCCATTCTGGGGTGTTTTATGACATAGTAGTAGTTAGCTGATACAGTACTCTTTTAACATTAAAATGTTGAACCTTGTAAAAATTTTATCTATTCAAAAATAACAGTTTTAAAGTACAAATTGAAATAATAAAAATATGCCATTTTTCATCCAGCATAGGGGAAAAACAAGTTTTAAATATTTCAGTATTGTTATATAAGAAGAGAAATAATTACAAATATTATTGTTAAAAATCTGCATTTAAAGTTCTATCAAAGTATTTTACAAATAGATATGAAAAAAATATGAGAATCTTAATATAGCCTTATACCTAGAAATACTACTTATAATTTGTCTAAAGAAAGTAATCTTTGATGCTTATAAAATCATAGCTATAAAGAAGCTTTTCATAGGTGTATTTTTGCTAGTGGGAAATACATGTTATTAAGAATAAAATACTCAGTGCCAAACGTATGATATTTTGATTTTATAAACTATAGGTAGCAGGCACTTGGCTCATAAGATGTCCTTAGATTTAACAAAATCTACATTTAAAAAATTCTCATTTTAAACTGTTTGAAATTATATACTTCCAGGTTTCTCCTGTATTTAGTCTCCACTAAACTGGACTAGAATTGAAATTTTATTTCCCTAATTCATCCAGATTGTGAGCCCTTTGAAACAGAAAACATTAATTTCTATGCTAATGTCCAGCAGAAAAATTAGTACACATTAGGCATTATACAAATGTTAAATGAATAAATGAAAAATTAAATTCTAAAGACGTTCAAAAGAAGAATAGATTTGCAGTTTACTTTGTAATAGGAAATTGAATGAAGGAGGGAAAACCTACGTTTTAAAATTGATAAAGTTTATAAAAGGTAAATTCCAGATTCATAAAAGTGATGATAATAGTAATAACTACCAGTATGGAGCATTTACTAAATGTCAAGCACTGTTTCAAACAGATGACATAGGATAGCTCACTTGTCTCTGCAATTGAATGAGATAAGTGCAAACTACAAGCATTAGATCATTTTTTTTTTTTTTAGATGAAGAGGCTAGCAAAGGGGGATTTAAATATTTGCTTAAGGTCACATGATGTGGTGTTGGGGTTCGAACCCGAGCAATCTGGCTCTAGCATCTGCATGCTGAAATTCTTAGAAAACATTATAGACTATGGAGCAAAGGACTAAGTTAACATGCAGAGACACAAAAGCCTCAGGTGTGTGGGAAAGGATTTTAGCAGATTCCAGAGATACTTACTGAGTATCTACTTGATAAAACACACAATACTATATACTGGGTAATACACGGAGGATGTGACATAATATAAATTAGAAAAGCAAATTGAGACCAAAATTTAGAGACTTCAAAACTAATAAAATGAGGAGACATCTGAAAATGTGAGTGAAGTGACTAAATACATCATGTAAAATTTTACCTACACAGAAAATTTACAACTACCCCCAAATAAAAATCTCACGTAGATTAAAAGTGATTTACTATTTTGAAAATTTCTGAGAGAAGTGAAAGGAACAAAACTGTGTGAACAGATTGGGGCATCTTGAACTTTTAATTAAAGCTTTTAATTTTGAATTTTATGAGCATGTTTTTTTCTCAGTATTTTTCCATCATTCATATGTTTGCACATCTGTTTATCTGCTTTTAACACCTTCGTGATACAAATATTGAATTAAATTACAGAAGCAGATCACATATAATACATTTATAAATGTCATTTATAGTAAATGTCAGGGAAAATGAAGTGAAAGAATGTCTGATTGAGTAAATTATGTGCCTTGCAACTTTATATTTGGTTAGAATAAAATATTAATAAGGGTGGGAAACAAGTTTTAGCTAATTGGCAAGCCAACTATCTTAGGTCATTTTTTAAATAGGAGTCTGTGTTTTTAAAAATGTTTCTATCTGACATAACTAAGCTAAAATCAAAGGAAACTAATTAACTAGGTTTACCTGTGAGTGGAAAATTTTTTTTGCAACTTCAATTATGTATTTAAAACAAACTTCACTCACTCAGACAACAGTTATTTATTGAGGGCTCAGTATCATCAGACACGTGTTTCTGGGTTCTGGTCCCAGTTCTGATATTTACCAGCATACAAGACATTATTGGTTAAACTCTGAATAGGAGTGTAATCCTGAATAAATTACTGAATATTCTGCACTTTGGCACAATTTTATGTAATGTGGCATATATTACACATTTTTTCCATCCTGAGATGATCCTATGCCGTGAAATAACTACAAATGCTTTTTTAAAGGATGGATGAGATTTTCTTGGTAATAGTAATACTATCATAACAAACTTGTTTAAGCGTTCATGCAACCCCAGAGCCTTTCAGTCAGAATATTTACTCTGCTGATATTGTCACATATCCAGCTTGAAATGAAAGAATAATATGTAGTTCTGTTCTCTACATTAATACCCTAATAAGTGAATTTATAAACAAAATGATAAACCTTTATCATATAGATGACATTTTGTTCTGTAAAAATGGCCCAAATACAACTGTTCTATTATTAGTTTGATATCTAAAAACAATTCTTATCAACTCTTTTTAAAACCTTGATAGTTGCTGGGAAACGAATGGATATTATGCCATTAGCGCACTAACTATGCTAGAGGGGTCTCTAATTAGTGACCTCTCATTTACAAAACAGTTCCATGCAAACTACTGGCTTCAGCTGCCTTTTGACAGTCTCCCTACCAGGGAGATGTAAAAACGCTCTGTGAAGATAATAGTGAAAGCAATATAAAAATTGCATGGCAAGCACCTTGTCAATCTGACCCTGACAGGCCAGACATATTGACTGGCTGGTGCTGGCAAAAGATTAAGCAGCCAGGACACCAAGGCAAGTGCGGGTAGATAATACAATCTACATGTTACACTTCTTCCTTTAAATTATGCACCAGCCTGGGATGACTGCTGCTTGGGATTGTGAGTTTAACACGTGGTGGCTGTAAAATGGAAATTGCCTGCAAGTTCCTCCTGGAAGTAACAATAAAGTTACAGTCAGCATAAGGTAGTTGAAGAAAATTGCTGTCACCAGTAACAGAATTTATAGCTATCTTTGCTATTGTAGATAAATCCATGTTTTTGACTTTGTGACCACTGAAACATAAAAATTAAACCTTTTAACCATGGTCAGGCCTTCTGTACTAAATGGTAAAAGCCAGTAATGATTGCTATCAGGAAGCTATTTCTAACTGTCATTTCTTGGGGGAAGAAACAATTTTTAAGCATGTCTGAAGTTTTATTTACAGTTAATTGGATACTCCATAGTAAAGACATCATCAATGGATTTATGACAAGAGCTTCTAGAGGCCCATGGCTCAGCTCTGTGCCTTTGGTCTGAGTGTACTTTGTTTTTATTATTGTTGCTAATGCATTGGATGAGGACACTTACATTGATAAGAAGCTTAAAAGACATTCACTTTACTTGGTTTGCATGTTCGTAGAGGGTGTTGAAACAGAATTTTGCTGAATGGCTTGGCTGCAAATCAAGCACAGCATCAAATGCTTCCTTCAGACTACTCAGAGAATTTATGTGGACTAATAAATATAACTGCTGCTTAAGCCTCAGTTGAAAGCCTTAGAATACTACCATTTAAAGAAATTATGTCTTGTCAGTTAATATTAATTAGTTTTACCAAAGCAAAGTGAAACAGACACCTGAGGTGACTATCCAGATAGTGTATATATTTTTTCCTCTTCCCTCAAATAGGGTGTTCTGGTTAAAATTAGGGGGAAGGTATATAAATGTTTAATCACTATGTTGTACACCTGAAGCTAATATACTATTGTATCTCAACTATACTTCAATTAACAGAAGAGAAAAAAAAATTAGAGGGGAGGATTAGAAATTGTATTTGATTTTTTTCCCAAATAAAAGCATGTCAAAGGGAAATTAGAAACACCTAAAAGAACACCTCCAAAATCTAGCTAATAACCAGGAATAAACAAAATGAATGTTATACATCTTATTTTAATTTTGAGTATAAATTATATAAACCTTCAGGTATTCTTAAAATTATTCAAGTTTGCCTTTGAATCTTATACAAAATGTTTCAGTCTTCCAGAGGGGGAAATATGAAAATAGGAAAGGATAATAGGGCAGTAGGATAAAGGGATAACTATTGATTAAAATTCTATGATTCTGAGAGGCCTGGAACTTAGAAGAGAAAATCCTTAGCTTCATATAGTCCGCGCTTTATTCCTTAATAAATGATATCCTTGAATAGCTATTTTATATCATATTTGCACTAATGACTCTTCTGTGCTATTATATGGTGACTGACAGTGATTGAGTTGTAGCAGCATCTCCTTTACCTCTACAATAGGGCATGAACAAAGTATTTGCCTATTATATTTTACCCCTTTTGCTTAATATTGAAAAATATGGAGAGAGGAGGGAAAATGGTAATTCTAATACATGTTAATATCAGCCATTCTCAGCTTTACAAGTTTAGATATAGAATGTTTTTGCCATGTGCTCTAATGCAAAGGGAAATAAAATAAATTTAAGACCTTATGACATCCTGGGATGGATTATATAGCTCAGAGTTTCATTTAAAAAGTGAGGTTTGATTGGAAATTTATATTATTTTTAGCTCTCAGAGGGTGGACTTCCCTGTCTCCAACACAAAAACAAGAAAAATGAAACAATATAAGATTACTTTTCAGTGTTCACATATCTGTTTTTGTTTCAGAGCACTTAATAATGTGAAGATATTGTATAAATGAAATTGCTTAGGATTTAAAAATTAAACAATTCATGTAAAGGAAAGGGGGTTCTTTGAAATGTGAGGATTTTTTTTTTAGATTAGCTATAAAACCATAGTATCTTTAAAATAACTTAGGATAATATACTTCATATGTTAACATATTACATTGAAGAAAGAATGGAAAGTCTGTCCATTCTCAAAGAAAAACTGTAATGTTGAGATGAGAATACTGCCTTAACCCAGACATGTGGCAGAAGGATAATTTAAAGGAAATGGGCAGGGGCAACACAGGCTTTTCTACAGAGAAAATAGCTGTGGAGCAATCCTATTAAACCAGTATTGTTTTTGCTAAATCAGACAGATGATTAAATAACATATTTAATTATGCAAAGAATGAACTAATTACATAAATGCAGTAGCATTTCTTGGCTGCTGTAACAAATTGCCATAACCTCGGTGGCTTGAAACAACAGAAATGTATTTTCTCACAGTTTTGGAGGCCAGAGGTCCAAAATTGTTATCACTGGGCTGAAATCAAGGTGTCATCAGGGCTGTACTTTACCCAGAAGCTCTAGGGAAGAATCTGTTCCTCCATTCAGCCAGTTTCTGGGGGCTGCTGGCATTCCTTGGTTTGTAGTCCAATCATTCCCATTTTCAAGGCCAGTATCTTCGAATTTCTCTCTGCTCCATCTTCACACCACCTTCTCTGTGTGTCAGATGTCTCCTTGCCTCTCTCTTATCATGACAATTGTGATCTGGATAAGCCATTATAATCTCCCTATATCAAAATACTTAATTTAATCAAAACCACAAAGACTCTTTTGACATATAAGGTAGTATTTACACATTCCAGTAATTAAGACTTGATATCTCTGAGGGGCTATAATTCTGCCTAACACAATAACTCGACTCCAAGAAATGTTCTGGTCCATGAGGCTTCTGGTCATCATAATGTAGAAGATGATAACAATTAACTCCCTGGGTCTGAACCAGGAAAACAGGAGTATCGTCTCTTTAAAAGACAAGGTAGTTTGAAACCTAGTCATAGGCCAGATAACTAAAGAGAAAGGGAAGCCTTGAAAAGAAATACAGGAAAAGGGATAGTTATAATAAGAAAAAAAAAGAGAGAGAGAAAAATACAACACAGCACTAAGAGAGAAAGGAGAGATAAACAGTGAATACAGTCTGAGGAAAACAACCCAAGTATAGCAATATAAGTCTACAAAATATTTTTAGCTGAGATGGCCAGCTTGTGCTATACAATACAGGAACATGAAATAAATGAAGAGGACATTTTGAGACCCTTCTTTAGCACACATGCAAAGACATATATACATAGGACAGACATGCACATACATGCCCTGGATGAGACTCACTCAAGTTCTCCTTTTTTTTCTGATTTTACTTTTTCACTGTGACTGATAACACATACGTTAACCACCTTAGTCTCAGTCCTACCCAGTAACTGAACCTATCTTATGAGACGAGGCATGTACAAAAGGCATATAAAAGAAACAACTATGCTCTCTGGTGGAGAATAGGATTGAAAACCAGAACAGTGATCTGGTGGACACAATTACATTGGGTTGTTCTAAAAATTGATCTGCTGCTTCTAATACTATTGGCTTTAGGGACAAGTTATAGATTGCCTATTGCTTCTAAGTCCCAAGACATTCTTTTTTCTTCTAATGGGGCTCCTACTGAGAGATAATCTTGTGTGGTGGAAAAAGCCTGGCCTTTGGGATCAGCCTTTTTATGAAAACCTGCATTACTAGTTTGCTATTTAAGTGGCTTTGGGCCATTTTTTCAACTCCTCACACTGTGATTTTATAAAGATCAAAGAAAATCATACGTTTGAAAGGTGTATATACACTTGGTAGACTATTGAAAATGTTAATTTCCTTTTCATTTTTCCTTTGCTAAGGGCCTACTCACTAGATCCAACTCATCCCTCACTTCAAACTTCCAGACCACATCTAGAATAAGAACCGTGAACTAAACCAAGGCTGAGACCCTATCAACTGCCTTGCTCATGTCAGCAGGGGTACAGGATTCTGCTACCTGTGGACAGGAGCCTGCCTGAATTTCCACCACTAACTGTTACCAGGATTCCCATATGACCTGACATTCCTTTCTGCTTGATGATTGCTTAAATTCTATTACGGCCTCAACTTCTCTCAGACAATCTCCTGTTCTTATTCCTGGATGTCCTGCTCTAATCAATTCCTGAAGCCCACAGTTGCATACTTAGACACGTCTCTTAAGGTAAGTCTTTTTGGCCAACTGAGCCTTGGAGAGGTGAAAGGAGGGTGATCTTACCCTAAATGGGCTGGAGTTAGTCTTGCCTACTGAGCCTGGAAGAGATCAGTCAATATTTGTTGAATTAGTGAAGGAGAGTAGATAAGATTGGGTGTAGATTGTTACATGCAGGCCAAATGAACAGATTATGCAAAGGCCTAGAGAGGAGACAGTTTGCAAACAGTTCAGCATGTCTGCGTCATACAAAAGGCAAAGTTAGAGAGTAGTAAGAGATGAGGTTTACAAAAGGCAAAGAAGGAAGGAACCAAGTCATGAGGGGCTTACAGCAATTTTAGGACTGTATATTCTCCCAAAAGCAACTGGTAATTATGCTTTTAAGCAGGAATTGCTCAGATAAAATTTGTACACCAGGCAAAATATGGATCAGAAAAGGCAAGACTGCAGACGGAAAGGGCAGTAATATAATTTTTTAAAAAATTAATAGAGATGCAACATAAAGGTGGTTTGTGCTAAATTAGTGTCAGTGTAGATGGAGAAAAGTAAACGGATTTGAAACAAAATTATGAGAATTAGCTGACTAGAAGTGATACAAAACTTGCCAATACGTGTTAAAGAGAATTGATAATAATGTAACTTGTCAATTACCTATAATTTTAGCTAAATCTAAGGATCATGTACCAAAAGGCAACATTTTACTAAACTTACCTCAGTAATTGGAAATGAAACAAAATGACCTAAAAGGTCATTGTTCTGTTAAGTTCAGCTTAAGTTAGGAGAGACTTTATATTTATTTTCCTATTAGAACTCTTCCCCTACTTTGTTTTAGGAAGTTCTAAAGGCTTATGTGACCTTGAATACAGTCTGAATATATGACCACTGCTTGATATGCTTATGAAGTGGACATGTTTCTAACTTAGATTTGAATCTATATGATAAACATGGTGATATTTTTGATGATGCATTTTATCGATCTATTTTCTGCCTTTACAAACACCTAGTTTTTCTGGCATAGGAGTGACATTAACCTTTGGAATCTACAATGTAAATCCACACAAAGAAAAATCTTGAGTGTTTTAAAGTGGTCCTACTTATTTCTTTGTAGCCTTATTTAATCTTCTGCTTAAAATGAAATATCTTTCAAACAGGTATTTTATGAAAATGACATTTTGGCATGTGTATATTCTCATTTTCTCTCATCTGACATGTTCTACTCAATTTTTAAATCAAAACATGTCTCTGCAACTCCCAAATCTTAGGTTCAATGTCATTTATGAACATCAAGTTTTTCTTTTTCATTGTTCATCATTGTCAAGAAGAACAGGAAGATAACTTTAGAATATCAAATTTCATGAGTTCACCTGGAAATTTCTTATTCCAAAGAATAAGGCACAAACTGTATAAAATAAGAATTTCATTCTTCTAAAGTAATGGTTAAAGATGAAAAACAGTAAAAACCAATTATTTCAGTTACAGCCAACTTAATGCTGACATTATAAAGAGAGCCCGTTTTATCTGAGCACTGATGGAGGACAGCCAAATGCAAAGTACGACCAGCATCCAGGGGTCTATTTGTCTAAAGAGAGCTCCTGGGTGTAAGAGAGTGACTTGATTCTAAAGGAATCACATTAGTTACTGCAGTGACATTAAAATCGGTTGGGAAGCTTTTTTGGGTTGTTTGTTTGTTTGTTTGGTTTTTAATTTCTCACATTAAGAACTTACATATCTTTTTTCTTTCCAAAGCATTATCCTTTTCACACCTAATCCCTTGATGAGCTAATGAAAGAATATATCACATGACTATTTCACCTGTTTTTGAGGTTATGTTTCTTACCATGAAGTTGTAATAGGGATTCACATCAGTTACAAATCTCAATCATGTGGCTTTGTTGCTATAGGAAAGGCTGAGGGCATATGGTACCCAGAACAGGCAACCATTCCAAGACACAAAAAGAGATCAGCAGACAGATGGAATGGTTCAGGAGTCAAAATTTGCCTTTTGTATTGTACCTGACAAGTAAATAATTCATTAGCATTAAATAGCTAACTTTCTTCAGGCTTACCTTGACAATAATCAGAAAGAGGGTATTCTTAACAATTTTCTCGATTTATAGAATCCTCTATCTCTAAATTGTATTTATCAACATTATTGACTTAAAAAGCATACTTCTTACCTGCCATTTTTGGTGAATAAAGTACTTAATTGGCACTAATTTTCCAGAATATTCAAGATTACTCCAACTGTAGTGATGGATAGCCCATAGTCCTATTAGTCTGCACACTTTCTGTAGTCACTTCTGTTTTACTTTTTAACTTACTATCAACATTTTAAACATCAAGAAAAATCAGAGAATATGCCAAAACTTCTGTATTCACCAGCAGCATTTTTCAGCTTTTTAAAAATCATAAAAGACATATCTCAAAAAAAAAACACTAAAAAGAATTAAAAAATAAAATAAACAAAAACAACAAAAATCCACAAATGTACGTCTCTCTCTCCATCCAACCTTGTTCATTACCTTTTATCTGTTAATTAATCCAAGCCACTAACTTGTAGAGTTCCCCACAATCTGAATATTGCCGGCTGCACTCTCATGGTACAGTTCAGTGTGTTCCTCCGTCATCTGTGTGTTCTGCAAGTTGACAGCTGGATCAGAAGGCTTGAGCAAACTCAGATTCAATACCTTAAATTTGGACTTGGAGCTTGCAGAACAGTGAGACCAAAAAAAAAAAAAAAAAATACGTTGTCTTAAGCTACCCAATTTGTAGTACTGTTTTTACAACAGCTCTAGAAAACTAAAACATCACTTTAATTAATGGCATGTCAGAAGTTGGAGTGCTGATATCAATATATGTACAAAAGCCCTGAGTGGCCCGTGACAAAAATGGTTGATGGAGACCAACAGTAGATTACCAAGACTTTAATAAAATACCACCATGTGTAACATCAGCAGTCCTTGATATGATTTCAGCAGTGCGAGATATACATCAAGCTAAAGGAGGATGGTACTCAATGATTGAATTTGCAAATGCTTTTCTGTCTCAGTCTTGGAAAGGAGCCAACAACAGTTTGCCTTCAGGTGTGAATGATATCAATTTGCATTTACTGTATTCACAGGTTATTTTAATTCACCAGCTTCCTGTCAATATCTGAGTAGAAGGGTTTTGAACTTGATGCAGAATTCTGAGTATGAAATTACACTAAGTTGTTGATAGCATGATAGTATTAGAAACTGAAGAATAAGCTAGGCTGACTAAATGCAGTGGTGACACACATGACTAAGAGAGGCCAGCTCCTGGGCAGGGCCACCTGTAACATTCCACAGGCAACTAAAAACGAACTGCTATTGTTGCCTACTCTTGAAAATAAGCAAGAGACAAAGCACTTGGCTGGGTTGTTTGGATTTTGGGAGACGTGTATTTTACATATGGACATGTTACTAGCTCCCCATTCATAAACCTACCTGAAAGAAGTTCGTATTGGTACAGAAATCTGAAACAGCAGGCTATGTCTGATTGTAAAAAGTGGTGGCTCAATGCCTTACACGATTGACCACCAATTAAAACCCTGGACGTAACGGCTCAGGTGACCTTCCCTGACTGATAACATTTCACAAATGTTGACACACACTGTTGTTGGAAGAATTAAGCATATCCATACAACTCCTCTGGAAGCTTATACCTGGTTTCTCCTGGACCTCACCCATTCACCTTTTCCCTTTGCTGATTTAATTAATTGATTGATTGATTGATTGATTTTTGGCTGCATTGGGTCTTCATTGCTGTGAGCAAGCTTTCTCTAGTTGTGGCAAGCGGGGGCTACTCTTTGTTGTGGTGCATGGGCTTCTCATTGCGGTGGCTTCTCTTGTTGCGGAGCACAGGCTCTAGGGCGTGCAGGCTTCAGTAGTTGTGGCTTGCAGGCTCAGTAGTTGTGGTGCACAGGCTTAGTTGCTCTGCAACATGTGGGATCTTCCTGGACCAGGGCTCGAACCTGTGTCCCTTGCATTGGCAGGCAGAGTCTTAACCGCTGCACCACGAAGGAAGTCCCTCTTTGCTGATTTTAAACTGTATCATTTACTGTAGGTAATTCTAGCCATAAGTATAGAACTCTCTAGAGTCCTGTGAATACTTGTAACAAATTATCAAGCCTGAGAGTGTTTCCTGGGACCCCCCTGAAACAGTAGTCTAGTATAATAATAATAATAATAAGTAACAAATCCCATTGAATTGCCATTTCCAATGTCTTTATTTCTTTGTGTATATCCAGATTTCTATCTTGTATCATTTTCCTTCTGACTGAAGGACTTCCTTTAGCATTTCTAGAATGTGAATCTGTGGGGATTCGTTCTTTCAGCTTTTGTAGTTTTGAACGTCTTTATTTTGTCTTCATTTATGAGAGGTTACTTTTTTTAAGTTGGTATGGAATTCTAGGTTGACAGGTTTTAATGAATCTACTTTAAATATATTGTTTAATTATCTTCTTGACATATTACTTCCACTGAGAAGCCTGGTATTATCCTTATCTCTGTCTCTCCCTAACAATGTGACTCTTTTTTTCCTCTGGCTGCTTTTAAGATTTTATCTTTATCACTGGTTTTGAGCAGTTATACTGTGCCTTGATGTGTTTTCTTTATGCTTATTGTGCTTGGGTTTTGATAAGTTTCTAGGATCTGGGAGTTCATTGTTTTCACAAAATCAGAAGAAAAAAAAAAATTCAGCACTTTATTTCTTCAAATGTTTCTCTGCTGCTCCGCCACCCTGTCTTCAGAATTGCAATTACTTATGTATCAGGCTGCTTCATGTTGTCCCCCAGCATACTGGGGCTCTTTTATTTATTTATTTTTTGTTCCTTTTCTCCCCCTCCTTTTTTTCCACTACAAATCCTTGTGTGTGGTTCTGTTCTAGCCCCAGGTAGTCTCCTCACTTAGCACTTAGCTAAATAATTGGCAGGACCTTCAGATCTCCATATTTCTCTCTTCCACAGCTCTTTGGCTTTTAGTACTCTGTCCTGTGAACTACAAACACTTGGATCTCCCAAGTTGCAGAGCTCCATCTCATCACCTGAAGGATTCCAGGGGCTCTGCCTGCGTTCCCCCTCTCTGCACCATGACCCTGAAACTCTGCCCAAGCTCTAAGTAGGGGCAATCATAGTGTTCACCTTATTTGTTTTCCATGTTTCAGGGATCACTGTCCTCTCTTGTCTGATGCCCAATGTCTTAAAAACTATTGCTTCACATATTATATTGTTCATTTATTAGTTATTTCAGGTGGGAGAGTAAATCCAGCCCCCATTACTACATCTCAACCAGAAGGGGAGGCCATCTCCTGGCACATCTCACTGATGTGAGCTTCCTTGCTTTTTGGAACAAGTAGAGCTCCAGGCACATTTTGTCCTTTTCCTTTGCCAACCCAGGATGGAGGAGCCCTGGTTCCTTTAAGTGGAGATAATAATAAAATCTAGCGGTAGGTATACCTATTGCTTTTGCAGTGTTGCAATTTCCAGGCCTCAAGCAGACTGAGCTAGGGAAGTTTTGTATGTATATATGTCTGTACATATGTGCAATAGCAACAATGTATTAAATTACACTTTAAAATTTGCAAAAATATCAGCAATTACAATTGTTCTAACAGTGATCAAATGATTATAAATAGTATGTATATTCGGTAAATGTTGACCACTTTTCCATTAAGTGATGTTGAATCTTAAGAAAAACATAAAAAATGATTTTATGGTAAAGTTAATATAAGTTCAAAATAGCAAAGATGTAAAAATTCATGTTTTCTTGTGTGCTTGCAGTGACATTGTGCCTGATCTTCTTCTCAGGAGGACTGTATGTTGTTCTAGATATATTTCAAAATAAGTCATGTGAGGGATCAAGTATCATGATAGCTACGATTACTTCAGTTCCTATTAAAGTCTGGTTTTCTTATGTTTAAAAATTATATTTGCAAAAAATGAATAGAAATAAACAAACAAAAACCTTCCTATCATTCATTAATATGTTGCCTAAGGCACATTTCAGCTATATCCCTATTGATTTCTAATATTTGCCTCATAGAGTCCTGTGTTTCCTTCTACAGTGATTGGGGAATAGAGCAAATCACTTAGAGAACCTGGACAGTGGCCTAATCACTCTTAACTTCATGCTATATGTGCTGCTTAAATGAAAACATGTGTTTGATATAATATTGTGAAAAGGTTGCCTTGAAGGAACTCCACAAAAATAGTAGCTAGGAGAAAAAGTCCCCAAACTGAGTAATTCCTTTGTTGAAAAATAGACATAGAAAATGCAACTTGACATATTTACAGTTCTTAGGGTGGTAGCACTAATGTTTTATTTATAATATCATCATAGTCTTATGAAGTTAAACTATGTGTCTAAAGGAAGGCTGCATTTAATTGTTCAAATAACTTCACAGATTTTAACGTTTGATTTTAAAATACCTCTCTATTTATCCTCCCATTTGCTTTTAACATCCAGGTGGAAGAAGTTAAGTTTCTTCCCTTCTTAAATATTTTTGGTTAGCTGCTTTTACTTAATATTATGACTTTTATAAAAGTTATGTGAGAAGGAGTCAAAAAGAATAGTTTAGTTGAAATAATAAAAAATAGAAATAATAGAAATAGATCAAAATATACCTATTGGCCAAAAATGGGTGATTTTCCAGGTGAGAAGCCATAATTATATATGGCTATTTGGTGAATAAACAAGTTTTTATTTTATTTTATTTTTTAATTAAAAAAAATGTTTTGGCTTTCCACGTGGCTTGTGGGATTTTATTTTATTTTTTTAATCTTTTAAAAAAATTATTTACTTTATTTTATTTATTTTTGGCTGTGTTGTGTCTTCGTTGCTGGGCGTGGGCTTTCTCTAGTTGCAGCACGCGGGGGCTACTCATCATTGCGGTGTGCGGGCTTCTCACTGCGTCGGCTTCTCTGTTGCGGAGCACGGGCTATAGGCACGCAGGCTTCGGTAGTTGTGGCACGCAGACTCAGTAGTTAGTTGCTCTGCAGCATGTGGGATCTTCCCGGACCAGGGATCGAACCAGTGTGCCCTGCAATGGCAGGCGGATTCTTAACCACTGCGCCACTAGGAAGTCCACAAACAAGTTTTTAAAAAGTGAATTTTGACTTTTATGATACTTCCAATCACTACCAGTTGTTTTTTCTTTTTTGCGGTACGTGGGCCTCTCACTGTTGTGGCCTCTCCCGTTGCGGAGTACAGGCTCCGGACGCGCAGGCTCAGCGGCCATGGCTCACGGGCCCAGCCGCTCCGCGGCATGTGGGATCTTCCCGGACCGGGGCACGAACCCGTGTCCCCTACATCGGCAGGCGGACTCTCACCCACTGCGCCACCAGGGAGGCCCCAATCACTACCAGTTTTGACAATTTTGTTCCTCCCCTTCATTCTTCCTCTCTGGTCAAGAAGAGGAAACTAGTAAATAGAAAGTATGAGTGTTCAAAATTCTAGATTTTTTTTTTTAATGCTTTGACAGTCCTGACCTCTGTGGATTATTTTCAAGACACTAAATCAGATAGTTCAAACTACTCTGAAACCAAGCATACGCTATTGATTTTTCTTTTCTTGTTTGTCAGAAAGGGGTAACGGGTGCCATCGTAAAGCCATGTGCTCTTGAGTTTCCCCGAGTTCCACATTTTGTTATTATTGTTATTATTTTCTCAGTTATTTTCCAACTCTGCTCCCATTCTGCTTGTTTCTGAGCTGAAATTTGACGTGGCACTATCAATTCAAAAACTCTCTTCCTATTTTTAGATGTTCATTTATAACTTATTTGCAATACTTTCTGTAATGTCTCCAGATACTATTAATTTGTTCCATGTGTTCATTACTTGCAGGAAACTGTATTAGAGTCTTCCATTATCCCTCCTAGTTTTTGAAGCCATCACCTCAAGTCTCTTCTTCAGACTTTATGTCAAAATACCTGTCACAAACTGGAGGTGCATAAATAATTCTAATTTAAATTAGCCACATGTTTCATTTAGCACTATAACCTGAAAGTCCCTTTGGGAATTCAGTCACTTCTCTGCTAATGATGGATGTACCTAACCTGCTGTCGTTGCTCTTTGAGTACTATGCTGCTTTTCAACTGAATAGCTCCTCAAATGGAATCATGAAAATTACTTATGCTGCTGCTGAAAAGAATTATTTCCCTGCTTCCCGTCTGTCTCTAAACAATCTAACATAACCTGCATACAGAGTTTTATCTTTTGCGGGGAGAAAGGAAGATTTTATTTCTTCACTTTCCAAAGGTTTGTACTCAATTTCTTTGCACTCCTGCTTTCCTGAATTATTTGACAACTTGTCATCCCTTAAATATGCCCTAATCAAGTACACCAAGTTATTTTCTCTTTGTTATTCCTTCTTCAAATAACCTTAAACCGATTTAGTCTGAGAAGAAGCATACTTGTAAGACCTTTCTCAAATGTCCCTTGCTGTGAAAGCTTTTAATTCTGTTTAACTATTGACATATACAAGGAAGTGTTTCAGTGTAGTGTACCAGAAAGAAGAAATGAAACCTGAATCCCAGCTCTACCCCTTACTGGTCTTTGTGAGCTTTTATGAGTCGTTTTGGGCCCTAAGACTCAGTGTCTTCTGCTGCAAAATGGTTGTATTTATAGGCTCCTCACTGTTGAATAACTGAGGAGGGATTTAAGTCACTCATACACTTTTGACACATGGTAGGCCCTTTATAAATGCTGATATTAATACCTACACTGATTTATATAGTTATCATCTTCTGTGAAGACAAATATGGGAAAATATATCTCTGCCATTGAAAAGAAAGCATAAGACAGTTTTAAATGTTAAATAATTATATATCTTTCAAAACCAGTTAAGCCCAAATAGCATACAGGAGTTGTTTGGTATTCAGTTCACATTGTCCCAAATGAAATGTTTTCAGTCCCGTTTCTACAAGGATAAAAATGCAGTAATTGCCAGTGATTGCAGATCGCATGGGATTACTGTGGCCTAGAGATTAGGAGATTATACTGTTTTTCAAGGCATATCTTCTTGTTTCATTTATCAGAGATTTTTATCTCTATGCCAGTGACTTGGCTTATATTTTAAGTGACTCACTTTGAGGGAAGCCTGAAATCTAAATATATGAATGCAGTGCAAGTATTGATACCTGTTCTGTTTTGGTTTTTTAAATTTATTATTTATTTATTTATTTTTGGCTGCATTGGGTCTTTGTTGCTGCGCACGGGTTTTCTCTAGTTGCAGCGAGCGGGGACTACTCTTTGTTGCGGTGCGCGGGCTTCTCATCGTGGTGGCTTTTCTTGTTGCGGAGCATGGGCTCTAGGCACGCAGGCTTCAGTAGTTGTGGTGCACGGGCTCAATTGCTCTGTGGCATGTGGGATCTTCCCGGACCAGGGCTCGAACCCGTGTCCCCTGCATTGGCAGGCGGATTCTTAACCACTGCGCCACCAGGGAAGCCCCCTGATACCTGTTTTGATGTGACCCTGAAAATAAAGTTTAAAACAAAAGTTAAAGCTTCCATGCGTAACTTAATGATTTGGGGTTTGTATTTTATACACAAAATGATGAATGACATAAGATGAGGTCATTAACAAGTCATCATGTTCAATTACTTGTGATTTAGTTTTAATTATTATAGTCTCTTTCCAAATGAAGAAATTATAAAAATGTAGTTTTATACATGATTTAATTTGAAATTGCATTGTGTTATTTATACAACAGAAAATAGGCTATGGAATCACACTATGTTTATTTCAGATACCATGATTTTTCAGATGAATAAGAAATATTTGATTTGCCTTAGTTAGACATTGGAAGTATTTGAATTGGTTACTGATTTTGCAAAGTCAAGTTATCAAGTAAAAGAGGTTTATAAGTAAGTAATGCAATGGATGTTTTAAAATATCAACTCAAGGTAACAGGAATACAGAGTCTCAACATTGGATAAAATGTATTCATTCATAGCATGTGGATGGAGAGGTTTTTGTTGGGCTAGCTTCAAGTTAGTTACCAATCCTTAAACAAATTGACTAATCTTTTTGGATTTCAAAATCCTCATCAGAATGAGTTATTTTTGCAACAGAAGAATGCAGTAGTCTTTCATTTCTCATATTTGATATAACTAGAATAAGTCTATTTTCAGGATGGAGCAGAAAATAACTACCAGATATTAGAAATCAAAACTAAAAATAAAATAAAATACAATAAAAAAGATTCACAAATAAAAATCAGAAAAAAATAAAAATATCATGACCTGGCTTCCCTGGTGGTGCAGCGGTTGAGAGTCCACCTGCTGATGCAGGGGACACGGGTTCGTGCCCCGGTCTGGGAAGATCCCACATGCGGCGGAGCAGCTGGGCCCATGAGCCATGGCCGCTGAGCCTGTGCATCTGGAGCCTGTGCTCCGCAACAGGAGAGGCCACAACAGTGAGAGCCCCGCATACAGCAAAAAAAAAAAAAAAAAAAAAAAAACATGACCATGCCACAAATTATCTTCAAACTTTGTAAAAAAAATTTACCAGATTCAACCATAAATTCAAAATTTGTTGAAGGTGGTTACTGGGAATCAACTAGGCACACCGAACAATAGATTAGACCAGTGGCTCTCAGCTGGGGCTATCTAACCCTACTTCCCCCATCAAGGACATTTAGCAATGCCTTGAGATATTTTGGGGTGTCATAACAGAGTGAGAATGTTAATGGAATCTAATTCCTCTAGTGGAATCTAGGAGGCCAGGAGTACTGCTAATAAACACTCTACAGTGCACCGGACAGCCTCTCCCTGACAAAAAGCAAAGAATTAAACAGCCCAAAATATCAATAGTGCCAAGGTTGAGAAATTCTCAACTAGATTAATGTAAAACAGTCTACCCAAAAGAGTTGAACTTCCTCTCTACCCAATGCAATGTAATAAAGTCAGTCAAGAGCTACAACCAGGTAAAACAGCTACAATTATTCAAGAAAAAAAAATTTTTTTTTCCACTTAGATTGATGTAAATTATTTAGGTCACCTGTTTTTTTTTTTTTTTTTTTTTTTTGCTGTACGCGGGCCTCTCACTGTTGTGGCCTCTCCCGTTGTGGACCACAGGCTCCGGACGTGCAGGCTCAGCAGCCATGGCTCACAGGCCCAGCTGCTCCATGGCATGTGGGATCCTCCCGGACCGGGGCACGAACCCATGTCCCCTGAATCGGCAGGTGGACTCTCAACCACTGTGCCACCAGGGAAGCCCCACCTGTTTATTTTTAAATCAAACTGGATTTAACAAATATTCCTACCCTCCCTGCCCATCAACTATGTTTTAGCATCGTTTCAGTACATACTTTGTCATGAGAGATCAATGATTAAATGGTGGTGGGAGGATGAGATAAGAAAAATAAGTTGAATTGTATATGGAGGGATGTATGTAGAGAAATGGAAAGGAAAAAGAAACAAATTAAAAACTAACCAATTGAGGTAAGCAATATGAGAGTCATTGGCACTCCAAATAGAGTAGGGATCTCCTAGTTTGGTTCTTGTATGAGTTTATTATTATTAAGTTACTATTAATATTACTTATCCAAATATTTACATTATCTTTGGATTAAGAGAAAGTTATTTTCACCATCGCTGTAAACATTAAAGAGTATTAGCATTATTTTTGTGTGTCAAATTCTCACTTTCCCTGTCTGTAAAATGGTGCTAGTAATATTATGTACTTCATAAGGTTTTGAGGATTAAATTATAGGCACTCATTATAATGTCCATCTTACTCTTTGTGCTCACTAAATATTAGACATTATAAGTTTAGATGATGATGTTGATGATGTCTCCCTATGACACTTAGGTGGGTAGAGATGACCAGCAGAAAGAAAGAGTCAAATCTTGCCAACAAAGCATGATATAAGATACAGAGAGTGGATCAATCTAGAGAAATAAATGGTTATGACAAGATCAATATTACATCAAAATTTTAACAAGCCCAGTAGTCTTCTAGGAAAGGTTGTTAATCACTTACCAAAGGACTAAGACCTCAGTGATTAGTAACTACAGATTTCACAAGCAAGAGACTCAGGTAAAGTCTAAACAAAAGAATCCAAGTTTTCTTTACCTTCCCACTCAAACCTCTGCAAACCTGTGCAGAAGGGGATTAAAACACAGCTGGTTTGCCTTGTTGCTGATTAAGGAGCCAACAAGTGAGCCAATGAATTCCCACAATACAATGATCTTTAGAGCCAGAGGAAATAGTAGAGTCCTAAAGTCTTACTCACAGGATAGGGATTCTCACCCTCATTCTAGAATCACTAGTGGAAAAGCAATATTGAGATGAAGAGTGCTAGAGAAAGAACAGGGGCCTATGTCATGAAAGAAAGCTATAATTAATTGTTCTATAATTATTAAAATATTTGATTATGATATTAAAAGGGGAATTGTTGTATGTAGGGGCAGGGGGCATATAGGAACTCTGTACTTTCAATTTTGCTGTGAACCTAAAACTGCTCTAAAAATAGTCTACTTTTGCAAAAAAAAGTAATAATTAGTATGCCAATATATCTATCAATCTGAGAAGCTACTTAGGAAATTGTTTTTAAAATCCAGAAGAGAAAAAATTATGTCTCTTCATGACTGAAAATTATCATTGTACTGTATGCGTACTACGTGACATGAATTCTTCATAACTTATTTTTACCTTTCACAGAAGCCTTGAAATATTGCTAATATTTCCTTTTACAGATGAAAAACTGAGGATTAAATAGGGTATGTTGTCAAATTTCACACTCCTAATATGTGTTAGAGCTATAATTAGAACCCAGGTCCCCAAATGCCTTTGTTAGAGCTATAATTAGAACGCAGGTCCCCAAATGCCTTTCTTTAATCTTTGCACTAGACCGTGTTACCTCAGTTGGGTCCAATTAATACATCATTTTTTTCAGAAGGTGGCAGCAACAGAGTCATATAAAAAGGGAAGGTTGTCTTCATCTTTTTTCAATATCCAAAGAATAGACAGTAGAAAAGGTTCTCCAAGTTTAATTAAGTTGAAACCAGACTAGTATTTTTGATGAAATTTTGTATTATTTTTTTCAGCCATTTAAAAATATGAAAACCGTTTTAGCTTAAAGGCTGTACAAAAACAGTTGGTAAGCTTGATTTGGCACCAGAGCTGTAGTTTTCCCGCTCCTGAATTAGAATATTATATGAGTGCCAACATTTCTTTAATCCCTCTTACAGTTTAATTTTTCAAAGAATTTGTTGACTTGAAATTCATATAACATAAAATTAACCCCTTTAAAATGGACAATTAGTGGTAGTTAGTATATTCACAGTGTTGTGCAACCATCACCTCTATCTGGTTCCAAAACATTTCCATCACTCCAAAGGAAAACCCCTTAACCATTATGTAATTTCTCCCAATTCTCCCCTCTCTCCAGCCCCTGCCAACCACCAAATTTGTTCTATCTGTGTGGATTTTTTCCAGTCTGGATAGTTCATATAAATAGAATCATGCCACATGTGACTTTTTGTGTCTAACTTCCTTCACTTTGTAAAATGTTTTCAAGATTCATCCACATTGTAGAATGTGTCAGAATTTTAGTCTTTTTCGTGGCTGAATTATATTCAGTTGTACTTATATACCACATAGTGTTTATCGATTCAGCTGTTTATGGACACTGGGCTGTTTCCACCTTTTGGCTATCGGGAACAGGACTGCTATGAACATGCATGTACATTTACTTGTTTCAATACCTGTTTTCAGTTATTTTGTTTATTTATCTAGGAATTACAGGGTGAAGTGGTAGTTCTATGTATAACTTAGAACTGTTTTCCAAAGCGGCTGAACCATTTTACACTCCCACCAGCAATGTTCAAGGGCTCCAGTTTCTCCACATACTCATCAACAGTTGTCATTTTCTATTTTTACAATTATCACATGCTAGTGAGTCTGAAGTGATACCTCATTGTGGTTTTGATTTGCATTTCCCTAATGACTAATGATGTTGAGGATCCTTTCAGGTAATTGTTGGTCATTTGTATATTTTCTTTGTAAAATGGCTATTAATGTACTTTGCCCATTTTTTAATTAGGTAGTTTGTCTTTTTGTTGAGTTCTAAATTCTCTGAGTTTTTTTATCAAATATATTTGTCCCTTAGCAGATAGATTAATTGATAATATTTTCTCTTATTCTGTAGATTGTCTTTTTGCTTTCTTGATCATGTCGTTTGGCCCACAGAGTTTTTAAATTTTGATTAAGTCTACTGTATCTATTTTGTCTTTTGTTGCTCATGCCTTTGGTGTCATATCTAAGAATCCATCGTCAAACCCAAGGTCAGGAAGATTTACCCCAATATTTTCTTCTGAAAGTTTTATGGATTCAATTCTTGTACTGAGGTCTTTGATCAGTTTTTAATTAATTTTAGATCACTTTGGGTAGTATTGATATCTTAACAATATTAAGTCTTGCAGTCCATGAACAGAGAATGGCTTTCCTTTTATTTAGGTTTTCTTTAATTTCTTTCAGTAAAATTTTGTGGTTTTCAGTGTACAAGTCTTTTACCTACTTTTAAATTTATTTGTAAATATTTTATTCTTTGGATGTATTATAAATTGAATTGTTTTCTTAATTTCCTTTTGGATTATCCATTGCTGATATATAGAAACACAAGTGATTTTTGGGTGTTGATCTTGTACCCTGCAACTTTGCTGAATTTGTTTATTAGCTCCAGTATCTTTGTGGATTCTTTGGGACTTTCTATATAGACAATCATGTGTTCTGTGCTTAGAGACAGTTTTACTGATTCCTTTCTAAATTGGATGTCTTTTATTTGCCTTTATTTTCTAACCATTCTAGATAGAACTTCCAGTATAATATTGAATAGCAGTGGTAAAAGTGGGCATCATTCTCTTGTTCCTGATATTAGGGTAAAAGCCACTCTGCTCCTACACAGATATGTACCCTCCTTACGCTGTTGTCACAGATTATATCTGTATAAACTGTATGCCTAATAACATATATTTACCATTATTTTCATGCATTTGTTTTTTAAATCATGTAGGAAATATAAATTGGAGTTAACAACCAAAATACAATAATACTGGGTTTTGCATATACCTGTGTAGTTATCTTTACTAGAATTTTTATGTCTTCATTTGGCTTCTAGTTACTGTCTAGTGTTCTTTCATTTCAACTGAAGTTACTCCTTTTAGCATTTTATTTTCAAACTCTTCCAGAGTTTGTTTATCTGAAAATATCTTAATTTATTCTTGATTTTTGTAGGACATTCTTTCCAGACATAGAATTCTTAGTTGTCTGTTATTTTTTCTTTCAGCATTTAAAATATGTCATCCCACTGCCTTTCATTCTCCATGGTTTCTAACAAGAAATCAGCTGTTAACCTTACTGAGGATCCCTTCTACATGATGTATTACTTCTCACTTGCTACTTTCAAGACTTTTTTCCTTGGCTTTCTACAGTTTAATTATAATGTGTCTTCCTGGTAATCTCTTTGAATATGTTCCAGTCATCAGAGTTTATTGAGCTTCTTGGAAGTGTAGATTCATGAATTGCATCAAATTCAGAAAGTTTTCTGACATTATCTCTTTAAATATTCTTTCTGCCATTTTCTCTCTTTTCCTTCTGGGACTCCATAATGCATATGTTGATTGGTTTAATAATGTCCCACAGTTCCCCTGGGTTTGTTCATTTTTCTTCATCCTTTTTTCTTTCTGCTTTCCAGATTCAATAATTTCAGTTGTCCCATTTTTTAAATTACTGATTCTGTTTTCTGCCTGCTAAAATCTACTGTTGAATCCTCTAAAGAGAAACTTTCAGTTATTATTTTCATCTTCAAAATTTCTATTTCTTCTTTTATAATTTTTATCTCTTTATGATGTTCTCACGTTATTTTCCTGGTTACCTTTAGTTCTTTATACATGGTATCCTTTAGCTTTTTGTATATATTTAAGACTATGTTTAGTAATTGCAGTGTTCAGGCTTCCTCAGGGATAGTTCTGTCAATTTGTTTTCTCCTGTGAACCTAGGTCATACTTTCCTTTTCATGTGTATACCCTGTGGTGGTTTTTGTTGTTGTTGTTGCAAAGTGGATATATGGTAACTTGGGAAATAATAGTCTACCCTTTTCCTAGGATTTGCTGTTTTTGATTGTTTAAGGCTGAAGTCACTTGTATATTTAGTAACTATTCCAAATTGTCCCATCCCCTCACCCCCAGAAAAAACTGTATTCTTTATCATGTGTGGTCACTGAAGTCTATGTGTTTTTAGCTTGTGTAAGGTGGTGTTTTTACAGAGATTTCCATGAATGCCAGGAGATATAAACAAACAAACACAAAAAAACCAAAAACCAAAAACAAAAAATACTCAAACACTCTCCCAGTCTTTGCGCAATGGCTTTGTGTTGGGGCAGTCCTTTAACACTTAGGTCGACTGTTTAGAACTCTGCTTAGCCTTCACTTCCTACTTGCACTGAGGCTATAGATCAGCCGGAGGTGAAAGCTTAGAATCTTCTCAGGTGTTTTCTAAGCATGTGTACTTCCCTGGGCGTGCACAGATCTTCTAAATTCCTCAGAATATATGGGTCATTTTGAATGCCCTTATTTTCCAAAGAAATTCTCTGTCCAGATTTTCATCCTAGGCTTTAGATGGTCTGTTGTATGTCTTAAGCATAACCTTTTGCCCCAGGGGGGCTGTGGGTTTTTCATTTACCTTAAAATTTTTCTTAAGTAATGTCTGCCACTTTATGAAAGTGAGTAAATTCCTAATTAGGTGGGACAGATATGAGTGCCTTGCATTAATCTTTCAGGTATCCCTGCCAAAAGGTTAGAACAAATAAACACATTAATTTGTAATAAGGTCTTCTCTGCTACTTCCAGAACCAGGGACCAGGGTTCTACACTGGGAATGCAGACCATTGTCTTCAAGACCACTGCTGAGCCATGTAGGGGACAGGGCAAAGGCAAGTAAAAACACCACAAAACTTTCCTGCCGTGTTTTAAGTTGTCTTTTCTTGATTCAGCATTAGCTTGGATGATGTAAATCTTTGACTACTTTCCAGAGGTCCGAAAAACTTGATTCTGGCAGTTTCTGCAGAGTTTTCCATGTTTCTATGGATGGATGGTAGTTTGAAGAAGAAGTTTACTGTGCCATTTTGCTGACATCATTTTTCTAGATTTAATTTTTTGAAAATAAATCATCACATACTGTAAGCAGGGCAAGAGTATATTATTTCTTTTTTTATTGTCTTCAAACTTTCTTAAAAGAGCTGGGAACATTGTTGGTAACAATATATATTTATTAACTTGATTCTTTATCCTAATCAGTATAGATGAGCACAAAAATAATTATTTTCTAATCAATAATAATTAAATAATATTAAACATGACCCAATTTTCCGGTAATTCTGTTTATGAAATAACTTTTTGGTTTTAGATTTTGGGTAAACACCTATCAATTTAATGCTCAGCATGTATTTTTTTATGTTCTTCATTTATAGTGTGAAGAGCATATGAGAAAATAATTTTCTTCTTATTTAATTAATTACTTTTTCTAAACGTGATTATCTCTGACCTCCATTTGTCTATAAAGATTACTAAGAAATATTTATTACCTATTTCCTCTAAGATTAAAAGCCACCTTAAATGAACAAAAAAGATACATTGAAAAATATATACTGTTTATATGTTAATTCAGATGTGACTTAAGGCATTTGAATATTTATTAGTGACATGGTCTTTCCCTCCACTTATACCTGTTCCTATAGCAAAAGTTCTAATTAGTCATTCCAAATAACTTGTCTGCCACAGCTCCAATACAATTCTTCTAAGAAGTATCAATACTAGTGGGCAAGAGGCATATAGGGCTTAGAGGACAGCAGTGCCCATGGCCAAGTTAAGTCAGCACAACTTGGGAGCAGTGGTTGAGATAAAGACTAATAAACTTCTCTTTCACAGAGCTAAATATATCAGCATGAAAAAAGAACAGTAAAGTCGTTTTTTTCTTTAAATGATTACAAGACTAAAAGTTTTATAATAAGTGATAGATATTTCATGGAGATTTCAAATTTCCTAAGTTATTCAACATTGAGTTAGTAGATCAAATTGTAGCTTCAATATGTTAAATTTAGTTTTGGATCAAAATTAGGATGAAGTGCTAAGAGTTAGTTTGTATGCAGATGAATGTCCCATAAAAACTGTATCACACTTAACAAATATCATTATCTTTATATTTTGATGTTTGCACTTTTGATTTCACATTGTGAAAGATTTTTCTGGGAGATGTTGCAATTGTAAAAAGTTGCTTGAATAACTGATTATTGTGGGGATCTTGCTACTTTTTTCTGCCTTGTGTCACTCAAGAGTGTTTTTTGACCTTCCCAGTTGTATAGACCAGAAATCATACTTTTTATGGATTTCTGTATATATTTGTATGTATACATCAGGTTTTTTTAAACATCTTTATTGGAATATAATTGCTTTACAATGTCATGTTAGTTTCTTCTGTACAACAAAGTGAATCAGCTATATGTATACATATAGCCCCATATTCTCTCCCTCTTGTGTCTCCCACCTTCCCTATCCCACCTCTCTAAGTGGTCACAAAGCACAGAGTTGATCTCCCTGTGTGATGCAGCTGCTTCCCACTAGCTATCTATTTTACATTTGGTAGCATATATATGTCAGTGCTACAATATAGCCACTATGGAGAACAGTATGGAGGTTCCTTAAAAAACTAAAAATAGAACTACCATACGACCCAGCAATCCCACTATTGGGCATATACCCTGAGAAAATCGTAATTCAAAAAGAGTCATGTACCACAACGTTCACTGCAGCACTATTTACAATAGCCAGGACATGGAAGCAACCTAAGTGTCCATCAACAGATGAATGGATAGAGAAGATATGGCATATATATACAATGGAATATTACTCAGCCATAAAAAGAAACAAAATTGAGTTATTTGTAGTGAGATGTATGGACCTAGAGTCTATCATACAGAGTGAAGTAAGTCAAAAAGAGAAATACATCAGGTTTTTAAATTTGTCTTTAATGGTTTGAATTTTTAAAATAAGTTGAATATTTGTAGTTTGAGAAGATACCAAGGCTGTTATTTCAGTTCTCATTCGAAGAAATGTTAACTTTATCAATTTCAGACCTTACAGTACTGTCAAAGATTATGCACACATCCCAATTCCATGTGTCTGTGAATATACTGGGACCCATTTTAAGTGGGAGGTAATTGGTGGAGTATCTGCCAAAGGCAGCAGCTGTGCTTCATGATGTAAAGTATTGTCTTATGTAATACTTGAGAAAACTTTTTAACAGATTGATACTTAAACTGTTTTGAGAGAGCCAAAGTGGCCTCTTTGCCTGGGCTTTCAGTCTTCCACGTGTGAGCCCTTCATGGCTGGGTGCAGCCACATGTTATTTGATCATAATGGGTGGTTGTCAGGTATCCAGTATAGAAAGTAAACTGTACTTAGGAATTGGAAGCTTCAAAAGCGTGATGCGAGGATAGCAGTATCTCATAAACCCCTGAGCCTACAGTTGTTTTTCTGTTTCCGAAAGAAGAATTCCATCTGACTGTAAATAGGTTTTGAGATACCCTGAAGTAAAATATAAATTATATTTACATTTAATGTAAATAAATATGTAAATACATATAAAATATTTATATCTATGTACATATGTAGCTTATTTATATATAAAATACAAAAATAATCCCTCAAAGAAGCACAGTCCAAGATCTGGATAATTTTAATAAATTTCTCTGGGAAAGAGTTGGAGAAGAAAATGATAGCATAGGAGGCTTCCTCTTTCTAGGATGATGAGTTTTACTCAAACTTAAATAGTATTTTTAAAAACCAAAACTTGGAAACCAGAAAAGTAGTAGAGCAGAAACATGAAGAGGAAGACAGAGCTATTGCAGAAAAACAACTATAACATGAAGACAAAACATGAGACCTTCATAATTTTTAAAGTTCAATATCTACGGGATTTTCTTCCCTCCATCAATTCTGTGCACTTTCCTTCTTCCACTGACTGCTCCTCTAATTGTTGGGAATTTTTAGAAAAACATTGTGTATGATGAAAACACAAGTAAAACACAAGCCAGCCTTTTGTCTGAAGCTGATTTTAATTTGTGCAGGTAGCTCATTGCCAAAGCAGCAGGATGGAAGTATAGAGGTAATGAAGTAGAATTAATACATTTGAAAGTATGAATTGAATAGCTCCCAAAGCAAAGTCCAACAATATAAATCTTTGTTTATAGTTTCATGATTGGTAGTTTTATAACTGTCAAGTGGATTCATATAAAATATCAATTTAATCTTTCTCTTCCATCTCTCCCACTGATCAGAGCCTAATACATAATAGTTTAATTATATTTCTCATGAAATTATAGTAAGCCTTAGCTGTGATGACAATTCTTCATGTCTGTTGCAAGAACCAAAAACTATAAACTCATGAAAAGAATATAGGGCTGTGAAAGCAATGAAATTCTAATTCTGACTCTTACTGTGATGCCTTGTACAATTAATTTAACCCATTAACCCCAAAATATTTCTTTTGTTGTCCTTGTCCTTTTCGAAGATTTCACTGGTCCACAGTGAACTGAAAAGCATGAGTGTGATACAGTAATATTTTCGTATAGATGCTGATATTTATCTTTCTAATATTATTTTTTATCTTCCACCCCTACCATGATAGAACTCCTTTTTTAAAAATACGTATTTTACGTTGGAGTATAGTTGATTAACCATGTTGTGTTAGTTTCAGTTGTACAGCAAAGTGATTCAGTTATACATATACATGTATCTATTCTTTTTCAAATTCTTTTCCCACTTAGGTTATTAGAGTATTGGGCAGAGCTCCCTGTGCTAAACAGTAGGTCTTTGTTGGTTATCTATTTTAATCTAATATTTATTTTGAGTTAACCTCTAATGAAACATTAATGATGATAATAGTTGATAGGAATTTTGGGTATTAATGTGCCTTCTTGATAAAATGTTTAAAATAAATCAATACTATGTTAGTTTTTCTCTCTTTTACATTTACAAATATAAATATATGTTCACCTTTATATGCATATATATAAGCATTTTATATAAACATCTACCTATCTATACATGCCCACACACCTATCCATCTAAATATGTATATTGATTTGTTTTGTACATATATTTTGTTTTGTTTTGTTAACTTGAAATTCTTTCCACAAATATCTTAGGAGGTCTTTTCATCCTCATTTTGTAAACAAGGAAATTTCTGCTTGGTTTATTAACTCTTTTTGGATTTCACTACTTCTACTTTAAGTTCAGTGTTCTTTACATCAGATTACACTTGCCCTTGACTTCAGGCACAAAACCTTTACTGGTGCTATAATGGCTAGTATTTTTTTAAGTATCAAGACTTTGAAAACTCTATAGAAATGTTTATTAGAATCGCAGATTGTGTTCTCAACGACCAATTACCCATTTTAATGGAAAATAACATGATGGTTCCAGAAGTAACTTAATGATTGATCCCTTCCAGCATATCAGTTTCCCCTCCAACAACATAAATTTTATAAGGTCAAACTTTTCTTATGAAATAACAGAAGTGCCAGGTGAAGTATATTCATGTAGCTGATCATGACAAAATGCTTTTAATCTGAAGTTCCCAAGGTTTTTCCATTGTTTGGTTTAACTCTGCTCATGTATTTGCATCCCTTTAAAATCTTCGTTGGTAGAATCAGTTCTGTAAACTCTACCAGGAGGATGAACAGATCAACTTTATCCAGAGATTTCCATTTCCCTCCCCCCATTTCTTCTCTGTGTCCAAACTCAGGCAGTAAATAATCACAATGTAAATAAAAGACGGCCAGGTTTTGCAAAACTGCAACCCTAGTGTGGTGTCAGTGTATCCAATAGTCTCTGCAATTAACTTCTAGAGCACTAATAACCATAAACTGTAATTACTTGAACAAACCCAAATGACTGGAAAATATCTACTGCATATTTTGCATTGTGTTATGTCATCACGGAAGAAGTACATGAAAAATAAAATTCATTGAAAATTCAGCTATATCTTTGAAGCTTAAGCAGTGACTAAAAGAAATATTAACACTTTGAAGAATACCCTTTTTGATATTTGCTAAGCTTTTCCTCTTATATATTTCCAAACAAAGCTATTTACAATGCTTCTAATCCAATGGGATGCAGTGAAGTGTGACTTTGAAATATTGTCAATTCCAACAAATATGCATAAACAGATAAGTTGATGTTCATTGATGCTGAGAGCATCAGTAGCTCACTGTGGATGTGCACATACCTCTACAAATTATAGAAGGCAGCAAATGGGTCATATTTATAATCAAAATACACATTATCCAGCTCATATTGTTGTTGAACATCTCTATCTCATGTTATTTTGCCACTATTTTTTTTGTCTTGTTTTGTTTTTAACAAAATATAACAGAGGTAGAAAAATGGCACTGTTGGAATTTGACCTTGTTAGTATGTTAATGATGACCGTAAATTCCTTGTTATTCCTGCCTATAAGAGGTGCAGTTTAATTATGAACTGGCCTTAATAACTTCCTTGGTCAATATAATCAGACAATGTGATGATATGATGTTCTTTCATATACATATATATATTTGATTTACAATATTATATTAGTTTCAGGTGTTAAGCATAGTGGTTCAATATTTTTATAGATTATACTTCATTTAAGTTATTACAAAATAATGGCTGTGTTTCCTTGTGCTGTACAATATATCCTTGTTGCTTATATATTTTATACATAGTATCAAACAGTTTGTGTCTCTTAATCTCATACCCATATCTTACCCCTCCCATCTTCTCTCTCCCCACTGGTAACCACTAGTTTGTTTTCTATATCTGTTAATCTGTCTCTGTTTTGTTTCACACATTAGTTTGCTTAATGATGATGTGATGTTCTGAGACTTTTGGGGCTACATCATAAAAAGCCTTGTATCTGAGTCTCTTGGAACACTTGTTCTGGAGAAAGCCAGCAACCATGTAAGAAGACTGAAAACTTTGTTTGAGAAGCCAAGGCATGTGGAAAGTGACCATGGAGACTGTGATGCTAGAGAAAGAGAAAGAGACGGGGGAGGGGAAGGATCTTTAAAGTGCCTGATATTTAAGAGAAGAAATCATCTCGGAAGTTCATGTTCCAGCCCCATCCACCCCAGCTTGTGCCACATAGATCAGTGATCAAACTACCAGCTAAGCCCCTCCCAAATTCTGGATCCATAATTTGTTAGCAAAACAAAATGACTATTTAAAGCCACTCGTAGAATTGACCCTTGAATGACCCTCGAAGTAGTCGAAACTTACAGTCGGCCCTCCAAATCGGTAATTCTACATCCCTGATTCAACCAGCCACGGATTGTGTAGTACTGTAATGTTTACTATTGAAAAAAATTCATGTATAAGTGGACCTGTGCAGTTCAAACCTGCGTTATTCAAGGGTCAACTGTAGTTTGTTTTGCAGCAACAGAACAGACTTCATAACCTTATGGGGGTTTCATCCTGGTCTTGCAAACTTGCCAACCCTATTGGAGTCATAACTTGTGAAAAAGAGTGCTTAGTGCTTATGTTGTTCAATGCTTTATAGATAAGAATGAGATCAGGATGTGAAGTGACTTAAAATATGTCCACATATTTGGTGAGTACCAGGGCTAGAGCTAAAACCTCAGATTCCTGGGTCTGGCAGAACTATTTCCATTCACTTTATGGAATATCAACTGACTTCTTAAAAAAAAAAAAAAAAGAAAAGTTCTAGAATTTGACTGTCTTTGCCTCTCTGAGATCTTCCTGGGAAAGCATATGCAGATTTGAACTATTACTTTGTTTTAATGATGGAAACTGAACTGGTAAAGTTAGATCGACCAGGATAGACATATAAAGTGTTCACAGTATCTTAATTTTAGAGTCACTAGATTTGTAATGAAATATTTGGTTATTTTGAACCAAAGTATATGTGGGATAATTAGCAATTTCATAATTAATGATTAATAATGCAATAGTTGATATTTGATTTTGAGATATAAATGTAGAATAAAGGGAGAGACAGAAAATTATCTGCATGGATACAAGGGATTTAATATTGCTACCTCATACAATTTAAATGAGGAGAATGGCAAGGTGGGAAGAGGATGGACAGTAGTTGAGTATGGAGAGGGGCCAGGGCTTGAGTGGCCTGTAGAAGTTTTTAAGCAGAGGACATATGTGGTTGTACTTACATTTAGAGAAACTGTCTTGGTGGTTAGGTGGAGGAAAAGATAGGAAAAAGAAAAGACTGGGGAAAGGGCACTCCATTAGCTGACTATCAACAGAAATAATCAAAAGATAATGAAGACCTGAAATGAGGTAGTGGCAATGAGATAAAGAGAACATATTTGAAAAATAAAAGGTAGAAATTGCAAGGTGAGGGTGATCAGTTAAATCAGGGACTGGGATTAGGGAAAGGGATGAGTTTAGGATGATGTCTAGACTTCCAGTTTAGAAGCTTTGTTGGACAACTGGTTCCATTAACACCCCTAGGGAATGCAGGAATAAGTGAATAAATAAATACATACATAAATTAATTAATAAAAGAAATTCAGTTTCAGATATGATAATTTTTTAAATCTGTGAAATAATCATATGGCTATACTTAACTGTCTCTCCACTGTGAAGCCTTTTCTCAACTCTCATGCCCTAAAAAAGCCAAATGCTTCCTGCATTATATCAGCTCTATTTCTCTGCATACTCCTATTGTACCCATTAACAATGATCACAATATATTTCAGTTACATTTATGTATCTTTCTATATTACCTTCTATATTACCAGTTCCTGGAGGCTGGAGATTATGTCTCACAGTAGGTAATTTTAAAATCACTCAGCCTCGGGCTAAAGTAGTGATACAAAATAATAGCAAAGTAACTCTTTTCTGATTTGTCCTCCTATCATGTATGTGGCTCCAAATAGAGCCCTCTGTCTTCAGAAATGGGTTTCTAAGACATCCAAAAAGTACCTTTTCCCAATTTCCATATGGTCCAGTATGCTCCCAGCATATTTCCATATGCTCCCAATACTTTTTTGCCAGTCACCCCGTTTACTGCCAAGTATCCTATTCATCTTCACAGGTGCTAGATAGCTACATTTTCTGGGGTACTGGGAAAAATCCGCAAGAGTAACTCATCTGTTTCTCTCTCCACATGCATCTCTTGTATTTTTCCCTATCTCACAGTGACAGCTTCTCCTGGGATTGAAACCACCTGGATGTGGAAAGCATATCACACTACAGCATATCTGAGTTTTGAAATATCTTGGTACAGGAGTTTGATCTTATTTGTTTGTTCACCACAGTACCAGTGAAGTCCTAAAGTAGACAAGTTGTAGAATGTGTACAAGTGGTATCATTCACTCTTATCCCTCAAACTCAAGTTGTGGAAGACTTCTTAAATACCTCTTCTCAGGAGAGAGTTGTTTTAATTGTTTTCTAACTAGGCCTATACCTTTAACAGCTGCTTCCCATTTGCTGAGGCTGCGGACAGGGGCAAAACTAGCAGAAGCCGCTCATCACAGAGCAAGGGTATGAGGAGGCTTAGACCATGTATCTCACAAACTCAGAGAATTTCTCCAGGGCTGATTACTTCATGTATACATTGAACTCATTCATTCTTATCACACACCCTAGTTTGTTCCCATTTGGATTTTCTATCTTTGCTCATTCCATTCATACCGATGACTTGATCTGCCAACAATTACTTTCTATTTCATTGCCAGATGCTGCCTGTCATGCAAATACCCACAATTTCATGTTTGATGACAGCTTGCGGACCAGCCCCACCACAGTGATTACTCCCAATTGACTTTAAAAAGGGGTTCATCTTTCTATCAGCCATTGCCATTCTGCCAGCCTCTGATTTTCCACCTTCAGAAGGTTATAGGTGTCCTTCTGATTTTCATCATCCGTCAATTCCCAAAGAGAATATACAGGTGTATTTTAAGACATTCCTTTTATTCATTCCTTTTATTTCTTTTATTCATTGTTGTAGCCTCAGTACTCTTACATGCTTAACACTAACTACAGTTAAGTGCTTGACGAAACCTAAGAGAGTCGAGTGTTTTTCATCGAGTCAGCCCAGCTGCCGGGCCAGTCTGAACTAGATTCCTAAACTGGGCTCTTTTCCTTGCCAGGTACCTCAAGGGCTCTCCTTTTAACCTTTGTTTTAGATGCTTTCTCTACTTTTTCTCTATTTCTGGACACAGGTTTTCAAGTACTACCAACTCCTCTACATGGCAGGAGACCTGTTGCTGAATTTACCTGTCTTGGCTGGGTTTTTGCAGTCTGATCCAAGCTGAATGTCTGCCTTATATTCCCTTTAACTGCAAACAATAAGAAGTCAGAATTCATCAGACTGCCAGAACCTGTTTCTTATTAGTGAACTTTCAACGCTTTAAATCTGGGCTCATCTTTAGGCTTATTGCATGATGCCAGAATCTAAGTATGCTTCACCTGCCATCCAAAGCCTACCTATTTGCCAGGTACTTGAATGCTTTCTCTTAGCCTGACTCGCCACAGAAAAGCTGCTGATGACAAACTGCAATTGTAATGGTGTCATCACAGTTCAGGCAAACGAAAGTGGAGTTTGGCACCCATTGAGGATCTGGTCTTAGACATGTCCCTGCACCACATGAACTTGAAATTTCTGTGAATGTATCAAACCAAGGACACCATCAGTGGTATCTGGAACAGCTGCCAGCTGCCACTTTACGGTCTCAAGGTTACCCCTTGTAACTCTGCAACCATTTCAGCCCCCAACCAATCCTTGCTTAACAAGCACCCTTACTTCTTACCAGCTCCAGCTGTAATTCTTGACAAATAACTTATGTAACTGACTGTGGCCTTGCATTTTTTGCCTGTATAAGCTTCCTTCATTTTGTAGTCCAGCAGAATACAGTTCAATTGCTTCTTGAGTCTGCATCTCCTGGGCTACAGTCCTAACAAATCCCAAATAAACACCTCTTTATTTCAATCAGTTCTCTGATTCTGAAAATTTGATTAACATGATCATTGAACTTTTGTTATCTCTTCCCCAAGCCGTGTCCTGCCTCAATTTATATCAAATCTTAACTTCTAACAACACGAACTCTTACCCTTTAATGTTGAAAATCGGAGTTTTAAATAAAAGTCTTATGACTAAGCAACTAATCCCAGAGAAAAATTATAGACATTTTGGGGGATATTGTTTTATTTTGCTTTTGATACAGTGGGTTACAGTTCAACCTTCTTTTAGCTTTTCTATTTCCCCAGCTTCCATAAAGTTAGCACACACACACACACACACACACACACATTTTACTTTGGAGTGGAGACAAAAAGTCGGTTTAAGTTAATGGAGCCTGACTTTGAAAAGCACTTTGTCAATTTTCAGTGTCAAAGAGATGGCCTAGCTTCCTTGGGCAGTGCTGACTCATAGAACACAGATGTTAACTTTTATGAGCTCTGAAATTTGAACAAAACCCAAATTTATCATTGGTAAGCCTTACGAAAGGTTTCTCAGCAAACAATGGGGATACACACACACACACACACACACACACACACACACACACACACAGAGCAGGCTGACTTAGAGTTTCCAATCCATTCTGTTTAATTCTGATTTTGTTTTATTGCACTGTTCTCTACTTGGATATTATTTTCCAGAAACTAAATTTAAACATAATTATTTGATTATCATAAAGGGGCTCACTTTTTAATGAAATGTGAATTTGGGTAAATCATGTCATGATGGAAACTTTATTTCCCTACCTGTAAAATTAGGTAGTGATACTGCCTAATGGCGGGGGTGGGGGTGGGGGTGGGGGGAACTCCCAGGGAGTCTTTACTGGAGGAGGTTGGGCAAGGAACCGGGGCTGCTGCAGGAAGTGCCCAGGTTTACATTATGTGCCTAATAAACAACTTGGTTGTTTAAGCTAATGCTTTCTTCTATATTGGGTTTGTCCTTATTTTTGTTGGGTTTATAACGTCAGAAATCAAACAGGGAGATAGGATAAGACTGAGGCATAGTAGGAACCTGAGGATTGTTGCATGAAAATCATTTCTTGTTTGTGCTTTATGCACACTGCAAAAACCAGATGGAGTCACGTGGCTGCCAGAAGGGCAACAGAGGTGGAAGGAAAGCCTGAGCTCCCTGATATCCAAGGCTGGTGAGAGCAGCTGCAGAATAAGGGGATGCAGAGCCAAAGCCCACTGCTCTGAACCCACAAAAAACCCAGTCATCCCCTAAATCTCCAAATACTGTTTGGGTGGAGAAATGCGCCACGTTGGAAATGAAGGACCTGATTAGGAGAAGCAGCAGAAATGCAGTCAAGCAATGACCTAATGGAAAGAAGGCAAAGCTGTGCAGAAGGTTAAAAGACGCCACAACGAGCCCAGGTGCTTCTATTTCCTCAAGGCGGGAATCGAAACCATCTGCGTGGCCCCGCCCAGCGTCCTTCACGTGGCCTGCACGTTAAGTAGCGTCCTGGAGGAGGCTGCAAGTCGCGGCTGAGACGCTTACATGCCTGCGGCCCCGGAGCTTGTGTATTGGCTCTCTTCGGACCCCAGCCCGCTGCGCCGCGCCTGTGGGTTGTGGCAGAGCCCGGGCAGCAGCACGGACGCCCCTGAGTTCAGACGGCCCTGCCCCTGGAGCGGGAGGGCAGGAAGGTGAGTGCGGGCCGCGGTGGGATCACGAGTACCGCCTTGTGCCAGCTGACTCCTGGGCCCTCTCCGGTGGCCATTTGGTTTCGTCCCTATCCCAGTTCTCCCCGATTCTGAAGGAAATGATTTGTTTGGTGGTGAAGGTGGCTTTTCTTGAATTTCGGCATCCACATTTTGAGCGTCCTGCAAGCCCCATTTCCCTGCATGCTACCAGTGCTAGTTTTTTGTGATTTTTGAATGTTACAGTGGATTAAAATTAAATTCGTGAAATTGGAGCCCACCCTTGCGGTAAGCGGAGATATTTGCGCCTTCTGTGAGCAGGGTTTATGACCTCTTGTTCCATTTCTGTGGAAGCTTGCTTTAGGCATCCGGTGAAGTGTGGAAGCCCATGAGCTTGAGATCCCTGTTAGCGTTTATTGAATGATGGCTCCGTGCCTGGGACTCTTCTGGGTCCTGCCCCGGGATTCAGGGACTTTTGAATGTTAATAGCAGTGCCTTTTCCCAATTGACTAAAAGGGCCTAGAGTGGCGGGGCGGGGAGACCTGGAGGTCTTCTCTTGTAGGTAAGGAACATCGAAAATTATTCTCATTTGTTAGACGCACACAGTTACTAAGGTATGCTTGTGGGGAAAAAAGTGCTTTGAATTTTAGTACAAGATGTTTTTGCGCAGAGTTCACAAAGTATATTTCTTTTGTATGCTTACGTACTTAAAAAATGAATTGTAACTCTATTAAAAATGGAGGCCATTATGTTATATTTTTAAATGTCAAACTTTCTTTACTTCTAGATGTATTTATGGCAGTTAAAAAAAACACCTGTGTTTGACTTGGAATATTGTTCTAGATCCAGTTAATTCTAACTAAATGAAAAGTTTCTAGAAATATTACGGAGACACAGTTATCTAACATCCAGTACTAAACAAGCTGCAGCATATGGAACTTTAGCCGAATAAAAAAACATCAGTTACATGTTAATGTGATCTATTTTTGTTTTTGGCTGTCATATTAGTTAACGTTAGCTACTTAAGTGTGACAAACCTCATGAATCAGCCAGGAGGCAGAGTCCGATCAATAGCCTGGTTACTTGTCTTAATTAATCTGAAAAGAAATATGTTTCGTGTCACAAGGACGCTTTGAGTATGCTAGTCAAGCTATAAACTAATAGATAATGTTTATTCCAGCTGCGGTCGCGTGATGGGTATTATTAGCTGAAGAACCATTCTAGAAAAGAAACTGTGAAAAACATTATAAAAAAATTACGTCTTTCACTTTTCAGTATATGTTCTGGTTACTATGGAAACTGGCAACCAGCCCTGGAAGCAGTTAATTTTTCAGAAACACATTCTGAAGTCTGGTGGTACATTATCATCAACAATCATAGAACTAACTGCCCTAATATTTAGTCACTCATTTAAAATGATTTTTAAAAAAATATTTCATAATATATCTTGTCTAAACTAGTATTGATATGCTGGGTATGTAATATAATTCAGAAGCCAGACAAACTAGAGATTTCATTGGGACAACAAACCCTTCCTTACTATTAGGAGTAAACAGAATTTAGGTAAATGAAGGAAAAAAATTAAGTGTTATGGCCACGAAGAGATGCCCTCCGGTATTACATATTACCTCTAGTAAATTATTTGTTAATATTACTAATCAATAACAGCAGTAGGAACAGTGATACAATCATTCACGTATTCTGTCTGTGATTTCTTATGAACTACATAGCAAACTTGTCAAATAGTTGTGAGGTGGGATGATGATGATCTCCATTTTATAAGTAATAAAATATATTAAGATAATTTAAGGCATTTATCCCAAAGTGAAACGGTGTTCAGCAACTTGTAAGTCGTAAAATAAGTGTGTATAACTTTGCAAGGCTATGTTTTGTCTGCTGTGAAGCCAGTGGTAGAAGTGCATATAAAAGGGGGCCGGTTTTGAGGAAAAGACACAGAAGCTCTTTACATGATACGCATTCAAACCCAAAGTATTGGATGAAGCCTAATAATAAGTGTCACTGAGATAAATTCAGTCTGCTTCCTCCTTCCACATCCCCAAACTTGGTATATTTATTCAAGAGTGAAAGGAACACGTTTAGTGAACACATTCTATGTGCTAGCCATACTTTCTGACATTTTTAGCTATTTACTTTAATCTGAAAAAGAAAGTCCTTAAGGTAGATTTAATTTTAATTAAATTCAAAATATAAAATATGTGCAAGTAGTTTTTACTATTTTCAGATAATTGGTACTAGAAAGGGGCAATATAAGAGGAATGAAATGCCATAGTAATTAGCAGTAGTAAGCTTGCATTGGGACTTTATATTAAGCATCAAAAATTTAAAAATAACACTTATCTGCCTTACAATAAAGTATAGATTATAATTTTTACCTTATATTTATTAAACTCTATAATAAAATATATTTAATAAAATAGGTTTCACTTTTATATTTGGGGCATAATTGTTTTGAAAAAGTATTTCATACTAAGGTATATTTAATATATATTGATGTATTTAATATCATATTTGACTTGCAAATTAAGACCTAAAGATAACTTGTTTGCAAAAATATTCTTAGGAAAGTTTTCAGTTTTTTTTAAAGTCCTTCCTTAATCCTATGATTTGTAAGTAATCCTGTTTTGAAGCACAAGTACTATTACTATTTTTGTGATGTTTTCTTTTTCAAACATTATCCTATCTAATGCTGAGACATCCTTCGTTAATGCCTCTGGGTTTAATATGAGTAGTTAGCTTAATTTTAATAAAACTTATCACATTTTGTACTTTTTGGTTCCTTAGAAAATTTTCTTTGCAAATTATTTGAATGGAGTTTTTGTTGCAAATCAGTCACTCAACAATAATTGAGTTCTTACTACAAATTACGTGTGTGACACTGTTCTAGGTTCAGGGATGAAAAAGCACAGACTTCTTTAACCACGTGGAACATGTATTTTATTTGGGGAAAACAAATAAGAATTAATCAATTTATATGACACTCAGCTAATTATTGCTGTACAAAAGTATTATGGTAATATGACAGAAATTGACTAGGGGTAGGTGGGACTGCTGCTTTAGCTGAGAGGTTCAGGAATGATCTGCTGAGCTTACGCTGAAGTGACGTGAGTCATTTGAGGATACTGAGAAGATCATTCTAAATATAGAGACTAGCAAGTACAAAAGCGTTGGGTGGGAAGATGGTTGGTGTGTTTGAGCAGGGTAAGGTCAAGTGTAGGTGGAGTGTACAGAAAAGGAGGTTGGGGAGATTAGGTACCTGGTTAGGTAGAATAAGGTTGATCATATTAGTGAGTTTGGATTGTATGCTCATTGAAGTAAAAAAGTTTCAGAGGGTTTTTATTGGAGAAAGGTGGGATCTATTGTTAAAAGGATTACTTGGGCCAATATGTAGGAGAAAAAATTGGTAACAGGGAGGGTAATTAGAAGACTATTAAGTTAGGAGTGAGATGATAGCAAAATGGCTAAGTGTTGTAGCAGGATATGCAATGTGATATGGTTATATTCAGGACATATTTGAAAAGTAGAACTAATAGGGTATAATAATAGATTATAATACAGAAAGAGAAAAAAAGGAGAATCAAGGAATATTCCTAGGTTTATGGGAAGAGAAACTCACTGCCTGATAGTTCCATTTACTGAAGTGAGAAGACTTGGTTATAGGTTAAAAGCAAGGACTAATATTTCTGTTTGGTAAGGTTAAGTTGGATGTAAGTATTAGACCTCCAAGCAGAGAAAGTTGGTAGATAGTTGGCTATAAATGAAGGCTAGAGCTATAAATATGAAATCAGTTACCAGCATATAGGTGACATTTTAAAACATGTGGATAATGGGGATAAATGAAAAGAAATGATCTTCTGTGGCTGCTAAAATCATTGGGTGAAAGACTGATAGAGAAATGTTATGGTGGTTGGATAAGATCTGAACCAGCTGATCAGTTTTAACTGCTTAAAGAGAGAGACATGATGTATCTCTTGATTTGAAATGCATAGCACCTGAAAATAAGTGGCATCATCTGTGAAATGTCCCTGTCTAAAAGTTTCACATAAGTTTCATCATATTTCTATGTCTAATTAAGTTTATAGAAAGCATTGAGGTTGAGAGCATGTTGGCACCATGGGGATGCAATTAGCCAAATAGAGGATGTTGGAAATTCTACAGGACTAAGGACTGGTTTCCTCAAGAAGTGAATTGGGGAAATAAAGGAGAAAGATCTGTTCTAGAGTAAAAGAAATTTAAAAGCTATGTAAAAAATTCAACCCATGGCATTTATTAGGATACTGATTTAAACAAAGCAAATGTAAAAAGACATTTATTGAAATGGGATAATCAGGGAGATTTTAACACTGACTGGATATGAGAAAAATAAGTAATTGTTTTATGGCTATGCTTTAAAAACCACTATGGATTATTTAAAGGGGAAATAATATATACCTTGTTAAAATGGTTCGGCTTGGGATGGGTGGATAATAGGCCTTATAAATGAACCAAGATTCATTATATGTTGTTTGCTATGCACCTGAGTTATAAAAAATGAGATTTGTGAATCGTTTATCTATGTCTGAAGATTTCCATAATAAACATGTTTATACCTAAACAAACAAAAGAGTAAATACATAAAATGTAAAGAATAAAGCCATGAACAAACTAAGGAGAGCGTGTAGATAGAGGAGAGCGTTGAGAAGACAACTTTAGAGGAGTTCCAAAACTTAAGGATTGGATAGAAGAGGGGAGTCTGCAAAGACGACTGAGAAGGACTGTTCAGGAATGTTGGAGGAAATCGACAAATGCCATGTCATGACATTTAGAGGGATATATATGTATTTCTATATTTTTAGATATATATCTGAAAACACAGAAAAAATTTAACAAGATGAAGCGATCAGTCAGGAGTGTAAAATGCTGCTGAGAGCTGCGTTAGAATGGCAACTGAAAGTTCACTTTTAGAACAAGCCAAGATATTGGTAACTTGTGTTACTTTTACAACCAATTTCAGTGTGTTACAGAAATCAGAACGTGAATGTAGTGGTTTGGAAGGGAATGGGAGATGAGAAAGGGGAGGCCATGATATGGGTAACTTCTAAAGGGAATTGAACTGAGAAATGGGGAGACAATGGGATTGCGATATGTGATCAAGAATTTTTGTTTTTTTTAAATTTGCATGATAGCAGAGCATGTTTTCATACCCACAAAATACTGCAATAGAATAGAAGGAAATTGCTGATAGGGTAAAGATGGGGAGAATTACAGGGAAGATGGAAAGGATGGGATCCTTCATGTAAATAAAGCCATGATCCACAATAGGAGCAGAAGTATTTCTATGTTCACAGAACAGAAGGGAAGGCAGCACAGGTAGGTACAGATTTGGTGGTGGAAACAAGAAAATCACTTGTATGTAATGACAACTTTTTGTCCGTGAAGTATGATTGAGTTGTAGACTAGACTTTGCAGGAGAGAAGATGGGAAATTGCTATATCCAAAAATGGAAAATCAATTTCTATGTAACACATTGTGATCATCGGTGTTTAGTGCCTAGTTGAGATTGGTGGCTACAGATTTAAAGCAAACCCGTCAGTAATGGTTGTTTGATTTTCTCCAGAAATGCTTAGCTGTTTGGTTATAAACAGGGAGTAAGTCTGCAGTTTGGGTCAAACAGGTTTGGTGTTTTTGCCAGCGAATGCACAGTAGTAGAAGAGAGAGGCAAGGAAGTCAGGGATATTTGCAAGGATGTGGTTACCATGTGGTGATGGATTGGCAGGTTGAGAGAGGTTGAACAACTGTTGGCATGGCCACACTGGGGTAAGTGAACTGGAAGGGTAAGAGATGGAGATTAGAAAATGGGAATATCAAAAAGTGCAATTTAAGGGGTAGTGCTGCTGTTGCTGAAGATAAATTCAGCCTAAGAAAGAACTGAGTAGGTAAGTGAAATTAGATTGAGGACAATTTATTTGAACTAAGAAAACCAAGATACTGGAAGAGCAGTGTTTTGAATTCATCATTTACATGGACATTGATGTAACCAAAAAAGGTGACAGAAGTGGTAGCCAGAGAAGACACATTGGCTGGAGATAGCGACATGTTTTCAAAGACCTGAGTTTTTTGAAGGAGGAAGGAGATGAAAAACAAAGTCTCAAAGTATGAAAAAAAAAAAGGGGGCGGGGAGCAAGAATGCCATGTACCATATAAAACCTCTCTCAATCCTGAGGGCGTTGGAGGAAAAAAAGCAGTTTCCTTCAGCCTACATTTGAGTGGACTGTAAAGGAACATTATGTGCTCAGTGTAAAGCCAGGTGCCCCTTGGAATAAGAAGATAAAGAGAAGGAATATAGAGTGTAGAGATTTTTGAAAATATAGTGTGGGAGTTTGATAAGACAGACTTTGGATTCCAGAGGGCTTGTTGAAAGAGAAAGGAAAAGTGGGAAGGGTGGGAGCTGGGATCAAATAAAGAGATATATTGAACAATGTGGGCTTCACCATTCCTGAAAATTTGAGTCACCTGGGATGATTGTGCCTCTGATGGTGAATGAATGAGATTGAAAGAAAGGTTTGATGGGATTGGATCACACTTTTTTTAGGAAGAAAAGTAGCTAAATACAGTTGCCATGGCTTTTGATACAGTAATTTTAAGAACAAATGAGAAAATAGAAGTTCTTGGGCAGCTGTTCAGTTTCGCCAGGTTTGTTTTCAGAATGAAAATGAGAGTAAAACTTGATTTCTGTATTCTTCATGGCTTTATACCATTGATTTCAGCAAAGCATTTTGTTTATCTGAAACCTATATAATTCCTCCTCGCCTGTTTGTTACTTATTTCTACCGTTTTTTTATTCCATCTGTTTATTGTGTTTCACAGCCTTGAACCTTGCTTAGCTATTGCTTTTCCTTATTTGTCGTATTGTCAGCAGATGCTGTGATGTCTGTGTTGTTGAAAAATGGGATCAAGTAGAGTATCACTCCTATGCTCTTACCTCAGGAGAGCTGTGTGATATTCGGTGTGTAGAGGAACAAAATGTCAAGATGGTGGACCAGGGAATGTGGTAGGCAGATGTTTTCTAACCTTTGACTTGGTACTAATCCCATGTGAAGGGGTCCAGATAAATTTGTGCTTTTGATATAAAAACAATATACATATGTATGTGTACATATATATGTATATATCAGCATATTTACCTATATGCCATATAATTTAAAACAAATCTTTAGGTGACTTCCAACAGCATTTACTGTATAATAGGAACAAAATGAAATTTGGCTACAATAATACATAGTTATTAAATACGGCTAAATATTTAACTCGAAACTTTAAGACATACAGAATAGTCAAATGCATTCATTCATAATATCCTTAAAATAAGCTTTGTAATGAGTTTTTACCCCAGTGACTGTTTCATATGCAGAGAACGTAAAATCAAAGCATTATTAAATGCAAGCAAAAATAATGAGGTTCAAATATACATACATATTTTTAATGGCCTCATATAATTTATCAGTAAATCCCAGATTATGTAAAGATTGTCTACATGAACACTGTAATACAGGTTGTTTTGTATATTACTTATATAGAAAAGTAGGTCTTATATGTCTATGTGGAGTATATTTATTTTAACTTTTGAAGAAAACTAAACTTGTGAAGATTATTTCAATGACTAATAGAGACACAGTACCAAAATTTTATGTAGTTGGTTTCTTATGTTAAAATAACCGTTTATAGTGAGTGAAAAAATTATTTTACTACATATGAAATTAAGATACTCCTTTTTCAAACACGCAGTTTTGAGTTGTCTATCCGTATTCTTTTATCCAGTTCACCATTTGCTGAATAGTTTGTGTTATAAAATGGATGGAAGTTAGAGGTTTATTTTACAGTTATAAAAGGAAGTGTGTCTTCTATTCAAAGATAAACAGTTTGTATTTGGTCAAAACTATAATCCAGACTTCTTGTATCATTTTCTACCCAATGTAGTATCATAATCGAAAAGTTCAATATCATGTTGGTGAGGAAAAGTTGCCCAATATGTATGCTGAATTCAGTAAAAATAACTCTACCATGTTAAGAATTCAAATAAAATATATTTTACTATAGGTGAAAATAACTACATAAATCCAAACTAGAAAGTTGATATGATTTTTAGTTTTTATAAAGTTGACAGAAATATACTTTCTGTGAGCTATAAATATCTCGTCATATAATAATATTAAAAATGATTTCTTTGAACTTTAGGAGGGGTTTACTACACTACAGAAACAATGTAAAATGCCAAAATTTGTTTAGATATTATCACAGTAATCCAATTGCTTTTTAAATATTTCTTACAGAAAAACTAATGCCTTTTCCATTTTACTTTGTTTACTTAGAGACTTCATTGCTAACTAATCTTTGAATGTGGTGCTTCAATAGATATTTAAAAATAATTCCCTAATATTTCTTAAACCACATACTGAAATTCTAATTTGAAATATTTAAAAAAACAGAATATTTTAGAAGTTTAGATTTTCTGACATATAAATATGGCACTACAGACGTATACCCATTTCTGGTAAACTCAATAGCATTAAGAATTTGCTTTAAGCTTGTAAGCAGCCTGTAGAAATCTAAATTGCCCTAAAATTTTATTTTCCCAAAATCTTAGAATTATAAATAATTTATTTAAAGATTATGTGTTTCTTTCTAGTATTTTATCTTTAATCTCTTTTTTCTGAATGTATATTTTGCCTCTATAAACCAAAAGTGTTTTTTATTCATATTGCAATTCAGGTGCAAACGCAGGTCAGATAGTTCACATATTTATTCATTAAATGCTTTCAAATTCTTGGCAGCACAAAATATCAGTGAATACATAGAGTCACAGACTGCCTCATTTTTCTATTTAATTTAAGTGCATTATTTGGTTTATTTCTTATTTTGTAACAGCTTTTGTAACAACTTATATTTAGAAGGTTTATGCACATATTTCCTGGAGGAATTATTTGATTCAGTAAACCAATTTTGCTGGATTTCCTTAGAGAACACATTTCCAGCTTTGGAATAGACTTGCAGAAGTCATGTATAGGTCAGATAGACTTTCTTTTTTTCTTTGCGTAAAATGGCTTTACAATGTTGTGCTAGTTTCCACTGTACAATGAAGTGAATCAGCTATATGTATACCTATATCCCCTCCCTCGTGGACCTCCCTCCCACCCCCCTGCATCTCACCCATCTAGGTTGTCACAGAGCAGATAGACTCTTTTTTTTTTTTAACGTCTTTATTGGAGTATAATTGCTTTACAATGATGTGTTAGTTTCTGCTTTATAACAAAGTGAATCAGTTATACATATACATATATCCCCATATCTCTTCCCTCTTGCGTCTCCCTCCCTCCCACCCTCCCTATCCCACCCCTCCAGGAGCTCACAAAGCACCGAGCTGATCTCCCTGTGCTATGCGGCTGCTTCCCACTAGCTATCTATTTTACATTTGGTAGTGTATATATATCCATGCCACTCTCTCATATTGTCACAGCTTACCCTTCCCCCCCATATCCTCAAGTCCATTCTCTAGTAGGTCTGTGTCTTTATTCCCATCTTACCCCTAGGTTATTCATGACATTTTTTTCTTGGATTCCATATGTATGTGTTAGCATACGGTATTTGTTTTTCTCTTTCTGACTTACTTCACTCTGTAGGACAGACTCTAGGTCCATCCACCTCACTACAAATAACTCAATTTTGTTTCTTTTTATGGCTGAGTAATATTCCATTGTATATATGTGCTACATCTTCTTTATCCATTCATCTGTTGATGGACACTTAGGTTGCTTCCATGTCCTGGCTATTGTAAATAGTGCTGCAGTGAACATTGTGGTACATGTCTCTTTCTGAATTATGGTTTTCTCAGGGTCTATGCCCAGTAATGGGATTGCTGGGTCGTATGGTAGTTCTATTTGTAGTTTTTTAAGGAACCTCCATACTGTTCTCCATAGCGACTGTATCAGTTTACATTCCCACCAACAGTGCAAGAGGGTTCCCTTTTCTCCACACCCTCTCCAGCATTTATTGTTTGTAGATTTTTTGATGATGGCCATTCTGACTGGTGTGAGGTGATACCTCGTTGTAGTTTTGATTTGCATTTCTCTAATGATTAATGATGATGAGCATTCTTTCATGTGTTGTTGGCAATCTGTATATCTTCTTTGGAGAAACGTCTGTTTAGGTCTTCTGCCCATTTTTGGATTGGGTTCTTTGTTTTTTTGATATTGCAAAAAAGAAAGAAGGAGTATCAGAACATTGTGACAAATGAAAAAGGATTATTAGTGACTTATAATAAATGTGAAATCAGCATGTTCAACACATGACCATTTTGCTGAAGGTCCTGTTCTAAGCACAGTGTAACTTATGTCGAGTGGTGAGAGAGGCTACATGATGAGCATATATTAATTAAAAGAGGACTCACATTTCCAGAAATTTTAGGGACTATCATTACAATTAGACTTAAGGGAGTCAAGGAATCAATTGGTAAAAGAGGTAGCAATACAGGGGAAGTAAGCCTGAGAGAATTGATTAGCGTGATTGTATACACCTGCATTGTAATGTTCTGGAAACTTTTACAGACTCTGTAGAAGTTAACCAAATTTTGTCTTTTATAACTTTCATAAAATACCTCAAAACTGAGTTAAATTGTAAAATTAATTTAAAATTTTCTTTAATTTTTTATACTATACAGAAGCATAAACCGTGAGCTCCCTCTGGCATTCCAACATACCCGAAGCTCATACTATATTTTCCCTGCCCAAGCTCTGGAATTAACCACTTATCCAATGAGCTCTGGCTCCTTTTACTGGTAAATGGAATATAGAAACCAAGATCTGGGTACTGGAGTGACACTAGTTATGGGCCCTCTTAGTGGAGAGAACTAGGAAATGTATGTAGTAACCCGTGCATATATACCCATTTATATTTCTGTATATGTGTTAACACTCCCCAATAACGTACGATAAGAATTCATGATGATGCCTCTGACTTAAATCCAGAACCAGAAGTCAGACTTTAATGTATAATTTTAATTTAATTCCACATCTTATGTAGATACAGATACGGACATACATATATGAGTAATCACCGAAGGAACGTAAATCAAAGCTGTAGCTTAAAAAATAAATAGGGAAAAAGGTGGGGTGAGAGAGTAGGATGTATAAAACCTTACCAGTTCAAATGAAGGAGGGAATGAGGAAAATTGAGAAAAAAATACATTTAAAAATATATTCAATTTTACTTATTTTCCATTTTTAATGAAGATTAGATATTATACCTGGCTACAACCATATCCTCTAAAGGAAGTGAAAATTTATTTCACCAGTTCTGCTTTTCCTCACAAAAATTAATGTATAAGAAGCTTTGACATTCATGCAGGTGATTGTATTGATGTTAACAATTCAAAGAGCAGGTGAAGCTGCAGAGCTTCAAAATCTAACATTTGTAATTAGGAAAAATTGTATGTCGTTTCATGAGAATAATACAACAAACAGCTAAGCAACACAAAGAATGTAAAATAGATAAATTCATAAATCAGTCTCACACAGAAAGATTTACCACATCAAACTATAAAGAAGAAAATAATATCTTAAAGTGAAATCCTCACTTTAAAATTTAACACTTATTCATTGACACAAACAAAAGAAGCACATAGTAAACAAGAAATTAGAACTTGCTTAACCTCATAAAATGTTTCAAAACTAAACGTACAGCTCTAAGTCAGAGTACAAAGTTACGTGAAATGAAAGTGGGACAAAGAAAACTTGTTCAAGTTAAGTGATTATAGAAAATATAAAACAAAATAAAAACATTTTACTAATGGCAGACTTTTTTTTTGAAAAAATATTTTGGAAGAAGGGATGAAATACCTAAAAAGGGCTTACTAATAACACCATTCTATCAGACATGAGAAATATATGAAAACCATAGTGATGATATATATCAGCAATAACCAACGGGAAGAAATAGTTTGAAAAATATTTCTCTCGAAAGCAAAACAAACCTATAAGATATATAGAAAGTAATCTAGGGACTTCCCTGCTGGCACAGTGGTTGAGAGTCCTCCTGCCGATGCAGGGGACGCGGGTTCGTGCCCGGGTCCGGGAGGATCCCACATGCCGCGGAGCGGCTGGGCCCGTGAGCTATGGCCGCTGAGCCTGCGCGTCCGGAGCCTGTGCCCCGCAACAGGAGAGGCCACAACAGTGAGAGGCCCGCGTACCGCAAAAAAAAAAAAAAAAAAAGGTAATCTAAGAAAGACTGTGCAACATTTCTAGGTAGGAAGTTACAAAATACTGTTGAATGCTATAAAAGAGGAGCTAAATAAATAATGAAGTAAAGTCCATGGATGTGAGGGCTCAGTATCTTTTTAAAGTATCAATTATTTGTGAATTAATCTATAAATATTAAGAAACTCCAATTATGATACCACAGTTTTTTTATGTGCACATTGAAAAGCTGACTCTAAATTCATATAGTGTATGTTGTATGTAAGAATATCCAAGCCGCTTGTACAAAAGGAAAACAAATAGCCACATACCAATATTTCTTACATATTTCCAGCAATTAAAACAGCGGTGTATTGGTATCTTATATTTGCCCCACCAAATATACTCTGTCACTTTCCACATTTCTTACAGTTATGCTCTACATCAATGCCTTCCTTGACTCTTATCTTCCAGTTGAATTTAATCAATGGGGAAGGATCAGCAAGAGATCAGAGTGAGGGCAGAGAATGAGGTAGGGACATTTACTTCTAGCTCCTTTCTTCCCACATTACCAAAGATTGGCTCTGTCTCTCTACCAAAAAGTGACCCGCTTCTACTACTGTAATTATTCTTTCTGGAACCAGAAGAAGCCTGGTATGCAAATGGCTGTATGGGACAAGCCAAGACCCCACTGTTTCTGCCTTCTGCTAATGTACATATAATTTCTATGTGGGTGAGAAATAAACATTTGGGTTCCCCCACTGAGATTTCGGGTTGTATGTTATAGCAGTTAATTCTTGTTTAATTGACCTTTTCAGAGCAGTTAGCACTGTTGGTCTTGCTCTCGTTCTTAAAAACAGTTTTGTTCCTTGGCTTCTGGGAGTGATCACTCCTAGAGATCAGTGCTGCTTTTGCTTCTTCTCTTCCTGTGTCTGCCTTTGAAATGCCGTGATGTCCCAAGGTTCCATGTGCTTTTTTTTTTCCCCCTATTTGGTGATTTTATCCAGACTTATGGTTTTAAAAATCCTCTCTGTACTGATGACTCACAAACATTTATTTAGAAACTCATCCTTTCTCACTATCTTGTGATTATCCCATTTCCTGACACATGTATTTTTTCCTGGATATCTAATATGCATTTCAGACCTAACATATCCAAGTCCAAAGTTTTGGTTCCCATATCATCTCCATGAATCTTTTTCACTGCCCAGTCTTTTTGAAGTCTACGGGATTACCAGTCCATGAGTTGCTCATACTAAAATATTGTAATCATTTTTGATTTTTCTCTCAAATGCTATATCTAATATATAAGGGCATTTTTTATACTTTATTTTTGAATTATTCAGCAAATGTGACATATTATCTCAACTGTAATCACTAAAATTCCAGTCCAAGCCATTTTTATCTGTTGTTTGAACTAGTCCAAAACTCTATCAGGCGGTCTCTGAGTCCTTTTTTTCCACCTCCCTCTTAATAGCTAGACTGTTTCTTTTTAAAATGACTGTCATTCTTCTACCTAAAAATCTCTGCATCGTGTCTCAACCATATTTAGAACAACATCCATTGTTCTTATCAAGGTTCCCCATAAGGACCTAGTTGACCTGGGTAACTCTGTGTCCTCATGTCTGACTTTTCATTTTCTTGTTGAGATGTCCTGGACTTCTCTCCCCTCCTCCACAAAACATGCTTATCACATATTCTCCCTAAGATTTACACCTGACTTCCCCTCAGGTTAGAAAGCTCACGTCCAGATATTCATATGGTTGTATTTCACCTTACTTAGTTCTCTGCTCAAATATCATCTTTATACAGGCCTTGCCTGGCAACCCTACCCAAAAAAGTATCCCTACTTTCCTAAAACTCTCACCTTACAGTGTTATTTTTCCTGGGCAGCATTTTTTTTTTTAACTACCGGCAATCATATTGTATGATAGCTTTTTATTTGATTTGTATTTTCCCTTCCACTTGAATATAAGCTCTGTAACCTCAGGTGCTTTTTCTATTTCATTCATTATTCAAGGCCCTAACTTAGAACAATGCCTGGGGACATAAGGCACTAAAAATAAACAAACAAAATCCAACTCCTCTTTAACAAAATAATGCAGAAAGAGAAGTTTCCTCAGTTTAGTAAGTGATACCGAATAGTAATTGGGGCTAATCTTAATTGAAGAGCTACATCAGGTATCTGGATTATAATTAAATAATGAAATGCTCTTCTACTCTCATTCTGCTTTACTTGAAAGTGCTATATTTTTCAAGTTCCTCCGAGTTGAAACTTTTACACATTTTAGAAACTATCTTGCTTCATGAGGAGATTCAGGTTATTTGTGGTGACAGCTAGCCTCTCTAATTCCATTCCCTCTATTACCAGACCATGAGTTGAGCATACATTGTCTTTCACCAGAATCAATATCTTATCTATTCACCTCCTTGAAATGAGCTTTCATTATCCAGGTAGTTTTAGATAGATGACTTGCAACTTTTATTACCTTTAGTATTGCCTGCTAGGATATATTGGGAACCCTGTATAACGGGTATAGGCATACATCAGACTGGGTCACCTTGAGATTAAAAAATCGATGGGGAAGAAAATAACAGTTGAGAACTTCTGAGTTTAGCACTCATTATCAGAGCAACATGGTATATAACTGGTGACAAAAACAAGCACATGGTAAACTCTCTAAAGCACAGTGATCTAAACTCCTACAGGGTTTAATTCATATAATGAGACCTTTTTTTAGTACTTCTGCAAACTTGAAGTTTCTGTGGAGTCTTGATGCTCAGTTCTATACCTGACGGACAAATTAGAGACATATGAATGTTTAAAATTATGAGTCTAAATTTAGAAAATCTTCATGAAAATAAGTCCTTGGTGTAAAGTCACGTGAATAATTATGTTAATTATGCAGAAAAGGCAAATCTAGAGATGCAGATGTAGATTAGTGTTTGGCTAGGCCTGGAGATGAGAACACTAATTCAATGGAAACCTCTTTACATTTACCAAAAAAAAATTCATTGAATTGCACACTTAAAGTGGGTAAATTTTATTGTGCGTAAATTATACTTCAGTACAGCCGTTTAAAAGTTAAATGATTTGTTAAAGGATTGTATGTAAAATAAAAGAAATAAAATATATTTTATCAAAGTTATAAAATATTCTTCAAAAAAAAATGCAACACTAGGATTGATTATATTTAGAATCTGGTTAGTTCCTGACCTGCTGAGAGAAAGCTATTACGGAAAAAAAGACCAACGAAATGCACCAGCATCCTCCATCGGTCCACTTCTATGGCCCTTTCAAAACTCAGATAAACTATGATAGGTGACAGTGGATAACTATGAACCTATGTACTATAAAACAGTTTATTTGAAACTGTTTGGCTGGACGTGTTTCTAGAAAAGAACATAAATTCTGATATTTGGATATCGCTATTGATATGGTAGGTGCATTTTCTTCAATCTCCATCAATGGAGTATCAAAGTAATACATTTTATTGAGGGAAGGGAACAAATATCCATTCACAGTTTTGTACCAGGACTAGGGTAACTATCTTGCTCCTACTACATTATACTCTGCTGAGGCCTTAGGCATCTCTTGTAATTTTAAGGGGCATGCATCACAATCGTTCACCAGATTGATTTTATCATGCTAATTGTACCTGGTGTTCAACAAGTTTTCTAGATACCCTACTAAGTTACATGCATCCCAGAAGTGGTAAATATACTCCTAGAAAACCACAGGCCTGCCACATCAATGAGCATTTACTTTCTGAGATAAAGGACAAGTTATTATTCTTCACACATCCTAAGATAGATCTACCACTAAGATAGATAGAGTCAAAGGACTTAGTGGGTCTTTCACAGTTGGAACTACTGTTCTAGTGCAGTGCAAACTGACCTACTTCTTGGGCCACATGACTCTTACAATCAGTGGTGGCAGAAGTATCAAGGATAAAGTTGTTGCATGTATCTCAAGGGTCATGGCATCTGCACTAGAGGACCATGTGCTCTCTAGAAACCAGATCCTTATTTGCTACAGAACACAGTAGAAATTGAATTTTTATGGGTGGAACATCTGTTGACTGTGTAGCCAGAGCAGATCTCCACCAATGAGTTAGAATGTGTGCAATAACATTTAGTGTGTATTTGAAGTGGTGTATTTAGATTTGGGCCTCAGCAGGTTCAGAAGCAACAGTAATTTACATGAAGAAGTGTAAATTGTTCCACTTACTCTCTAGAAGCAATGCTTCTCCCTTAGCTCATACCTATAGCTTCCTGGTGGTTTCCTTAGTGAGGAAACTAACTTGATGTGTTGCTGCAGAAACGAAACTGAACTTCCACGTAACCACACACTCAAAGATAGCTTTAACCACAATGTTAGGAAGAAATTCTTGCGGTGTGACTAGCTGTGAGCAACATGTAATTAGATATGATCTACTTTTATACAAACAGACACTTGAGCATTCACAAATAGCTAGGTTGGTTGGTCAGGGGCCTGCAAAGAGCAAGACTGGGATTTCAGCAAGGAAACAATAAGAACTCTGCAGAAGAGTCCATGGATGGATCATGGGTGTGGGCAAAAAGCATGAAAATCTGTCTCGCATTATTAACTACCTATGAGCATCCAACCTAGAGGAGACCCTTAACAACAGGAGAGATAAGAGGACTCCTCTTGAGGATATTAGCCAGCATTTGTTCTTAGCCACCCCATTTCTCGAGCAATGAGCCCATGAAGGGAATAGTCCAACAGCAGGGTTTCTCTTTCACTGTGTCAGATCTAGCTACTGGCCCTGCTGGACGCTCACCTACCAATATCTGAGAGGAACATGGTGCACTCGGTAGAGCAAAGGCAACTAATGAGACCCATCAACCACTCGGTCCTGGATTGATGACCTCAATCTTGTCCAGACTGTTTGGGGACAATAGTCCATCCTTTCTGGAACTGGCTTCTAGTCTGGGCACACATTTACCTTTCCCAGCCCAGTGCTTTTGCCAGTACTGCCACCATCCGAGGGTTTATAGAGTACCAAATTTACATCGTGGCATGCCATATAACATTTTTAAACCAAAGTACCCATTTCCTGTTGGTGAATACATGAGTGTTCTTATTGTTTAAGCTGGGCACATACGTACAATACGCTCATTTGTATGTATAATACATATTTGTGTGTGTATAATATGGATGAAAAATATATTTCAATATAAAAATTAAATATGGATAAAAGTTTGTGTGTATGAATATGTGTATAATTCACTCTTTTTTTCATATGTTCATTTCACAAACATGTGTTAACCCCTTATAAACTGTTCTATGTTGTTTAGCCCTTGGAAGCACCAAGATGAATAAACATAGTCTGCATTTGAGAGATTTCCGGTCTAATAGAGGAGTATGTATTCTAAAATGAAAATACAATAGAGCAGTGCTATTGCATGAGTATTTAGTCGGTATTTGTGGTCATAGAGTAATGAGTAATGATAGCAGGGAGAGGAAAGTCAAGGAAAACTTGAGAGGGAAAGGTAGTTAGTATTGATTCTCCAAGTGGAAACGGTATTTAAGAAAAAAATAACATGCAGAAGCAAGAGATGTTAGAAGCCATGGTCGGTTCAAAGAATGATGTGGTTTGCTGTTGCTAGAACCAAGTAGGATTTGTAGGAGATAAAGCATGAAAGGTAATTTAGAGTCAGATTTTAACAGGCTGTGAAGGCAGTGTCACCAAGTTTGAATTTTATCCCATAGACCACATGGTGCTACCGAAAGCTTTTAAGCTGGAAAGTTATAGAAGCCAATCTATATTTTAGAAACATCAGTCTGCCAGCAGTGTTGATAATGCATTAAAGGGATATGAGATAAGTTTGGGTGGTCGCTTGAGAGGATATTGACACAGACTTGTTGAAGGACAGGTTGCTTTTAAGAGATTTAGAAGTTAGGTTTAATAAAAATTGGTACAGAGAAAACCAGTAATAAAAGATGCTGTGTCCTTATATACTCTTTGTTTAGCCATTTTAACATTTCCCCCAAATGAATACAAGCTCCTTGAAATTAGGCACTGTGTCTTACTAATCTTTTTATTCTGTATGTAATACGGGCATTGGAAATTAAAAGAACATTTATAACAAGTTTGATTAAAAAATTTACAGGGTGCTAAAGGAATACTTAGTCAAGAGATGATATCATGGAACATCTTTTTCCTTTTATTCGAGTAGCCGACCATGTGAAAAGGGAATAAGATGATTCCAGGTGGAGGAAAGTTATGGAAGTGTTCAAGAATATGATACATTTGAGAAACTTTAATAAATTTAGCATGTCTGAAACATGAGGCACATTTTATGTTTAGAGAAATGGCACATTTCTAGGGGGTATTATATGCCATGATAGGGAGCTTTGTTTTATCCTGAGAGCAATAAAAGCTATTAAAGAGGGAATGATATTTGATATTTTGATATTTTAAAAAGGATTGTTCTGGCAGAAGTTTGACAGATTTATTGATGGGACTACAATGGAGGGAGAGAAGGAGAGGGAGAGGGAGATCAGTTGCAGTATTAGAACCACAACCTAGAGCAAGACTTAATGAGAATCTGAACCAAAGAAGAGTCAGTGCAAAAGGATGGAGAAGGAAGAGCCAGTGTATCTTGATGAATATTAGACATTGACAGAGGGACAAATTTTAAAAGAATCTTCAGGCTTCTGGCCTGGGAAAGTGGATAATGGGAGTTGCACCATGATTAAAAAATAAACAAAATATAAAGAGAACAAAACACCCAATCTGTTTTCCTTTTAGTTATATATGTGTGTGTGTGTATTAGTGTGTTTGTTTTAAAAGGAAGGCCAGATGTTAAAGATACTGAATTCAATTTTATGTATATTGAACATGAGGCATCTGTGAGATGCTAACCTAGGAAGTCCAGCTACTTTCAGGATCTGTTTGGCAGTCTTCTCACTGTTCCCCAAACATGATATGTTCCTTAATATTTTCTCCTCGATAGAGCAATTAACACCACTTCTTGAATTCTCTGCATCAAGATTCTTTTTTTTTTTGCTTTTGTATCATCATCTAGTATATCTATATTTTTTCTAAAATTGGTATATGAACTGTAAATCCAAGCTTCCATTAAATCTTTTCACAGTCTTTCTTGTGATAAATTGCAAAATGGTTTTCTTGGTGTTCTGATAGAAAAGTAGATAATGAAGGATTTTATTCATAGATGCCTAATTTATAGGGGCAGACTTGCTCACAAGCTGCTTGTAGATCATGGAGAGGGGCTTCTGTGGTTCAGTGGACTGAATTGTTGGTTTCTTAACTTCAGACTGAGACAATTCTAGATTTGAGGACATTGGTCTGGTTTGTAGACAGAATCTTTTTCTACTAGTCCTTCTTCCAACCCTTCTGAAATTATACAGGTATCATCTGTAGTGGGTGATTGTCAAACTTTCCTTGTTCACTGTGGGATCCTAGTAATCTTACATTGCTGAAACTTAGGGATCTTTCTCAGGTCTATTAAGACCTTAAATCGCAATCAGATGCTGCATCTTCTCACTGATACCTGATTGCATGGTTCAGCCGGGAGAGTTGTATGAAATTGAGTCTTCTGGAGCAACAACAGGTTTATTAGCGTTGCAGAAAAATGTATGGAAGATATTTTTTATGGGCCTTAATACATTTTGAAATAGCTGGCATCGTAAGCACACATTTTATATACATTTCTGAACTCAGTGACTATGAATGTAATGATGACACTACTATAATGATATCGAGTATTATTGATGCATGTTTTGGTAAGAGTGATAATTTGGAGACGTATTAATAGTATTCAAATATTAAAGTATTATTTGAAATCATTTGTATTATATGTGCTTACTAAATACTTGAGGAAGGCAGGCAGGCAAGAAGGGAGGAAAGAAAGAAGACAGCTGGCAAGCAGTCATCTTCGTCTTTCCTCCCTCCCTCTCTTGCTTTACAAGGAATCTGGCCAAGCATAAGGACACCTTGCTAAGATCATAACTGCACTGGGATATAGCAGACTTAACGTTTGGAGCACATGAAGAACCCCCCCACACACACACACACCATCCATTTTCAGAAAGGTTAACGTGGTGGTGTCAGCTTTGAAACCAACCTAATATGCCATTTATTAAGGCTGGCTGCTAGTTAACAGTTAAAACCTGAAACTCGACTCTCTGAGGACACTAACAGACAAATACACAGTGAAGAACAATAAGAAATAACGTTAGAAACTCACCACCACAATTCCTCAAGCCGTCTGTGAGCAAACATCCCTTCACTGCCCATCACCATCAGAAGAGCAGACACAAGTGGAGAACCAGCGGTGGGATAGACAAGAGTAAACCTCAGGTTGCATTGTTGTCCACAGCAAGTGGCTCCTGGTTGCAGCAAGCAAGTCTAGGCTTGAGATTTTAATTTGAAATTGAGATTTTAAGTTGGACTTGACTAAGTTTTAAACTGAAGAAATGGAAACATTGAGTCCAGAAGTGATGATGTTAACTTTGATCAGATAAGATAATGTCTGCCATTTTCTGTGCTATAAACTAATACGGTACCCTTTGGAATAAGTAATATGTGGGGTTATATTTTGAGATTATTTAAACATAGGTAAATATCCTTTTCCTTATCAAGGCTTTATCCCTTTGTTTTAGCAGTCATTTATAATTTGCTAACCTCATTTCCTCTATATTTATTAGTTGACATTCAACTAGAGAGAAGGAAGACTTTCCCTTCTCCCCATTTATTTATTCATTCATTTGTATAAGGTTTTTTATTTTAATGTATGAATTATAGCACACTGTAATACTTAAAATTTTTGTTTGCTTTTCTTTCCTTTAGCAGGGAATCAGCCTATTTAGGGTAGACCCCAATGAGTAATTCAGTTCCATACATGTGCAGCTCAGGGGCAAGCCTGACTTTGTACACAAGTATAGGAGCCCTCTGTCCATCTCGTCTCTCTTTAGGTTTCCTTACCTCCTATGGTTCCTACGACTCCTTTTTCCGTGGTTCTCTGGCTAAAAATATGGTGTTTTAACTTCTCTGTGTTGTCACACATTTCCTTTAAATGGGTCTGCTTTGTGGGTCAAGCAAAGAGAAAAAGATAACAGGAATTCCCCACACAAACTTTAGGACATATGAACATTCATTTACCAGTTCCTCTGGCCACATACAAAGATTTTCTCTCTTAATTTTCAGTACGTTTGTGGCTTCTGCTGATCTCAGAGCCAAGCCTCATTGCTGTAACGTGCCTGGGGCCAGGAGGGTAAAAACAAAAAAGAGAATTACTCCCACAATCTCCGTTCTGTTAAAGAGAGGATTCGTCTTGAAGGCTCGTCTGTGTTGACTGCATGGTTCTGGGATAGCAGCCATCATAGAGTCTAAAGCTGAATGTATGAAAGATATCCTTAGCTTAAAAGATACCATCACCATATCAGCCATTATTTGGGTTTTGATTTCCCTCTCAATCCACCTCCTATTATGTGTTTTTCAGAGTCTAAACAGAGAGCTCTTTCCTTCTTTCCAGGATTTTACTTATAATCAGTAGAAGAACTGAGCTAGAGAAGAATGATTATTCCATTTTAGCCAGACTTGGAAACTGTCCTTCAATTTTTAAAATTATTTTGCTGGGCATAGTATTTTAGCTTGACAGTTGTGCGTGTGTGTGTGTGTGTGTGTGTATGTGTGAATGTGTGTGCGTGAATGTATGTGTGTGTATTTCAGTGTTTTAACATTTTAAGTCATCGCTCTATGTCTTCAGGATCACATGGTTTCTGATGAAAAATCTATAGTTCACATCTTTGTTTTTATGTAGTGTGTCATTTTTCTTGGGCTGCTTTTAAGATTTTCTCTTTATAATTTTTGCAACATTTTGAGTATGATATGCCAAAGTGTTATTGTTTGTTGGTTTGAAAAAACTTTTATTTTAGAACATTTTTAAGTTTACAGAAAAATTGTAAGAATAATAGAGACTTTCCATATATCCCACACCCAATTTTCCGTATTATGAGTACACTGCATTAATATGCTACATGTGTTATAGTCAGTAAACGAATATTAATACATTATCATTGACTGAGGTCCACACTTCATTCAGATTTCCTTAGAGTTTGTACATGATGTCCTTTTTCCCTTACAGCATCCCACCCAGCAGATCATGTTATATTTACCTCTCTTGTCTTCTTAGGGTCCTCTCAAGTCAGCTCTGAAGATCTGAATTTCTGATCTATATCCTTTTTTCTCCTGCTCAAAGGACTTCTTTTATCATTTCTTGCAGGTCAGGTCTACTGGTCACACATTTCTCTCTCTTTTTATTTTTTATATTTTTTGTGGTACACGGGCCTCTCACTGTTGTGGCCTCTCCCATTGTGGAGCATAGGCTCTGGACGCGCAGGCTCAGTGGCCATGGCTCACGGGCCTAGCCACTCTGCGGCATGTGGGATCTTCCTGGACCGGGGCACGAACCCATGTCCCCTGCATCGGCAGGCAGACTCTCAACCACTGCGCCACCACCAGGGAAGCCCTCTCTCTCTTTTTAGTCTGAGAAAGTCCTTATATCATCTTCATTTAAAAAAAAAATTATTTATTTGGTTACGCTGGGTCTTAGTTGCGGCAGGTGGTCTCCTTAGTTGTGGCTCGCCGGCTCCTTGGTTGTGGCGTGTGAACTCTTAGTTCAGCATGCATGTGGGATCTAGTTCCCTAACCAGGGATCCAACCCGGGCCCCCTGCATTGGGAGCACGGAGTCTTATCCACTGTGCCACCAGGGAAGTCCGTATCACCTTCATTTTTTTTTAATTAAAAAAAAATTATTGTGGCTGCGTTGGGTCTTCATTGCTGTGTGCGGGCTTTCTCTAGTTGTGGCAAACGGGCTACTCTTCATTGCGGTGCATGGGCTTCTCATTGTGGTGGCTTCTCTTGTTGCAGAGCATGGGCTTTAGGTGTGCGGGCTCAGTAGTTGTGGCTTGCAGGCGGTAGAGCACAGGCTCAGCAGTTGTGGCACACAGGCTTAGTTGCTCCGCAGCATGTGGGATCTTCCCAGACCAGGGCTCAAACCCATGTCCCCTGCATTGGTAGGCACCAGGGAAACCCCTACCTTCATTTTTTAAAGGATAATTTCTCTAGACATAGAATTCTAAGTTAGTGGTTATTATTTTTTTTAACACTTTAAATATTTCACTTTATTTTCTTCTTGCTTGAGTGGACTCTGGTGAGAAGTCTGTTGTAAATCTTAATTTTCTTCTGTAAGTAAGATGTTTTGTTTCCTTAATCCTTAGAGGTTCTGTCTCTCTGCTTATGTTTAGTTTTTCCATGGTAGTTCGTACGGTACTAATCACAGGTGCTCTAAATTTCCAACATATGTGATATAGCTGAGTCTGATTTTAACGCTTGAGTTACCTCTTTAGACTGTATTTTTACTTGCCTTTTGGCATGCCTCTTCATGTTTAATTGGATGCCAGATATGTAGTATCAGGTAATGTTAATCTGACTAGAAGTTGGCTGCATTTAGTGTTTGCTCTAGGTATAGACACCAGAGGCCTCAAATTCATCTAGTGTTTTGTTTTGGTCTCCTCTCAAGTTTGGGCGTCTCTAAGTAAGTGTCCGGTAAGGAAAGCATTCTGTAATATATTATGATTAAATCTCAGCCTTTTAATGAACAGGTGACTTGGGGCCGTGACCTTCACAAGTATTTCCCAATGGCGCAGCCTCCCACTTGCACACACTTAATGTGAGACAAGAGTGTTAGAAGGAGCTGGAGTGAGATGAATGTCCTTGCAGTTGGATAAGGCTCTGGTAAAATATTTTTCCCTGGGGAGCAGGTCTTTGTTCTAAGATGTACTTCACAATTATCACTCTTCCCCTCATACTGCCAGAGGCACATAATGACCTTTCTTGAATTCTCACCTTCAGAACCTTCAGGGTGGATCCGGGAGGTAAAGCCCATGAAAACTTTACTTAAGTTTACTCCTAAGAACATGCCCCTCAGGAGTTTCTCATTCTCACACTAGTACACACTCAGCCTTCCACAGTTCATCAGAATTACCACTGATACGTTTTTACCGGTTTATGGCTGCTGCAGCTTCTTCTCCAAGTGAGTAAATGTTGACTGTGATTCTCTGGATTGATCTGCCTTTCCAGATGTCAGGGTGACAGTTTGCCCTGCAACCTTAATTCCTTGATGTACCTAAGAAAAGTTATTGATTTTCAGTTCTTTGAGCATTTTCTTGCTGTAAGAATGAGAGTGACAACTTCTAAGCTGTGCAGATGACAGCTGAAACTGCAAGTCACAAATGTTATTTTTTTATTATTTATTCTTCATGTTTTTTGAGCATTTTGGGTCTGTATTTGGTGTCTGTTATTAATTTAAAAGATTCTATTAAAATATTTTTGTAAGGTAAAGAAATATTGTCCTTTCCTGTTCTCTACATCCCAAGCAGAATGCAAAAGTTGACTCATTTTTGATTACTTAATCTAATTCATTGAGTTTGTTTTGTCTTTAAGAGCCTACTGATTATTCACTTTCACGGCATCGTTTACATTTTAAAAAATCCTCTAAGTCTTTATGGAACTAAAGTTTTTTTGTTGTAAAGCTGAGCTAAAAACATTTTTAAAAAGCAGAGTAGGAGCAGAGAAGAATGAAAAGACGAGAGTTCTGTGTTCCCATGAGATTTACAAACACTTGGAAACTAGATGAGACTGAGATAAAGAATTACCTTTAATTAAAGGTTTCCCTTTCATTTTTATTCAAAGTCCCATGATGAATGTTATGGCTGTTTCTCTATTACCAAAATCTAGTTTACAGGTTCACATATCACAGTCTGCCTTGTTTTCACTAGATGCTGCTTAAATAACTCCCATATTTGTTCTCTCTTAGACTTCCACATAAATCATTTTCCTTGTCTTTCAAGATGCTTTAGCTGCTAAAGGTTTCTGTGTGAGTGAAAAGCCCAATTCATAAGCTCCTTTACTTTCAGTACTGATTAAAGCCAATGTACTATCTTCTCTTTTCAGTTATTGCAACTTTTTTTGCCCCATGGCACTTTGCTTTAGAAAGTTTCTTTTGCTTCATCGCAGGAAATGACGTTAATCCAAGCTGATCCAATATCTATCTTCTGTATTCATTTTAACTTACGTTTGTATTACAACTAGTTTTTCCACATGCATTTTTATGAAATAAAAAATCCAGATAATTTATGGAATGCATATTGAACGCCAATATGTCATATTAGCTGATTTAGTAACCTAGGATTGGTCCTCAACTTTCAACAACTTCCTTGAATACATTACCGATTGTTTTGTAGCTATCTTTATTTTGGGCTGACTGATCAATCTAAGTATACAGTTATAACTGCGTGTTTTTACAAAGAAAGCAAAATCACCTGGTGTGGTGATTTGAGAACTAAATTTATGAATGCTTATTTTTTAATTTTTTTTTTAAACTTACGTTCGATCAAACCTGACAGCTTGAAGCTATTTGGTTTTACATATTGATGTTTGTGTCCCCAGAAGCACTGAAGCTACCACTTAGGGAAAGGACTATTTTGCATGGACTTGAAGCCTTATTCCTGTATTGAAGGTCAACAGTGACCTTCCAGGGAAGGTAGACTCATTGTTCTACAGCCCAGCAACTCCCAAATTTAACTCCCTTAAGTTCAAGGACCTCTGGACATAAAAGGTGGGATAGAGAACCTCTGGTACCTAATTTCTAGGGAACAGATGAGGTGTCTCTGTACACACTGAATCTCTCTAAAGGAGATGATGTACCTGTTACAAAATTATATAAAGAATTTTTAAAATGGACTAGTCAGCAGTATGTGATATTTTTCTGATGTACATAGGAATGAGTAAAATGGCATTCTATATGCGATTATTCGTTATTGAGGGTCTCACTTTTTAAAATGTCTTAAGAAAGATCAGATCAAAAAATCATTGATCAAGACCAAATTCAGGTGGCCTTGATTCTTTATCATTTTGTCATTTGCAAAATTACTAAATACTGCTATAAATTTTTCACATAAATTTTTTTAAATTGCCGCATTTTAAAAAAAACTTAGAATTTTTTGAATTTAAAGTATTAATTGTTTATCTGATTAATATAGCTACATTCTCATAAAATCACCAGTGTGACACATTCCTTGGAAAACCACACTATCAAATTTTTTCTCATGTATATTTCATTCAGTCTTTCTCTATTTCAGTTTTCTAATACTTTTAGCAGATTTTATATAATGTATGCAACATATTTACTCAACTATATACCTGATTTTTCTTTGTGTAGTATGTATTCTCCATGTGTGTTTCCTTTAGTAATATTTCAATACTATTTTTTCTCCCAACACCATACATGCTTGTTACTAGAGAGCAAACAGAGCTCTCGAAGTTATAAGTTCAGTGAGGGCACTCTGTATTGTATTGCCAATGGCTTTATTTTCTATTCAGAAATAAGGGAATATTCTACTTGTCTTAAAAATAGTAATTTATATTTCTCAATATTAAACTAAACTATTCATTGTATTTAAATACCCGTTTACCTTACTCAAAGACATATTATATGCAAAATCAATTAATTTCACTGTACTAAATTTTCTTTGAACAAACACTTAATGCCTAGCTTGTGTTAGGTATTGAGAAATTCAAAAATATATATTCCACAGGCAGTGATCTCAAATAGTTTGACAGTATATACATTACCACTGTCAATCTAGATCAGCAGATCAGTATTTTTTAGATTAGGACAAATTATGTAGCTATGTGTGTATATATAGGTATTGAAGTCTATTTATGTACATTTATATAGCATATGCATTCTCACAAAACATTCAACCAACTGAAAGCAGAGTACGTAAATCTTTTCAAAATGTTGAAAGGTTTTTAATACTGCTTTTAAAAGTATGACTTAAGCTACCCTAAAACTATGTGTGTATATACTCCAGTTCTGAACCAGTGGCAGTTATGAATAATTAAAATTTTTCAAAACATGCATTATTTGTCTCTAAAATTAGAACTTCATGAAGATAGCTCCTTAATTCTGTTTTTTATTATTGAAGAACACTTAGATTACAATGACCTATGGCTTACAAAATAGTTTACACTTATTTATCACACATTCTCTTTCAAAATCTATTGCTACATATACTCAGCTACATTCTTTTTGTTACTTGTTATGATTATGTAATGATTGCTTTAATTTAAAAAATTGTGTTGATAGGGTTTTAAATTTACGGTGCAAAATAATTGTTTATATATCTGGGTAGTTATGTGATCCTAAATCTACCATACTCGTGCACCTTACACATGCATTACAAATATCTAAACAGAGTCCTTTGATTAGGTAAAGTGAATCAAGCAGAGTAGATTACACACCTAAGTAAAGGATGTGGATATTCAATTTTTGATCCAGTAATTACCTTTGAGAGGTTCACCTTTTTTTTTTTTGATATCTCACCTTGACAGATTCTTCATCAGAAATGACTTTCACTAAGCTAGATTTGCTGATGTTTTGGAGAAGAATATCATGTGAATATAAATTTTTGTAAATATGTCTTTAACATATCTTAAAACCAGAAGCCAGAATAAAACAAGCAGAGTGTCTTCTGAGAGAAAACAAAAAAATAGATCAATCCTTGTCTAGGTCTGGAGTAATTATCTGTCCACAGAGCTCTTACTGTACCGTCCTTTAGGAGAAAAGTAAGTACAATTTAGCCCAAACAATGACAAAAATTAGTGTTTTTTTGTTTTAACATCTTTATTGGGGTATAATTGCTTTACAGTGGTGTGTTAGTTTTTGCTTTATAACAAAGTGAATTAGTTATACATACACATATGTCCCCATATCTCTTCCCTCTTGCATCTCCCCCCTCCCTGTTCCACCCCTCTAGGTGGTCACAAAGCACCGAGCTGATCTCCCTGTGCTATGTGGCTACTTCCCACTAGCTATCTATTTTACATTTGGTAGTGTATATATGTCCATGCCACTCTCTCACTTTGTCCCAGCTTACCCTTCCCCCTCCCTGTATCCTCAAGTCCATTCTCTAGTAGGTCTGCATCTTTATTCCCATCTTGCCCCTAGGTTCTTCTGACCATTTTTTTCTTTTTTAGATTCCATATATATGTGTTAGCATATGGTGTTTGTTTTTCTCTTTCTGACTTACTTCACTCTGTATGACAGTCTCTAAGTCCATCCGCCTCACTACAAATAACCCAATTTCATTCCTTTTTATGGCTGAGTAATATTCCACTGTATATATGTGTATATATGTGTATTCCACTGTATATATGTGTATGTATATATGTATATATACATCTTCTTTATCCATTCATCAGTTGATGGACACTTAGGTTGCTTCCATGTCCTGGCTATTGTAAATAGAGCTGCAATGAACATTGTGGTACATGGCTCTTTTTGAATTATGGTTTTCTCAGGGTATATGCCCAGTAGTGGGATTGCTCAGTCGTATGGTAGTTCTATTTGTAGTTTTTTAAGGAACCTCCATACTGTTCTCCATAGTGGCTGTATCAATTTACATTCCCACCAATAGGGCAAGAGGGTTCCCTTTTCTCCACACCCTCACTAGCATTTTGTTCGTAGATATTTTGATGATGGCCATTCTGACTGGTGTGAGATGATATCTCATTGTAGTTTTGATTTGCATTTCTCTAATGATTAATCATGAGCATTCTTTCATGTGTTTGTTGGCAATCTGTATATCTTCTTTGGAGAAATGTCTATTTAGGTCTTCTGCCCATTTTTGGATTGGGTTGTTTGTTTTTTGATATTGAGCTACATGAGCTGCTTGTAAATTTTGGAGATTAATCCTTTGTCAGTTGCTTCATTTGCAAATGTTTTCTCCCATTCTCATGGTTGTCTTTCGTCTTGTTTATGGGTTCCTTTGCTATGCAAAAGCTTTGAAGTTTCATGAGGTCCCATTTGTTTATTTTTGTTTTTATTTCCATTTCTCTAGGAGGTGGATCAAAAAGGATCTTGCTCTGATACATGTCATAGAGTGTTCTGCCTATGTTTTTCTCTAAGAGTTTAATAGTGTCTGGCCTTACATTTAGGTCTCTAATCCATTTTGAGTTTATTTTTGTTGTGGTGTTAGGGGGAGTGTTCTTTAACATGCATCTGTCCAGTTTTTCCAGCACCACTTGTTAAAGAGGCTGTCTTTTCTCCACTGTATATTCTTGCCTCCTTTATCAAAGATAAGGTGACCATATGTGTGTGGGTTTATCTCTGGGCTTTCTGTCCTGTTCCATTGATCTTTATTTATGTTTTTGTGCCAGTACCATACTGTCTTGGTTACTGTAGCTTTGTAGTATAGTCTGAAGTCAAGGAGCCTGATTCCTCCAGCTCCGTTTTTCTTTCTCAAGATTGCTTTGGCTATTTGGGGTCTTTTGTGTTTCCATACAAATTGTGAGATTTTTTTGTTCTAGTTCTGTGAAAAATGCCACTGGTTGTTTGATAGGGATTGCATTGAATCTGTAGATTGCTTTGGGTAGTATAGTCATTTTCACACCTATCCTTCTCAAACTCTTCCAAAATATAGCAGAGGGAGGAACACTCCCAAACTAATTCTATGAGGCCACCATCACCCTGATACCAAAACCAGACAAAGATGTCACAAAGAAAGAAAACTACAGGCCAATATCACTGATGAACATAGATGCAAAAATCTTCAACAAAATACTGGCAAACAGAATCCAACAGCACATTTAAAGGATCATACACCATGATCAAGTGGGGTTTATCCCAGGAATGCAAGGATTCTTCAATATACACAAGTCAGTCAATACGATACACCATATTAACAAATTGAAGGAGAAAAACCATATGATCATCTCAATAGATGCAGAGAAAGCTTTTGACAAAATTCAACACTCATTCATAATAAAATCCCTCCAGAGAGTAGGCATAGAGGGAACTTACCTCAACATAATAAAGGCCATATATGACAAACCCACAACCAACATCATCCTCAATAGTGAAAAACTGAAAGCATTTCCACTAAGATCAGGAACAAGACAGGGTTGCCCACTCTCACCACTATTATTCACCATAGTTTTGGAAGTTTTAGCCACAGCAATCAGAGAAGAAAGAGAAATAAAAGGACTCCAAATCGGAAAAGAAGTAGTAAAGCTGTCACTGTTTGAGATGACATGGTACTATACATAGAGAATCCTAAAGATGCTACCAGAAAACTACTAGAGCTAATCAATGAATTTGGTAAAGTAGCAGGATACAAAATTAATGCACAGATAGACTCTTAGCACAGTTAAGTGGAGCTACAAACAAATGAAAAAAAAAATTCAGTTTAATGATCTAAATACTGCTTGTTTCAACCACTGAATTAAGTTGAATTTAAAAGCATTCCACTTTTTGAGGTAGGGGTTCTGGCTAAGGTGTGACCTGTGTACAACCTATATGTCCTAAATATCCTCAGGTTTTGACCTTAGAGTTGAACCAAAACTAAAATACCAGAGTTTCACAGACTAGTTGCATTTGCTAACCTCTCTTTTTAGGTAATAGAAGCTGAAAGCTTATCTTGAAACCAGCAAAGCTATAGCTGGTTTTAGCCCTAAGTACCTTATGTGAATTTAACCCTTGACATGTAATAGATCTTGGCTTATTTTGTTGGATTTTTAAAAGGGAGAGAATTCCTAACGTCAGTAATGAAACTGCCAATCTCCATTTTCTGTAGCTGAACAGTAAGGGACTTTTGTCTTTTAAGAGGTGAATCATTCTGTCTTTATTAACCCTGATGTTTTGCATTGTTAGAACTTACACATCAGCACCCACGGGGGAAAAAAAAAAGCAGATTATCATATTACATGTCAGATTTAAAGAACATCATCAGAGAAAACAAATAGCAGCATTTTGTTCTGAATGGGTTAGGTAGAGGGATGATTTTGGTGTTGATCTCACTTTTATGAGTTCAAAGGAATCCTCCAGTAAGGCTTATGGGAAAGGTAATAAGACAGGCCATGCTCAGTATGAAACTTGCACACATCTTGCACCCTACAATCTAATTCAAATTAGTCTGTTCATGTTATTTCATTATCTCATTCTAATTTCAGTGCCATAGATGTTACCTTATAGTACCATGCATGAATCTTTTTTGGGAGGAGGTGGGAGTAGTTCTCATATAAAGTGAGCTTTCCTGTTTGTTGTCTGTGTTTTTCTCCATTCTCACAATAAAGGAATTTGGAGTTGTTTCTAACAGAATTATACATAGATTCCTAAAACTGCTGCCCACAGAATATGTTCCACCTGGCAGTTTAAATAATATTAAGAGACCAGGGTATGAACTCTTTATACTTTTGCCACTATCTGATTGAACGTGTATATGATTTTTGTTGGTCTTGCTTTATACTCATGCTGTTGTCTGAATGTTTGTATCTTCCCCAAACTGATAGGTTAAAAATCGTAACTCTGAAGATGATAATATTAGGATATGGGGCTTTGGCGAGATGCTAAGTCATGTGTGTGGAACCTCATGAATGGGTGTCTTATAAAAGAGGCTCCAGAGAGTTCTCTAGTTCCTTGGGCCTCTTGAGGATACAGTGAGAAGTCTAAGACCTGAAAGAGGGCCCTCAGTCAGCCATGCTGGCACCCCTGATCTCAGATTTCCATCCTTTAAACTCTGAGCAGTAAGTTTCTGTTCTTTGTAAGCTGCCTAGTCGATGGTATTTTGTTATAGCAGCCCAAAGGGACTAAGGTAACCCATTTATGTAATTGCAGCTAGTCAACCTGACATCCTATCATATTCATGAGATGTGTTGAGTAGAATGTGCTAGGGCACTGAGTGTGTGCTGAATTCCATGTCTAATAAAAATGAATTCGTCAATTCTGTCTCTATTAAAAAGCGTAAATAACAGTCTCTGCCATGCCTCTCTTAACTTCATGGAGAAGGAATTCCTTTCGAATCTGGGGTAAATTATTTTTTTGTTTCGGAGTAAAACTAGGTTTAAGGACAGAATCTAAGAGGTTTTGAGAGTGAGTATAATCCTGTCCAGCTTCTACTTTGATATGTAGATTTGGGTAACCAACCTCAAAGGAAAGACTGAAAACATATGGTTGTATTTAATTATGCTTTACAACTACATGACATTTCCTGTTTATTTTACGTACTGTTTAATTCCTGATAAACACTGTGAATCTCAGAGAGAATGGCTGTTTGGTCACAGGCTTATTAATCAGTGACTGGATAGGACCCTGACTAGAGAAAAGTTGTGGACTTCCTCAGGAGCTCTTCTGCTATTCTACCATGTTTCTCTTGCATTTAGGAGTGGATATAATCCCCTGTGACTTTGCTCAAAGAAACCAGACCTGTTTCTAGTAATCAGGTAACAACCAGGTCCCCTCTGCTAGACATAAAACTGTTTCCATTGCACAATGTATTTTCAGAATATTTGACTCTCTAAAATCACTAAATTCACATAAACTTACATTCCAAGTGTGCCATTTCCATGTATGTATTCATCTATTTTGGGGGCTTTAACATATAATGGCATATGATCAGAAAAAGTAATCCTAAGACTTGAATGATTTTAGTTATAAGCCCATGACCCATTTTATCCTCTTCAATTGACATACAGAAAATATCCCTTTACTTTACCATATAAAATGTTAAATAGTCCAAATATAAAATGATATAGAACTTTTAAGTTTTAAAAATATTTTTATAGGGCTTCCCTGGTGGCGCGGTGGTAGAGAGTCCACCTGCCGATGCAGGGGTCACGAGTTCGTGCCCCGGTCCGGGAAGATCCCACATGCCGCGGAGCGGCTGGGCCCATGAGCCATGGCCGCTGAGCCTGTGCGTCCGGAGCCTGTGCTCCGCAACGGGAGAGGCCACAACAGTGAGAGGCCCGCGTACCGCACAAAAAAAAAAAAAAAAAAAAAAATTGTAAATTTTTTAATGTAAAGTGATCCAGTTTGGGGGGTTTCTTTCTTTTACTGCTGAATGGATTGAAATAATCATGTTTTTTTTTTCCAATTGTTTCAGAGTTAGCATATATGGCGTTTGAGATAAAGTGAATCTATTGTTTAATTATTTTAGCGTACATTTTTCAGTGGTAAACAAGATATTTATAGCTTTCTTTCCTCCCCAAAAAGATTTTGGGGTTAAGGAAAAGAGCTCTACCCCTGAAACAGTTTTATCAGTGTTAGCTATGTTGTAACAGCGTCTTGGAATTGAAAGGAAGGTATTGCCCCTTCAGGTATTGAATCTTTTTCAATCTCTCTCTTTCTTTCCATGGAGTGTTGGTCTAGGTTACTGTGACAATGTCCAAAGGTAGGAAAAGGAAAAAAAAAAAGGTATCATCAGTAACATCCTGTAGATTACAGCATAATCTCAAACAGGAAAGGACTGTATAGAGAAAATTGGCTCTATTTCAAGAGGGCCTCTTAGTTAGAAGCATAGTAATAGATCCATTATCATTAGAAAACAGGAGCAGGCTGTCTGTACAGTGTTACTTAAGAATTTAAACACCTTCCTGTTCTCAAATAACTTTAAGAATAGGTTTGTCAGCCCAATTCATCTTTGGGATAGGGCAATGAATTCCACCATCCAAATTTCAGTAGTTGCCTGGGAAAGCTAATGAATTCATTCTTCTCTCTCTATATATATGTTTAACTTGCTTCATTATAAGATATTTCAACTTATAGAAAATTATAGATTTTACTACTTATGTATACCTGAACAAATATTAATATTCAGTAACTAATTATTGGTACATGCTGTGTACCAGGCAGTTTGTTAGCAGCTGCACTTTTAGGGTTTAAAGAGCAACAGAACACAGTCTTTGCCTTTAAAGGCCTTTAATTCTTACAGTAGAAACGTGTACATTGGAGGTAGCAAATGCTATGGGATAAATACGCACACAGTAGCCTAGGAAAATGAAAATACACAATAATGTGAGAAGAGGATGAAGACTTTAGGTCCAGATCCACTGAGAAAATTGTTTAACGCTAGTGAATAGAAGAGGGTTTAGTAGAGGTTACAAGAGAGGGGGTGACTCAATCTGCGCTTGACAGTTTTGCCCTCACACATGTCAGGTGTCATCTTAGCGCTGGGGGAAATACAAGGAAATATAAGTGCTAGCAAATAACAAATAAATGGGATGGGGAAGTTCTCAAAGTGAAGGAGAGGGTGCTATGTATATAGGGTAGTCAGGTGAAACCTCTTTGAAAAAATTACATATGAGAGGGAACCAAACAGAAGGGAAAGAGCTCTATGAATAGGTATCTGGGGTGGGGTGGGGGGACTGTTGAATCTTCCAGGCAGAGAAAAAAGCAGTTTATCCATTTATTATTTATCCATTTGATAAATAATAGAGGACTTCACTTCTCTGAATGAATTCTAAGACTTGAAAATCATTGTACCATATAAATGAAGGCCTGTATCTTAACCGTAGTCTGATTTAGGTTGTGTTGCCAATTAATTGCTGTAAGTGGAAATGACACTGGAAACTCCATTGAGAAACAGATGGTGCTGTTTTCTTCCTTTTCCTTTTCTACCTTTGGACATTGTCACAGTACCCTAGTCCAACACTTTTCTCTCCAACAAACTGATCAAAACAGATTCAGCATTTAAAGAGGCAATGTCTTTTTTTGTTTTCAGTTCCAAGGAACTGTAACAATATAGATAACATTGATAACATTTCTTTTTTGGGCAGCAGAACTTTTTTTCTTAACTCAGAACTCTTCTCTAGGAGGGGAGGAGGAAGCTATAACTCTCTTGTTTACTGCAGGGGAAAAAAAAGCTAAAAGAATGAAATAGATAACAAAAGATTTGTTTTACTATAAGCTTCAAAGAAAGGGTTTCTTTAATTTCACTGGACTTGCTGGATATTAGATGTCTGCAACTTGCCCAGAGAAAGGAAAGATAGCAATGGAGATTATTAGCAAAGTGTAATGCTACTATTTTCTAGTAACACAGGGAGGAGATTCTAAGGACAAATACAAAATAAAAATAAGAAGCTTTAATTCTCCCTGTTGAAAATAAGAGAAAAGGCTTATCCTCCTCACTTTTCTTAAAGCATTTACTTTAGAAAACTTGTAATTTTAAGTTCTCTTTATCTCTTTGAAATGTATATAAATTTGTTAAAAAGAAAGATAGCCTCTTGCCAACTTTAAAGACCAAGGAATGTCTTTCTCAAGGATTTGGGAGCTATCTCTGGTATGTAATCTTCAAGGAAGAATAGCTTCCCAGTTTCTGTGGAAGGCTATGATCACGAGCACCTCCTCCAAGTTGCAAAACTACCTCTTGCTGTAAAGATATGAGAAGTTTATTTTTCCTTTGATAAAGCCAATTAGCAAATTGAGATGACCACCCCAGTTACCAAGTGAATTTAGAATGAACTGTATATGACAGTTGGTGCAGTCCAGTACTCTTACCTGAGTTCCAGTTATTGTTTATCTTGAGAACATGTGTGTAGTGGGTTGTATCTGCTTGTCTCATAAAAGGGTAGAGATTTCTTTCTGTCTTTGCAATGTTTTAGCATATCACCTGTGATACACAACACATTCTGGTTTAATGTTTATTCAGTAACGACACTGTTTTCTTTCTCTTCTACCTTTGTGAGAAGTTTTCTGGGTTAGAAGATTTTTTAAATTATATTTTCCCATTGCACGTGATGTATTTATTTACCATGCCTCCTCTTGCTAGACTCTGAGCTCCGTGAGGGCAGGACTTTGTTTTATTCTGTGTCTCCAGTATCTAGAATTCTGCCTAGCATGTAGAGATACTAAGTAATTATTGTGAATAAATAAATATATGAATCGATCAATCAATGAACTAAACTTTATCACCAAAAATTTCTTCCATAAAATGTCATTCCAACTTCTGGTGGCTCCAAAGCCCTAATTCCGTATTGTAAACTAGTGTCTAAGGCATGTAAAGACCCAGACGTCTTTAATCTGAACATGCCCAGTTATGGGACGTTCAAATACTCAAACATCATTAAATCTCATTCAGGATAATAAGGATGTAAGTGTAAAACAGAAACTCCCTTAGTCCCCTTACCTGTCCCATGCCCTTTTCATGGTGTAAGGGAACAGGTCATTAAACCTTGATATCACAACTTCTGTTCTGATATCAAAATTGCAATACCTATGGAGATTTAGTCAGCGTTCTTTTGCAAGTTATAAAAGACGTTTTCTGCGGCTTATACAGATCATTAGGAACCTCAAATAGGTGTCTTCTCTTCTTAGAAGAGAAAAGTAAATATTGTTTTCTTGTGCAAGAAGACAGTCCAAGACTTTCACATAGCTATGTTCAGGAGAACTGGAGACCTGAAATATACTGAGATCCCAGTTTGTCTGAAGGAGAAAGGATTTGTAACAGCTGCTATCCACAGGTTTCTGCACCCAGTGATATTGATCTAATAGGAAAGTTGCAGAACTTAAATTAGACATAATAGATACATTTTAGAGGATATTATAGTGAGCAACCCAGCACTGGGAAGATAATATATGTGAATCCTTAATATTTTACCCTGCAGAATGATTTTTGCATATTTTATTCCAGGGAAACAATAGTTAGATGCTCTAAAAATAAGCTCCCAACAGATTTCCCCATAAGCTCCATGGCTCTAAGGAGTATTTATTATTGTTTCTCTGGTGCAGATTAAGAAAGTAGGGAAAAAGAAGGAAAATGTGATCATTTTAATATATTGATGATAGCTTTAGTTTCAGGATATCCTTCTGAAAATGGAAATATGTAAAGCTTTCAGTGAGCCTTCAGGCAGTTCAGCAGCTCTTTTCTCCTGCTGCTTCAAAAACTATTTATACCACAAATACTGGAGGACTTTCTGACATCCCCCTTCCAGGAATCCACATTCAAATTTGATTATACCTCGGATGCCTCAGACCTAAATTTCACTTGGGCAAATATTCTAAAAACCCCATTGAAGCCAAGCAATATCATTTGCATAGTTATGTCTGCACAGGCAAAGTGCCTCCCAATTCCAGAAATAAAAGGAAGAATGATGATAAAGGACTCCAAATATTACAGAAAGTTCACTCTGCTATTTTTGTTATCATGATGCCAACATATTACATATAATTCCATGTTGTAATGAAATGGACATCTTTGCAAGAAGTTAAAAGAATTATCAGCTTAAGTATAAGAAAGAAAAGTGATCCTACTGGAATTGTCTTACGCTGAGATGCTCAGATTTCTCAGATCTTTATGATGATGGCACTTTGTGCAGCTAGAGTGTCATTTCATTTAGCGTGGAATTTTTCTTGCATAATGTTTACAACAGGGAGTTTTGCTTAACAATCTACAGACCTACAGGAAGGCTTTAGAAGAAATGGATGCATTTCCTGGGGAAAGAAATCTGTTGTTAATACTGACTGCCAGCAAGAGAGTAGTTTTGCTGCTAGTGTAAAGAACTTTATCATCACAAATAAACAGACATGTGCCTTCAGCATCAAAATTCACTATCTTTCATTTTGTGCTGTTCGTGGTGTTATTGACTGAAATGTGTCCCCCCTCCCCCAATTAATATGTTGAAGCTCTAACCCACAATAAGATTCTATTTGGAGATGAGGCCTTTAAAGAGGCAGTTAAGGTTAAAGGAGGTCGGAAGGGTTGGGCCCTAATCCAGGAGGCCTGGTGGCCTTATAAGGAGAGATACCAGGAGTGCACGCACACAGAGGAAAGGCCATGTGGAGACACAACAACAAGGCAGCTATCTGCAAGCCAGGAAGAGAGGTCTCACCAGAAACCAACTCTGTTGGCAGCTTGATCTTGGACATCCAGCCTTGAAACTGTGAAAAAGTAAATTTGTGTTGTGTAAGCCTGTGGAATTCTGTTATGACAGCCCAAGTGGACTAATACACATACTAATTCCAATTTCTTTTAAATGTGGAATTCCAGGGATAGAAAAGGGAACTCAACTAAGGCTACCCTGAATTATGTTTGGGACATATCAAAACCAGGCTCTAATTATAGTAACAGACAGTGCTGCACTGAGTAAAATGGTTGAATATTACGGGTAAGTCTTTCTTGTTGAACATAGGGCATTTAATCCAGTAATTGTCAACTGCAATAATGGACTGAATGATTGCAGATACACTTTATTTTCAATATAAAATTATGTTTATGGATTGTGTCATTATGGGCTTTGATTTAATAAGTCCGTGTCACAGACAAACTTTCGGAAACAGACTTAACAGTTTTTCATGCTCTAACTTTATAGCTGGCCAGTTTTGACAGGGCAGGTCATAGGAATGGCCATTTTGGTTATAGGAATCTCCTTGGGGGCTGCAGCTCAAAACACTTTATACTGATTGCAAGGTAAATAATATAGTGTCTTGAGGGGTCTTTCCTCATCTGATTCTTTCAGCTCACTTATTTCGTATTTCTGTCCTGCAAGTTTCCATTAACTTCCTATTGTTCCTCCCCAGCCAATTCACTCTCCCCAAAATTTAGCAGCTACCCTGTCCAGTCACCTTCTACCTCTGTACTGAATTCACTGTTTTACTCCTTTAGATACACTGCTCCTTTCCTTTCTGTGGTGTTTTTCTCTCAATTGGTTCTACTTTTAAATAATCTCATGTTCCCAATATATCACTTCCCTAATAGTCTTACTGGAACGTACAGTGAATTTCAACTTCTATTTAGTTTCTCTTCTTCTGTGTTTAAATTTATTCATTATACAGATTTTATTCACCCTTTGTACTTTTGTTTTATCCTCTTTACCTAATATATGCTATGTTTATCAAAGAAAGTCATGTGTTCTTTTAAGTATTCTCAAGAACATTACACTCTATTAGCTTGAAATTAGAAGGATTTTTTTGGTAATTGCTAATTTTGTGATTAAAATCGGTTCCAAATCACACCCACCATTTATTAATTTATTGTTCACGTCAATAGATAGGTAATAGCAAGTGTCACAGATGCGGACTCAGAGGCCGCTCTGGGGCAAATGCAACCCAAAGGCAGGACCTCCAGGACCTCCACAGGCCTAGGGGGCAGATAAAGCCATAGAGAATTATATTCAGGCCTTGAAACCTGTTGGAAATTGTCCTGCTTATTTGTGAACTTGCTTTAGATCAGGAACCCCTTTATTCCCTCCCAGATCCTTCAGAGGGAGCTCGGCCTTGCCGGCACATCCGTTTCAGACTTCTAGGAGGCCTCCAGAAACATGACAGAATAAGCTCCTGTTGTTTTAAGCCATCCAGTTTGTGGTAATTTGTTGTGACATCCCTAGGAGACTAGAGCTTACTGGAACAGTTAACAACTAGATATTTAATCATAGTATTTGTAATTTAAACTTCCTCTAATGCTAATACAGCTTATAAGTGAAGGTGTATGTGGACTTCAGACCCTGACTTGTTTAGTATATCAGGTTCTAAATGAAGTGAGTTATCCCTAAAAGTCATAACCTGTTTCAAAGTAAAGTAATAAATGGCAGCATTTATCTTGAGAAAGGTATCATAATTGTTAATTATATTGTTAAAAAGTATTAGTACCCGCTGTTATGAATTTAGCATGTCTTGCTGGTCACTACAGTTTTTTCCTCCTCATGTCTCTCCTCCTCATCCCCTTCTTCCTCCCTTTTCTTCTTCTTTAGTTCTTCCCAATTTGATACCTCTCCTATAACAGTAAGTTGTCAAAAATTTCCTTGAAAGTAATTGAAATGTATTTAAAGTCTCTTTAATGTATGAGATTGAAAAAATATGAAGTCTAGTTCTGGACCAAAGAGAAACTTGATTTCAGTGGGTTAGTGCTTACAATTCTGTATTATTCTTAAAAATACATATATTTGGGGGCAAGTTTATAAGATGTGCATATAGAGGAGAGAGTTTCCAACCTCAGGATCTTCAACAGCCCATTGGTAAAAAATAATTATAGTAGTTTGAAATAAATTCACATGATTTACTTAGGAGATCCTAATAGCTTTAATGATGTGTTTACATAACATTTGAAAAAAATATAATTTCAGTTCATCAGAACAATTGTCTTAATCTATAAGTTATAGACGTATTCACTATTTAAATGAAAGAAAAATCATCAATTAATTACCATGCACTTTTTATTCTTATGAAAAATTCATAGGATAAAAGCTGCACTGCAAGTAATTAGAGCACATTATGTATAATCACTTGCCAAATTCCATGTTTTAAATCAATCATTTTTTGTGTTCATATGTTTGAAGTAATTTCAGAAGTAAATAATCACAGAGCCCAACAAATGAGATAAAAGGGTAAAACAAATACAGCAAAGTATATTAAGAAAGCAATGGAATGAGCAAAATCTCTTCTGTGAGCAACCAGGCATCGTTACACTAGCTGGAGGTATTGGGAAAATAGCATTTTAACAAGCACATGATAGTTGAGGATCCTAGAAAATAATATACGTATTTTTAAAAGCAGTCTATATTCATTGCCTTTTTAAAAACAAAGTTTGAGAGATAGTTGTTCCAAATTAATTTCATTCCACCTTGACTATACCTTCACTTTTTTTTCCTGTGGTGTTGGCGTAAGCTGTTAGATACATTTATTTTCAATATGCATCTTTTGATATATGACTTTGTAGTATTTCTTTAGACATAACTAATGCATAACACTAAATAGATTATAAACTATAGTATAGTTGGTATCTGTGTTTCATTCCAGTTTACCTGGTATAGTCTATACATAGAGTTCAATAAACATTTATTTTGAACATAGATGCAAGGAGAACATCGATTAAATCAGTCAGAGAACAGAGAGACATGCGAAATCACCCTTTGTGAGAATAATAACCACTGGGAATTGGAATATCAGCTTTACACCTAAGCAGGTTTGGGCTGTAAAAAAGCGCTTTCTCATATATGAGACACTCAAGGATACTGCACTCTCTTATTGAGAGAATATGTGTGGGAGAATCTGCCTTCCTGCAAAGGTCTCAAATGAAGAAATGTGTCTCTTTACCTGCTCATGGAAAGCAATAATAGAATCCTCTGAGAATTTGTAATCAATGAACTATTCTTGCTGATTTAGCTGGTTTATTTTCTTGAAAGAAAAAAATCCAGCCCCAAAAGTTAATGTGATTCAAGGTTGGTATTGTCCTTTGGTGCCTGGAAGATACAAATAAAAATTTGTTCTAGATTTCTCGTCCTTTATCCATTTCCCTCAATTCCCAGAGGTTTAATTTAGCCAAATAAGAGCCAGCGCTTAGGTCATCAGAAGCATACAGAGATGAGGCAGATCTTCTGTAACGACTTTAATAGTTTTGAACTTTCCTCAGTAGTAATCTTGCGTACCTTTTGTTAGATTTTTTCCTTTTCTTAAAGTACTACTGTACGTTTATCATAGTTTTGGCCTTAATTGTTCAATCTACCTTATATTCATGATATTTATGTAATAACAAGTCAAGAGAAAAAAAAATCATCAAAGACTTTAGTTAGTGGAACCCGTTTCTTTGTAATTAAGAACAAGATAAATATGCCATTGTTATTAATTCTGATCAACATAGTGACCATAAAATGTATTTTATACAGTGTAATAAAATTAAAACAAAAAATAAGAGTTAAAAGATTAGAAAAGAAATTGTCATACAATCATTTTTCACAGGTGAAGTGCTCAAATACAAGGAAAAGCACCATTTTTAGGTAGCTTAGCAATTTGGCTGGATATAGAATCAGTACACAGAAGTCAAAAGCCGATTTCATTTGCAGGACAGCTTAGTTAAAAATAATTGTTTAATATCATACACTTTATAATAGCAACGTAAGTATAAGTCTATCGGTTATTTACTATTACAGAATACACCAATTTTGCATAAAAGCAAAGCAAATAAAATTTAAAGATGTAAAAAAATTATATCGCATAATAAAGTGGGATTTGTTTGAAGTATGCAAGGCTGATGCAATTTCGAAAATCAATTAGCGTAATCCATATCAACAGAATAAAGAGGAAAAGTGACATAATCATTAAATTGATGGAGAAAAAACATTTGACAAAATTCAACAGCCATTAATGATACAAGCTCTCAGAAAACCAGGAATAGAAGAAACTGCCTTATCTGGATAAAAAATACCTGCAAAAAACCCTATAGCTTTTACCATGCTTAATGGTGAGATACTGGATTATTTCCCCCTAAGAATGAAAATAGGCAGGGATGTCCTCTGTCACTACTCCTACATCACTACTCCTACAGCATCATCCTAGAAGTCTTAGCTAGTGCAGTAAGACAACAAAGAGAAATAAAATTTTTTGCAGATGACATGTTTGCCTATGTAGAAATACTCCCCAAATAAACATTTATGGGTATAGTAAACATAGATGTGTAATTATTTATGTACATACTTATTTGATGTTATCATTTTCAACATGTATGATCTTGGAGAACTTAGAAGTAGTGATAATATTTTTTTCAGTTTAAACATGCCATTCCTTCCCCTGGTAATTTGAAATTTCAGAAATTATTTGGGGTTTCTGTTCTTAGCTTCTATTCTCCATGTTTTGCTAATGCTATAAACACTATGTTGAGAGGAGTTATCTTTACATTTTGGCAAGCCGGGGGCTTTATCCGGCCCACAAAGATTTTATTAGTCATTCATTGTGGAACCCAACTATTAGGTCAGCTGTTTCATTTTTGTTTGAAACCCTTTTATTCGTAGGAATAATCCCTAACATGTTTCGGTAGCCTGTCATGTGCCAAATACAGTATTTGCCTTATCTCTAATATGTATAACAATACTAAACCCCAGAGAAAAGATAATTCCCCTTTTTACAGGTTCTCTCAATTTTCCATTCATCAAAAAAAAAAAAAATTCTGCACATACTGTGTGATGAGCAGTGATCTTTATACTTTGCTTCATCTGTGACTACAATATATAAGAATAAAAACATTTGTTAGATTCTCATGATGGTGGATCACAACACAATGCCTACTTGAATAAATGAAAAAGACTGTCACCTGTAGGTTTGAATAAGAGAAGACTCCCAGGCAGAGCCACACAAGGGGTTATACCTGGGAAAAGGGTGGTAAGCACTGGCTGGAACTGTAGGAAGTGGCTTATGTATGGCAAGTGAGGTAGGGTTAACTAGATTTTGGAGGGCTTCTTGTGGACTGGGTATTTTGAATGATTCCACAGACCCAAAGAAGAGTGGGATGTCCTTAGATGTTTGGCATTGAGGCCTCTGGAAGTTGGGTGTGAGTGTTGTAACCCAGGATTTGTTAGAGCCTGATAAAATGGTTGGGGTGTGCATTTAGCAAACTTCTGTAAAGGGGAATTGAGAGTTTTTTTAGATATGATCTCAAAACTGGGATAAGAGAGCACTTTTGAAATAATATACTACAGATGGTATATACAAGGAAACTATATTCTAGGTTAGTGAGACATGCACGAAAAAGAGGGTCATGTAAGATGCTTCTTGTATTGGTAATCATTTATCTTTCCCCCACTGTTACTGTTTTATAATCTCTTGACTGTATTATTGAGTCTTATTTTCCCTGTTTCCTCTTATTCTGTCTCAGTCAATTACCAGTGGCAAAATCAGAAATTTCTTTCCAGTGCACATATCTGATCAATTTCCTGCTCGCAACCATTTTTTCCATTGTTTAAGTCTAGTTCAAAAACCTAGCCAATAAATGTCTGAGAAGCTTTGATGGAATACAGATTCGTATGATTAAACATGTCTGGAGTGAAGCATGGGAATCTGTATTTTATAAAACTTCTAGGCAGGTATAAGAACACATGCCCCAAAGGATAATGTGTAAATTATTCAACTTGACGTTGAAGGCCTTGCACATTCCACACCTTACCCGCATTTCTAGACCATTTCCTGTCAATTCTAGCCATGCTGGCTAGGTGTTAGTTAGACTAGATTTTCCACCATTCACTGAACACAATGCTTTCTTAATGAATTTTAGTCCTTTCTGCCATGGAAATATCTTTTTCTCTTGACTGAAAAGACATGGCTTATTAGTCTGAGTTCAGATGAAGAAAAACATGCACATTGTGGCTAGTTTATAGAGAAATTTATTTCAGGTTATTAAATGGCTTACAGAATTATTTGAAAGCCTATATAAACCTGAAGGAACTTTCCGGAAGATTTCTCAAAGCTACACCTCAAAAGTGGCCACCAGGGAGCTGTTCCCTCTTTTAAAATTAGGAAGTCATCTTCTGTAACGGAAAGCTTTTGTTCTCCTTTCTAGTCTCAAAATTACCAAGTACTTCAAGGAGGTTTTGTTTGTGTAGCAGTATCTATCAGTAGTTATATTAGAAATTAAAAAGGAAAACAAAATTAAGGCATGAGATTTCAGAAGCACTTATTACATTAGCCATCAAAGCAATAATGTTATCAAATGTGATACAGCCTCTAGAGACATTCATGAGAGAATGAGAGTAAAAAATGGCATAAATATCTTAGTAGTAGTATGAAAATAGCTTTGACCACATTTGACCCAGTGAAATGACTCCAGAACTCCCAGGGGTCTGGGAATCATTCTGAGAACCACTGTTTTAGGGCAGTAGTCTTTCACAGGGATTTGAACTCTCCCTTCACTGTCTTAAGCTCAGACTATGAGATACTCATATAAATGAGATACATAGTCGTCAGTGTTTTGGGAACCAAGTTTGGGAATTAGTGCTGAAGCTCTGAATTTAAGACTTTATTTTCAGGAGAAAATAAACTATTTATATGATTGTATTTCTATTCATATATAAGTTGGAATCATATGAAATTTTGAACATTGAGCATGAGAAGTATGGGCCAAACTAAATAGGATCTGCTTTAATGACATGAAAATGTGAAGGTATAGTATAGATATACTTCTACTTATAGTACACTTTACTTTTACCCAAATTGGATACACCATGGATCACATGTTGCATTTAAATCTATTTCCACCATGATAAAAATGTATGTATCATGTTTATTCCTAAGTAGAGGTTTGTCTTATTTCCACACCAATGTTATAAATAGATTCATGTTTGTTTTGGAGTTTGCAAAGCTAACAAAACCTCTAGTCAAATATGGGAGAAGTTCTGCCAACATGCCGTCCTGGAAATCATGGACAGTGAATTCTAATCCTGAGTTTTCCAGTGACTCATTCGGTGTCATTGAACACGTCACTTTACTTTTCTGTCTCAGTTCTGTCATCTGTGAAGTGGAGATAATATTGTTCAGTTGAGCACAGTGTTCTAGCCTATATCCTCTGGATGACTTCACAAAAGAAATTCTGCATGTGAATTTGAGTATATGCCAACAAAGTTAGAACAAGTTATCTACCTCAAAAGCATGCAAGAAAAAAACCAATGGAAATAATTTTGAAAATGCACCATATGCATTTTAAAACTGGAGCAAATCTCATTCTAGGAAATCCATCTTCACATTTGTAAAAACTTGAGATTTTTTTTTCTCATTACAGGAGAAAGTCAAAAATCAAAGTACAATTTGTCTCTTTTCCTTTGGAAAGGTTATGATTTCATCTCAGTCATTTATATTTCTGTTAACCAGCATTGGTGCTAGCTAATTTACTGGAAAACCTGTGTTCAAAGAAAGAGAAAATAGAGAAGAATGAATATTTTTTGCTCTTTGTTCAGTTATTAAGTAGCCAAGTTTTCAGCTTCACAAAATTTCTATATTGCTAGCTTAAAAAACAAAGTTCCTGAATTCTCCAGAGGTAACAGTGTCCATTTTTCTTGGAAGTAGTAACCAAGACAGAGAAAAAAAGAATGTTTAAAAAATAAGAGAACTTATGTACCTGAGTCTATTTTTACAAAAATAAAAATAAATTACTTCCACTTTAATTTGGCCACCCCTGATATTTACATTATTGGTAATAATTGTCTCATTTGCTGCTAATCTCAGTATCATGAATAGTATCTTCCAGGTACAATTTAGTTAGAGGAAAGTACAGAATAATGATTATGATCCCAGGACCTGGAATCAAAAAGATTTGGGTATGAATTTGTTTTTTCCATTTATAAGCTATGTAGATTTTTTTAATTTCAAAAGTTACTTATTGGAATGAATGTATAATTTTATACTGAACATTAAACAATGTGCTTGATTATAAATAGATAAACATTTATATTAGAGAATTAAAGGAAAATCTATTATGTGAGAAACATTCTTTGAATAGCATGAACTCTGATTTATAAATGTTAAGAGTTGCGTTATATTGCAGATACATAAATTCAATTCAACTATATTTTAAAGAAATTTGGAGGAAAACAGATAAATAATAGTGGTATTTACTTCAGGGGGTAGAACTGAGTATTTTAAATATTATTTCTTTTGACTATTCTTCATTTTCTGAATGTTCTGTGCTTAGTATATCTAACTTCAACAATGTTTTCTGTTTATCGTCTTGGCAAATTTTGTTACACTCTTGGGTTTAGTTTCCTTATTGTTACCAAACCAAACTTGGTTCTGCTTGCCTGCCACAGTAAAGCCAATTTACTGACACACAGTTTTGGTGAAGGAAAGTGCAGCAATTATTGTAAGGCACCAGACAAGGAGTCTGGGGCAGCTAATGCTCAAAAGACCTGAACCCTTTGATGGGTTTCAGGAAAGCCATTTTTAAAGGCAAGATGATAATACTACCTTATTAGACTCTTATAGAAACAATGAAATATAAACACAGAATTGATGGAAAAATACGCCGCTTCTCAAATACATTGAAACACTATCTCCAAGCCCTCTCCTACACAACTTATTCCATTTCAGATTTTTATCTTTAATTCTTAACTATGAGAAGAGAATTCAGCAACTTTAAGACAAATCTAGATATTTTAGTGATACTAGTCTGGGGCTGATTAGCATAGAGGATAACGGCTGTGGGTTCAATTCCCACAGTTGTCAGTTCCCATTGTTTCAGATGAGAAGTCATTATTCTTACCTTTCTTCCCATTCATAATGACATTTTCCTTATTATGGCTTTCCACATTTTGATTATAATGTGCCTTGGTATGGCTTGTATTTTCTCCTTGGGGTTCTTTGAGCTTCTTGACTATTTTATCATAAAGTGATTCTTTGCTGTATCTCCCAGGAATATGGATGTAAACTAAGATTCTTTTTTTTTAAAAATACATTGGCTCTCACCCCCACCTCATTTCTTCTCAGTTAAGACTCTGTTTTATTTTGAAACCTTTTTAAATTCCTCCTGGCATGTAGAAGATAATTGGGTACCATAACAGAGTACTACAAAGTTGTAAATTATTAGGGTAATACAAATGACCACTTAAAAAACACTCAGTTACTACTTTTCATCTCCAAAATTAGGTTTTTTACAGTATGGCTGAATTTATGCTTAATAAAAATAGTATTTTAAATGATCTACTAGCTTCCTTAAAGGCAATGAAGAGTTAAAATGAACCAGAGGGGTTTATCCTATGGAATATATTCATTTCTGAAAATTTATGATCAGGAGGGTGAAGATGAAGTTGGGGGCTCATTCTCTGTGGGGAATAAACATGGCCCCAGTTTGGGGTAGGAAGAGTGGGGTTGCGTGCAGGCCTAAGAAGAATGAAGGCAGCAGGAGGGTTGAGACTGTGAGCTTGTCTTCATCTCCCAAACTGTGTACCTTTGGGCGAATTATTTGACACCTTGAAATCTCAGTTATTTCTCGTATAAAATGGTACCTCAGAGTATTGTTATAGGAATTAAATGAGAACAGATTACTAGTGTGTTAGATAGTACGCGATACATGCAAAAATTTCAAGAAATTGTAGTTCTTACAGTTTTACTCACTCCCAGGATCAGAATCTCACAGTTCCCCTGAATAAAATGACAAAGTAGTGAGGTAATTTTCTCTGCTAGTAACACTGAATTTTGAAGAAATGTATACTTTAATTTTAACTTTCAAATATGGCAGGTTATAATAAGAAACATCAGAAAACATTTAACTATGGATTAGCTGTCCAGTAGGTCTAATTAAGAAACTTAATCATTGGAGTTCTATGTTATTTTCACGCTGCTGTTTAGACTAAACAGTAAAATTGTAAAGACATTTTGTATGGCTGTCAACTATATGCATTTCTCCTTTCTATGGGTGCTTGTATAATTTAAATGCTTTCACATATTCAGGCTATGATGACTTTTATTTGGATCATGGAACCAAATAAAAAGAACAATTGAGAAAAATAGAGTAAGGAAAGCTTTGAATATGGTAATTTTCAGGCATGTAAAGATTTTTCTTGTCATACGTGGCAAACAATTATTTTGAGGAAATAAATCAAATCTTAATATATACAAAGTAAAATAAGACTTTTAAAGCAAAAAATGGTAACTTGAACACACATTCCAAAACTATTGTTTTTATTTGATGGTCTTGCTCTCTCTAGATTTTTTATGAAGATCTAATTTAGCTGAGCTTGACATTCATGATCTTGTTTAAAGAAGGACAACTTAACATTGTTCTGATGTGCTGACTTTGGCATGACTTACCATTCTCAGTTCAAAATGCTTCTCTCTGCTGTGCACCCAAACTTGTTTCAGTGCTTCTCTTTTTACTTTTCCCATCAGAAATTCTTTTCTCGTGATGTGGACCAAAAAAAAAAAAAAAAAATCCACATGTATTCTAGAGCAGTGCTTTCCTTTTTTACTCTTTTTTTAACCACACCCACAATAAGAGTATTTATTAAAATTCAGTAAATAAAGATTATATATATATATATTTGCTCATGTGTAAGCGTATGCACATACCATCTACTTTATGTGTGAATGCAATCCAATCTATTTCTATTCTGTTCCATCTTGCTTTATTTCACTATTTCATTTAAAAGTAAGTGTTAGAGGATTCTGTTTGTGAAGGAAAATGGATGCCCCTTAAATCCAAGTCTTTTCACATGTAGTGCGAAAAGCAAACAGATTAACAAGTTGAACAAATAAAACCATGCATAATTCATGCTAGGAGAACTAGTATTTCTCTCTCTCTCTCTCCCCCTCCCCTTCTCCAGTTTACATGTAAGTAGAGAAATAAATATCCACAACTAAAAAAGCTAACTTGTGAGAGAGGGTTGTAGTACAAAATGTTTTTGGACAGAGATAAATATATCATCAGAAAGTAGGGACTTGGTGAAAAGAGCTTTCAGAAACCAAACCTGAAACCAGAAAAGAACCTTGGACTAGATGGTGAAGTTAGAAATTCATCACTTATGGGGCAAAAAGGAGAGAACTTCAGAGACATTCCTTAGATGGTTGGTGGTGAATGTAAGGGAAGGAAGCAAGAGGAAAAATAAGTCTTCTAGAGAAAAAAGGGGAGGAGGAGGAGGAGAAGAACCACAGAAGTAGAAGACACAGTGAATCTCCCCCCAAAATAAAGCTGCCATTATAGAAACTGCACTTCTCTGTAGCAACAGAAGAGGGCGAACTTGAACTAAACAATGTAGTAAACAACCCAAACCTCTCATCCCTGCTTGGTGATGTTGCTGATTCTGTACATTATGAGGCATTTTCCGATGGACAGAAATTTGTTTGCAAAACACATAAACCACAACAAAAAGAAAACAAAGTGATAATTACGGGATTTTAGCTAATGAGTAACTCTTCCAAAAACAACCAACCAACCAAAAAAAACCCAAATCTAGAAAAAGGCAAGGGAGCATATCAGTCTATATTAAACATCCTTAAACAATCATTTGTATGTACATATTAAAAGAAACTGAGACTTCCCTGGTGGTGCAGGGGTTAAGAATCCGCCTGCCAATGTAGAGGACACGGGTTCAAGCCTTGGTCTGGGAAGACCCTTCATGCTGCAGAGCAACTAGGCCCATGCGCCACAACTGCTGAGCCTGCACTCTGGAGGCTGAGAGCCACAACTACTGAGCCTGCATGCCACAACTACTGAAGCCTGCATGCCTGGAGCCCGTGCTCTGCAACAAGAGAAGCCACCACAATGAGAAGCCCATGCACCGCAACAAAAAGTAACCCCTGCTCACCACAACTTGCGCCCAGCAACAAAGACGCAATGCAGCCAAAATTAAAAAAAAAAAACAAAACAACTGCTTCAAATAATACGTTCAAAAACTTAGATCAGAAATGGATAATAAAGTAAAATAGGAAGTAAGAGCTGGCAAACTCATCAAAGGTATCCCAGTATCTTTCATGTTTGAAAAATACAAAATCATTTCACAAAATAAGACCAGATTACAGAGCACACACATAAATAGCCTAGATTCAATTGAAAACATAGGAAAGGTCATTTAGTAAAGGCAGGGAACAAAGAAGAAATAAAAAATACATAAGCAAACACCATTAGAGTGGGAGTGATAAATACAGAAGCTAGGCAAGGAAAGTACATAAATATACACTGAGTTCCTACAAAGGAAAAACAGAATAATGAAACAAAGTTAATAGTGAAAACTGTACTCCAAGAGACCATTTCCAAGAGAAATGAAAGACCTACATTTTCATATTGAAAAGACCTGCCATATAATTTAGAAAATTGAGCTATGAAGCCATTTTGGAGATTTACCCAGATAAAATTAGTAGACTTTAAAGATAAAGCAATAATAAAATAGGTAACTAATAAGAACCTGCTGTATATATTAAAAAAAAACATTCAGTGTATTGAATTCATCAATATATAAAAACAACTGTACGACAATGAAGTTTATTTTAGGAATGTCTGTTTTGTTTAACGTTAGAAAGTCAGAAAATTTTATTTACTAATTATGAAGAAAAACATCTTTTCAGTAGATGAGGAACAGTTTTGATAAAATTCAACACGTACTCATTTTAAAAAACTACATAAACTAAAAAATTTTTTTAAAAATCTATAAACTGATAACATGACAAAATTCTTTATCAGTTTGATAAAGTGCATCTAGGAAAAACTTACAGCCAATAACATAGTGATGAAATATTAAAACTTTCCCCTAGAATTTAGGAAAATGTCAAAGTTTTCTACTGTTATTTCTATTCAGTGTTGTATTGGAAATCCTAGCCAGTGGATTAAGGCAAGTTTAAAAGGATAACATATAAAGATTAGGGGAAAAAATGAAAACTATTATACAGAGAAATTTCAGTACATTCAACAGATAAACTATTAAAAATCAAGAAATATAGTATGGTTGCTGGATAAATAGTTATAAAATGGAGTCTATGTTTCATATATGAGCAAAAAACAAAAACATCTCACTTATAATCAGAAAATGCATACAATACCTAGATATATATGTGTACAGAATCTTCATTTTATAAGCTTTTTTGCAGTATTATTGGCATAAAATAATTTTACATATCTAAAGTATGCAAGGTGATTCATTTTGACACATGTATATACCATGAAACCCTCACAAAAATAAAAAGGTCTTTCCCAATACATTTCAAAACATTTATAGGTAAAATGATGGTATCTGAAAAATTGCTTTGAAATACTTAGAAAAAATAGCTTAGCATGGGGCTGTAAATAAAGAGCAGTGGAATGCTGGTAAGTGCTGATACTCCGTATGGATACATGAGTATTCATTATATCATTTGCTCTATTCCTCCGTCTCGTTAAACTTTTTTGTTTTTTAAAGGAAGGAAGGCAGAGGGAGGAGGTTGAAGATGATCAAATCAAATGATCAGTAAGGCATTCAAAACACTGAGTATACGTAATAAGTAAGATTTTAAGAGTAAATGCCTAGACAGAAATTGACAGTTTTCAAAATTTGTATTCCCTCAATTAGCTATTACAACACTCACAAATTTCAACTCATAAATTTGAGAAAATAATTTTTTAAAAAATTCACCATCAAAACTCACCTGAGTCAGATATCCTTCTCCAGCATACCCAGATTCTGAAATTTCAGGCATCTTTGTAATAGAAAGACCCTCAAATGATCTGACTAGTCAGTGATACTCTTCTGGTTGCTATGGGCTTTCTTTTCTCAGCTTGACTTTTTTTTTTTGGATTATGTGTATTATGTTATTTTTCTGGCTATTTTCTGAATGCCATGAAAGAAAAACTGCCAAGTTGAAGCTAAAGATATATTTCCTCTCTATTTTCTAGCTATACCCTCTGGCTCTTTCTGTGTTGTTTTGTGACAATTCTGTGTGTAAGAAGTATAAAGCTATGCAATATTTTTCCAATTGAAACAGAATTTTTTTCTCTGAGTAACTAAGCATATGTGCTAAAATACATATTTCTAGATTTTAGCTCTTGGAATATAAAAGTAATATCTACTGTAGCAATTGTCTAAATAAGTATTTAAAATTGCCTCTAATAATCTTTTTGAAATACCATATACTTCTACAAAATATTAAATTTTGAATATATTAAAACAATTGCATATTTAAATTATTCTATTACTTGGTGACTATTTAATATATTTTTATTAACAAAATAATGAACTTGAGTTTACCTGGTCAAATGCTCAAATATAGAGAATTTGTTATATAATGCATTTATATAAAGAACAGAGAAAACTGATCTATGGGATAAAAATCAAAATACTGATTACTTCTCGGTAGAGTAGGGAGCATAGTCTTGAAAGATTCACAAAGAAACTTTGTATATTGTGATTGGTGTTTTGATTACACAGGTATATACATTTGTCAAAACTCATCAGAGTATATAATTAAGAACTCTGCACTTTACTGAATATATATGTATCTCAATAAAAATTAAATTAATATAAAATGCCAAATAACAGACCAGTCTCATTCATAAATTTAGATTTTAAAAACACAATTTGATTTTTTGGTAAATTGTACCTATCTGTATATAAGATGAATAATTACTCTCAAGCTGGCTTTTTTCAAGGAATAGAATGCTTATTTAATATTTGAAAAAAAATCAATTCAATTCACTACATTAAATGATAAGAGGGATGGCTATTTTAATAAACCAAGAAAACTGCTTAATCAAGTTAAGGGCCATCTGGGATAAAAGTCTTTAGCGAATCAAATAGAAGGGAAATTTGTTAATCTGGTGAAAGGTGCCATTAATTTTAAAACGTTGAAAGTTAAGATATGGAACAAGATACAGGGTATCTACTGTCATCACTTACATTTAACATTGTACCATTCCTAGCTAATGCAATAAAACAACAAAAATATATAATGACAATTGTTAAATAGGAAGAATAGATCTGCTATCATCTCATCAGTAGATGATTTGGCTGTGGATTTGGAAAAGTACAAAAAGAGTCTTCAGATAAACTGTTAAGTTGATTAAATAGATTGCCACGTTAAATTGTATTTCTATACACAGAAAAATCTCAGATTTTAAATATGAAAGATTATAAATTAAAAATAACAAAAATATAAAATATATGTATATACAAAATTACATAATTTGAGAGAAATCAAAGATAAAGGAGGGAATATCATGTTCATTAATTAGAAGCTTATTGGTCTCTCCAGATTGACCAATATTTTCAGAATTCCTGATTAAAATTCAAGTTTTTAAAAATTTTAACATTAGCAATCAGATTTTAAAATGTATATGAGTGAGAAAGTCCAAATATATCCAATGCAAGCTTGAATAAGAACAAGTTTATAGGAATTATTCTACCAGCTGTCAAGACGGTGTCGTATCAATTTATTGTCTTTCAGCTCCAAATTCACCCATCTTTTCCCTGATTTGTGATACTGCAGCTGGATCCTATAAATATTTATCCTTTGCCAGCTGGCTTGATAGCAGACTTTGATGCTATTAGGTGCTGAGGGGACACTGCTAGGCCAGAGCAGAAGAAGGTGCTTTCCTGTCTGGTGGTGGTGGTGGTGGTTTTTTGTTTTCTTTTTCCCTATATGGCAGCTCACGAATTGGAGTGCAGGAGGCTCATCAGCGCTCAGTGCAGCAGCCCTCAAGGACCAGCAGTGGTCAACTCAAACCTTACATTTTTTTCCCACTGCCTTCTCTTTTTCCCACTGCTTTAGCCTACAAGTTGTAGCTGCTTTCTACATTTGATACTTTTGAGACCCATGGAATCTTGTTCATTCCCTTTCTTTGTAACAATTCTTCATAATAAACTTGTACTGTTTCCTGAATGGATCTATATAAAAACAAGTCATAAATATACAATAATTAAGAGTCTTACTGGCTCAAATATAAGCAAATAAATCCATTGAAGAGCATAGAGAATCCTAAACTAGATACTTGTGTAAAAGGATGCCAGTTTAAAGCAGAGGTGACATTCCTGAGCAGTGGAACGTACAGTCTTAAATAATTTGCTCTGGGGCTATTTGGAAACAAACATTAAATTTGACCCCTAACTAAAATTGTTCTCAAAAATCAACTTCAAGAGGATTGTTGATAAAAATGTGAAAGCAAATCGATATACCTTCTAGAAGATAATATAGGACAATATCCTTGAGAGCCCAGGAGAATATTTCTTATACAGGGTCCAGAATGCACATTCTAAAATCAAATAGAAAAAGGAGCCAAATGGGCTTCCCTGGTGGCGCAGTGGTTGAGAGTCCGCCTGCCGATGCAGGGGACACGGGTTCATGCCCTGGTCCGGGAAGATCCCACATGCCGCGGAGGGGCTGGGCCTGTGAGCCATGGCTGCTGAGCCTGCGCATCTGGAGCCTGTGCTCCGCAACGGGAGAGGCCACAACAGTGAGAGGCCTGCGTACCACAAAAAAAAAAAAAGGAACCAATGACACTAACTGTAAGTCAAACTGATGACATAGCTAAACAACAGCAAGACAAAAATATTTTTTTTCAAGTAAATTTTGGGTGCAGTGTCCTAATTGTGCATCCTTATGGGATTTTTTTAATAAAACATAGACATGAACATAAATTGTCTTTAATAATTGAAGCAGGACACATAAAACTCAACAGTTTTAATATTGTTCTGATGTTGCTGCTAAATCATAACTAGAAATTTTCTTCCAGAAGAACATGCACTGATAATCTGGAATTTTCATGTAATATTTTAGTTCATTCATTCACATTTATTCAACAAATACTTAGTAAATGCAAACTAGATATTAGGATTATAGCTGCTGAAGTAATAAATGGGAATCATGGAAAGGCCGTGTATCAGTTATCTATTTTCACAATAATGTCCCAATGTAAATTACAAAATCTCAGCAACAAATACTCATTTGGCTTATGAGTTTGTGGATTGGCAGGGATCAGCTGGACGTGGCTAGATGGCTCTGCTTCAAGGAGTGGGTCTGGGTGGGCCTTCTCTGAAGTTGGGGCTCTTTATACATGTTCTTTATACATGTTCTACGTGTGATCGCTCTGTGGTCCTGCCTGAGGAGCAGAAGCTATCCAGGTCTTGTGAAGAGGTCAGAATTGCAAGGGACATAAGACCAATTGTACACATACTTTTGCTACCTGACAACATTCTGCTGGCCACAGCAAGTCACAAGGTTGGATTCAAAGTAAAGGTATGGGGAAACATATGCCGTCTACTTAGTGAGAGGGACATGAAAGGCCCATGAGAAAGGATATAGAAAAGGGGATAGTTAAAGAATTGGGGCCACCTAGGCAATCTCCTGCAGGCAGTGTGACCACATAATACTGCATGCAATTGCATAATTCTAATACTAACCATAGTATGGCAACAGGACTTCAGTATCTGTAGAGCCAAACATGTATTTAAGTGTTTATAGGAATAAGAATTTGTTAGCCAGTGAATTAGAGTACTTGTGCTTTTTATTTTAAGGATTATGATATAGTTTGAGTAAATTTATCTATCCTATTAGAATGCATGGAAAAATTGTACTGTATAGTACTTTTCACAGTTATGTTTAAAATTAACTGATGTAGAAAACAAACATGGTTGCCAAGGGGTAAGAGGTGGGGAGGGACAAATTGGGAATTGGAATTGACATATACACACTACTATATATAAAATAGGTAACTAATACTGTAAGGACCTACTGTATAGCACAAGGAACTCTACTCAATGCTCTGTAATGACCTATATGGGAAAAGAACCTAAAAAAGAGTGGATATTTGTATATCTATAACTGATTCACTTTGCTGTACACCTGAAACTAACACAACATTGTAAATCAACTATACGCCAACAAAAATTAAAAATATATAAATAAAACTAACTGATATTTGGCGTTGGCAACTCAGATTCATCCGTTTCCTTTCCAGCTGTCTATGATGAAGCACAATATGTTTTTTAAGCTGTCACATGATTTGACTTTACAACCATATAGTAACCTAGTTGTCTTCACAGTTGTGCTAATTAGCTCCTTTTAGGTGTAATTTATCTTTCTCATCCTACCTATTGCTGTCACCCTGACAACAAGCCAATACAAATAAATATTTACTAATGTCATAAAATAATCAAAACAACGAAATTGCCATATGGCATTTAAAAGAATGCCAAACATCTCAGTCTTTCCCTAGGGCTTTTGAAACAGTTTAAATATCCAATAGATCTCAGGCTGTTTTTTTTTTTTTTTTTTTTTTTTAATATAATCCTGCCTGAAGGCTGGAGAATGGATTAGATGAGGTCCATGGCTGGAGTGGTTCATGATAATACAGTGATGGATGAGAACTGACAGTTTACAACTTACTTTTTTCCGTTGTCATTAAAAAAAAAAACCTGGAAGTCAGTGTCTAGCATGGCTGCCAACCCAGTGAAAGCAGCAGGCAAAACAGTAACAAACACAGATGACAAATTCCCTGTGGAAATGCACTTGCTTGGCAGCCACTATAGGTAATGTCAGTGAACAGGCGGAGTGGGAGTAGGAGTCTGCAGGAGGCAATGCACATGAGAGGATTCCCTCACGTTCTGTAATCTGATGTGCTTCTATTCAATCATAATATAGATAGCTTCCATCATAAATTATATCATAAACCAGTCATAAAACAATAGCAATTTACTGTGATTTAAATAAACCTTGTCTTAAAATAGTTTTCTGTTTATTTTTACTTTGAAAGAAGTATATTTAAATAATTTGTTTCTCTCCCCTTTCCCCTAGGCTATGCCAATTTCATCTCTACCACATTCTGTTAAATGACATTTACTGGCAATACAGAACATGATATATTCTGTTAAATTGAAAACAAACTTGTCATTAGGAATGAAAGAGATAGTTAAAATAGACAATTATTGCATAGACAAATACTTCTCAACCCATTACTTTAAAAAATGATAATTTTAAATTAACAGCTTTCAGTTTCGGTTAAGGGTTAGATATATTAATAGTCTTTCAGAAATAAAATAAGCGGCCTACGAACATATTTGTGACAATTAAATTTTCATCTGTGTAGCAAGGACATTCAAAATTTAAGTGGATTTGACTTCAAGTGAGTTACTGTGCTTCAGTTCCTTTTATAAAAGTCACTAATAGTACCTATCTCATACAGTTGTAGTGAGCGTTAAATGAGATAACATGTGACAACCACTGGCATAAAGTGTGTACTCAGTATCTATTATTAAATGCTAGTATCAGTACAATTAGTATTGAATATATTGTTACATACTGTAATAAACATGTTTATCTTTTAGACTCAGAATTTTATCATCATAGTAATCAACTTTCACAATGCATTAATCAACAATGGGATCACAGCTGCTTCTGTAGAGCACATCTAAATCAGAGCATATGACTAATGATTTATGCCTTTTAAGGAAAGGTTGGTCCATGTACCACCTGCCCCGTCAAATTTCAGTCAAAGTTATGGAACACACACACTTTTGCTATTTTATATATTTTTACAATTTCTTTTTAGTCTTTATCTTGTTAGTAATCTTTCACATTCTTTTTGCATTTCTCAACTCTCCACCATTTGTAAGTATAAAGGAAATTGCAGAGTTGGATAAACTTCATAGTCACTGAAAAATATGATTCTTTGAGATGTCAGTGACTGGGGAGGTAGAGAAGTGGGAACATACTAAATGTATGGAAAATATGCATGCGATTACAATAAGCAAAGGCAAAAAGGGAGGTGAGAAAATAGTAGGAATGTGTTCAGTGCTCATATACGTCTGTATTAGTTTCCTATTGCTGCTATAACACATTACTGCAACCTTACGGCATAAAACAATGCAAATTTATTCTCTTACAGTTCTGGAGGTTAAATGTCTAAAGTGGATCCTCAAGACTGTATTCCTTCTGGAAGCTCTAGGGGAGAATCTGTTTCCTTGCCTTTTCCAGCTTCTAGAGGCCACCTACATTCCTTGGCTTCCTGTATCTTCAAAGCTGGCGCCATAGCATCTTCTCTCCTCTTGGACATTTGCTTCTATCATTACATCTTCTCTCGTGATGCTTATTCTCCTACATCCTTCTTATAAAGACACTTATGATTACATTGGACCCATGCAGATAATCCAGGATAATCTTCCCATCTCAAGATCCTTAATTTAACCACACCTTGAAAAGTCTCTTTTACAAGTAGGGGAATGACATATTTACAAGTTCAGATATGGACTTGCTCAGATATGGGTTTCAGATATGGACATCTTTTTGGGGGTGTTATTATTCATTTTTCACAGTGTTACATGTTTTGTGAGCCACTGTGGAAAGCAAAAAAATTAAAAGCATTATTAAAGATGCTCTATTTAATCAAGCTCTGACGTGGTGGGGATTAAAAACTAAATGCAGTGTGAGGTTGGAGATGTGGCAAACAGGAGCAGGAGTAGAGATGTGTCCTTTGCCAATGGAAAAGCGTTCTGAAGACAATCTGGGAAACTAACGCTGAACAAAGCCCAGTTTGTTTTGTTTTGTTTTTAAGAAAGGAAGAAAGGGAAGGGAAAGGAAAGAGAGAAATAAAGAAATGTTATAAATCTCTGCCATGCAAAAATTAGTAACAAGATAAATTGAGAAAAACTGTAATATGTGGGGAATTTTTGAGAATTTTAGCAATTTTTTGAGAACTTGCTATAAATACTTGGTTTAGAGAAAATGGGCAGTATTAGAGAACTTGCTATGGTATATCTATTTGTATTATTAACCATTTCATTTTTTCCTTATAATATACTTACAAGCATGAAAATATAAAGGCATAGTACTTTTCTTTTTTAGAAAGTTTGCCATTCTCAAAATGGGCAATTTGAAGACCTGGAGTGGATTAGTTAATGTTTAACTGCTTTGTGTCATACCATCATCCCAGTGGTAGAATGTCGAAGTGATGCACTAGAAGTGTCTACACACACACGTACAGCTAGCCACAACTCGTATATGCACAAGGAAATGTAGATAGCCAAAATGAAGCTTTACTAAGGAGCCATTATTCAACATAATGGCTTATCTTGCTCATCTAAAAATAAACGTCCAATGTAAAGATGGTGGTACAATTCTGTTTTCTGAAATTGATATTTTCAAGTGAATGATATTCACTGAGGTTTTAAATGGTGGAGTTAATGCAGCTGCCATATGAAGGTGGGAGGACAGCCAAATGTGAGTCTCTTTATTACTCTGCATTTGAATATTGACAGAAGAAATGGCCTCATTAATGAGATAAATTGTTTTCCAGAAAAATAGCTGAAATCGGTATCACTTGGTTGCCACCCCCATTAGTACAGACTAAACACAATCCAGGAAATCCTAAATATATAAAAACAAAACCTTGTACACCCAAATTAGTAGATGTTCAACATCTTTGAGAGATAGTGATCACATATAGTGATTTACTTGTGTTTATTCTTTTCAAGAAACTGCTGAATTTTAAGCTATTGAGCATATTCATGAATAAAATAAACTTTTTTCTGTGTTTATATCACTATGTCCACACCATACCAAAAATAAAAAACTAATGTGAATCAGTTATTATTGGATATCCTTAGGACTGTGGATTTCATAAAAAGGTGACAGCACCTAGCTTTTCCCTGTACCTAGTTTGTCATCTAAAATAAAGTTTGGTTTCAATGAATCAGAGAAGATACATATGGAATAAGTCATTCCCTAGAGGACTATAAAAACTTAGTATATATAATATTTCTTTTTCTAGGGTATACACATCATAATATACCAAATAATTGGTAACTCTATAGTAAAATAAAATAAATGACACCAGAACTTATTGATGATTCATGAAGATATTGAAAAAATTATTGATGTATAATTGACGTAATTTATTAGTTTTGGGTATACAGTGTAATGATTCGATATTTGTATATATTGCAAAATGATCACCACAATAAGTTCAGTTAACATCCGTCATTATACATATTTACAATTTTTTTCTTTGTAATGGGTGCTTTCAAGATTCATTCCCCTAGCTACTTTCAAATATGCAATACAGTGTTGTTAATTACTGTATATTACATTATGCTGTGCATTACATGCCTGTGGCTTCCTCAGTTTATAACTGGAAATCTGTATATTTTGACCCTCTCAGTCATTTTGCCCACCCTCTGCCCATTGCCTCAGGCAACCACTGATCTCTTCTCTGTATCCTTATTCACATGAACATTTAACAGCACATCAGGTGCCTCATGCATACAGATGGATTTGCCATCAAAGGTACTGCTTTCTGCTGAACAACAGAAACAAACCTTAGGCACGTAGTTTACCACATTCATGGAAGAGAAAGAGTAATGCTTATAACACTTAACGTTCTTACTATGTTCAGTAAGTATGTCGCTATCCACTCTTCTTATATGAGAAAAATAAAGTAAATAGAGGATAAATAACTTGATCAAAGTCATGTAAGTGGTAGTTGAATTCAGGTAGTCATTTTCCATGAGCCATGCAGTTAGCTCTTTTTCTACATAACCTGGCCAGGATAGTACACATTTACATAGTGGAAAAGTTTTATTTACTTACCATTATTTTAATTTAATAGCAGTTACTTTTGGATCACATTTAAGAATATACGAAGCAATAAAAATTACCTGATGTCAGTGCCGCCCTTACCAGTGCCATCTGAATAGGGAGGCTATAGAAAATTTTCTAGTCAGATATTGCCTTACGTATCATACGTTTGTTTTCTATTTATGCTTTTCCTATCTTGGATTCTGTCAGGTCAGTTGTGACATTTAAGCAATTTCAGGGTGTAGTGAACCACGAACTAAACTTCCATAAATACTTCCATAAAGACGGGAGACAGGTAAAATAAAGATGTCTACAGAAGTGAACGCATGTGAACATATTCATTTTAAAGTCTCTCTCTGTAACTATGCCACCTTTTGGGTATAAACCATATATATATTAGTTATCAGGCTATCATAGCATAGTATTTTCATCACTGGTTGCTTATCAGTATACCACATAATTTAAAGCACTATGGTAGGTAGGAATAAAAGTAGTTCTGATGTGTGGGCTCCTAATGTGTTTTTCATCATAAACAATATTCTTTTTTTCCCCATTCTCTCCAGTGGTGAAAGGAAATAAAATTCCCTATTCTAATACTCTTAGTAGAAGCTTCCCTCTCTCCAGACATCTCAGATATATGTACTAAAATGATTGAGCATACTTGGATCATGATGAGAAAACACTTTATATAAAAAAAAAAAAATTTTTCAGTATGGGTTTATTCACACTCTGGATTAGAAAGGGTTATTTCAAGATTTGACACCTGCTTTACAATCAATTTATATTTGGAAAAAATACACTGTTTATAATATATTGGCGGGTACCAGTAAGAAGGAGCCATCAGTTTTAAAGTTTCAAACTGTTTCTTGAAGTATCCAGCATACCCTGTGATGTGCTGTGAATGATGTCTGATCTAATATATAAGCTTTTGTGCCACCATTAAAGTAGATGTAAAACACTTCTCACTTTCCCCCCAAACCTTGAATTCCTTTACAAAGCTCTGTCACATCCTGTTGATTTGAGGAAGTGAATGAACGTGTTTACTGATGCCATTAATGAAAATGAGGTGGTGATAAATGGAGGTGTTTGTGACACGGATCATTGTGCTAATGATCAATATCCGTAGGTTTGTAGAAGTTACAGCTCTTACAAAAGAAAATCAGCTAATGCCGATTACCGTGTATCAAGGTGCCATTGCTAGCTAGTGTGCTGTAAATGCATTAATAATAGCTTACAACAGGTTTGAATGTAAAAAGGTCCAAATAGCCAATTTCGCAAATGGGGTGCTAAATTGGAATTTAAAGTAGGATGCAAATAACTGGGACACGTGGAAGAGCAGTGTGAGGTGAATAGTTTATATATATATTTTCCTCTCCATTTGTCAACTGACACCTGTTTTTTCACAATTATTTGGTCAGAGAAAGTCAAGTGCTGTAGGTTTGGAGGTTGATTCAAAGCTAAATATATACTGATAGTTAGGAAGAGAGATCTCTAAAGAAGAAACCTGATGTTAAAAGTAAATGTTTTCCTATGGAATTACTTAGAAATCAACCTTTATAAGCTATTGCTTTATGAGACAAAGCATAAAAATCTATAAAATATTGAAATATCATCAAATCCACTTCAGTTATTCTAATAAGCCTGCATAATATTCCTGCAAGGATAAAAAACGTAAGTTCAATGATAGTTCAGATAATTGGATTTATCGATGGATATACTCATATGTCCCCTGCTTGGCTTCTCAGTGTTCCCATAGATTAAATCCCTAGATTAAAGTGTGTCTATTTTAATCCTCAAGTGGTTTCTGTTTTCTAGTTAGACTGACTTGCTATCAAGTTCTTGCTATCAAGAGTAGTCCCAGGGAACAGGTAACGCGTGCTGGGGTTTTTGCATTGGGTTACTCACAGTGTATAAAGAGCACAACGATAGCCTCCTTGATAGTGAAAAAAGGCATGGGTACGTGTCTCAGTCTCCCATAATGCTTATTGCTGCTGTTTTTCTAACTATCCTTCAATCTACACTATGTCATCATGAGATGTCCTGTAACAGGCTGACAAGGAAAGATAGGTCAAACCGGGCTTACAGTGGGTGTCCATGATTTTTTAGCATCAGACAGAAAAGTACTGCTGCAGTTTGTATCCATTCAGAATGTGGCTCTGAAGGAAGGAAATTCTTCTATTGGAAGGACCTCAGGCAGTAAACCTTATTTGGAGGGGAGATAGCTGGAGGTATAAACCTACACTGATTAATTAGCAGAGGTTTGGTGTGTGCATCAGGACTTGAGAAAAACAAGACTGTTAGAAAACAGGTGGGAGGGGCTGGTTTCAGCATCACTAAAATGTTCCCAGTTGGCTTTTCTTTGTAATTCAGGGCTGATGGTAACAGAGGCCTTGAAGTAACTAGGCTCACTGGAAGTAACGAGAATCATAGAACTTGAAACCTATAGAGGCTGGGAGTCAGTGCTTAATTGACTGAAGCTTTGTGGACACAATTATTGTAGAGAAGGAAAGGATCAGAGTGCCAGCCAAGGGACCTGGATTACAGAGAGTTACAAAGATGATTGATGCAACACAATAGTCAAGGGGGAAAAGAGATGGCCAGCCAACAGGAATACACCTAAGCTTGTTCTACAGGAAGATATCAATGATGGAGTATCAGGACCTGAGGGGAGGCACCCAACAAAGTGTCACCATCTCTTTCCCAGTTTCCTTTCCTGAGATAGTGTGAAAACTTGGAACCCTCTGAATGAAGAGGAAGCCTCATCTCCAGCAAAAAGGAACCTGCAATGCCACTGTAACTATAAATGATAATGATCCCCTCAGTCCTTCCCAAAAGGTATCTGTAGCTGTTAACTTGAGTAACCATATACTGGGTAAAGAGAAATACCCAAACATTCCAAGGACCACTAGACACAGGTGCAGGTTGATACCCAGAGAACCAGTGTCATCATGGCTGCCTATTAGATTGGAGGCATGTGAGTCCAGCTAATATCAATAGATGGAATCCTAGCCTGTGTTAAGCTTATAGAGTATCCACTAGGCCTGTACACCCACATGGTGGTATTTACCCAGGCTCAGAAGGTATAATTGGGATCGATACACTTGGTATCTGTGGTAACCCTAAGTTGTGGGATACAGGCTGTTATGAAGGCCAGAAACCTCTGAAACAGTCCCTCTTCCCTATACAAGATAATAAAAAAAAAAATATTGTAGGGGGAAGAATGGAGGAGATAGTGCTATCTTTAAGGCTCTGTAGAATGCAGGGATGGTAGTCCCCATCATACCTCCAATTATATCGCCATTTAATACGTCATTCCGGCCCCTGCAGAAATCAGATGGATCTGAGAGAACCAAGGTAGACTACTACACACTCTATCAAATAGTAGCCAAGGTTTAGTATGTAGGAGGGCTTGACAATATTATTTTTTTTAATTTTTGCAATTATTCTTTAATAAGTCTTGCTAATACATACATACACACACATACGTATATAAGTTTTCTTATTTCACTCTGCAATTTTTTCTTTGATAAGCCTTGCTAATACATATATATGTGTACACATATATAAATATACATATGTGTATGCGTGTAACAGATTTATTAGTTTTCTTAGTTCACGCTGTATCATGAAGAGAAGAGCGTCCCCTGTTTTAATCGGTGTGCCTCAGGATACTTCAAGATATATTCATCTTGCCAGATTGCTTTGCTTCCCAATTACATCTCCCTTTTCTTAGTCTCAGATAATTCTTAATTGTCCTAAATAATCTTTGTTGAATTCACATATGCTAGTAATTATTTGCTTTGCATAAATTCTGCCATCGGAGGCAATTTAATAAATTTAAAAGAAATAATAAAATTGCATTTCAAAAGCAAATGGAGTCAAGAAGGCACAAGGAGTAAAAGTTGTGACTCAGTAAACAAGGATGACTTTAAGTGAGGGATTAGTATAATGAAAATCGTTTTACTTTCAAAAGACAGCTTACAACCTAAAAGCTTTCAGAGAAATCTGACTTAGCAAAGAGTCAATTCAGATGGATGCAAGATGGGTTTCACAGGTATGCATTCTCAGGACAAAAAGGAAACCTCAAATTGGAACACATAATTGAGGAATACTAAATTATAGATGACTTTATCGCAAATAAAGCTGGGTATAAATATTTGCCATCAGTTTTTATTCTCATTTTAGTTATTTTTATTCTATCTCTGCTACCAATAAAAAAGTTGGAATAAAGAAAAGTTATCACTGCAACAGATGTCCTCCTCTCTGTATAACTTCAGAAAAAAAATTTTCATTGAGACTGTGTATGCAGCTGTAAAGACATCAACATTTTCTTTGCACAGTTGAGTTTTCACTATTTTATGTTGACCACTTTTTCATAACCGTCATTTATAAAGTGCAGCAAGAATTTTGAAAAATGGAGAAATTATATGACTTTAATGGTGAACTTGATAATAATATGTTTTGGTCTGTGCACCATGTCTTTTCAGTACTAATATAAAGGAAGTAGGGAGAGGCATGGGTAGACTTCGATCTATAGTAACTTTAAAAAATTAGCAAATCCTCTCCTAAAAATTAAAAAGTATAAAATTGGACAGAATGGTTGAAAACAACCATACTGCATTCTCAGAAAATGATCAAAGAAACTGAGAGGCATGCATTTATAAAAGCTGCCAGCAATTTCGGTAACAGGAGCAAAGGCTATGGCATTCTTTCCCGGTACTGCTCTAATCGAACCCACCCAACTCAGGCAGCAAGAATGGTAGTTGTTACCAGGGTGGACCTGGCCACGGGAATCGATCTTGTTGCCAGAGGAGGTGGGCTCCATTTGGACCAATATAACCGAAAACTCACATTGGTGACATTATCAGTAAAATTTGCTAACTCATAGGAAACAAGAGAGGAAACTCACATGTCTGTGAGCCAGAAGTTACAGTCACAGTTGGGGCAAGTGGCAGACCTGCCAGAAATTTAATGAGGAGAGCTTAGAATGAGAGGTCCACACATAAGTCATCCAGACCTGCCTGACTGATAGAAACCTCCACACATGTTCAGGGAGAACTGAGAGAGCTTGGTATACAGTTGAAGCCAAGGCAGATGGAAAACTGGCTGGAGTTTAAGTGAGTTCCTCCACAGGCACACATACACACACAGAACTTGAGGTTTTTGAGTACGATGCATGGCCAGATCATTCGCTGACCAGTAAAATATAAAATAGAATAAATAACGTAAAATAAATGGCCAATGTTAAGGGGAACAAAAAAGGCAACAGAAATTGTCCTCGAGTTAGCCGAACATCAGATTGAGCAGACAAGGGCGTCAAAGTAATTGTTAGAAATATGCTTAAAGTACTGAATGACATCATGTTTGAAAAATTAAATAAAAATATATAATGGCTTAATAAATAGGAAACTTCAAAGGAGAAGTAGAAATTGAAAATGGAAATTCTAGAGTTGAATAGTGTAATTCTAGAGTTGAAAAGAAAAAATTGCTAAATGAATTCAATGGTAGATGCAAAATACCAGAAAAAAATAATGAATGACTAGGAAGATAGAGCAGTGGAAATTCTTCAGTCTGAAGAACAAAGAGTAAAATGATTTGAAGAAAAATAGGCAGAAGTGGGTAGAAACACTAGCTATTTTGTCTTTAGATTAGAATAAACCTGAGGGCCATTCTACACATTCTCCGAGTTCCCAAGAGGGATTGAGCTCCTTCATAACATTATTTATTGGCTGCCTTCCCTAATTCACTTCCCCAGTCACCTACTGGTGTTTCCCAATCACCTGCTGGTGTACAACTAGTTGTCCTCAAATACTTGTATTTGTAAGCTTTTATAGGATCTCACACCTACCTAACAATATATAAAACAATCATTATTCTTAAATTATTTGCCTACTTGTTTATTGTCTGTGTTTTTCTACCAGAATATAAACTGCATGAGGGAAAAGATCCTGTTTCTCTGAATTCATTGCGTTCTTCCAAGCAACTAGAAAAATCCTTGCCATCATAGTAAATGCTTCACTAAATTCTTGTTGAATCAGTGAGTGAACCCATAGTAAATATCCATTTGTATTTTTATTTTGCTTTCTCTTATTACTCCACATCCTCTAGTCTTTTTGTTCTTTAAAATGAAAGGGACAATTCATACTGAGCTGAAAGATGGCCTGGTCTTTTCTTCCTTTAGCTTTTAAAGGTTCCTTTCAGCCCCCCTAAATCTTTTATTCCAGAGTTAGAGGATTCTTTTATCTTAAAGAATAATCCCTGGAAAGGATTTTTCAACCCCAACCTAAAAATCACAGCTTGGTGGAGCTACAAAGGAAATTTTTTCCTCCAAAGGTAACTCAGCATTTGTGAAAATATTTCAGTTTCCTGGAAGACTGTAAAAGGCACCTGGAACAGTTCTTTGCTCAAAAACATAAAAAGTTTTGGGAAGATGGAATTAGGAAGTTGCCCAGAAAATGGCGGAACAGAAGGGTGAACACGTTCAGTAAAGTTCTTGGTGAAAATGAAAAATATGTCTTTTATTTTTACTTAAAAAACTGATGGCACTTTTTTGCCCACCCTATATGTATATATAGTTGTAGATATATATCAACATATTTTCTCTCCCTCTGTGTCTCTCTCTCTATATATGTGTATATGTGTATTCACCCAAACACATGTAATCTCATTCTGCCTAAATTATCTATCTATCAAGGATGGAAACCAAAGCCCTAAGGCAACTTCAGGAAAAAATCCTGAGAAACGTGGGAAAACTAATTTCTGCTGGTTTTCCGATGATCGCATCCTCAGCAGTGTTTGCACATGATAGGAGTTTGCAGTTTGCAGGTATTGATTGCATCCTGTGTCTCAGGAAGGCAGTTGGACCTCCCACTTCACTGAGCAAAGGTTAGCCCGTTTCCATATGCTCTGGGTGGTTTCAGAATGAGACTTGAGGTCACAAGACATTTTCTGGTGTTCTTCTGAATTCACCTTCTACCACCTACACTGGTAATTCTCCTTCCTCAGAAGATAGAGCTTGGTTGGCTAGCCAAGAACAAGTTGTGATGTGTGCCAGAACACGAAGTGACACTATTCTTCCCACCACCCTGCCCTCTTCCTGCTTCATTGAATCAGACAACCATTTCCTTCTTTTACGTTAGAGTAAAGATGTCCTTAACTAATGGGACTATTTAAGCTCTAGGTAGGTGCATAAGTGACTATATAAAACTGCCAGATGTAAAATCTTAGGGAGTGGTAAATTCTCTTGCAAACTGGAGAGTCCATGCTTCAGATAAACCTCTTAAGTCGTGTGTTTTTTGGTTCTTATTCTGGGGGTTTTATTTTGGTTCTTGTTTTGTTATTTATTAGAAAAGCCAAAAAAATTAGCCCACAACAGGCTATTGTTGAATGTGGGTCAAGAATTAGAAACCTATCTCTGATTGATTGCAATAGTTTGTGAGATGGAAACTGCATATGCCTTAAAGAAAGGAGCTGTTATAATGGGTCAAGAATAAAATCTATCCAGATGAGTCATTCATTCATGCATGTATCAACAAGTGATATTCTGTGGGGACTATAATATCCACAATTCTAAACTAAGTTTTTAGCGATAAGTATTGAAACAACTCTTCATCCATAAATATATTGTTTTATCTGATTTCTGAGTTTTTCTGAGAGGAGAGTGTAAGACAATAATGATTCTTTGTATTTCTCTTCCACTGAAATGATCATTTTATTTTCTATTCAGGTTTATGATTAGGAGGAATTTTTAAATATTTTACTTCAATTCCCCTTCTACTTTTCCATTTCTCTGATTGAATCCACACTGTCTTCACATTGTTTATACAATGCTTTTAGCTTCAAGTCTTCTCAACGGAACAAGAAGAATCATTTTACTCTTTGATTTTAGAAAGCATTGTATTTTACCTCCATTTCCTGCTGTAGAAAGGGAGTAATAGTAGCATTTGCCTCACAGGATTAAATTAAATTGGAAAAAAAAAACAAGATACCCCTGCATAACATACTCAGGAAAGTGTCTGTCATGTAGTTTTAGTCAAAAATTTTTAGTTATCGTCATCATCATTAACAGAATCTATTCACAAAGCCATAGTGTCTAGTCCGTTTGAGAGGGACTGGCTTTGAATGCTGACAGCCTGGTTGTTAATTCTATTAGAACTTTGCTAACTTTTGCCAATCCTACTAGCTTACATTTATCAACATCCTGAGTCAGAAATCCTGGGAGAGGGCCATTAGTTACACTTCTGTCACTGGTGTGTGATGCCTCCCATTTCTCTGGTACATCAAAGGCAGTCTAAAAAGCTGCACCATTCTAATGGGATCTAAACTGAGAAAATGCATCCACACAGTCAGCCTCCCGAAGAACATAGACGCAAAATGTTTTTTTCATCTAAAGCCAGCCAATAAAAGTGCCTGGTCATGTTAGAATTAGGTAAATATTTTAAAATGTAAAGAGCCATTTAGCATTAATGCCGTGAAGGGTGTATGTGTATGTGTGTAGGCGGGTAGAGGTGGGGGTAGATAGAATTCAGTCAAAGGTAAGTCTGAGCATTTGGGGCTCTTACTGTTGAGTTCAGACCATCCTGGAGAAGATGGTCTATCTTGCCATGCCTCCCGCCATGCTTCCTTTTATGCTTAAAGCTTGGCATAATGGGCAGCTAATAGTTTTCTTTCTACCTTCTGTTCCTAGGAACCATTCAATCCCTGGGGATAAATTCACTCATATGTTTTCTATTTTTGTTAAATCTGTTAAGATTTTTTTTTTCTTGAAAAAAAATTCCCTGCAGCAGTGCTGTATTCACAGCTGGCATATTGATTTTAGCGTGAAGTTCCTAAGGATACTTACTCTATAAATGGTTACTGTGTTCTATTAAAAAATAGTGCCACCAGCTACAACCATCTCTCTTCCTACCTCTCTCATTCTTCCTTGCTGGTTCTCTTTTTTCAACTGAAACCCAATTCTGTTAGCTCAGTCAATACTAGAAGGGTTAGATAATTCCATCCCCCGAACTCCATTGTCAGGTGTGCAGGGGTACAATAGTATGGGTGGGACAGATCAGATGAAACTGCAGGACTCAGATGCTTCCAGGTGGCCTGGGAAGGGAAACACATTAGAGAGTGAGGAGATTTTATCAATACAGACATACGAAGAATTTTTAATTTATGTTCATTAATTTTTCCTTTCATCATTTCGCTAGCTACATCTGCAATCTCATTCAACCTTAAGCAGTGGAGATGAAAGACAATTTTTATTTGCCCACCATATCCAGGATTACAAACAGTCTTCATGACCCATGCAATTAAGTAGCATAATTCTTCTGTTGACTGTCATTGTTTTTTGATCCTCAGGTCATATACCCTTCTTCAAGACAACAGTCCGTACTTCTGCTTGGTTTTATTATATGTCATGTTTGATATTGTGAGGGCTGGTTAGAAAATTGATTATTTAAATGTTGTCAGTCTGTTGTCAAAATAGAAGTTTTGTTTTTAAATGAATGGATGCTGTCTTCTCCTGGAAGTGAGGAGCATATCAAACAGTGCTGGTAAAACATGGCTAAGAAATGGTGTTTGTCATCGGTAAGGACTATGTATTAAAATATATATACATAATCTTTTGAGAGTTTAATAGTATTCCTTAATACCAGTTCAATAAGAAAGTGAGAGTATTGACCAAATTAATGTAAAAAGGTGTTTTTAATGTGCCTAGACATTGTAGGAAATTAAAGAGAAGACAGACAGGTAGAGACAGATATAAAAGGAACACATCACTTAAGCACCTTTTACATGATCATCACCATGTTAGGTATCTTACATTTAATATTTACATTTAGTAACTTATGATCTTCAATATATCATTCCCCTCATATTATACAAAAGATATATTAACTGTGACACAGATTAAAGGCAGCCCAGAAACCTCAGTGCTGATCAGATATGCAATACAATGACATTGGGGGGCAGATCAAGCAAATCTACAGGCTCCAGGACTGTTTCTGAGGGCCATGCAACAACTAAATAGTAGATCTACAGCTAGATATCAGTCCTTCTTTCCCTTTGTCCAATTTTTCCTCCATGCTTATATATGATATTCTGTTCTGCACTGCTTTTTAGCATCTCTGCCAACAAGAGAGTTACAATAAAAGTGGATATTCAGATATATGAAATAATTTAAATTATACAGTATAATAAAGTGCTACATATGTAGCAGAGATAAAGCATTAGACTGTTATATATTTCAGTGCAGATACAAAAACGTTTTGTGTGGTTTTATCAGTGTAAGGAAGAGTTTAAATATATAAGAGCAATTTATCAAATGTCTGGTCATGATTGGGGATTTGCTGTGGCATATTTATGTTGGCTTTTAAATGATAGAGTTCACACCCAGATATACATGGTCATACCTCACATAAATGTGCAGTTGTGTGTCATGTCTGTATTTTATTGAAGTGCATTCAGTAAGTGGATGCAATGAAATATCAATATAATACAACAGTGGTGTAGAGGCCACAGAATTGCCTCACAGGATGGTATGCGGGATTACGTGATATATTAAGAGAGATTACATATGAAGACATTTGGTAAACTATGATATGTGACACAAATCATAGGTAATACCTCATATTTTCTATCCATTCTTATACCATAGTTTTTATATAATTCTACTTATATTAAGAGATACATGTTCACCATTTTATTACTCTCTTGAATACTTTAAGATATTCAAGGAGATATCTTAAAGGATGAGGAAACAGGCTCAAAGAGGTAAAATAAGTTTTCAGAAATCACATAATTAGTAATTAGAGAAGCCAGGACGCAGATAAAGATATGGAAATCTGTTTCATTCCAAGCCATGCTCAAGTTAATTGAGATAACATATTTTATTTCATTATTATTTTTATCTTTAAAAGGAATTTATTTTTATTGAAGTACAGTTGATTTACAGTATTAGTTTCAGGTGTATAGCAGTGATTCAGTTTTTTAATAGGTTACACTCCATTTAAAGTTATTAAAAATAGTAGCTATATTTCCCTACCATGTACAAAATATCCTTCTTTCATATCTATTTTGTACATAGTAATTTGTGTCCCTTTATCCCATACCCCTGTCTTGCCTCTCCCCACTGGTAACCACTAGTTTGTTTTCTATATCTGTGAGTCTGTTTCTGTTTGGTTATATACATTAATTTGTTTTATTTTTTAGATTCCACATATAAGTGATAACATACAGTATATTTGTCTTCCCCTGTTTGACTTACTTCACTTAGAGTAATACTCTCTAGATCCATTTATTTTTTTGCAAATGGCAGAATTTCATTCATTTTTATGGCTGACTAATATTCTGTTGTATATGTATGTGTGTGTGTATGTGTATATATCACATCTTCTTTATCCATTCATCAATTAATGGACACTTAGGATGCTTCCATACCTTGCTGTTGTAAATAATGCTGTGATGAACATTGGGGTACATGTATCTCTTCATGTCAGTGTTTTTGTTTTCTTCAGATACATACCTAGGAGTGGAATTGATGGATCATATGGTAGTTCTATTTTTAGTTTTTTGAGGAGCCTTCATACTGTTTTCCATAATGGCTGCACCAATTTACATTCCCATCAACAGTGTACTAGGGTTTCCTTTTCTCCACATTCCTGCCAACATTTGTTATTTGTGTTCTTTTTTATGGTAGCCATTCTGATAGGTGTGAGGTGATATTGTGGTTTTGATTTGCGTTTCTCTGGTGATTAGTGATGTTGAGCATCTTTTCATGTGCCTGTTGGCCCTCTGTATGTCTTTGGGAAAATGTTTATTCAGGTCTTCTGCACAGTTTTTAATCAGGTTGTTTGTTTTTGATATTGAGTGCTATCAGTGTTTATATATTTTGGACAGTAATTCCTTATAGATCATATCATTTACAAATATTTTCTCCAATTCTGTAGGTTGTCTTTTTGTTTTGTTAATGATTTCCTTTGCTGTGCAAAAGCTCTGAAGTTTAATTTTGTCCCATTTGTTTACTTTTGCTTTTATTTCGTTTGCCTTAGGAAACAGATCCAAAAAATATTGCTACAATTTATGTCAAAGAGTGTTATGCCTATGTTCTCATCTAGGAGTTTTATGGTTTCAGGTCTTACATTTAGGTCTTTTAATCTATTTTGAGTTTACTTTTGTGTATGGTATGAGGAAATGTTCTCATCTCATTCTTTTACATTGTAGCTGTTCAGTTTTCCCAGCATCATTTATTGAAGAGACTTTTCTTTTTTTTTTTTTTTTAACATCTTTATTGGAGTATAGTTGCTTTACAATGGTACGTTAGTTTCTGCTTTATAACAAAGTGAATCAGCTATACATATACATATATCCTCATATCTCCTTCCTCTTGCGTCTCCCTCCCACCTTCCCTATCCCACCCCTCTAGGTGGTCACAAAGCACCAAGCTGATCTCCCTGTGCTATGCGGCTGCTTCCCACTAGCTATCTATTTTACATTTGGTAGTATACTTAAATCCATGCCTTTTCTTCACTGTATATTCTTGTTTCCTTTGTTGGGGATTAATTGACCATAAGCATGTGGCTTTATTTCTGGGCTCTCTGTTCTGTTCCATTTATTTCTGTGTCTGTCTTTGTGTCAGTAACATGCTATTTTGATTATTGTAGCTTTGTAGTATAGTCTGAAATCAGGGCGTGTGATATCTCCAGCTTTGTACTTTTTTCTCAAGATTGCTTTAGCAATTTGGGGTCTTTTGTTGTTCCATATACTAGGATTATTTTCTATTCTATGAAAAATGTGGTGGATATTTTGATAGGGATTGCATTAAATCTGTAGATTGCTTTGGGTAGTATGGACATATTAACAACATTTAATCTTCCAATCCAAGAACACAAGATATATTTACATTTCTTTGTATCATTTTCAAATTTCTTCATCAGTGTTTTATAGTTTTCAGAGTATAGGTCTTTCACCTCCTTCGTTAAGTTTATTCCTAGGTATTTTATTCTTTTTGATGGGTTTGTAGATGGGATTGTTTTCTTGAATTCTCTTTCTGATAGTTCATTATTAGTGTATAGATAAGCAGCAGATTTCTGTGTGTTAATCTTGTATCCTGAAACTTTACTGAATTCATTTTTAGTTCTAATAGTTTTTTGGTGAATACTTTAGGGTTTTCTCTATTTAGTATCATGCCATCTGCAAACAGTTAGAGTTTTATTGCTTCCCTTCCAGTTTGGATGTCTTTTTATTTCCTTTTTTTGTCTGATTAGTGTGGCAAGGACTTACCAGTACTATGTTAAACAGAAGCGGCAAGAGTGGGCATCCTTGTCACGTTCCTGCTTTTAGAGGAAAGACTTTTAGCTTTTCACCATTACGAATGATGTTATCTGTGGGGTTTTCATAAATAGGCTTCAGACCCTCATACTTTTAAAGTAATGCAGTCCTAAGTTATAGAGTGCTGACTCATAGTTAAAGACTGTCAAGTGGGCTACAAACTGCGAGCATTAATTGATGCTTATGTATTGCACCAGAAACTCTTTGAACAAGTAGGAGTAATTGTCAGTACATAGAAAAAAGAATATTATAATTTTTGCTTCTAGAAAATCATTACTAATGTCCGTAGTAATATATATATATTTTTTTCGTTTGGCACACCAACATCTGAAAGTTCATTCCATGTTAGAGGAATCAACCATCTTCTATGACAGTCTCCTTTTCACCATAGAAGGTGAAATATCTACAGTCTATCTTTGGCAGTTTCCCTAGAAGTTACAGCCCGAGCATCGGATGTGTGCTTCACTACTCAGATGGACCTGCTCTGGATGATGAATCTGGATATACTGACATAAGGAAAGTTGGATCACACAGAAGTTGTTTTGCTAATGGGTTGTAGTAGCTCTTCCAGATTCCAGAACTAGTGTCAGCGTCTCTCATAGAGGCAGAATACCGTGCCCAGTTTTAGGGTGCAAGTTGCAATATCTGTTTTCTATGGCTCAAGGCTCTGGTGTTTTCACTGGGTTAGTTTTTTACATGATGTTGGTCATTGCCTTCAAACTTGATTTTCTGGTCCTTGTGGATAGACTGTGAGCTAACAACACCACTTAAGCAAATTCTTAAATCATCAAATCAGAAGCCTAACTAATGAAAATTCAATTATGGAATGGATAGGAAAATATAGATTATTCCATATGTATCATACAATATGGTACATATGTACCCCTGTTTCTTCATTGATATAAGATTGGGATGAAGAAAACATCTTTATAAAATTGATTACCAAAATGAATATTATATTGAGAAAGACTTTATGTTTTATGTAAATATAATGTATTTTATATTTACTTTTTATATTTAGAGAGAAATGATGCATTTTCGAGTGAACTATATCAGATGCTCCAAAATCATCTGAAATATTTCGATGTGGTTACTTAAATGTGCACATAAATATTTAAGAAATAAAACAACTTACGGATTTGAAGTATATTTGTACACAAAACTATTTTTGATCTTAACTATCTGTTAAATTAAAAATTTCAAGGTACCTGAGGAATCCACATAAAATTATAGCTATAATATTGTTAAGATTACTTTTGCTCTTAAGGCGATAATCCTAGCAAACATTTAGTGTGAGATGATTAATCATTAAGTGTTAGATATGAACTTATGTAGTTTATAGTCAGACAGTGCTAAATTGCCCTAGGCTACTTGAAAATTGCAACCAATATGATGTAGTAGAAAAAAAATTAAAACCCGAATGATATAGCCCCTCTGTGGCCTACCGAGGAAGTAAACAAAATGCCACTGAGCTACCTGCTGTTTTGTGCCTCACATTCCCTGCAGCCAAAAGCAGAGGCAAGAGTCAGTTTCACAAAGGGTTAAAAATCTTGGGGGTTTTTCTGTACTTTAAAATATTGCATGGCACTCACTTCTGTATGAACGATGATCATCTGCATTTTCTTCCCTGTCTCTTCATCTAACAAACACATTTTTACAGGTTTTACAATGTTCTTTACAACTCACCTAAAACACGTAATTTTCCTCCTGCCTATATCACTTGTTTATTATTTATTTATTAGATTTATATGGCGCTTTCCTCTGAAAGGCACTACGCAGCCAACTCTGATGCAGTGAACATTACATTAAACTCTTCTTTAAAAGGAAAAAGAAAACTCGAGTGATAATAATAGCGTGGATGCAATTGCCAAAGCACTGATCTCCACTTCTAATCTTAAGGTAGTGAATTGTAGCCATTCCCATGTCCATCCTCAGTTTGGATGTGGTTGACAGTTTCTGTGGGGGACACAAAACAAAGCAAAGCAAAACAAAAACAGAGCCAGACAGTGTTACATTAATCGCAAGAAACATTATATGTGTTTGTTAGGAGTTGATTAAGGATGAAGAATTAAATAGTTGATAGGTACTGAAGTAATTAATTAATTGTCTTAAATTTTAGAAAAGTTAGTGATTTTGTTTTAGTCACTAGAAATTACTTCAGTCTTTAAAAATAATCACCCTGATTTAACTTCTCGCACAGTCATTTCTGATAAATACCTGGTGTCCGTTGTGTTTAACTTAATAAATCATTATGTTTAACTTAAAAAATATTTTGCAGTTTCAATCACACCTGACCTCTCAATAGCATTTGATTTTGTTGACCTACAACTCCCTTGACTATGCAACTTCATTGAGGCGTAATTTACTTCATTTAATCTGCACCATGATCAAGGTATAAGAGATTTCCACAACTCCAAAAGGTTCCATTCTGACCCTTTACAGTCAGTCTTTCCCCCTGTCTAACCTCCCACCGCCAGCTCCAGAGAAGCATTAATGTTCTTTATTTCATGGTCATTTTCTCTGTTTCTTAGATTTCATGTTTTGTCATTGCCTTCTTTTATTTAGTGCTGTGGTTTTAATTTTTTCCATATTATTACATATTTATTAGTTTGTTACTTTTTATGGTTGAGTAGTTTTCCATAATGTTTAGCCATTCACTAGTTGATGAGCATTTGGGTGGTTTCCACTTTTTGGCTCTTATGCTGCTTATAGAACATTTAAATACAAGTTTTTGTTTAGATAAATGCTTTCATTTCTCATGGCCAACAAGTCTCTTTGGGAATACTCTCTTTCTTTGCCCTTTATGGTATCATTCTCTGATTTTATTTCTGTCTCTCTGTTTGCTTCTTGCTTTGCTTTCTAATTTCATCGTTATTTCCTCAGATATTATGTGCCAAAGGTCATCACATTCCAATCTTAGGTCTCCTATAACACTTAAGCAATTTCATCTTGGGTTTAATTATCTCTTATATGCAGTTAAATCAGATTTATATCTTCATCCTAGAATTTCTAAGCACATTATATATATATATATATATATGACAGTCTATTTGATATCACCCCATTGGCCTTCATTAAGATTTCTTAAAATCAACATGTCTAGAAATTTTATGGTTCTTCACTACATTAAACCTGGTCCTTTCCCATTTTTCCCCAAGCTGTAAAATGTAGATAACAGTAAGTGATCTTTAACACTGTCTTTGTGTTAGATCATCTTTTCTCAGGAGCATCTGAAGTACTCTCCTCATGTCCAGCCACTGCTCCTTTCCAAATTTTTCTTCTCACAGCTGAGCGCTCTTTCAAAACTCAAATCTGATTGTGCCAATCCCTCATTTTCCATTTTCTGCTTGAAGTGACTCATTGGCTTTAAATAGTTTATATACTAAGAACCAGATTACTTAATATGTCTTATAAGGTTTGACATAGAAAAGTCCCTCCTAAACTTATTCAGACTCATTTTGAAAGTTTCCAGTCTTACTTTTCACCCAGCCGGTACACTGCCTTCTATTAGTATCACAGACTTACTGTACCCCCTCTGTCCTCTGAGCCTTTGCACATGCTGTTCCCTCAGCTGAAACACTCCAAACCTCCCTTCATCTGCTCAAGGCCTATTCTTTTTTCTAATACGAACACGATTCACCACTTCTCAATTGAAGTTTTAATATATGCACGAGGACCACTAAGAACCTCTCCTTCTTGTACCTCTCCTTCGTGTACCTGCAGTTGTCTGTGAAATTATTTGATTAATGTCTGCCTCTTCTCTCAAAACGAGTCCATAAGATCCATGATGTCAGGGATCATGCAGTTTTAGCTTCTCCTTCCATCTTACTGTATATCAAAGTCCCTGGCATGTGTCAGGTACTTAATAGGATTTGTCTGAATGAGTAAATGTAATAGATTTAATGGGACTTGATGAATTTTTGAATATGAGGAGGTAATCTCGAGGATCGTTTCAAGTTTACTGATTTAGGATTTTCGGAAGAATAAGGAATCACCAATGGATACACATAATAGAGGAAGGATAATAAGTTTAGGGAAGTAGAAAGTGAGTGCTATTCCCTTGTGTCATATCTTAAATGGCACAATATTCCCTGAAATAATATTTTTCATAAAATAGTCAAAGGTATGCCTTATGTGAATAGATTTTCTTATATAGCAATGATTTGGGATGTGCTTTCCAGAAGTAGCTTAAAAACTGATCTTATATCATTTTTCATCAATTCTCTCCATCTCTACTCCTCAGTATTTTTTGATACCAAAAGGAAAAAAAAGTATATCCATACATGGAACTTCTCCGAGAAAGGTCACCATTAAATAAAGAAATAATTAATACATGAAATAAATAACTGACAAGTAAAACAGAGATAAGTGAAATGTCAAAGATAAGACAGTATTTAAGAGCCCATCGAGAAGTGAGTAAACAGGATCAATCATATCACTGTCACCCCAGGTGAAAAATAAGAAGGAGATTATCAACAGAGACCAATTTTGCAGAAATAGAGGAGACCGGATGTTAAAAAGTGTCAGTGTCCTATGTATGCTTTGAAACATCTGAGGCAGGAGTTCCCAGTGGAGGTTTCCCCTGGGTGCAGTGTAGTTTGAAGAGTCTGTGCTGCTTGTTGAAGCGTCACAAATGGCATGCTTTGACAGCTGGAGTACCTGTTGAATAATTTTTCTGTCAAACATTCAAAACAGAATGGCACAGATGTTAAGGTGCATGCATGTGCAGTGAGAATATCCTACTGAAAGACAACAGAAAACTTCCCATTCAAAAGTTTGAAGGATAGAATGCTTTGTTCTGAAACATAACAATTGCTGTATTCAAAAATAGTACCTTTATCTATAGTCATGTTAATACTTTTATAGCAAATACCTATTAAAATTGAAAGACAGTTTTAAATAACAATAAAAAGGAGAATCTTGACGATATGTCTCTTTCTAACTAAAGTCCAACAAAAATATACATAAGATGTTTTATCTTATAAATGGGGAGGACGGTGGATCAGACATAATACCTTTCCTTAAGCATCTTTCAAAGTGTTGTCTATCAGACAGTGAAAGGAATACATAGGAAATTTCAATTCAGATTTATAATAACTATGATAGGGCCTGTTGCCTGCCAAAGGCTACAAAGAGCATCACTGTCTGCCAGTGCCACTTCAAGCATCATTGGATCTGCTGGTTCTTGTGGCCCAAGTGGCAGAGCATCTTACACAGCAGCTTGGACCTGTTGCAGAGCCTTCTCTTGTTCTGGGCCCCACTCAAAACTAGCAGCTTTTCAGGTTACTTGGTATTGAGCTGGAGTAACACACCCAGATGAGGAAGATATTACCTCCGAAATCCAAAGAGGGCTACTAAGCTTTGTGACTCTTGTTTGGTTGTAAAAGGGGCCAGATGCAACAACTCATTCTTTACCTTAGAAGGGATTTCTTGATATGCCCTGTACCACTGGACCCATAGAAATGTCACTAGAGATAAAAGGCCTAGAATTTTATTGGGTTTGCTTCTCACACTCTGACGCAGAAATGTCTTGCCAGTGAGTCCAGAGTAGTTGATACTTCTTGATCCCTAGGTCCAATCAGAATAATGACCTCAGTGTAATGGGCCAGGGTAATACCTTGTGAAAGGGAAAGAAGATTAATATCTCTGTGAACTAAATTATGACATAGGGATGGAGAGTGGTATATACCTCTGAGATAGGACAGTGAAGTTGTATTGCTGACCTTGTCAGCTGAAAGAAAACTGTTTCTGATGGACATTATTGACAGGTGTGGAGAAAAAGCGCTTGCCAGTGCCCAACAGGAAGAATAAAGACTCCTCTTCTTTCCTGGCAGGGACATAGCTAATGAAAAGCCGTGGACTGTTGGTTTGCTATAGCCCTACCGACTTCTCCCCTCTGTAAAAGCATTCTTCTTACCTTATTGTGTGGGGCTTGCACTTGGCTTGCCATCATTACAGAACCTTAATTGTAACTCTCAGCTGATCTTGAATAAATCCATCGTTGGTGGAGGAATATCTGGCAGTCTCTTTGTTGTAGGTCAGCGCTACTGCCGTAGATCAAGTAAGAATTTAGTAAGCTTCTCATGTATTTCACTTCTAGGAACACTTTACTTAGTGTTTACTTACTTTAATAGCTAGCCAACTCCCTTGTTTGTATTAGACTGTTCTGAGTACTCCTTTGACTCTACCGTACATTACAGCAGCCATACTCATCTTGCCTTTGGCAGTTGTCTGCTGTCATTCAGCTTCTGCCACCCTGGGATCCAGTGACTTACATTACATTCAGGTTTACCAGTTCAGTTTACCATTCAGTTCAGTGGGGACTCAGTCCCCATTGTAAGTTCAGTCTACATAGAAGAATGATCTCAGTTCTTCAGAGATGCTGGGTCTACCTTCACAAATTTATTTCTCATACATGCCATGAAAGCTGTGTCTTCTCAAACCTCAGGTACAAAATTAATGCAGAATCCTTGCTTAGTGGGCCCACGTCGAAATATTTGGCCTTACCCAACTTTATGTGCCTTCCATGATTATCTCACATCCTTGATATCTGTTCCCACACATATTTCTTCCTATATAAATTAGAAAACTCAAGTAATTCTTTTGGCGTGTAGTACACCTCACCTTAGGGAACTACTGGGACTTGAATTTAGTTATAGATCTAGAAACAAAGAGAAGTGATGGGGGGGGGGGTCCTCAGGAGTGTCTGCATTGTCTTGGAAGGCAGTGCCTCAGGGAAGGCCATTACATTTCCTCGGGCAATTCATAGTCCTCTCAGAAGCAGTAGGTGGAGAGACCAGGTCGACCCTCAGTTCTTTCAGGGTCTTACCACACATCCCCGTTAAAATGCACAGGATCTTACTCGTTCCCAGTTAATGCCCTCACTTTAACAGCAAACACCCTGTGGGGCTGGGAATTCAATTTGTGTTGCAATTCAGTCACTTGCAGGGTGAGATTCTGAGTTTGGATTTCAGCCATTTTAGTTCTGCAGCTACTGGAGATAAGTGTCTCTTTGCAGGCAGCTACAGAAGCACTCAGGTCATTTATGCAGTGCTTTTGCTGGGAATTTGATTTCCTGAGCCCATCCTTTTCGTTTCCCACTTTGTCCAGAGGCATCAGGAGCAACCAGCCAACCTCATCATACTTATTAGGTTGGCAAAAGTAACCTAAAATATTATATACATGTTCACTCAGATCCTTGCATTTTATTAGTGTTTGGTAAGGAATATCCAATGGAGATATTTTGTGTATTTCTATTGCCATATCATGCCATTGACTCTCAGTGCTCTAGTGGTGGTAGAATCATTTGTGTCTTTACATCTAATCAGATTAAAGAGCCAAGTAAACATGTGCCTGCTCTCTTTGACAGAGCCTTTCCACTTGTTCATATTTACCCCAGAAATATGAGTGCAGATGTCCACCAAAAATTGTATGAGAAAGTTCACATAGCAGCTTTATTCATAATAGCTGCAAATTGGAAACAACTCAGATGTCATCAGCAGAGGGATGGCTAAACAAATTGTAGTATTGTTTATTAAATGAAATATTATCCATAATAAAAGGAAATAAACATACATGCAACACGGATGAATCTCACAGACATAATGCTGATTAAAAGAAGCTATTTTTTGATTAGAAAAACTAATCTCATCTATGCAAAACTAATCTGTGGTGGGAAAAAAAATAAAAATACTGGGTTAGCTCTGTGTAGAGGGAACTGAATGAGAAAAGGACATGAGAGAACTTTCCAGTGTGGAAGAAATGTTCTGTATCTTGATATCACTGTGGATTACATGATTATCCATTTATCAAAATCAAACTGTTAAGGTGTACACCTCTCAATATGTGGATATTTCACTTAAAGAATTGAAAATTGGGTAGCTACTGAGTGTGCAGAGTTTTAATGAAATAAACATGGTAAATGGTTGATGTTTGTTGAGGATGACAGGTATATTGGAGTTTATTATGGTATTTGGTTTATTTGGTTTACTGTGTTTGGAATTCTCCATAATATGAATTGAAAATAATTTTTAGGGGAATGGGAGAATGAAGTACTAGTGGGCCCTCACAGGTACCATTAAGGCCCAAAGAGGTTGGCTGCCAGGTTGTAGAGTATCTTTGATCTGTTTAAGTGAAAGCTTGATGAAAGGTGACTATAGAATTCAACCAAGGCTCAAGTTTTTATCCAGTGATTGACTAAAGAACAGTGGGGCACGGAATATAGGCCAGAAGAGGAAGAAAGTTAGGCTCCATGGGGCTGATAGATGGAGAAAAAACACTGAGGTGTTTTGTGAGACCAAACAACCCATTCATAGGGAGAAGCTGAGTGAGAGACCTGGAATTAAATGACACTGTGTTTAGAAAGTGAGATAACTGATTTATTATTTCAGAGAGAGAGAGTAATGAGGGATGATAAATTAAGGTCTATATTTGGCTGTAAATGCAAAATTGTGTTTCAAATTCAAATACACACAATTTAAAAATATTATCCTGTTATTTCAATCACTCTACTCTTTAACCGTAAATATAAATAGAGAGTCATTTAATAGGCTTATGAAGAAACTCTAAGAGGAAGTTCCTGTTAACTACTGTTAGAAATTCCTAGTGTATATAGTTGTAAAGAAATACTTTTATGGATGATAGAGTACTGGCAGATCATAAATCATGTACAAATGCTGCTGTCAGTTCATGGAAAGTTTAACTTATTCTGCTTTTCAGAGCTAAGCTTCAGTGCGTATCAGCTGGCAGAATTTGGCCCCCAGTACTCTTCAGTCTTTTTCTGTGTGGTCAGTAATTCAGATTGTCACAAAGAAAGTGCCCTTGGCAGAGATGGTAAATCACATGGGTATGGAAAAAAGAAAGGCACAGGAATCTTATTTGATTTGCAATTTTTTAGGTACTATAGGAGATCGAATGGCAAGAAGTGTAACTAACACTAATTAATTCCAGTGTGCAGAAGAAATACTCCAGTCCTTATGAAGTGGCTGTGTGCAGAAATACCATATATATTATCTAATTTAACCCTTAAAATAGCTTAAAATAACTTATAGAATCGTGAGGTTGTCTTTATCATCCTTATTGTGAGGATCAGTATTTAATGACTCAGAAACCTTAGGTGATTTTATAAAGGTCAAAGTATTACTAAGTGACAGAGCTGGGGTGTAAATCTAAGTTTTTCCGATTCCAGAATCCATGTGAATTCCTTTGGGGGAGGATTAAAATCGAGGTTCTAAATATTATTGGTAAGAGCAAATTCGAGTACTAAGCTGAGTACAGCACAATAAAATGAGAAGAGTTCTTGTGAGACTTTAAAACCTGATTTGACTTTCATAGATTGTGGCTTTGTCCTCCTGTATGTACTTAGAGTTTTTATCTCCATGTTTTTCCTAAATTTCCTGTGAAACATTTCAATAGTTCCTTTTGCCTTAGAATGATTTTTACCAGCTCCTTTTGGGATGTGGCTATGATTAGGAAGTTAAAACTAGAAAGATTTACCTTTACCCAGTTTGCCTCACAGGATGATAAACAAATGGCAGACCATGAGTTGGGGATACTGTTTATTATAATTGATCTACCAAACAACGTGCAAGAGTTAGAGAGCAAAGGCTAGAACTCGGAATGAGAAGTTCTGCAGCTGCAGGAAGCATGTGGTTACTAGTTCTTCAGGTATTTTACAGAGATGTGTACATGGCTCAGTGCAACTGAAACATCATGGTTTGGGAAGCAGGAGAGGCATCCCACTCTCTGCCATTCTTCATATGTGTGGGTTTTCAATGCAAGTGGGTTTACAAAGTAAAGGGGAAGTCTGAGGAGTAATGTTCCTGGGTGAAGTTGCATTCTGATTCTTGGTATGTCAATTCCCACCATATAGGTAACTCTAGAAAGCTGGGGTCGTAGCAGTCTTTCCACCTGTGGTATTTGAGTCTGGCTTGTTCCTTGCCAGGCAACCAGAGATTTACTGGAGTAATTCAGTGGGCTAGTTCTACTTGTCTCTCCAAAAATGCATTTGTGTAATTTTATTATTTGACTTATGTATGATGTCAGTATGCTGAATTTTGAGAATACCTATGAACGTGAATGATATCATTGGTGTCAGAAATTGGAGAACACTCAAATCCATCTGCAAATTTTCAAAATTAATGCATGAATGCCACGTGGCCACCAGAATAAAAGAGCAACAGACAGATACTAAAGAAGAAACATCAAAATATTGCTTTTTTACCCTCTCAGTATAAAGAATTCTATTGCTTATAACAGGATATAATTGAAAAATGGATAAACTAGAATTTGATAGGGGCATAGTGGCTTTACTTAGCTTACCATTATATAAATGACTAATTCTTTAAGCTGGAGTTGGTGTTTCATATTACGTCTACCATGATACTGGTTGAAATGTATCATGAGGTTAATTAAGTTTCTTGTGTAGTCAGTTCTTTTTACATTTTTATTAAAATAAATTGAGGAACCTGAAAAGTTATAGTGAGGAGGAATCAACCATGGCTGACACCTTGTTTAGGTAAAGTTTAGTTACCAGCAAGTCTGGTAATAATTTTGTTTGGGAGACAACCTGAAATATTTATGTAGTCCAGCTATGAATAAGGATGGTTCTATCCAGCAAACTTGAACTGTATATTTGCTAATTGATTGTACAATCAACTGTATAATTATACTTAGAGTCTGAAATCTAAGTGCTAACCTGGTATTTGACCATGGAGGTCAAAATTACATAGCAAATACAAAAGATTACTAATGATAGTGATGGTAATTTGGGGTAATTTGAAATAAGTGAGGTTGGGGCAGGGGCATTATACTAAAAAGAAATGAACTGGAGATCAAAAAGGAGAGAAATGGAGTTATTTATGATACATTTTAATTTAATGACTTAGATTTTGTTTCTCCTGTTACTTTACTTGCAGCTCACAAATCATACTGTAAGGTGATAAAAAGATACAGGGAGAAAAAACACGTTCTTAGTCACTTGCTCCTCTACATTGAGTGAATAATATAGTGACCACTAAAATCCATTTAATCAAGATACTACTGATGCTTTCTCTTTGGGCTAACTGGACACATTCTATGGTTCTGAAGGACTACATATCTGTTTTCTATACCAAGGGAATTAGAATAAAAAACTGTTGTCTCTATAAACTGTCTGAAACAACAGTAAACTGGGAAAATAAAAACTATGGTTTTATTTTAATATTAATTATATAGGATAGATTTTGATTACTTGACTGAAGAAGAAGGAAAACTTTGTAGTCCTAAACAAAAAATTCAGAGAATGCAGTTTTATATTATTATTTTTCTCCATTTGTAATACTGGCTAGTAGGATTACTAAGAGATGGATAACAGCTCTAAAAGTAGTGATGGCTAAAGATACAGTATGTACTTCCAGTATACACCTCTAAAAGCACGTGTACACACATCATATCTTAAAACACTGTGTAGTGTGTTGCACTGACATGATGAGTTATACCTTTACACTAAAAAGAAAAAGTAAAATGATTTTAAAAATCACTGATTTTTATTTTATTTCTTGCTTAAAGAACCTTAGTATTTATTGTCCTTAAAGTATAAAATCCTAGTACCTCAATAATTTATTGCATCTATACCATGATACAATGGTAAAAATATAATAGGGAGTAGATGTGATTGACAAGTGAATAAACATTTGGGGTTTTAGACTTAAAAATAATTTAAAATATACCCCTAATCCAGTTAGCCAGAATAAATCGAGTCAAAAACACTTGACCAGAACAGGAGTACACTATAGTGAGTTTATTGTATATCTCTAAATCTGTTATGTTTATACTTCCACCTGCATTCACATATATGAATTCATGAGCATAATAAATATTTTTGTTTTAAAATTTTAAAATTAGTACCATTACTCGTATGTCTAGGCAAATATTTTACCGAATGTTATATTTCTATATTCTGTTTAAATAGATATGCATGTATCTAATATATTACTTTTAGCATGATATAGTTTCTCATCCTCCATTTTGTAATTTACCATTCCATTAGATTGGTACTTTATTTGGTCTCAAAGAGGACTGTAGTAAGAATTTTTGTAGTGTCTCCTTTTTCACATGTAGAAGGTCCTCCAGCCTGTACATGCAGAAGAATTACTTAGTCTGTTATTTGAGTATGGATATGAATTTTACTACCTGCTAATGTACAGTTGCTATAACAACTTATACTACCAGCAGTAGTGTATGAGAGTTCTTCCTTCTCCAAGCTCTTGTCAACACTAGATATCGCAAGACTGTAGTTTTTTGGAAAATTTTATATTTGTGAAATAAAATTTTATTTTTAGTTTAATATGTGTATCTTTGATTACTAGTAAACTTAATATTTATTTCATATGTTTGTGATAATTATGAAACATTGGAATACAGTATGGAGCATTAGTAAAGCCATTTTATTCTTCCCTCTCAAATACCCATAAAACACCCAAATGTTTTCCTTTTCCCAAACCCTGGATAAAAATCTAGGGCGTCCCACAATCTTTTAGGTCATATAATAAATATATCTTTGTCTCTTCTAGTTTCAGAACCCTCTCACATCAGTAGTTTAAGCTTCATAGGAGAGGAAGGAAAATAAGAAACAGTGATGGTTTATTCGAATAAAACTTCATGGATTTGGTGGTTGTTTAAATCTTACTCTCTCATGAGGTGCCTTCTGGTTTCCTGAAAGATCTGTTGCTGCCACTGAGGATATCTCATCTTCAGCTATTATTGATAATGTGTCCTTTGATTAGCAGCTTACGACTTGACTCCCAGCTTTTGATTTGGGGTGACACACATAGCATAGTCTCTTTATTGGGGCGCAGTGCCCCTCTCAGTGCCATCTCGGTTCGAGCCCCTCATACTCACGTTTTTACTCTGACAGAATTTGGAAGTTCAGGCTTTCCCAGAAACCGCCATCAGAGCAGCTAGCCAGCCACAGTTTTGCACTTTCCTAGGCCAGCCAGCCATGGTGCTCCTCAACTATGAACGTGCTCTGTAGGCTTAAATCCCATGGTGCCACTTTCAGGAAACCAGCGCTCTTAATTTCCACTCCCCACTTTTTTCAGCATCAAGGTCTTTATGAACTTGTGTGTGATCGGCTAAAGGTGACAAATACAAATGTCTTCTACACTGTTTTCAAAACCTGCTTCAGAATGTTGCTTTGGCACCTGTTGCCTGGGATCCTTGGCCAAAACTCTGAGTGGGGAAAAAGGTTCATTAAAGAAAATTCTGTTAGAGGATTCAGATTTCTTTTTCTGTGAACCGTTTAGTCATTGGGTTGTTTGTATTTTTCTAATGGATTTGTAAGCATCATCATTTATTCTGGAATTCTTCTGTTATATTTATTGCAAATAGGTTCTCATAGTTTGCAGTTTAAATGTTGTTGTCTTATGTATTACAAAGGTGTTTATTTAGGTATAGTCAAACATATCGAATTTTTCAGTTATGAGTTTTCCCAAGATATCAAATCCTTTCTTATTTTGTTACTTGAAACACTTATTTTGGAGGCAATCAAGGCAGTTTAATTCACTTTTTCAGTAGTAATTATAATAAGATCACTGTGAGAAAAATACGTACCTACATATTATCTGAATTTTTGCCAAAAGTTTAATTTTAAAGACAGGTATGTCTGTCAGGAAAGAAGGACCTATTTTAAGAAATCAAGGATTCACTAAACACAGGGATTCATCGGATTGAGATATTTGTGACGACCCTCTAGGTCGTCACAAAGCACCAAGCTGGTCTCCCTGTGCTGTGCAGCAGCTTCTCACTAGCTCTCCGTTTTACATTTGGTAGTGTATATATGTCCGTGCCACTTTCTCACTTCGTCCCAGCTTCCCCTTCCTCCCTGTGTACTCAAGTCCATTCTCTACATTTGTGTCTTTGTTCCTGCCCTGCTACTAGGTTCATCAGTACCGTTTTTTTAGATTCCATATATATGTGTTAGCATACGGTATTTGTTTTTCTCTTTCTGACTTACTTCATCCTGTGTGACAGACTCTAGGTCCATCCACCTCACTACAAGTAACTCAATTTCATTCCTTTTTATGGCTGAGTAATATTCCATTGTATATATGTGCCACATCTTCTTTATCCATTCATCTGTTGATGGACATTTAGGTTGGTTCCATGTCCTGGCTGTTGTAAATAGTGCTGCCACGAACATTGAGGTACATGTATCTTTCTGAATTACGGTTTTCTCAGGGTATATGCCCAGTAGTGGGATTGCTGCATCATATGGTAGTCTATGTCTGTTTTTTAAGGGGGCATCTCAAAGGGAAGGCTATGCTCTAGTTGGGGGACAAACTGAATAAAGAAGCAATTTCATTTATTTTCCCCAAGATTTTTCATTTCATTCACAGCTCAGTAACCATCTTCTCAGTATTTTTGGTCTTACTTTAACTGAATTGATAATAATCTACAAAGCTTTTTTCCGAGATCAATCTCTGCTCAGTTGCCGGGACTTTTTATTTGTTAAATGTATGACAGTCTTTAGCTTGCATGTGTTTAAGTGTGTGGGATGGGATATTGGGTGATACCCATTTGGGGTCACAGAGGCAGTTTTCAATAATGACAAAGATTGGCACCCTTCCAAGTATTAGAATATTTGGTTTTCATGGTTTCTGTTATTTTTCCTGTCAACACCACCTCTCTGTCAGTGCTACTGTGGCCTTGTGGCTTCCAAACAGCAGTGCACACATGACCAGCCATTATCACTCAGAACTGTTCAGCTGCAGAGCAAGGTACCTAGGACTACACGATCTCTCTGCTGACACCAATATTTCCACTTTAAAAAGATAAAATGATAATAATCTGAAACATAAATGGCTGTGGTCTTAAATAGAAAAGTCTGTGTGGGACATTGAAACAGGAATGAGGAGTGAGAATAAAATAGTAGATATTGGGGCTTCCCTGGTGGCGCAGTGGTTGAGCATCCGCCTGCCGATGCAGGGGACACGGGTTCGTGCCCCGGTCCGGGAAGATCCCACGTGCCGCGGAGCGGCTGGGCCCGTGAGCCATGGCCGCTGAGCCTGCGCGTCCGGAGCCCGTGTTCCGCAATGGGAGAGGCCACAACAGCGAGCGGCCCGCGTACCGCAAAAAATAAATAAATAAATAAAAATTTTTAAAAAAATAGTAGATGTTGAAGAACACCTTTTTAAGTACAGAATATTGTGTTCAGAGGACTGAATATTATGGAATGCCATTTGTCAGAACCACCTAGGTGATTTTATAATGCGGGCTTATTTTGAGTAAAAAACAAAATCAGATACTCTAAACAAAATAACTCTCTAAGCATACTTGAAATTCAGAGTAAATTATAAAAGTAGAAGTGGAGATGCATGAAGAATACTGTTGGGGTGAAAAAGAAGACCAGATTGAAACTGAGGACCAGGGGAATGCTCTCTGATATCTGTTCTACTTGTGCTATCAAAGAAGTAGCCTCATTTCTTCAGTGACTATTACTTAAAATTTCAGAATCCACTCCTTCTCCATGAAATTGTATAGTGCATTCTGTGTATTAATCTTAATTAATTACATGTAGTTGAGTCTGATGAATGAATAAATGATTGTACAGTCATCAAGTATTTTTTTCTGGGTGTGAAGTTAGAAAAGATCTAGAGAAAATAAGAGATGATAGTGTTAGGTAATTAAGAGCAAAGGCGTACATAAAAGGGATGGGTTATCACGTAAGGCAGAAAAGAAGATTCTAAAAAGGCCATAGACACATTTGCCTTTTTGACACAAGATTATTTGGCAGTGGAGAAATGCACTATATACACATACATATACGTATACACATACGTATACATATTGTGTGTATCTTAGTGAAAAATACAAGTGATAGAGTAATATGTATAATGTGATCCCAGTTTTTAAAAAACAAAAACACAATTATATATATCTAGATAATTCAAATACTTTTAAATGAATGACTCAATGTGTATATGAACTTGAAGAATGGCACATAAGCATAACAGCAGATACTTATTAATGTTTACACCAGAGGAATGCAATGGGGTGCAAGAGTGGCGGTTTATACCTTCTGAATATTTTATTTATTGTTAAACTTTTTAATAAAGATCAGTTCAAAAGGAATACACATTATACATAAAAAGCAAATAAGGCTAGGGAATCTAAAATGTTAGCAGCTATGAGTCTAAAAGGCAATACTTGATTATTATCACTATAATATGTGATAGTATAAAATTTGTTTGAGAGTGCAGACACCAGAGTTAAACTGCTTACACTGAAATTCTGTTTTTTCTATAAAGAAGTAACAAAGCTATAGGAACATTTTCCTCTCTCGTAATGGCTCCAACCTCTTGTAAGGTGGTTGTGACGATTTATGAATTAACAAATGCAAAGAATTTAGAAGAGTAGAGGGAACATAAGGTCTTCAGAGATCTTAGTTGGCATTACTGCCCTGCTCAAAAGTTTAACAAAGTGGACAGACTATAGGGCATTTTGGCCTCAGGATAGTAGAATTTTTTACATGGAGTTTCAGGACTCCAAAGGACTGTTCCAGAAAACAAGGCAGAACATTCAGATAATTACAGCCTCAGCTACCAGCTGACCACAGCCCCAGAGAGGCTTCAAGCAAGAACGTCCATCCGAGCTTTTCCATAATTAATTCCTAACTCATAGAATTGGTAGCCTAATAAAATGGTTGTTTATGACAGTGGATTTTAAGTTAGTTTGTTATTCAGCAATAGCACCTGGAATAATCTCACAGTTATTACCTTGTTTCATTCTAAAAATAAATGTGATAAATAAACACCTAGATATTTTAAATTTTATTTTGTAGATAATAAAGTGAGGATGAGAATGTTCAAGCAGTTTTCCATAGGTCTCACGTCAAGGCTGTGTTCATGGACTAAAAGCCACTTCTTCTGTCATATCTGTATGTTCATATTATGTTATATCTTACTGTTTCTCTATGAAACAAATCCACAAGTGTTTCAAAGCAGCATTCTTTTATTCAGCAAATATGCCAAGCACTGTGATAGGTATTGATAATATAAAAATGAAAGGAATTGATTTTCCACCCTAAGGTATTTATAGTCTAGAAGGAAGGCAGAGATATCCAACGAATGCAACACAATCTAATAGATCTTACAGTGCTGGTTTGCATGAGGTATGAAATAATTATGGGAATAGCATAGAGATTGAATTAAAAGCAAAATGTGTGTGTCAGGCTGTGAGGAGAGGTGGTAGCTAGAGGCACAGAGAACAGTAAAGAAATAGTGGCTGTAAAAACTTAATTAAAATATTTGAATTGGTATACTATAAGTGGAAGTGATGAGAAGTTGAAATATATAGGTTGTTCTATGTGAGTAGATAACTGGCTGGTGGTCCATGATGTAAATTTCTACTTTCTTGTTCCAGGAAAAGAACAAGAACAACTGAAGTAAGAATTAATTACCTAAATATTCAGTTAAGTTTACCAAGAAAAAAAAAAAAAAGTGAGAGAGAAGGGGAGTGGAATGTACATAACACCAACCACATGGTAGATCCTGGCCCGTGAACTTCAGAAGAGTTATCTGATTCTTGTAACAGCCCTCAACACTTATTCTAGTTTTCCTTTATTTTAAGATAATTAAGTTAAGGCTAAAAACCATGAGTTTTAAATTCTAAAATATGAAGGCAGAGAAGAAGTGGAGGGACATTTTATGTGGGAGATGAAGCCAGAGAAAAGGCATGGAGGTGGGAATAGTTGGAAGAACAAAAGGAACAAAAACTAGGATGTTCAGCACTTCTCTTCAGACATATCTTCCTCCCCCCCTTTTTTTTTTTTTTTTTTTTGCGGTACGCGGGCCTTTCACTGCAGTGGCCTCTGCTGTTGCGGAGCACAGGCTCCGGACGCGCAGGCTCAGCTGCCATGGCTCACGGGCCCAGCCGCTCCGCGGCATGTGGGATCCTCCCAGACAGGGGCACGAACTTGTGTCCCCCTGAATCGGCAGGCGGACTCTCAACCACTGCGCCACCAGGGAAGCCCCTTCCTCCACTTTTGATATGATATGGTAGGATATATGATATGATAATGAAAGTATTTTGGGGTCCTCTACAAGTTCCCATAAAATCATTTGAAGACTATTTCTGTCCCTTGTCTCTCTACCTATATGTAAGGGTGAAGTAGATAAGCATCAAGAAATGAGAAGAAAACTGAACTCCCAAAAAAGTGAGAAAAAAAACTTAACTCCGAGTCTGCAACCATAGGACAGTTGTCACTGACCAATATCAAGTTCCCTTTGATAAATGCAGAGTGCGAGAAACTGAGACCATAAACTCAAACTTTTAAGAAATGTAGTTCTTTAATTTTCTTTAAATCAACTTAATTTGGACTACAAACTGCTATCTTGATAAGTTGATGGGAAAGTATACAAGTCTTACAGATTTGCTTGGTGCTTGGAAATGGTGCAGTGTTTAACCTCAGATTTTTATCTTGCTCTCTCTCTTTCTGTCTCTCTCTCTCTCCCCCTCCCCCTCTCCCTATTCTCACTTCTCTTTCCCTCTCTACTTCTCAGAGGCACTCTATCTTCCCTTTCTATGACATTTAGCATAATAATGTGAACTGTTGAAGTTTTAGGAAGAAAAAGAACAGAGATTTGACTTGTGGGCATGTTCTTCTTTGGGCGCCATAAGAAAATCCTTCAAGAAGGCAAGGAATATAACAGCTCTTTGCCACATTTCTGAAGTTATGTGGACAGAAACATCAAATTTTAGTATCTCGATTAAGAAAGACGGTTGAGGACATTTTTTTGATATCATGGAATACACTTTAAATTCAGCATAAAAGCCAATTACTTCTTATAATTATATATTTTCCATCAGAAGTTAGTATGTTTCAGAACCACATGTGCTTGAACGTTCTTCCTGTGTAATAGGGTTGCTCTCTAGCAGCATCCTCCTTGTTTCCATATGTGTATATATTTAGAAGATGAGATGGATATTATTTTTCCCCCATTCAGTCCCCCTCTCTGTGCAAGCCTTCTACTCCCTATTTCACTGACATATTTCTTGGCTGTATGACTTCCCTTGGCCAATGGATATAAGCAGACGTAACATATCCCACTTTTGAAAAGAAGCTTTCAGATCTATTTTGTTGATTGCATTTTCTTCTTTTCCTTTTACCACAGCCCAGTATTGTTCCAGATATGGGCTGCTTCTTCAGACTCTTCTAGAGTAAAGAGGAACAGGGTTCCTGCCTGAGCGCTGCATCTGTGACCATGTTCTAATTCTTTTCATTCCTGATTAAGAAAAGTCAGTCAAGACACCAGAAAGATCACCTGGAAGATGAAAATCAATAAATCAAACATTCCCTGAACTATCTGCTTAGATGGAACACTGCTTAATCACTTATACTTTCTCTTTCATTTTTAGTTTTCTTTACATTTAGGATTGATGAAATTGGGAAGGGAGCTAACAGTTATTGACCTTCCTTATGTCAGCACAGGATAGAGGTCAAGGCTATGGGCTATGGAGATAGGCTGTTTACATTTAAGTCCAAACTCCATCACTAAATCGTTGAGCAACACTTGGATATTTGATCACCACTGTACAGTGCAGTTTCTTCATCTGTCAAATAGGGATAACACTATCTTTCAGAGGATTATCTTAAAGATTAGTATTAAATGAGTCAATATATGAAAGGTCCTTAGAATAGTTCCTGACATATAGTAAGCACTTAGTGTTATGTTAATTTTTAATTATCTCTTAAAAGTCCCACGAGTTAGGTGTTAATGCAGTTTTACAATTGAGAAAACAAGCACAGAGCAGTTAAGCGATTTTCTCAAGGTCATTCAATCAGCATATTAATTCCAGAATATAAACAAGTCTGTCTTACAACATTTGTCTCCATATTAAGTGGAATGGGCAGTTGGGTGGCTTACCTAATGGAAGGGAGACTGGAGCATTGACTAGAGGTGGGACAAATTGTGCTAAAAGGAAATGTAGGAAAGCAGATATTTAAGGTGATGATTCAAATAAAAAATAAAGCAAATGGGGGGGGGGAAAAGATAAGTGATCCAGGCAAGAGAACAACCTTCTTCCACTTAGTCCCAATAGTTTTTTGGTTTTTTGTTTTTAACAGAAAATGAGAGATGCATAAGGAGTTATCCCAAACTTTCTCACATTATACTCCCAGTCTGGATCCTCCCACTAAATTTGTTGGAGCTACTACCCAATTTTCAAGTTGGGTCTAGAACATCTGACTTCCTCTTTTTACACTGGTCTATGAGGCTAATGAGACCCCTGTTTAATCTTTAACTTCTTGCATATTCATCGTATAGAGACTCAGTGAGTGCAGTGTCTTATCCCTGAGCCTCTCTAAGTGACCAGGCATCTCCAGGGATAATCCAGGCTGTGAAATGTGCCCAACCTGTACAGCTAGGCAGTAAAGAAAAAAATACCAAGTGAAGTCAACTCTAATGCTTTGAAAGTAAGATGGTTATTATCATAATAAGGAACACTGAGTCATAATTGGTTAGGGTATACGGCTGAAATGAAGGGAAGATTATTTAGATAAACATCCCATGTTTTATGTTAACTCATTGTCTTAAACTTCCGGGGAAATCGTATTTTAGAGGGGGTTTAATTGTAAAACCCCACAGCTTGTATACCTGCCAGCTGGCAGACTTTAAAGAGATTCAAAAAGGACTTGAGGAGACATTCTTTCTTTTTCTTGTTGACGTTCATTATTTTATACGTTGGACTTGTGTTAAGCTTCGAAGTTGCAACCAGAATTCTTTCTGGCACAGTCTTCCATACAATTAAGTACTCAGTAGGTGAAATTTCATTAATGTGAGTAACTTCAAGGAAAGATTGTAGCTGGTGTATCTCAGTGTCCTTCCTCTCACTCTGGCACTGCACCCGGCATTTGTGCTGACAGCCATCTTACAATTTTCTCATTTGGGTTCTTGACAATGTTAAGAATTTTATTCATGTTCGTACTGAAAGATGGCTTACTTCTCAGCATTTTGTAATTATTTTACTTTACCTCCCTCACCCTGGGATCATTCGTGCTGTGTTCTCCTAAGCTGCTCAAGAATATTGCAAACCCAGTATACTTCATGCTGGTGACCCTCCGAATTTAAGGAGTTGAGGGAAAATATAAAAGAAATGCCAAACATGATATGTACAAACACACACCAGTAATCAAAGAAATGCAAAGAGAAACAATAATCTGATGTATTTTTTCCTAATCTTTCTACTTGACAAATTTAAAATGGCTTATAGCAGATATTTTTTTGGCTGTGTGTAGTATACTGCAAACTCTTGTCATTAGGTATCAAAAAGTTAAAAAAAAATAAGTCCTTGATCCTGAATTCTGTATTTGAAATGTATGTGAAGGGAAAAATTAGATAAATTCACAACAATACATGCAACAGTATGTATATTACAACGTTTCTATTAGTAGCTTTTAATACAGATTCGCTTAAATAAATTATGCTGTACTACAAAGCAGTAGCAGTCTGCCACTAAATACAGACAGAAGGGTAGGTAGATAAGTAAATGGAGAGGTGTAGCACCTTCATGTTAAACTGCATTATACACACACACGTGCACACACAGCCACACAGACATACATACGCTAATTTGTCTGTAAAAAAAATACACTCCATGTTAAAAGAGAAAAAAAGGCAAATTTAACTTTAAGTAAAATTAAGTAAAATTTAAATTTTACTATAAATAAACTTAAGTAAAATTTAAGTAAAATTAATATGAGCAATACAAAGTATAAATTAGTGGTTATGATTTTAAAAGTTGGAAGAAAGATTCAGAAAGTTTATCTCCTTTTTATCCTTTCTTGAATCAAAGTTATCATCAAATTATATATCTTCTAAAATGAAGAAAACCTGCGAGAAGATGGCCTTCAATACAATGAATAGCTGATCTTACCAATTGGATGAGGGGAGATACTGATGAATAATCACTACACATACTTTTATATGTGAGAGAAGTACTGACCTGTGTCACTTTGCAAAGTAGTTATCACTGGCTTTCCAGGTACAGACCTTTATTCTCATTTCAGTTATACTTTGTAACTTTGAAAAACTGCTCTCAAGAAAAGCTCTAAAATCCATTAGCAGGAAAATACAAATTGCAACCTGACCCAAGAATATTTGAACCTCACCTTTAGAATTATCTACAGCAACATGTTCAGATTTAGGTAGCGGGGAGAGAGATATTAGGAAGTCTCCCTCTCTGCCAGAACACACTGGCCTAGTGGTGTCCTCTTCTGTCTCTTCTCCCTGCAGGTGCCCTGGCATGCGGTGATATCTAGGGAAGTGGCCAAACTGTTTACAGGCCTTGAGCAAAGAGTCAGTTTCGAATTATCCTATCAGTCTGAGGACAGTAGGAGAGAATTCAGCTTACCTTCCAAGTCCAGACTGACTGAGGAACTTGTGAGAGAGGGTTATTTTGTAAAACTGACTTCACCTATATTTCTGAGTTTCAACTAGGGTCATCAGGGATTTTTGATGTGGCCAAAATGCCCTATAGTCTGTCCGCTTTGTTAAACTTTTGAGCAGGGCAGTAATGCCAACTAAGATCTCTGAAGACCTTATGTTCCCTCTACTCTTCTAAATTCTTTGCATTTGTTAATTCATAAATCGTCACAACCACCTTACAAGAGGTTGGAGCCATTACGAGAGAGGAAAATGTTCCTATAGCTTTGTTACTTCTTTATAGAAAAAACAATTTCAGTGTAAGCAGTTTAACTCTGGTGTCTGCACTCTCAAACAAATTTTATACTATCACATATTATAGTGATAATAATCAAGTATTGCCTTTTAGACTCATAGCTGCTAACATTTTAGATTCCCTAGCCTTATTTGCTTTTTATGTATAATGTGTATTCCTTTTGAACTGATCTTTATTAAAAAGTTTAACAATAAATAAAATATTCAGAAGGTATAAACCGCCACTCTTGCACCCCATTGCATTCCTCTGGTGTAAACATTAATAAATATCTGCTGTTATGCTTATGTGCCATTCTTCAAGTTCATATACACATTGAGTCATTCATTTAAAAGTATTTGAATTATCTAGATATATATAATTGTGTTTTTGTTTTTTAAAAACTGGGATCACATTATACATATTACTCTATCACTTGTATTTTTCACTAAGATACACACAATATGTATACGTATGTGTATACGTATATGTATGTGTATATAGTGCATTTCTCCACTGCCAAATAATCTGTCCTGGCATTTCTGTATTTACTATATCATCAGCTAATGATTTTCTCCTTCTAGATCGCGTATTTTCAGTTTATACTCCTTAAACTCTTTAATTATGTTTTCTCTTTTTCATTCTTAATCTCCAACTTATTATGTGTTGATTATGTCTTCAATCTTTCCACTGTTTTAGGTGCTTAAAATATAGAAAGGTATGTAGATGTGTACTTGTCTTCTTGGAACTTATATTCTTGTTGTCAGATAATATTTCCATTTGATCTTTCAGAATATTAATTCAGATTTTAGTGGTGGCATTCTATTTTTTAGTTTGTTTATTCAGTCTGTTCGTGTAAAAGTCATGTTTTCATTTTCCTTTTTTAATGCTGGCAAGCTTTTTGCACTGTAATTTTATGTCACTGGGAGTTTTTATCATAGTTTCCCTAAAACGTGTTTTTGTTTTTTCCATTCATTATAGTTCCATAGGAGCCAATAATTTTGTATTTTCAGCTGGATCTTCCTCCCTCAGGTTACTGATCCTCCTTCAGTGAGCTGATTTATATTATTTTTCTTTAATTAGAGTTTATTTTGTGTTCTTTTATTAGTTCTACAAGGCAGGCTTATGGGATCACTTGGATAATGACAAACCTGTAAAAGTAGATCTTCCCGGACTGGGGTACAAACATATGTCCCCTGCATCGGCAGGCAGACTCCCAACCACTGCGCCACCAGGGAAGCCCTATTAATTTTTATTAGAGTATAGTTGCTTTACAATGTTGTGTTAGTTTCTGCTGTGCAGCAAAGTGAATCAGTTATACATATATCCACTCTTTTTTAGATTTTCTTCCCATTTAGGTCACCACAAATCAAAAAATGATCTCATTTCATTTAAAAATAAAATCAGTTCATGCTTATCTGAAGTTCAACTGAGAATTAAATATTTGTGCAGCAAAAAAAAAAATCTAGCACAGATTAGACATTAAAGAAATAAATTTTACGCCTGGAACTAACACAAAAGACAATGTTGTAAATCAACTACAATTTAAAAAATTTTAAAAAAGAAAGAAAATTTTTTCTGCATTTGTGATTTCAAAAATAACACTTTCATACACACACACAAAGAAACAATCATGTATATAATAATTTTGTTACTGCTGCATTTGTGTTTGAGCCAGATGACAGCACTCAGTAAGAAAATATTTTTTAATTCTTGTGTAAGTTTGTATCTTTTTTTTTTTTTAACATCTTTATTGGAGTATAATTGCTTTACAGTGTTGTGTTAGTTTCTGCTGTATAACAAAGTGAGTTGTTCTTTTAATCCAGAGAGACGGGTGCAGGGTTAGTATTTCAGGGACATAAGTTCACTATTTTCCCATAATTCCATCTTTTGCATCTTTCTTTATCCCATCCTGCTCTTTCTTCTCTGTACAAAAGAAACATGATCTGAGCTAGCAAAATAATTGGATATATTTTAACCACAGTGGTCTGAAATATTTGATTTGATTGGATTAATAATTTTCATCTAATAGATCCACTGATTATGGTTTAGTATTTTCCTCCCATTGTACATATATATAAGACTTTTACTTTAAAAATATATAAAAAAGCATCAGAGAACAAAGTCAGGCTTACTAGCTGATGCACAGGATCCATATCTTCAGTAACATAATTTGTGAAAGCGTATCTCTGCATATTTGTGAGAGCAGCCTTGCATGTGTACAGTTTAGGGGGAGATGCCAACCAATACTTCAATGTATTCTTTTCACATTAGCACAGATCACAGCCGGCAGAAATGTATTGGCTTTTTAGATTTATGTGTTTTGAGGTCCTCACATCGGTTAGATAATAAAATGGGAAGATATTAAAGAACCAGGTTGGGTTATAGAAACTGAAAGCAAAATGTCATTTCATGATGAATGAGAAAATTCAGCTGAAACTTCCTTCCTTTAGGGGTTCTAGTAAGAACAGAGCACAACTAAATGGTATTTGTTGCTCAAAGGAATATTTTCATATACAGTAGGCAGCATCATTCTCCCTGCTAGTGTTGCTTGTGTTTTCAAAGCCATTGTATTTTATGTTCTTAAATATTAAAATAAAATATGCTAAAATTTGCTGTAAATTTCATAGACCAAAATCCTCTATTTTCTGCTTTTAATTTCTTTTTCTTGTGTGTGAAATGCAATCTATATGCCGTTTACTCAAAGAGGGAACTCCTTCTCTACATGAAATTAGAGTTTTACAGTTTTATAATTGAATCACATCAATTTTGAATAAACTCGATAATCTTATAGTTGTATATGAAATATATTCTATATTCCAGTATGAGTTTGCTCTATTTCAAATACTGCTCTGTAATTTAATTTATAATTTTAAGGGCCAGAAAGAAACAGTAGGCCTTTTAAAAATTAAAAATGTGAGCTAAGCAATATAATCTAGATAATGAAGTCTTATGCCACAGACAGTTAATATTTTGTTTCAAACCTGAGTGCCTATGCAAATCAAGGGAGGGAGTATGGAGAAATGTACCAGATGTTTGGTTCATTCACTTTGTGTGCATCTGGAGGAAATTGTTTTACATGTAGATATTTATTTAATATTTGCAAACAGTGGTAATTACAGGCTTGCTATGTAGTTCTTTGCTATGTCCAGTCCGTTTAAGTTATATTGCAAACAATTAACAATAGCTGCTGGGATTTAAAATTTGCTGTGAAGTAAAATTAATATGTTATTACAAATGGTTATTAATTTATATTCATACTTATATATTTTGTATTTTTATATATTTATATCTTATTTTTGATTGGAGATCTGACAAGATGCAAAATTTAGCCATTTCACTGTCAGAGAGTCTGAGCTACATGCAAATACACACACACACACACACACACACACACACACACACACACGTCACAGCAAAAGAAACAAAATATTAAAAATAATATGAACATCTAAATTGCACTCTGCTTCCTTTATTTATTTTCACCTACTTTTGCCTGAGATTTTTGGTTATCTACCAGATGGAAAAGTATTTACTTCCTATACATGCTGTAAAAAATACAAACTATTTCACACACCATAAAATCCATTTGCAGCAAATGTTTTTCACACCCTCCTGAGAGGCTACCTGCCTTTATACATAGTAATTGAATTACACTCAACTTAACTAGTTTTATTGGGGCTGATGGGAGTGATCAGCCTGGCCTAAAGCTACAAATGAACCATGAATCTTTCCTAACATTTTAACTTTTGATTTAAAAACTGTGCTCTATCAGTTCTATTAGTTTTCCTTCGTTTTAGAAACCACATAATCATTTGAGTTTACAACTGCAGCTGTTCCCAGCTGTGTCGTAGGAATGCATTAAATGAGAATGCGAAATATAAAAACGAAACTCATCTCATTCGGTGCTATCAAATAAACCAATAACAAAATGAAACCGTATCACTGTCAAAGGTGTGGAAAACAAAGACTTTCAGTGTGAATAGATTCAATCCAAATCTGGACTACCATAATTTCAATTATTTCACCTAAAGTGTGATAGATTATAGTACACAATACATGTTCTGTTCTTGTTTAGGACCCCCAAACTTTACCTTTCTATTTAACAGGTATGCACAGTGACAGGTTTAATAGACATATATAGTATACCATTATATAACAATATGATATAACAAAATATTTTATAAATGACTAAATCCATTGGGGAAAATAAGTAAGATTTTTTTTGAGATAACACACTAATTGGTTACCACTCAGCTATTTGTGATAAATAGTTCTCTACAGAAACCCAAGTGCAAGATATATGTTTTAAATGTCTTAATGCTTGAGGGATCAACTAAGAATAGCAGAACTCTCATAATGATTGAAATGAATGGTAAATACCGTTTTGAGGTCTGGATAAATAGGTAAACATTGATTTGACATAAAGCCTTCCATTTAAAATTATGTGCAGTAGAAAATATATGTTTGGTGTAATATTTCTATGTTCAACTTAATTTGACATGCCTAAATTGTGAATCCCATATTTTCATTCATCATATTACATAGTTACCAAATATGTGATGTGGTTCTATTAGAAATCAGTTTGACAAAAGTAATAAGAAAGCAATGCTTGCTAGTATGCAATTTTCATATACGTAATGCAATTTTAAAGTCTAGTTTTAAGTGTGAAAACTAAAATTTTCTCATATATATAATCATGGCTATTAATGTATTCATCAGTTCAAAAATGTAACTGAGTTAGCTCTTGTGTATAAATGTGTGTTCAGAAAAAAAGGATGAAGAGAGAATTAGCACTTATTGATTTCCCACTATTGCCAGACCCTAAAGTTATAAACTAAATGTGTTCTTTACAAATAGTACCTCCAATTCTTAAAAGAAACACAAAATACATATTATTTTAGGCCCTTAAATAAAATTGTTGAAGAAATTGAAGCTCCTTTATCCAGTAAGTCAGTCAACATTTAGTGAGCATCTGCTATACACCAAGTAATATTCTTGGTACTGACAATCCCTGTTTCACGAGTAAGCAAGCATGAATTTGTTCTTCACAAGTGCAGTCTAGGTTTCTTACAGCCCTACGGTCACTTCCACTGGTTTTCAAGCCAGCTAAGGGGACTCATCCCCTTGGTGTCAAACCCACAGGGCTAGGGTGCCCCATATGTGGATGGAATAGCTAGTGTAATCCCCTTCCTCTTCTGTGTCCCTTCCCAGGGGCACAGGTCCCTACCTGATCACTTCTTTTCCCTTCCTGCATGTGGATCTTTCTTACAGGCTTGGTTGTAGAAGAGTCTTTCTGCCAGTCTTCAGTTTGTTTTCAGTGAGAATTGCTCTACACGTAGGTATAATTTTGATGTGCTTGTTGGGGGAGGTGAGCTCTGTATCCTCCTACTCTGCCATCTTGATCTTCCCTCCAATACCACTTTTCTGATTGAGGTTGAGTGTTGCATGTTGAATTTTTAGCTCGTGTCACATTTCTCATAGTTCCTTTTAAAATACACTCTGTAATGAGAGCATTTGCCGATTTTGGGTTCCTCTATATCTAAATACACTTCTCAGTTTGGGGTAGTTATCCACCATCTGAGTGACCATGGGAGGTGAAATCCACATCCCCAGCCAGAAGTCAAACTCACTGACTTTCTAACCTAAAATCTACTGCCACCTCTGGAAATTAGGACAGAGTTAAATTAGCTGAGTTCCCAAAGACTTTGAAGTGAGGGCTAGTGATTTGGTCAGACTTTTACTTTTAGCATAGAGTGGGTTAACTATCCTAAAATACCTCCATCAGAATCTAGAAAAGGTACTTTTTGTCAGACTACCTCACCTCTCTGTAATGGTAGTTGAAAAATTTGTGCTCATCAACCCATAATATGTATCATGTTCAAACTTAGAACTAACAATATGCATACAAAATATTTGGCCAATTGTATATAGTGTGGAACAGAGAAACTATAATAAACACAGATGAGATAAAAGCCAAACTCTTTATTGACAACTGAGCTAACAAAGCAGTAGTATTGCTTAATGTTTATTGTAAATCCTTGATTCTGAGCACGGCCTAAAAGACTCTAAATACTCTCTCTATTTAACTACAGGCCCTCAAATCCTCCTAGACATACTGAAGGAATTCCCTAAGTTCAGTCTAATTTACTGGCCCTCTCAGAGAGCATCAGGAATATCTCATGTCATGCATAGAGTGGACCCTTTTCAGCTCGATTCTTGAGTCACCACCACCACGCCAGGCCCCATCATACAGTGGTGCATGGAAGCTGCCCACCATTATACTCTTAATGTGCTCCTCTCAGGAGGTAGGCTTACTTTATGGTATCTCCTTCTTCACATACCCTTGAAATATGGCCTTTAGCTGAATAGCTATCTTTGGAAGGAACTGGGGAAAGGTGATAATTCTCAGTATGTCATTAAGCTTTCCTTTTTCGAAAAAGAAACACATGAAGTATTTTACATAGCATATTTTGGTTTTCTGAACCAACCTACCAAGAACTGGTATATTTTGCTCCTTTACAGAATCAGAAATAAATAAATAAACAAAGAAATAACCCCTCTTTTCATTTCCATTACCTAGACCTTCTAAATCTGGAATTCTGGTCTTCTGGGGAATAATTAGGTTTTTTTGAAAGCAGTATAGGTGATGACTATTAGGTTTTTGAATCCCTAATGAACATTAACAATCCCATTTAATTTCTTGCCTGATGGGTGGAAATGTTTTTCTTTTTTTCCTACGCAAAGTGTCTCAAAGCCTCAGAGTGCAGAGTTCTTCCTTCCTCCATCCATAATGATGCCTCATGTATCAACTGCAAGATTCATCTGATGTTTATGCTTAAAATCTAAGAGATATTAAAAATCTCTCTGACCTACGCAGAATGTCATCTGTACTGTTCCTGCTTCAACTGTAGGCAAAATATAAGATCAAGTTGTATATGATATAATAATCAATTTGAGGAGGGAATGGAATTCAAAAAAATACATATGGACAAATTAGAGAGTAAAACACAGATAGGTAGAGATACATGGATAAAGATACACAGAGAGAGATTGTTCATAATCAGGAAAGATTATTAGAATTGATTTTCAACTGCTAGCCTCCAGGACTGTGAGACAAAAAAATTTCTGTTGTTTTGAGCCACCTTAGGAAATGGGTATGTCTTATGTAAGTACAAATAGTAATAAATAAAATAAGTGGTCTATTTCAATAAAAATAGAAATTTACAAATTCATTTTCAAAGAAAGAAAATGTATTTTTAGTGTTTTAATTCACATAAGTGTTAACTATTTTAAACATATTAGGACAGTAAGTAACAGAGACCTCTGTATATTGTGTGAGCTTGTTAAATGTAACTTTGAACTACTGTAAATAAGCTCAATATGACAATATTAGAGAAATAATATAAAATTTTTGTAACATTGAAAAGAATATAGATACGTTGATCAAGGTAATAGAAAATATCTTAGAGATTGAAATGACTTACCTGAATAGAACTGTGTACGATATATAAACTTTGGTTTCCCTAAGTTACACAGGTTTTGGATATTTTTATTTCATTTGTTCATATTTTAAAGTGTTGGGAAGGGACTTACCTTGTATCTTTACTACAGTTCCGTTAATATAACTGTAAAAAGAATTACAAAAAGTTACTCCATAAGAGTTCTAAGAAAAGACTCATTTGGTATTCATCAGGGCACCATAGTTTTAATGAAATAACTAAGTAAATGATAAAGGAATGTGAAACAAAGCTGAAGAGAGACAAAATCTTCAGATTTTAAAATGTAGCTTAGTGTATAATAGGATTTATGAAAGAAAACAATCTCTACTATCTATAAACACACTCTTTCTGATAAAATTAATGAATCAGGCAAAAAAAAGTGTATAAGATCTTCTAGATCTTCTAGAGAGGAAAAGAAGAGGCACTCTAGATGCATGGAAACAAATGTCAGAGACTACAGCATTCTAACTTCTGAGCCAGAAATGCTGTTGACACTTGAATCTTGTATTCCAGTAAAGCTCTCAATTATATGTTAATGCAGTTCAAGATAATTTTAGGCAAAGGAGATCTTAATTAATTTTCTGATCATGCATTCTGATGTAACTACACTTTTTTTTCTTTTAAACATCTTTATTGGAGTATAATTTCTTTACAATGGTGTGTTACTTTCTGCTTTATAACAAAGTGAATCAGTTATACATATGTCCCCATACCTCTTCCCTCTTGCATCTCCTTCCCTCGCACTGAGCTGATCTCCCTGTGCTATGCAGCTGCTTCCCACTAGCTATCTGTTTTACATTTGGTAGTGTATATATGTCCATGCCACTCTCTCACTTTGTCCCAGCTTACCCTTCCCCCTCCCCGTATCCTCAAGTCCATTCTCTAGTAGGTCTGCGTCTCTATTCCCATCTTGCCCCTAGGTTCTTCATGACCATTTTTTTAAGATTCCATATATATGTGTTAGCATACGGTGTTTGTTTTTCTCTTTCTGACTTACTTCATTCTGTGTGACAGGCTAGGTACATCCACTTCACTACAAATAACTCAATTTTGTTTCTTTTTATGGCTGACGAATATTCCATTGTATATATGTGCCACATCTGCCTTATCCATTCATCAGTAGATGGACACTTAGGTTGCTTCCATGTCCTGGCTATTGTAAATAGAGCTGCAATGAACACTGTGTTATGTGACTCTTTTTGAATTATGGTTTTCTCAGGGTATATACCCAGTAGTGGGATTGCTGGGTCGTATGGTAGCTCTATTTTTAGATTTTTAAGGAATATCCATACTGTTCTCCATAGTGGCTGTATCAATTTACATTCCCACCAACAGTGCAAGAGGGTTCCCTTTTCTCCACACCCACTCCAGCATTTATTGTTTGTAGATTTTTTGATGATGGCCATTCTGACTGGTGTGAGATATCGCATTGTAGTTTTGATTTACATTTCTCTAATGATTAATGACGTTGAGCATTCTTTCATGTGTTTGTTGGCAATCTGTATATCTTCTTTGCAGAAATGTCTGTTTAGGTCTTCTGCCCATTTTTGGATTGAGTTGTTTTTTTGATATTGAGCTGCATGAGCTGCTTGTAAATTTTGGAGATTAATCCTTTGTCAGTTGCTTTATTTGCAAATATATTCTCCCATTCTGAGGATTGTCTTTTCGTCTTGTTTATGGTTTCCTTTGCTATGCAAAAGCCTTTAAGTTTCATTAGGTCCCATTTGTTTTTGTATTTCCGTTTCTCTAGGAGGTGGGTCAAAAAGGATCTTGCTGTGATTTATGTCATACAGTGTTCTGCCTATGTTTTCCTGTAAGAGTTTGATAGTGTCCGGCCTTACACTTAGGTCTCTAATCCATTTTGAGTTTATTTTTGTTGTGGTGTTAGGGAGTGTTCTTTTACGTGTAGCTGTCCAGTTTTTCCAGCACCACTTATTGAAGAGGCTGTCTTTTCTCCACTGTATATTCTTGCCTCCTTTATCAAAGATAAGGTGACCATTTGTACGTGGGTTTATCTCTGGACTTTCTATCCTGTTCCATTGATCTATTTCTGTTTTTGTGCCAGTACCATACTGTCTTGATTACTGTAGCTTTGTAGTATAGTCTGAAGTCAAGGAGCCTGATTCCTCCAGCTCTGTTTTTCTTTCTCAAGATTGCTTTGGCTATTCAGGGGTTTTGTGTTTCCATACAAATTGTGAAATTTTTTGTTCTAGTTCTGTGAAAAATGCCAGTGGTAGTTTAATAGAGATTGCATTGAATCTGTAGATTGCTTTCTGTAGTATAGTCATTTTGACAATGTTGATTCTTCCAATGCAAGAACATGGTATATCTCTCCATCTTTTTGTATCATCTTTAATTTCTTTCATCAGTGTCTTATAATTTTCTGCATACATGTCTTTTGTCTCCTTAGGTAGGTTTATTCCTAGATATCTTATTCTTTTTGTTGCAATGGTAAATGGGAGTGTTTTCTTAATTTCACTTTCAGATTTTTCATCATGTAACTACATTTTACATTTGTAAAATTACTTTAGCAAAAGAAACGAAAAAAATTGCAAGAAGGAGAAAGATATGGATTTCAAGAAAAAAATAGAACTAACCTAAAATGAAATAATAAGAATCTGTAGAGTGAAGCTGTACATTTGACCCAAAAAGCAATCTATCAAAATTAGAATAGCAATGGTTAGATTTCTAAAGCAAGTAAATCTACACATACACAAAGGGAATTCTAATGCAGAGATATTTGGTTAAAGACTAAAAAACCTTTCATGATAAGATTAAAAATATTTGAAAATAGTTATTACAACCCAAGAGAATATCTATAAAAAATAAAAAATCACAGTCCAAAAATTTGACATGATTTTGAAAATTTCATAAATTATATGAATAAAATCAATTTGATTTTAATGTTTGAACCATTCTCAAACATTACAAATTTAGAATCATTGAAATTAATATAATATTATTGTCTATTTTTCAGTGAATAATAGTTTCATGATAACAATAACATCAATTTAAAGTGCATCTAAAAGTTACCAAGGTAATAAGAATATTATTGGCCTTGGTAATCTCCTGGGATGGGCGAGAAAATGATTTAGAGTTCTGACATGCCAAGGTAGCCGTGACTTAAAGAATCAGGATCCCTAAGATAAATGAAGCATAGAGAAGTAACCTTCATACACTGCACTTCTTCTCTCCTTGAGTCCTTTGCACATGTATACATGCCGCAGGGTAAGAGGATAAAAAAGCATGAGGAAAGCTTTGGCTGGGCACAGTTTCGGTAGTCTCATGTTTCTAGAGGTACAAATATTTGAGTTCAGGACCTCCCAAGTATGTAGAGCTCTTGTCAACATTCCAGACCCTCATCTGGTACAACTGAAAAGATACAGCTAAGGATTAAGAGCAAATCAGAAAAAGGCCTGGACACACAGCTGTGATTCAATTTGTGAGTGAATTTAAGGTAATCTGCATTAAATTTACTGACAGTCATAAACTGAAATGAATTATTTCCATTTGTGGATAAGATTACCTAGAAATTTAAAAATTTTACAAACAACTTATTTGGTATTTAGTGAAAAAATCACCATGCATACAAACAGAATTGACAGAAACAAAAAATAGCGAGAGATCTACAGGTTATTCACATCTAGTTTATAAAAATACAAACTTAAACTGCAATTATATTCAGCAAAATAGGTGACTCCAGAGAACTAGAATTCCAGAGAACTGGACATCTGTAATAAAAATACAATGGTAATTCTAGAGCTGAACAGTAAAATAATTGTAATTAAGAGCTCAGTAGATGAGTTTAGCACTAGAAAGGACAGAGCTAAGGAGGTAAATAGTAAACTGGATAATATAGGTCAGTAGAAAACACCTAATCTGGAGCACAGAGAGTCATACAAATAGAAGATACAGAAAATAGAACAACAAACATAGGTGGTAGTTGAAAAATTTTAACCTAAGTATAATCAGAGTTCTAAAAGCTATAGAAACAATGGGACATGCAGCCAAAATCAGAAAAAACTAAGAACTCCAATAATGTACAGTAAGCAAAGAAAACCTACCTAAGTGCTTTATAGTTAGTGACTATGTGTCATAGTTTATCATAGTTTGCATAAATAATCTAGGTTATGTATTTTCTTCTGGTGTGATATTTCATACTACCCTTTTTTCCCTCCTAAAAGTTTCCAAGTTTTGAAAATATATTTACAGTTAAATGAATAATAGTCAACCTGATTAGGGACAGTAAAGCTTACTGCTGACTTCTCAAAAGAGACAAAGAGAGCCAAAAGAAAATAGAATGTCACCTTTGAAGATCTGAAAGAAAATAACTGCTAACCCTGAAATTCAAACCCAGTAAATACATGTTTCAAAAATGAGGACAAAGCAAACATATTTTCAGATAGTCAAAAACTGAGAGAATCTTCCACCGAAGTGGCTTTTGTGCAGGAATAGACAGATTAATGCAAGATTATAGGAAATCCATAAAAAGAGTTACAAATATGTGGTCTTGATTTACGATTGAGGTGAGACTTCAGTGCAGTGAAGAAAAAGAAAATTGAATGATATTGGAGGAATTGAATATCCTTCTGAAAAAAAGTAATCTTAGATCATAAAACTAAAAATTCTACATTTTAGATGCTTTAAAGATCTAAAAACAAAACAAAAAACACCAAAAACTCTCTAGAAGATAAGAAATGCGGAACAACTTCTTGACCTTGTGATAGGCCAAAGATTTCTTAAAGAACACATAAAGAACATTAACCATAAAAAATATGATAGAAAGAACTACATTAAATAGTTCTGTTCATTAAAAGACAACATCATTAAAAGCTTTAATGGCAAGTGAAATATGGACAAAGTGTACAATATATGTAGATAAAAAATTATGTATATTTTCAATATATTAAGAACTCTTATAATCAATAAGAAAAAGACAGTTGAAACAATAAAAACATGGTCAAAGCTGATGATCAAGGGTCCCATACAAAAGGAAGTGCAATTAATTAAAAAGCATTTGAAAAGATGCTCAATCTCATACTCAAAAATTAAAGTTAAAGCTCTATCACTATAGGCAAAAGAGAATGGCTAAAGTGAAGAAAAGACACATGGCTAGAATAAAGACTGGAATTACCTAGTTTGGGCCTGGGTGTGGAGAAAATGGGGCTCCCATATGTGGCTGCATTGCTGCTGGTGTTTGGAAAACTGGTTGGCAGTATACACTAAGCTGAACTTACACATATCTTGTGACCCATGTAGAACTAGTTAATAGAGACAGAGTGCTCTTTACATTTGGAGGTAAGGAGAGTTCAGAGGAAGAATGAGAGTAGATTCTGGATGCTAATGATGTTCTCATTCCTGATCTGGGAGTGGTTATGTAGGTCTCCTTTTGATAAAATCCATGAAGCTGTATAATTATGATTTTGTACTTTCTGGCATTATGTCATACTTCAAAGGAATTTGCTTATAAAAACCAAATGACAAACTAGAAAATATATTTTCAACGTATATTGAAAGTGATTAACACCTATGTTAGTGTTCTAGGGCTGTCAAAAAAAAAAAAAAACATAGACTGCGTGGCTCAAACAGCAGAAATTATTTTCTAAGAATTCTAGAGAGTGGAAATCCAAAAATCAAGGTGTTTTCAGGATTAGTTTCATCTGAGGCCTCTCTCTTTGGCTTGTAGATGGCTGTGTTCTCCCTGTTTTTACCTTTGTTCGCGTCTGTGTCCCAATCTCCTCTTCTTAAAAGCATGCCAGTCATATTGGATTAAGGCCCACATTAATGGCTTCGTTTTAACATAACCATCCTTTTAAAAGACCTTATTTCCAAATATAGTCATATTCAGAGGTGCCAGGGGTTAGAACTTCAACATGTAAATTCTGTGTGTGGGGGGCACAATTCTCTTCATAAAAACATCATTAATGCAAATTAGAATGAGATGACATAAAGCTGTTAACTGATATAAAAGTGGGCAACTGGGAGAAATATGCCTCTCACAAAATTTAAAAAAATACAAATTGCTGCTAACATAATGATAATTTTAGTTACAATTTCAAAAGAATGCATACTTAAAGTAGTTATATTATTCCTTTCTTTTGGGGTAAAATGAGAGGAACAAAGAGAGAAGGAACAGGAGGAGAAAGAAAAGGAGAGGGTGAAGGGGAGGAAGAAGAGTGAGAAAAATAATTAATGAGAGTGAAATGAATAAGGCCATTCCTTTGAGCACATAAAATGGTATTTATTTTAGAGTGTAAATTGACTATTGGAGTGTTTGTGTGTATTCTCACACATATATAGTGTTTGCATATATAAATATACACATATAGATTTTAAAAGAGAATACGAAGGCATTATAAGATGTATATGTACATGTAGACACATGTATGTGTGTGTCCATATATACATACCTATGCATATATGTAGTATAGGATAATGCACAGAATTATATTAAAATCTTAAGATATATAAATGTCCATTGCTGTACAATTTATATTTTTTAAAAATGGCATTCTGAGTATTTCTATCTCTATTTTTACTCATAATTTTCAGTAGTAATTATATATTACTCTTATAATAAGAAACAAAAATAATCCTCCGAAACATTAACCTCTCATTCCTTTTGAGATTAACACATGATTTTCAACCATGACAGGGATTTAGGAAAAGAATTTACATGCTGATTGAAGTGAAATACCATGGATTTCTTGAGGGGAAAACACTAAGGGAGTCTATGAGAGCTTTAAAATTCCCATCAGTTTTGATAGCTGGTTTTGATAGCTGTAGGTCTGTATTCTTAATAGAAGTACCACCACGCAGCTGTGGAGCAAATGAGAAGCAGGCTGCCTGGGAAGTTGAGAAGGAAAGCCCCAAGGAATAAAACTCTCATGTGTTAGAGTTGGACCTTTGGGGCAGTAAAGAAATAAATCAGTCTCACCAGAGGACCGTAGAAGATGTGAAAAATGATATATCTATAATCAGTTCTTGGTGGAAAGTAATGAATAAAATTAAAATTGTTTCTAAGGAAAAGGAGACAAACGGAAGATGGGTGTCTACATAGATCTGTATAATATATACAGGCGTTATGTACAGATACAGACATTTTTTATAATTGTTTTTACCTGAACAATACAAAAATATGTAATGTAAAATATATCTTTACCACCAAGGACCCCGAATTAACTAATATAGATAATTTAGTGAATATATTTCTAATGATATTTCTAATCATTGTATAACAAAATATCAAAAAATCATCATAATAATAACCAACATTTTAGCACTTCCTATGTGCCTGGCACTGTGAAAAGTATTTTACATATATTATCTCCTGATATTTTAGTAACAACCCTATGAGATAAATACTTCTGTTTTCTCAATGTTATAGATGAATTAATTAAACCATGGAGAAGTTAAATAAGTTTCCCTATATTACACAGCTACACACTGCCTGTATGAAGATTTGAACCCAAGCATTCCCAGATGACCCATTCTTAACCATTAGTAAAGGTGGTTTGTTAATTTATTCAGTAAACTAATGCTGAACAGTATCATGAAGACTTCAGTAAGAAGTGAAAATGTAATAAAGACCTGTAAGAATTGAGGAAGTAAAACAAGCTGTTGTAATGGGAAAGAGTATTCCAGGCAGAGAGAATAGCAAGTGTTAAGAGACCTGAGGAAGGACTGGCAAGGTGGTCAGTTAGTAACTTTGCAAAAAAGAAAGTGCTGAGCCAAGTGGTTTCACTAGTGAATTTTACCAAACATTTGAGGAAGGAATTATGCCAATTTTCTACATTCTCTTCCAGCAGAAATTGTAACTCATTTCATGAGGCCAGTATTACTGTAATACCAAAATGAGGTAAAGAAATTATAAGAAAGGAAAATTAAAAACAAATATCTGTCCTGAACATAGATGCAAGAATCATCAACAAAATATTAAATCCAGCAGTTTATGAAAAGAATTATACACCATGACCAAATGGGATTCATTATAGTTATGCAAGTCTGGTTCAGCATTTGAAAATTAATCAGTAAAACCCCCACTATCAGTAGGCTAAATAAGAAAAATTATTTGATCATCAGTAGATGCTGAATAAGTATTTGATCAAATCCAACACTAATTCATGACTAAAAACTCTGAGCACTAGGGATAGAGGGGAACTTTCTAAACATGAAAAAGGACACATACAAAAACCTGCAGCAACATCATGTTTAATTGTTAAAGACTGAGTGAATGCTTTCCCCCAGGATTGGGAACAAAATAATAATGTCTGTTCTCACCATACTTAGTCAACATAGTGGTAGAAATTCTAGCCAGCACAAAAAGGCAAGGGAAGAAAAAGCATAAAAGACATAGAAATTGCAAAGAAAAATAAATCTTTTGTTATTTGCAGAAGATATGATAGCTACATAGAAACCTCTGAGTAGTATACAAAAGAATTCCTGTAACTAATAAGTCAGTTCAGCAAGGTCTCAGGGTACACGATTAACACAAACAAAATCAGTCTCATTTCTACATACTAACAATAAATATGTGGATACCAAAATTAAGAACAAAATATCATTTCTAATTGATTCAATGAAAATTGAAGTACTTGGGTAATCTCACAAAACATGTATAGGATCTCTACGTGGAATGTTACAAAGTCTTGATGACAGAAATCAAAGAAAACATAAACGGAGTGAAATATTATGTTCATGGATTGGAAGATCCAACATAGTAAACTGTTCTCTCCAAATTGATCTATAGGTTTAAGGCAATTCCTATCAAAATTTCAGCAAGTTTTTTGTAGACATATTAAGCATATCCTAAAAATAACATGAAAAGAACAGGAACTTAGTATAGATATAACAATTTTGAATAAGAATAATAGAGTGAGATTAATCACTCTGCCCATTTTAAGGAACTCTACATAGAGTAATCAAGGCATTTTGGTGCGGGAAGAGGGACAGATAGGTCAGTGGAATAGATCAATGGAACAAGATTGAAAATCCAGAAATAGTTCCACACAGATATGCAATAATGAGTTTTGACAAAGATGAAAAAGCAATCCAGTGGAGGAACGATGGCACTTTCAATGAAGAATGCTGGAACAATTGGCCATCTGTAGACCGAAAAAAAAAAGAAAAAAAGTAAGAAAAGAGGGCTTCTCTGGTGGCACAGTGCTTGAGAGTCCGCCTGCCAATGCAGGGGACCTGGGTTTGTGCCCCGGTCCGGGAAGATCCCACATGCCGCGGAGCCGCTGGGCCCGTGAGCCATGGCCGCTGAGCCTGCGCGTCCGGAGCCTGTGCTCCGCAACGGGAGAGGCCACAACAGTGAGAGGCCCGCGTACCGCAAAAAAAAAAAAAAAAAAAGGAAAGAACTCCCTATTTTCACAAAATGGGGTGTACAGTGCAGGTTCTTTTATTTGTTTTAATACATCACCTAATGTGGCCCACTCAAGAAGGCAGATACTTAAAGGAAACTGAAATGAAAGTGGGGTTAGGGTAAATATTTTCTGAAAATTTCGAGATGAAAAACTGGACACTCAAGAAATTGTTATCTTGGTAAAGTTTTCACTTGCGTATCTTTCATTTAACCCTGTACTCTAACATTCTCCTTCCGTAACCTTCCTTTTCTGCTACACCTCTACCTCCCCATCCTTCCTAGGCTGCTCCTACCTTATGCTGTTTCTCCTAACTTTGGTTCAATAAGTCCTGCTCCTCATGGATGTGTGCGCTCTCAACAGTTTTCCGAATACTTCTCATATAACCACTTACATTTCACAAAGGTTGTAGGATCAGGGATACTGTTTCTTTCCAATTCTTTTCAATAATTTTGTGTTTTGTAGAAATCCACATTATAATGCTGGTAAAAGAGAATGGAAGACAATAATCCATGTGTTTCAAAGAAGCACTCCTGAATTCCCCTGTTATATGACTTATTAGTACATTCAGTCTCTGGCAAAGTCAAGATCATTAGGAAGGAAATTTTAAATAATTTTTATATTTGAAGAATGTCGGGACTTCCATGGTGGCACAGTGGTTAAGAATCCACCTGCCAATGCAGGGGACACGGGTTCAAGCCCTGGTCTGGGAAGATCCCACATGCTGCAGAGCAACTAAGCCTGTGCACCACAATTATTGAGCCTGCGCCCTAGAGCCCACGAGCCACAACTACTGAGCCCATGTGCTGCAACTACTGAAGCCCATGCGCCTAAAGCCCATGCTCTGCAACAAGAGAAGCCACTGCAATAAGAAGCCTGCGCATCTCAACGAAGAGTAGACCCTGCTCGCCGCAGTAGAGAAAGCCTGTGCGCAGCAACGAAGACCCAACACAGCCAAAAATAAATAAAATAAAGAAAGAAAAAGAAAAGAATGTATAATCTCTTTATGTAATAGCTGTTATAACTTCCCCAATAAACAGAATTAAGTGTCCTTTTCATGCCAAATACCATATTAGGTGTTACTGGGAACTTCTGAAAGAATCACTAAAATTTTAAATAACTTTCTGGAGATGAAAACAGAAAAATATTTTAACCTCAACAAACTGAAAAATAATTGGAGGAAGTTAATGTTAGCAAAATGGTAATTGATATAGGATTCTGGTGAGTTCAGTGAATAAACTTAAAATATAGTGAAAAAATAAAATATGAATGTATTTGGTCACCACAAAATAAAATATTAATATTTGGGGTACACACTAAAGAAAGTATGAATTCTAAAGATTTAAGCCAAGTTTGTTAAAAAAACAGACTTTCTTTCAAGCTCTTGTAATTGTGTCTCATGTGTCAAGAGTATACACCGTTGATACATTCATGTAGAATGACTTGTGATGATCATGTACAGATCCCAACCTCATCAATCCATATTTCAACTTCTTTCCCTCTGAATTTTCCTTCTTATTTTGTTGAGAAGGTCAGAACCTCAGCTCACCATTAAATCCCTGATAGCCATTGTGGAGTACTGATGTCAAGCTTAAAAACATTTTTTCTAGCTTTAGCCTTTGCTTATTGGTAGAGCCCCCAGGAAGCTGTGCTGGAGGATTTTAAATTGTCCTTGGGCCTGTCATACAATTTATCTTCCAGAAGCCAGGTTAGAATGGTTCTTTCCTTTCACTCACTTTCTTTTATCTTTATTATTTTCCCTAAGTTTTCTTCTCTTTATGTAGAGGAACATGCAAATCACCTTCAGTGGCAAAGACCCTTTTTATTGATCAGACTTTTAATTTGGCTTTACTAACGAATGTGAGATCTCTCTTCCTCCTCAGATCACCCACTCTTCCTTTAAACTGCTTTATAAAGAATGAAAAATAGAGTATTCTCCACGGAATTCATTTATTTTTTCCTAGATTTCTGCAATATATCAGTGTATAACCTAGGAAAGATAATTTGTACCAACACTGCTGTTGAATCATTTTTGGAATGTTACTGAGACATAGTGAAGTTTCCAATTCATTGTGTTTACTTCAGCGAAGGTAGATACATTTGAGTTTGTGATAGTCTTTTCATAAAAGATATTGTCTAGGGTTCCGCAAAATAGATTAGTTATCCAAATTGTTATAAATACATATAAGCGCAGAAACATTAACTTACGTAAAAGTGGTGTACTGTTTACTAAAATGCAAATATGTGAAATTTAATGTTAATAAGTTTAATTAATAATTTTTAGAAGAGTGTAAAAGTTTTATTGGATTAGTCTCCATACACTTAGTTTTTAAATTACAAGACTGTAATTTGCAACTTTGAATATGAAAATGGAAGTGCTTCATAGAAATTTTAATGGTCCATGGACTTTTACTTTACTTCCTCTGTTTAACATCTCATATTGTCCTAAGCTAGGGATACCTTTTTTTCTTCATCCTAGCAGCCCCAGACTTCTCTTCAGCAAATCTTACGTACTAGATGCCTTCCACATTAGGCAGAAATTGCTGCTGACCATCTTCTCTTAAAATATAACTTTTTTAGAGCCTTATATTTGGTATCTTTTTTCCATTTAGAAGGTTCTAAATTTTTTCTTTGAATTTTTAAGCAGTCACAAACTTAGAAAAACAAGGAGACAGAGTACAGAAAAATTATTGCTGAACTATTTGACAGTAAGTTGTTAATCTTGTGCCCTGGATACTTTAGTGTGTATGTTCATAAGGCGATCCTCCTACATAACCACAGGATGACTGATATAATAAGGGAATTTACATTGATATATTACTATCATCTAATCTTTAGAGCCCATTCCATCCTACCAGTGGCCTCAACAATGGTCTTCATAGAGAAAGTATCCACTTCCGAATCACATATTGAATTAGGTGTCATATCGCTTTAATTTCCTTCATTCTGGAGCAGTTTCTCAGCCTTTCCTTGACCTTTAGGAGCTTAATACTTTTGAAAATTGCAGGCTAATTATTTTAAAGAATGTGTCTAAATATGAATTTGTTTGATATTCCCTATGATTAGATTCAGGCTACACTTTTTGATAAGAATGTCACAGAAGTGTGCTGCATGACCTTTGCATCTTATCAAGTGGCACAAAATTTCCATTTGTGCCGTTATTGATGATATTCACTTTGACCATTTGATTCATGTTTTGTCTGCCAGACTTCCACACTGAAAAGTTACTTTTTGCTTTTTTGTAAATGTGTTTTAGAGAGAGGCACTTTGAAAACATATAAATATTGTTACTCATCAAATTTTAATTTATTTACTCATACCTGTATGATGGGTGACAAAAACATCCAGATTTGCCCAGGATTGAGGGGTTTCTCAGCACTTTGGACTTTCAGATGTGCAACTGGTACAGTATTAGGTATATGTACAAGAATATATCTTTATGTTGGCAAATGTTTCCATTTAATTGAGTAAATACATAAAAATGAAATAGCTGGGAATTATGGCAAGTGTATGTTTAATATTTTAGGAGTTTTCCAAAGTAGTTGTACCATTTTAACTTCCTACCATCAATGTATTATAGCTCTAGCAGCATCACATCCACTTCAAATTATTCATTTTTCCAAAAGTATCTGTAGTAATTTTGATAGTTATTGTCTTAAATCCATAAGATGATTGATTTTCCCCCAAATATAACAAGCTTTATTGTATTAGTGTTCTTTAATTTGAGTCAGCAATACTTTGTAGTTTGCAGTGTATAGATATTACATGGCTTTTGTGAATCTATTCCTATTTTTTTTTTATATTGTGAGTGAAATGTAAAAATTTTATTTTTCAGTTTTTCTCTGCTAGTTTAAAAAGCATATAGTTCCTTTTTTACAAACAGAATATAGCTACAGTAACTGTTTTAACGTCTTTTTTATTAGCTATATAATCTGTATCATAGCTGGGTCAGTTGTTTGGTTTTTTTCTTATTATAATCATGTCATATTGTCTGCTTCTTTGTCTGCCTGATTATTTTTAACAGGATGCCAGACAATGTGGATTTATGGGTGCTGGATATTTCTGCATGCTATAAATACTCTTGAGTTTGTTCTGGGATGCTGTTAATTTACTTGGAAAGAACGTGGTACATTTAGGTCCTGCTTCTAAGCTTTTAAGATGGGACCAGTACATTATTTTGTCTATGAGTTGTTTGCCCTCACATCTGAGACAAAACTCTTCTGAGTACTTTAGCCGATGTCCCATGAAATAGGAAGTTTTCTAATCTGACTGTGGTGAACAGACACTATTCTTGGTAGTTTGTGAGCTGGATTTTTTTTCCCCTTTAGTCCTTTGAGATCACTCTAATTCTGTTATCTGAAAATGTCTTTACTTCATTCTTGAAAAATATTATCACTAAATATAGAATTCTGAATTGACAGTTATTTTCTTTTTATTTCAGCACTGCAAAGATGATGCTCCTCTTTCGACCTCCCTGATATCTGATAAGAGGTAAGTGATCATTTCCATTATGTTTTACATTTACGTAATTTATAAATGTAATTTATATGAATGCTTTTTAAATTGCTCTCCCTTTCCTAAAATCTTGTGCTTTTGTTCATTCTTTTTAGCTCTCATTTAAGTAGTAAATTAAGGTTCCTCCCAAAGTTTTATAACTGGTATTTGCTGCAAGATCAGTTTAGTAAGAATTTGCATCCCATTAGAGATACCTCCTTTTCTGTTTAGGTAGGGAGAGAACAGAGACGGCATATTCAAAATATTGGGTTGGCCAAAAAGTTCCTTCAGGTTTTAAAGTAAAAATATTCAGTGTTTTTTAAAAAGACTCAATCAAGAATTTTATTACACTAAAACTGTCATTCAGAAGGATAATTAAAACATTAACTGATTTGTACAAAAGCTAAGAAAATCCATTGCAAGCATCTCTGCCCTAAAGAAAGTATATACTGTCTTCTCTTCACATTTCAGACTTTTTCTTTTTCTTTGTATTTAATCCCGAGAATTTTTTGTTGTTAATGGTAAATTAAGTGTTAAAAATAAAATAGTTTAAAGTATGTCTCCTACATTTTCCTGGAAACATACACCTCCCTTAGTTTTTAAATACATCGTTAAAACCATTTATTGATTTTATTATTTTGGATTTGTTATTATCAGAGAATTTTATCAGTGTCATGTTTGGGATTTCTAAATTTTTGGCCTTAAACGTGTTCATTTTTTGTAAATGATTCATGTGTGATTGACAAAACTGGTTACTAGCTGTAATGTTTAGAGGATCTCTCTATGTATTAGGTAAAGTTTCTTAACTACTTTGCTGAAATCTTCTTTATTTTTACAATCAAAAAGGTTTCTTTATCTAATGATTAAAGAGTTGTTGTATTACAATGTCATTATCAGATTCTGGGTGAGTTTGTTTCTCCTTGGTATTCTGCTCTTAACTTTTCTTTATAGATTTCAAACTGTATTATTAGGTTAATGCAACATCTTAGTTTTTATCTTTAGTTTTGAAAAATTGTTCCTTTTCATTATATAGTATGTCATAGTGTTACTCCCCTTACTATTTACCCCCATGAGTATATTACTCTCATTAGTATTTCTGCCTGAATATTTTTTCCTGATAGCAATATTTCTTTTACAAATTTTATTTTGGTTACTATTTATCTGTTTTATATTTACCCATTCTTTTATTCTTGGCTTTTTGAGTCATTTAATTTTAGTGAGTACTTGCACTTTTTCATCCTATTTGATTTTGTACATTTTAGGTGAATTTAATCCATATAGGGAAAATTGATATATTTAAATTGATTTGTACCATGCTTGTTTTTTCTGTTTGTCATAAATTGCTTTAACTTTATATTTTTCCATTTCTGACCTTCCATTCATGTCACAAAGTAGTTTTATTGAAATATATTTGACTTACACTATATGTTTCAGGTGTGCAAAGTAGTAATTTGATATTTTTATAGAATATTCTCCATACAAAGTTATTACAGAATATTGACTATATTTCCTGTGCTGTATATCCCATTCTTGTAACTTATTTCATACCTAACAAGTTTCATAGCTTGTACCTCTTAATCTCCTTCACCTATTTAGCCCATTCCCCCCACAGTATATGGGGGGATACATATAGTTTCTTTCTAGGTATTAGTTAAATTTTGCATAGTCTCTATTTTTTATAGGAAATATCCATTTACATACATTAATGTATTCATTTTATTTTACTAATTTACTTTTTGGACTCCATTTATGACAGCCTAAGCACCATTTTATTCTGAAGCCCCCTAGGTGCTTTTTCATACGTGCAGTGTCACAGAGCTTATCCACCCAAACACTGAACATATGGCTTCTGCTGGATTTAGTTCTGGATCTCAGTAAATCAGTAAATAGTATGAAACGCCACCACCCATACCACCTCTCCAAACGTGTACTGATCTGTTTTCTGTTTTAGCTTCCTCATTTGTTTCTCGTATTTCTCAGTTTGGCTTTGTGTTCTTATCATGTTCACAATAATGCTTTTTCCTGTCTTGGGCCTGTGATTGATGGGGTTTCTTTCTGAAATCTCATCACCATCAAAGGGAATTTGAGCATTTCATTGTTACTATGCCACCATTTTCCTTTTGACTAGTGTTTCTTCAATTACCTGGTAGAGCCTAGGATTCTGCACTTGTAATGAGCTCCCAGGTGGGAGCCCATGCTTCTGGTCCATGGACCACACTTTGAATAATAAGGCTTTAAATATTCACACTGTTTTCTCATGGTGATGAGATTGGTTATTGCAAGATTCTGCTTATTTTAACCAGGTTTGACCAGGAGCTCATTATACGTTCTTCATTCTTTGGGACTGGTCAAGTTTGCCCCTGCCTTAGAATCGGCCCCTTTAGGAAAGAGAGTGGGCTTTTGTTCATCTAAGAATTAATTTTGAGGCAGTTGATGGCAGGTACATATCCATCTGTGTTCTCCTTTGCAGTTTAAACCAAATTAAAATCACTAAATGACAAAATGTATCATTTTACTACTTGTAACTTATGTATATAAATTATCTCGGATAATCAACTGGAAATTGAGGTTTGTGGATAAAATATAGTGTATTAGTTCATGACCTATAACAGAGCGTTTCTTTATTTTTCAGTTTTCAACTTCACAAATACGTCATTGTCAGTAACACCCTATTAAGGGAAATAGTTTACTTCTGTAGATTTACAACAGAAATTTGTATACAAAAGCATAACTAATTCTAAGATTTGTGAGAGTTTGAGTAATATATTTTTGCTAACTTTGCAATAACGCAGTAATGAAACCAATGCCTTCCATTCACTTAAAACCCTTTAAAAAACCATTAATGTTTTAAAGCAGAAGTCACTCTTGTCTTCTGAATGCCAAAGAGGATGATTTTCACTTGTGGATATTTGATGATATTCTACTCATTCCTCAAATAACCCAAGTCTGTGCTACCTTTTTATTTGCCTTCTTTGTCCCGTGAGGTTGTAACAATGAAGTTCTTATTAAAGCAACTAAATTTTAATTGCCAGAATGAATGGAAAGAGAGGAATGTTGTGACTGCTTACATATCATGCACATGGTATTCTGGAAAAAATTGCTGCCAGCTTGCTAGTAAATGGTGAGTTTACCTCGTAGGTTCATGATAAAAACTAAAATACATTAATTCCTGAGTAACAGTTTTTAGTATATTTTATTTTTGTGTTAGAAAGAGTCCAGTTTCTCTTAAGGAGTAATATTTTACATAATAAAATGGCCTTGAGGAATTCCACCAATGTCATTTAAAGACACAAACAAGTCTTCCTTCTTCAGCATTAGTCGTAAGCGTGACACTGAAAACTCTTTGGCTTCTATAAACATGTTCATTGTATTCATTAAAGTAAAATTCCATTCCTTCTTGCTCTCAGTTCCATATGTCCCTACTCCACTACCAAGTCAGTGATGCAGCACCAGAATCTTGCCCCAAACACACATTTGTTTATTTTGGATCCTTTCTTGCACTGTGTCACAGAGCAGCTGGTCAAGTAGAGCTACCTTCTGTGGCTGTAATTCTATTGCTTGGGGATATTTCCTCCTATTTTTTACATAAAGGATGAATCTTATTTCCATTTAGATTCCTAGAATAATCTTGTATCATTAAATTGTTACTATAAAATAATTAGATTATGAGAATTAGAAAAACATTGCTAGAACAGGCTATTAAAATAGATAATTTTATGACAGTATTGAAAATGTTTTAACATCTGCTCAGCATTAATATTTGTCAGCTCTCATTTTTAAAATACCAAGCTGAAAATCCCACTTCCTAATTTTTTAAATAATTAGGGTTATTTCATTATTAATACTGTATGTGCTGTTGATTCAGAAGGTAATGCATTAGAATTTCAGTATCTGTGTGTGAGAAAAATATAGACAGACTGGAGGTGAGGAGTAAAAGAAAGGCAAATATGTTACTTGTGAATAGCTGGGCCTATTTAAATGTTTAATAAAGTCTATTTTAGAATTTTTCTAGTGTGTTTCTTGGTATGCTTCTTAGCAAAATATAATTGCTAGTTGGATAATTTTGTTAGAGGTAATTTTGAGTTTGTTGTGCATGGACCAAAAAGAGCATTTCTCATACTATCTTGGAAGCTAATTTCTTTGAGTCTCACATTTCTGTTGTCTAAATAAGGTATGTTTTATTTACACTAAAATTGTGAATTTGCAAAGACCAGCAATAAAATTCTGGGGGGCCAAACCCAGAATGAACCCAGATAGCACTAGCCTAAAATCATTCACATTTCAATTTTATGCCCCCCAGGATTTGCATTTTCTTTTCAAAGCTTTGATATTTCAAAATATATGCCATTTTTAGTATTCTATTTACTGTTTACAGGGCTACAACAACAGATAATTGCTACAGTTTACATTAAATAGGCCAACTGAAGTGATGGTTACCAGCCCTTTAAAGTACAGGACACTTAACCATGCCTGTTTTTTTTTGTCGTAATATTTTTGAAAACTGGGCTGTTTTGAAAAGAGATGCATAATCCATTGCTGTGCTTGGCGCAGCTTGCTAAACCTAATTTAATGGAAAGAGAAGGAAGAGGAGTAGAGATAGTGAAAGACCAGACCACATCAGCCAAAATTCTGTGATGCCCCTGGAATAAATTGAGTGTGGGAGACCTATCATCAGGCACCCTGAGGAAACAGGGTTGATTAATGACCATACAGTATAGACACAAAATAACCGAAGTACCATTATAGAACATAGATAAATGAGAGTAGGTATTGTTGTTTACCAATATTTCTTGGAAAGAATCAGGATTAGAGTACTGCAAACAGTATTTATTGGAAAGAATCAGGATTAGAGTACCGCAAACAATCCAACATGCTGAACTATAAAAAATTTAAGTTGAGTCAGAAAGCGTCAGAGCAGGCAGCACCATAAGCTCATTCCTCTTGTTTGAAGGTATAGGTTTGGGCAACTTCTTTGAAAATTCTTGAGTAAGAGAATTCTAAAAGTATGTTTCTGGATACAGTCCTTCACAACACATTTAGAATATCAGTAAACTTTTTATAGAAGTTATGCATGAGTAAGTATTTCTTTCAGTGAAGAACAGTTTCCCCTGGCATTAGATGTGAAAATTGGAAATGCAATTTCCAATTTTTTCCAATGCAATCCAATTCCAAAGTCCCCAAATTCAGGACTCTTTTATTCTCTTTTCAGTTAGTTATTTGGAGGAGACAAAGAAGGCAAATAATTTGAGAGGCAAAAACAGGAAAAAAAAAAAAAAAAAAGAAAAAAGAGGAAGGCACGAAAGGTAGTAGTTTTCCTGTAGACAGTGGGAAAGTGGAATCAAAGCCACCATGGATATAACTCCATGTCAAGCCATCAATCTTAGTAAAATGAGACTTAAGATAGGATTCCAGCAATATATGTCAACTTTTGAAAAAAAATATAAATTTATCTACTCAAATAAGTATTTTAATGATCTTTCCTCTAAAATAAACAAAATTAATATCTTCTCTTTCGTTCTAAAGGTGTGTTGTCCAATATGGTAACCACTAGCCATAAGTCATGTTTGAGAACTTTAAATGTAACTGGTTTGAATTGAGATATTTTGTAATTATAAAATACACACCCCATTTCAAGGACTTAGCATAAAAAATGTAAAATAGCTTATTAACATTTTATGTTAATTACATGGCAAAATTATATTTTGGATATATTGGCTTAAATATGTTATATAATTTTACTAATTCCTTTTACTTCTGTATTGTGGTAATGGAAAGTTTACATTTACACATATGGCTAACATTTGTGGCTCCAGTTATATTTGTATTGGACGTTCTTGGCATTGTGACTAAGGTCATCATATACATAAGTGGGATCCATGCTCCAAATCTTTCCTGATAAAATTCAGTCCCTTTTTATAGACCTTATCACATAATTATAGACATATGTACATTCCTCTCTCAGCGGCAAGGAGAATTCCTTTTTCAAACCAATTAAAATTTTAACAGCTGAATTTATATACCTTCTCAGAGTGAAGAAAGCACTGTTAATCAGTTGGGATAGTAGGGGACAAAAGAAAGATACAGACCTTCCAGTCATGAAGTGTATATTTTAGAGGAGGAGAAAGAAATCAGCATTACATAAATCAGCTGAGTTGGGTGCTGTGCTACAGAGAAGTGCAGGGTTTTATGTTCTAGATATGGGGGGAACCTAACCTAGTCAGTATGTCTCTCCTGTTATCAAGTAAATCACTGTGAATACAAAAGATACTATGTTTTTTAATGGCAGTAATATCAGAAAAGTATGTATGTTTAGCCAGTGAGTTACATTTTTAATTTAATATTATCAGGTTTCATGAATTTAAAAAGCATATGAGGGATAATAAAGCAAATACATCAGACTAGTTAGTGCATTTTAATTATTTTTAAAATATTTGTATAGTATGCTTATTTGGGAGAGATCTCCAGCAAGGATGTGATTTTGAGAGAACAAAATAATCTTCAGTAGGAAAGAACATTATGATTGTAAGCATTTGATTTTTAAAATAGGCGCTCGATTAATGTTAAATAACGTGCATCATTATTTGCGGCATTTGCTTTCACACAAAGTATCTCATTTAATCATCTCAATAACTCTGTTATCTTTTTTCTCTCATTTTATAGATTTACGTGGAATAATTAATATATGTGATAAATATTTATTCAAAGACTGTGATTCAGTAAGATTAAGTATTTACCTATAGTTATACAACCAGTAACTACCACCAGAGTTTACTGTGAGTGAGTCAGAAGGCTAACATGAGCAAGGAATTAGCTTTTGATAATGTTAACGTCGAAAATAAATATATGCTAAGGCAAATTATATCTCAAAGACCTGCAGATTACCAGACCTTCTGATGTTTTACTGACACTCTTCCATGGCATAATCTCAATGTATTGTCTGCGGAAAGTATCTCAGGTACAATCATTAAAACTCTAATGCTTGGGAACCTCAGCCATGCAACTAAGCTGTGCTATATTCATGTAACAATGTGCAATTTTTAAGGCCGTACCTATATTTAGGCTCTTATCTCAAGTTAAACCACAGTATCCAGTTAGTAAACAAGTTGATTCTTACTTTCACTACATGCACTTTTCTGCATCATGATTGTGATGCCCCTAAATGACTTCTTTGCATTGAGCAAATCCCCCAACTCTCAGCTGTCCCAAAGAGGCAGCCACTTATTGAAGTATGGATGCCAGAAATCAGAGTGAATTCAGCTCTTTCTCCCTGGACTTGCTTATTTTAGACTGCAGTGTGATGCGGAAAAAAGGCTGCCGCTATAGTGCCTAATCGTCTCACTAAAATTCTGTTTGTCCCCTGTCCCTTCAGTCTCAACCTTTGAAGTAGCAGTCAGCATTGTCTACACTTCTCCTGGGTTCTTAAATAAGTGAAAACTCTTCTGCCGCTCCAAGTTCTTCAGTTATATAGTGTGCCTCTTTTGCAGTATTCCTTTGGTGCTGTTGTGATTTCTCAGTGACAAATTTTATTTTGTCGACAAGAGAAGAGTAAAATTATTTAGTAGCTTTGTCACGGTTGAAGCGTCTCATATAGAATTTTAATACTTTGGTGCCTTTACACAATTAATGTTTTTGTTTGTTTTCTTTTTTTGAACATAATTTGGGATTAGTTAAGTAACATTATGGAGTAAAACATTGTTTCAGAGGAAAATATTACGTATGCCTGATGATGTCATAAATGGTAATTCCAGTTTTACGTACCACATCAGAACTTTTAATAGAATCTCAGCTTTATCTTGCTTGGCCTTGATTGTGAAAGTGTGAATATTTGTGGCAAGGCATTTAAAGCTCGAGAGATCTGATCGTAGATTGAGAGGGTTAACCCCCTAGTAATGCTGCCATTACTCTTACCTGACTTTTAACCAAGATCATCATTTCAGATTCTGAAGAGTTTTGAACTCCCTGCCTGACTGATTGCATTTGAATATAGTGACCCTGAAATTATTGTACACTAGTTAGAAACATGTTCTGTGGTTTAAATTGGCACACAGCTGTGTATTATTAACTGTCGCTCTGTTCGTTATATAAATACTTCAGGTTGCTACCTTGTACAGTGCTTAGATTTCTAAAGGAAGGAGTAATTTACTTTCAAGGCATGGCTGCCACTATCCAAGTTAACTCCACATTCTATCTAAAAGTATCGATGTATCTTTACTTATTCCTTGAGTTCTTCTTTGACCTTGTCAGCACTTTCTTATGTAAGCATTTTGGTTAATTCTTATGTTAATTTGTATCTACAAAAGTACAGAATGTTATTCTCCCTGAAAAAAAAAAAAAACTGAAAGTGTATATGAAATTGGGAGTCCAAGGGAGGATATAAAAAAAGACTTGTTTCTTGGCCTTGTGTTCATATGGTATTTTCTTATATATTCTCTTATCTGTATGTTTTTTCTTACTATGTATGAAACTTTTACTTCTGTTGTCTTATTCATGAGCAGACTAATTTGACTTACGTGATAACACAAATACTTGATGTTATAAAGATACTTCCTTGACAACTTGATTAATGCATCCCTGTTCCACCAGCTTATTCTCTCTTCTACATGGAACTGATATTTGTAATGAGATAAAAATACTACAGTAAAACTTCCTTAGGTTTTCCGTTAAATAAATAAATGCCCATGTTTCCAAAAAGATTTATCTATTTTATCCCCAGTTAAAGTAACTAGTGTACACTAGAAGGAAGCCATCTCAAAACAAAGATTGCCAAGAGCTATCTGTCATGAAAACAGTGTGGGTTTTTGGTATTGATTAAAGCTGAACATATACCTGTACTATGACACAGCCATTCCAATTCTAGGAATATAGCTAACAGAAATGTGCATTTGTTCATCAAACAAGTATGTTTATCGTAGCACTATTGAAAATGTCTAAAAATTGGAAACTATCCAAATGTACATGTACAATAGAAATGTACACATGAATTGTGGTAGAAATTCCACAAAGTGGAGTACTATATGGCAACGAAAGTGAATAAACTAAAACTACATACAGCAAATTATATAAACCACATGCACATGGTGCTGAATGAAAGATGCCAGGCATAAATGCCTATATCTAAACATGAAAAATATTACAAGGAAAAAAATTAAAGAATACTATCCCTCCAGAACAGAAATACAAAATTTCTTAACAAAATATTGACAAAACAGAATCAACACTGTATAAAATAAATAACTTGTGTTATCCGCAGAAATTTAACTTTGGTTTAATTATCAAGAATTAAATATCTCAAATAAACCAAATAAATGAGAAATTATATCATCTCAATAACTGCCAAAATTTTTGAAAAAATAACACCTGTTATGTAAAAAATAATACAACAGTATAACTGACAGCAAACCTAGGTTACAAGAGAAACCCCTCAATCTGTTGATGGGTGTCTATAAAAAAACCTACAGTAAACACACTTTTCTCCTAAGAGCAGGGACATGGCATGATGTCTGCTTTTGCGGCTTCTATTTAACATTTTCCTGCAGGCTGTTAACCAGTGCCACAAGGCAAGATAAAGAAGCAAAACTCATGCATATTAGAAAATGAGACAACTCTTTTCATTTAGAAGATATTATTGTTAGTATTTGAAATAAAAATTTTACTTGTCATAAGTTACCTTTATTATGTCAAGGTATGTTCCTGTTACACCGACTTTGTTGAGAGTTTTTACCATGAATGGATGTTCAGTGTTGTAAAATGCTTTTTCTGCATTCTGTTGAGATGATCATTGGATTTTTATCCTTTTTTTAAAAAATAGATCTTTGAGTATAATTGCTTCACAATACCATTTTAGTTTCTATTGCACAACGAAGTGAATCAGCCGTATGCATACACATGTCCCCATATCCCCTCCCTCTTGAGCTTGCCTCCCATCCTCCCTTTCCCACCCCTCTAGGTCATCGCAAAACACTGAGCTGATCTCCCTGTGCTATGCTGCTGCTTCCCACCAGTCAACTATTTTTACATCTGGTAGTGTATATATGTCGATGCTACTCTTACTTCGCCCCAGCTTTGCCCTCCCACCTCATGTCATCAAGTCCATTCTCTATGTCTACCTCTTTATTCCTGCCCTGCAACAAGGTTCATTAGTTTTTTTTTTTTTTAGATTCCATATATATGCATTAGCATACAGTATTTGTTTTTCTCTTTCTGACTTACTTCACTCTGTATGACAGAGTCTAGGTCCATCCACCTCACTACAAATACCTCAATTTCATTTCTTTCTATGGCTGAGTAGTATTCCATTGTATATATGTGCCACATCTTCTTTATCCATTCATCTGTCGATGGACATTTAGGTTGTTTCCATGTCCTGGCTCTTGTAAATAGTGCTGCAATGAACATTATAGTGCACGTCTCTTTTTGAATTATGGTTCAAAACACTTCATATGTGTTTTAATTTTTTGTTACAGCCTTTTCTCTTTTGCTTAAAAAAAACCGTTTAACATTTCTTGCAAGGCCAGTTTAATGGTGATGAACTCTTTCAGCTTTGCTTGTCTGGGAAACTCTCTCTCTCCTCCAATTCTGAATGATAATCTGCTGGGTAGAGTATTCTAGATTGTAGTTATTTGTGTTTTTTTTCCTTTCAGCACTTTAACTATATTATGCTGCTTCCTTCTAGTCTGAAACGTTTCTGCTGAAAAATCACTGAGAGCTTTATAGGGTTCCTTTGTATGTGACTGTTTTTCTCTTGTTCCCTTTAAAATTCTCTATCTTTAACTTTGCCATTTTAATTATGACATATCTTGGTGTGGGTTTTGGGGGTGTTTATCTTGTTTGGAACTCCCTGTGTTTCCAGGACCTGGATATCTGTTTCATTCTTCAGCTTAGGGAAGGTTTCAACTGTAATTTCATCAAATACAATTTCTGCCTCTTTGTCTCTCTTCTCCTTTTGGAACCCCTGTAATGTGAATGTCAGTACACTAGATGTTGTCTCAGAAGTTTCTTAAACTGCCCTCATTTACCGAAAAACAAAAGAAACAAGGAAAATACTTCTGTGCTTTTCTGATGGGTGATTTCCACTCTTCTGTTTTCCAGATCGCTTATGCATTCTTCAGTATCACCTAACCTGCTGTTAATTCTTTCTAGTATATTTTTCATTTCAGTTACTATGTTTTTCTGTTCTTATTGGTTCTTTTATATTTTCTAGTTCTTTGTTGAAGTTCTCACTGTGTTCCTCTATTCTTTTTCTGAGTTCAGTAAGCATTTTATTACTATTACTTTGAACTCTTTATCAGGTAAATTATTTATTTCCATTTCATTAGGCTTTATTCTGGCGTTTTACCTTGTTCTTTTGCTTGGAATGTACTCCTCTGCCTTCTCATCTTGCTTAAAATTCGCTACCTTGATGGAGCATAGGGCTAGGGTTAGAGGGGCTAGAGCCAGAGCCAGGTAGGAGTTGGGGCTTTTCCTGGGTTCATTGACAGTTGTGCCCTGATGGGGAGCCGGTCCAAGGCCCAAGGTGCTAGAGCAGGAGCCCTGAGGGACCTATGCTTCTCCCCAGGGTCATGGCAGTCTTCAGGTTGTTTGAGAGCAGGGCCAGGGCTTGAGGTGCTGGAGTGGCAAATCTGAGCTACCTCCATTTCTCCCCAGCGCAGCTGTTGTCTCTGCTTTGGTCAGGGGTGTGGTTGCGTAGGGATGGGGCCAGAGGGGCTGGAAGCCACAGTTCTGAGCTTCTCCCTGGCACGATAGTAGTCTCTTCCTTGGTTGGGGTTGGGCCTGGGGCTGGAGAGGCTCAGCTGCAAATCTGTGCTAGATCAGCTTCTCCCCAGTACACGTGATGGCATCTCCACCTTGGCTGGGAATGGTGTGGAATCAAGAAGGACCGCAGCAGGAGCATGGTGCATACTGGGGCATACTGGGGCGGTCCTGGAAGGCTGGCCTGAGCACCAGAAAGTTTTCACTGTTCTGTGCTGGGGCTGAGAGCAAGCAAATCTGTCTTCCTGCTCTTCAAGAGCAGAGTCTTGGTTTTTAATAGCCCTCCAGTAAGCCTCACTGGTTTTCAAACCAGCAAAGGGGGCTCATTTCCTTGGTGCCAGACCCAAGGCTAGGGTGCCCCATATGGGGCTTGAGTTCCTCACTCCTTAGGGAGGATCCCCATGCTTGTGATATCTTCCTCCTCTTCTGGATCATCCATCAGCAGTGTGGGTCCTGACTAGATCACTTCTTCCCTCCTACCAGCCTCTGTGTGGTTCTTTCTTTTTAAGCTTGGTTGTAGAAGAGCCATTCAGCTAGGCTTCAGTTCATTCTCAGGGAGAATTTCTCTATATGTAGTTCTAGTTTTGTGTGTTCATGGGGGGAGGTGACCTCAGGGTCTTCCTACTCCACTCTCTTGACCTCACCTTCCCTGTGCATTTCTTTTATCAATAATTAATAAATACATTTGAATTTCTGAATACATAAAAGCTGTAACAATATAAAGATGTATACAAGCAATAGGAAAATTTCACACTGCTTGGTCACTGTTTACTTATTGGATGGAATGTCAACAAAAATGAGAAATATGCCTTGAAAAATCAATTTTCTTATATGATACAAAAATATCACAGCATACTGAAATGTTGTTTTGAATCAAGCAATGATGAAGACAGTTTCTCTACTGACTTGTCCTTGAGACAAATATTTGTAAAATATTTCTCAACATATTTACTTGTTGTTTGAATAAAACATTATTTTATTTTTGGCTGTGTTGGGTCTTCATTGCTGCGTGCAGGCTTTCTCTAGTTGTGGTGAGCAAGGGCTACTCTTTGTTGAGGTGCACGGGCTGTTGGTGCATGGGCTTCAGTAGTTGTGGCACACAGGCTCAGTAGTTGTGGTGCACGGGCTCTAGAGCACAGGCTGTGGAGCTGTGGTGCACGGGCTTAGTTGCTCTATGGCATGTGGGATCTTCCTGGACCAGGGATCGAACCCTTATCGCCTGCATTGGCAGGCAGATTCTTAACCACTGCGCCACCAGGGAAGTCATTGAATAAAACAGTTTTAAAAGTAAATACATTTATATATATCAAATTTATAAGGTTAGTTAACCTTGTAAGTCAATAAAGATTCTTTTCAGCTGGTAACTAGGAGGGTGTGGAAAATGAAATTCCACTGCTTAATAATTGCACAGCAGTGTGGTTTTCCCAACAGGGTGTCTCTTCTAAGTAGCACTCTACCATCTGCAACCCAGGCAATAAATTCTGAAGATAGATGTAACAGCAGCTTGAAAACAGGACTTTTCAAACTGAGAGATGTTATTATTCTTTTCAGTATTCTGGTATTTGTGTGGTAAAATAAGACTGTGTATTTATTATGCCTTAATACCCTGGGACTAATACCTTAGTCCTGATGCTTGAAATCATAATGAACTGAAAACCTGAGTTCCTGATAAAATTGCAGACCAAACTATTGTGCTAACAGGTAGCTCAGTGGTTTTAAACTTCGTCTGTTATAATAAGCTGGGGTTAAAAAACTATGGCCATGCCTGGGTTGCATCCCAGAATAATTTAATTGTAATCTTACGAAGTCATGCTAAGGCATCAGTAATTTTTAAAACCTTACCAGTTGATTTTAATGTGCAGCCAGGCTGTAGAATCGCTGATAACAAATACTAAATGTTTCCTCATCAGAGGAAACAAGTGGGGGCAGACAGGTGGGCATGAAAGCTGAATTATCACTAAACCCTGCACACCTGGGAGCAATAATCAGCTGACAGCTATGGAAAAATATGGGTTACTTTGATCTATAAGAGGGTGAAAACTGAAGAAAGTTATAGTGGTCTGTGATTTTATGTACAAAATTTTTCATTAATGATTTTGCTTTTCTGCCCAAAGATTTAGAGCATGAAGAATGCCTAAAAGTAGTGGTTCTCATGTACATAAGAATCACCTCTCATACAAATTATAAAAGATGTCCTACTCTAGAGGTTCCTTGAAATTATTCTTTGGTAGGGCTCATAAATCTGCTTCTTAAACCAGCTTATTCTGATGTAGGTGGACCACAGTTTACACTCATATAAACAGTGGTATACACAATGAAGATGCCCTAGCAGAATAAATTACATGATCTAAAAAGGAAGTGAAACAATATCAAGAAAATGAAAATGTGACACAGAGAAGGCAGGAAATAAGAAACCCTGTCATTTGATCATGCCTAGTCTTTTTGTGGGGGGAAAAAAAACCCAGAGTTGTCTTTACTGCAGAAAAATAAAGAAGACTCAGAGGCAGTGTCAACTGTAGTCAGTAAGAAGGTGAACAAGATTACATGCAACAAGAGCTACAGCACTAACATTACGTTTTGGTAATGCTTAGATGATGTGTAGGATTAGCCATATATTTAGGAAAAGTGTTTCCTGTTTGTTTATAGGTGAGGAACAATTGATTAATTCTGACTCCATGTAATTTTTAATTCAAGTCTTGCCTCAACTGAATATTTGTTTTGTGTGGTTTCTGTGTCACTAGTGATCAAATGTGATTGCAGTTGGAATTACCTGGGGAAGTTTTGGAAAAAGACTGATACTTAGGTCTCATGTCTAGAGATATGCAAGGTCAGAGCTTGGACATTGAGAAGTTTTTAGAGCCCTTCAGCTGATTATAAATATACAGCAAGTTTTGAGAATTCACTGCCATAGGTTAATACTGGCTTATTAACATTATTGTTCAACTAATTGAGAATTATATGTTAAGAATTGTTTTCAAGCATAGGAACTACTAAATGAGTCTCAGCTTTATAATATTGTCAAAATCACTGACATGTGGATAACCTGAATCTTTCCTAGGGAAAAAAAAAACTTGCTGGGATAATTTTAGATAATATGGAATTTTAGGCATACCTTGTTTTATTGTGCTTCATTTTATTCCACTTCACAGATTTATTTTTTAATTGAAGGTTTGTGTCAACCCTGCATCCAGCAAGTCTATCACTGCCATTTTTTTAAAATAAGCATTTGCTCACTTCATGTCTCTGTGTCACATTTTGGGAATTCTTTCAAACTTTTTCATTATTTTTCTACTTGTTATGGTGATCTATGATTTGTTATCAGTGATCTTTGATGTTGCTGTTGTTATTATTTGGGGTGCCATGAACCTCACCCAGATACACAGTGAACTTAATAAATGGTGTGTGTGTTCTGACTGCTCCAACTACCAGCCCTGTCTCTTTACATCTCCTCAGGCTACCCTATTCCCTGAGATATAACAATATTGAAATTAGGCCAATTAATAACCCTACAGTGGCTTCTAAGTTTCAAGTGAAAGGAAGAGTCTCACATTTCTGACTTCAGATCAAAAGCTAGAAATCACTATTGAGGAAGGCAGTATAAAGCTGAGATAGGATGAAAGCTGGGCCTCTTGGACCAGTTAGCTTGTGAATACAAAGGAAAAGTTCTTAAAGGAAATTAAAAGTGCTACTGCAGTGAACACATGAGTGATAAGAAAGTGAAACAGCCTTATTGCTAACATAGAGAAAGTTTTAGTGGTCCAGGTAGGAGATCAAACCAGCTTCAACTTTCCCTTTAGGCCAAAGCAAGAGCAAGGCCCCAAGTCTCTTTAATTCTGTTTAAGTCTGAGAGAGGTGCAGAGTTTGTAGAAGAAAAGTTTGAAGCCAGCAGAGCTTGGTTCATGAAGTTTAAGGAAAGATGCTAACTCCATAACATAAAAGTGCAAGGTGAGGCAGCAAGCGCTGATGCAGAAGCTGCAGCAAGTTGTCCAGAAGATCCAGCTAAGATAATCAATGAAGATGGCTACACTGAACAACAGATTTGTAGTGTAGATGAAACAGCCTTACATTGGAAGATGCCATCTCAGACTTTCATAGCTAGAGAGGAGAAGCCAATTGCTGATTTCAAAGCTTCAGAGGACAGATTGACTCTCTTGTTAGGGAATAATGCAGCTGGTGCTTCAGAGTTGAAGCCACTGTTCATGTATCATTCTGAAAATCCTGTGTCCCTTACGAATTATGCTAAATCCACTCTCTGTGTGGTTTATAAATGGTACAACAAAGCCTGGATGATGGCACATCTCTTTACAATATTGGTCATTGAATATTTTAAGCCCACTGTTGAAACCTACTGCTCAGAAAAAAAGATATTTTTCACATTATTACTGCTCATTGACAATGTACCTGGTCACCCAAGAGCTCTGTGAAGATGTATAATAAGATTAATGTTGCTTTCTTGCCTGTTAACACAATGTCCATTCTGCAGCCTATGGATCAAGTAGTAATTTTGACTTTCAAATCTAATTATTTAAGAAATACATTTCATAAGGCTATAGCTGCAATAGATAGTAATTCCTCCGATGGATCTAGGCCAAGTCCATTGAAAACCTTCTGGAAATAATTCACTATTCTAGATGCCATTAAGAACATTTGTGATTCATGGGAATAGGTCAAAATATCAACATTAATAAGAGCATGGAAGAAGTTAATTCCAACCCTTATGGATTGCTTGGAAGGACTCAAACCTTCAGTGGAAGAAGTAAACTGAAAATGTGATAGAAATAGCAAGAGCAGTGGAATTAGAAGTGGAGCCTGAAGGTGTGACTGAATTGCTGCAATCTCAGATAAAGCTTTAATGGATGAGGAGTTGCTTCTTATGGATGTGCTAAGAAAGTGATTTCTTGACATGGAATCTACTGCTGGTGAAGATGGCTATGAAGATTGTTGAAATGACAACAAAAGTTTTTTAATATCACATAAATTTACTTGATAAAGTAGTGGTAGGGTATGAGAGGATTACCCCAATTTTGAAAGAAGTTCTGTGGGTAATGCTATCAAACAGCATCGCACGCTGTAGAGAAATCATTTATGAAAGGAAGACTCAATCTGTGTGGCAGACTTCATTGTTGTCTTATTTTAAGAAATTTCCACAGCCACCCAACCTTCAGCAACCACCACCCTGGTCAGTCAGTAGCCGTGAACATCAAGGCAACACTCTCCACCAGCAAAAAGATTATGACTTGCTGGAGGCTCAGAAGATGGTTAGCATTTTTAACAATAAAGTACTTTTTAATTAGGGTATGTACATTGTTTTTTTAGACATAATGCTAGTGCACACTTAACAGACTACAGTGTAATGTAAACATAACCTCTGCACGCACTGGGAAACCAAAAAATCCATGTGACACTTTATTGAGATATTCGCTTCATTGTGATGGTCTGCAACCAAACCCACAGTATCTGTGAAATACGCCTGTATGGTTGGAATTTTGCACATTTCACCTTGCTTCCCTGTTTTTCCCTGGTCAGCAAAATGAGTCTTTCTGAAGCCAATACGGGAGCATATATTTGTTTCATTTTTCAAAAGAAATATTTATACTGGCCCACCTTGAACTTCTTTATAAGAAGTTTATAATAAAATCTTTGAAAGCCGTTTGCAGAACTAAAGTTATGTGTCAGTGATAAATAATAATCACCCTTTGTGTTTGACTCCCTCCTCATTGATCATACTGCAGGAGTATTAGGATCCTTCTACTCCAGTTCCTGTTTACTTGCCAAATATTTAAATGAAAGGCATTTCTAAGGAAGGGTAACTGCACATAATTATGCTATTTCATTTTAGGGCTATGGCCATAAAAAGTAATTTCGCTCCTGCAAAATGATAGAAATAATAGTCCTATTAATCTAAATAAAAAGGTAATATATTTTCTCTGGCTTTGTGATGTTTTAAAATAAAAGCTAGAATGTATTTCTTTTAATCACTTTTATAAAGATTTTTAGTGTCACTTTGCACTCAACCTTTGGTAGGACATGGATACTATATAATTTTAGGTTATATAGTATTTTGCCACATTTTAAAGATTGATATAATATTTGTAAAATAATGGTATGAGTTATTACAAATATCAAAAAAAATCAAAGTAAAATGCCAGTAAAATCCAACAAAAACCCAAAGTGCCTAACATATTTATCCATTAGTAAATAAAAGCTCAGGAAAGGCAAAATTCTTAATGTGACCCTGTAAAGTAATTGACAGTTTTTAGTTATTAAAATTGTGGGTTTTACATTTATATTCTTAATTTAAAATATTTAAATGATATGCAGCATGCATAAACAGTGCAAGTATGACGAGATAGTAAGCTACATTGTAAACTTGTAACAAGGCAGGAGATATCTTATTTTACTGTGTGTCATAAGCAATAGGTTGATTATGATAGATACTTACCATAAACCACCAAAATAATATAATAGCAACACTTCTTTCTACTCACTGAAAAAAAAAGTGTAGTAGTGTCAGAAAAAGTCTTTTAAGATACATATTTTAATAAGAAATACATTCAGTAAAGTATGATAATATTGAGAACCAAGGAATTTAGAAATTTAAAAAGTCAAGTTTTTTTCATTTCTTCCCTAAAGTATTTCTACTGAATTTTCAAAATTTGTTCACAGGAAACACTGCTTACAAACAGCACACATTTACTTTCTCCCTAATAAACATCTTTGATAAATATCTAGAACATCCAGACAAAACACAGTAAAATATTGGTATTGTTAAAAAAAATCGTGTTTTTGAGTGTCCAAAGAAGCAAAATAAAATTAAAATATCACAGTACAAATCATAATTATGTCAAAGCAAATGTGTGTGTAGCAGGGAAACAAAGAAGTAATACATTAAACCACAGCTAGGTTAATAGCATGTCCTACATAATTAATACACCATTTGAGAAAATAATTTAACTAAAATACAGAAAAGGAGTAAAATTATCTATTACTTTAACATATTCATTTTTAATGTCATTTAATATTTTGTAAAATGTTGCAAATATTACGCTTCTTTTTTTTTACTGGAAAAGGAGTAAAATTATCCATTACTTTAACATATTCATTTTTAATGTCATTTAATATTTTGTAAAATGTTGGAAATATTACGCTTCTTTTTTTATGAGTCTGTGACAAATACAATTTTTGGATTACATACAGTTTATGTTTTTTCTCTCTTTTTGATCTTAGATATTTTCACTATAATACCGAGTTTTGAGTTTTGTTGCAGTCTCCACAATAAAGCTGAAAAACTCTAAAAGGAATGTATAATACTGAGGCAGTGAGAGCGAGAGATGAGAAGAGAGAAAGGAGGAAGAGCAGTTCTGAATCTCATGAACCTCAGTGGCAAACTTCTAGGAGCTGTTTACTCTCCTTTTAAATGAATTTCTGGCTGTCTTGCACCTTGCTGGCATGGACACATCCTTACTTGTTATCTTTTGTCAACTGTGAAAATGACTAAACTGAAAAAAAACGTTCTCAAGGAGACTTATAGCGTCTGTTTCAAAGTGGACCACCCTCTCCACTAGCCTCCGTTGTGCTCACAGCAGGAGTATTAGGAAGGTCCAGCAGGCTTTGATCATGGAGTTTCTAGAAGTGAAATAGCCTAATAAATTCTTTATTTGATCTGTATAAGCAGAAAAGTTTAGGTCAAGTGAACGAAAGTCTAACAGGAATCATAAAAACAGGGTCAGAGTTGCTGAATTAGTTAAATCTGAGTCAGTTTATAGACCCAGAAGCCCTTGAATAAAAGGAAGGCCAGATCTCCTTGAGGAAGGACTCTGTATGCTGCCAGCAATTTATACTGTTAACTTTTCTCCTTTCCTTCCCCAAAGGAACCTATAGCCTTCTAACTGTGCATTGAGGAAAAGGAAATAAAGAGACCTTATGGGAACTGCTGGACATTGGTTTTGAACTGACACTAACACTGGAGACCCAAAATGTCAGTGCGATATACCAGTCAGAGTAGAGGCTTCAGTCGGTCAGTTAATCAGTGGAATTTTAGCTCAGGAGGTCCATCTCATCTTGGGTCCATTGTTCTTGAATGTATTGTTTCCTCAATTCCTAAATGCATAATTGGAAGAGACATATTGAGCAGAGACATATTGAGCAGCTGACAGAATTCCCACATTGGTTCCCTGTTTGGACTGTTATGGTGGAAAAGGCTAATTGGAAGCCCATAGAACCATCTCTATCTAGGAAAATAGTAAACCAAAAATAATATCGTATTCCTGGTGGGCTTACAGAGATTAGTGCCATCAAAAAGAACTTGAAGGATAGAGGGGTGGTGATTTCCACCACATCCCCCTTCGGTTCACCTGTGTGGTCTGTACAGAAGACAGATGGCTCTTGAAGAGTTACAGTGGATTGTCATAGACTGAACCAGGTGGTGACTTCAGTCCAGCGGCTGTAACAGATGTGTTGTAATTGAGCAAATTAACACACCCCTGATTACCTGGTATGTAGCTCTTAAGCAGGCCAATGCCCTTTTCTCCCTTCCTATCACTAAGGTCCAGCAGTTTGTTTTCAGCTGGCAAAGCCAACCATACAGCTTCACTGTCTTGTCTCGGGAGTATATCAGCTCTCCAGCTCTATGTCATACTTTAGTTTGTAGGGATCTTGATCACTTTTCCTTCCATCAGATATCACATTGGTCCATTCCACTGATGTTATTATGCTGATTGGATCTAGTGAGCAAGAAGTAACAACTACTGTAGACTCATTGGTAAGACATTTGAAAGCTGGAGGATGGGAAATAAATCCAACAAAAATGTAAAGGGCTTTCTACCTCAGTGAAATTTCTAGGGGTCCAGCGGTATGGGGCATGCCGAGATATCTCTTCTAAGGTAAAGGATAAGTTGTTGCATCAGGCCTCTTCTACAACTGAAAAAAAGAAGCAAAGCCTAGGCCTCTTTAGATTTTGGAGACAACATATTTTTTATTTGGGTGTGATACTCCAGTAAATAATGAGTGTCTCAAAAAGCTGCTCATTTTGAGTGTAGTCCAGAGTAGGAAAAGGTTCTGAAACAAGTCCAGGCTGTTGTACAAGCTGATCTGCTGCTCAGACCACCCTGCTAGCAGCAAAGACCAATACTGAGTCCCCAGTAAAGCACCATTCACTTGAGAGATCAGCCATCTACCTGGTAGCAAGTTGATTACATTGGACAGCTTCCATCATGGAGGCGGCACTTTTTCTTACTGGAATAGATACTTACTGTGGATATGGATGTAATGCGTCTGCCCAAACTCCTGTCCATGGACTTACAAAATGCTTTATCCACTGTCATGCTTAATATATTGGAACTCCCTCCACAGCAAAAGAAGTGTGGCAGTTAGCTCATGGAATTCACTGATCTTGCTGTGTTCCCCACCATCCTGAAGCAACTGGCTTGATAGAATAGTGGAAAAGCCTTTTGAAGACTCATTACAGTGCCAGGTAGATGGCAATAGATGATAAGTCTGGGGCAGTGCTCTCCACAAGGGCATATATTTTCTGAGTCATCATTCCATGTATGTTGCTGTTTCTCACATAGCCAGTATTCACAGGTTCTGTGGTCCTGTTCCTGTGACCTTATGCTTTCCTCTCCTAGAGGTCTTACTTCCAAAGGGAGGAACACTTCCAAGGAGACACAGCAATGATTCCACTGAACTGGAAATTAAGACTGTTGCCCAGCCACTTTGGACTGCCCATTCCCTGCATCCACAGGCTTACTGTGCTGACTACCAAGGAGAACCTGGACTTGAACCCAGAAATAGGCGTAAGGGGGAGTACATCTGGAGTATGGGCGATCCCTTAGTGTCTCTTATGACCTATGCATTAGGTCAATGGAAACCACAACAACCTAATCCAGATGGGACTACTAATGACCCAGACCCTTCAAGAATGAAGGTTTTGGTCACCCTACCAGGGGAAGAAACTATAAACAGCTGAGGTGCCTGCTAAAGGCAATGGGAATATAGAACGAGTAGTTGAAAAAGGTTGTTACACATACCAGCTACAATCGCATGACAAGTTACAGAAATAAGGACTGTAATTGTCATGAATATTGCTCCTTAATTTGTTACAAACATACTTGAATACATAAATGCTTATAAACTATCTTTTCTTCATCCTACTCTGATCCTCTTATCATATAACATAAGGTGTATTAACTTTATATCATAGTATTTAATATTGTTCATTTTACTTCATGGTATTTAAGTTATAGGCTATCAAGAAGAAAAGTAAACATCACTCAAAATGATGTTTCCCCTTATTTCTAGGAAAGAAGAGGAGGAGAAGTATGATATTAGGTGAAACTATGACCTTATTATTGACTTTATTTAGAGATTAATATGGGTTAAGGATTGTTGTACCACATTGACAAGGTACAGACTTGTGATGGTTAATTATATATGTCGATTTGAGTGGGCCACAGGATGCCCAGATATCTGGATAAATATTATTTCTGAGTGTGTCTCTAAGAGGGTTTCCTGAAAAGTTTAGCATTTGAACTGGTAGATTGAGCAAAGTGGCTAGCCCTCCCCAGTCCAGTCCATTGAGGGCCTGAATAGACAAAAAGGTGGAGGAAGAGAGCATTTGCACCCTCTTTCTCTCTCACCCTGCCTGGTTATATAAGCTGGAACATCAGACTTTTCCTGCACTGCTCCTGGCTCTCAGGCCTTTGAACTGTCCCACTGGCTTTCCTGGGTTTCCAGCTTGCAGAAGGCAGATCATGGAAATTCTCAGCCTCCATATGAGCCAGTTCCTTATAATAAACCTCATTTTAGATACATATCCAATTGTTCTGTTTCCTTGGAGAACCCTGACTAATAGGGGTGTGTAAACATTCTTAACTCTTTGATCTTTGATCCTTTGAGTTATTTTCCTTATTAAACAGACCAATCCAAACACCCTCGTCCCACCAGCTCTTGACTTGAAGGAACCCCTGCCCCATGCTACTGCAGTAATATTAATTGTCTTGAAGCCAAGAATGTGCTGATTCCCACTAAGAAATGGGTGAAAAAGATATGCTCTCCTTTTGGGTTTTCAATGCATTGTCTCCTAATGCTGTATCAGACTAGTTATCAAATTCTCCCTATTTGTCTGATTTTTTCTTTGTTTGCTTTTCACAAATGTGCAGTATTTTCAGATGATTTCTTTTTATAGTGTGTTTTCGTGAACAGAGCATTCTGAACATCCTAATTATTTAAAAAACATTTTTGTGATAACATTTATATACATTTGCTTATGAAAAAAATCATCAATTTCTAAGAAAATGAAATATTCCAAAAATGGAATAAATTTACCTCTCTTATTCCAGAGAGTTGCTGTTGGTCTGCAATTTAAAGTTGATCTCCCTTACAATGCTGGGATGCAGACTCAATAGAACTATTATAAATGATGTAACTATTTCAGATAGTGATCTTTGAACACGAACATTGTTATTAATAGACAAGAAGCCACGGATAATTTTAAATGTGGGGTGGGTCGCAGAAGACTCAGAAAAGTGTCAGTCATGAATGTCATCACGACTTATCTTTTTACCAGGAGGCTGATGTCATTTATTTTTCTCATTTGTGTTTCAGTCTTCTACTGAACCGAGAAGATTTGTGTGACCTTCTCAAAACTAGTTTCTTTCATAAATCCAAATCTTATTTCAAAATTTCACTTTACTAATTCATTTCCTTTCCTTTTCCTGGCAAATGAGCCAGATCCACAGAACTGCTAATGGAACTCTCTGGAGTCTCATAAGAATTGTGATGAATTTAGTTCAACTCCTGTAATAACAAAAGAAAAACCTGAGAAAATGCAGTTTATTGATCAAATGAAATGCAACCTTCCCAAAAGTATACTGTAGATGCAAAAATAATTTAAGGATCAAAGTCATTCTCTTATTTTGTCAATGCTGGATGGCTAACTTTTCACCACATTTCTCAGTAAAGCATTGGAATATAAAATGGATTTTACTTAAAACAATATTTAAATAATTAAAGTGGTTGACAGGTCAGTGGATGTGTTTTCTTTATGAAGTTAGCATACAAGGAACTCTATCAATAGGGCACATGTTCTGGGCTTATTCAGTAAGATAAGGTAACTTCTCTTAGTCATCTATAATTTCTCATGTATTTTACTCTAATAACAAATAAGAATACTTGAATAGGATTGTCTAGCTGGATCATCTCTGAAGCTTGTTAGATTTAATTTTGCATATATTTTATCCTTTGGTACATTTATATAAATTCTGTCTTTTACGTAAAATTAACATTTCCTCTGATCTTGAAAATGCATATGGTAATTTCTAAATAAGTCTAAAATTCAATAAATCTATTATTTTATTTATAATATATATTTAACAATTTGAGAGTCTATCAAACTGCCAAATTCTACAAGCAATGTGTGAGAGTCTGGTTGCTCCATATTATCGATACCACTTACTATTCTCTTTTTGATTTTAGCCTTCCTAGTGTGTGTGAGATGGTATCTCATTGTATTGGGTTGGCCAAAAAATCCGTTAGGATTTTTCTGTAAGATGTTCCTTTCCCTAATGACTAATCATGCTTACCAACTGTTCATGTAGTTATTGGCCATTTGCATATCTTCTTTGGAGAAATGTCTATTCAGAATTTGATAATTTTTCATTTGGGTTATTTGTCTTTGTATTTTTTTTTAATTTTTTAATTTATTTTTGGCTGCGTTTTGCGTCTTCTTTGCTGTGTGTGGGCTTTCTCTAGTTGTGGCGAGTGGGAGCTACTCTTCGTTGTGCACAGGCTTCTCATTCTGATGGCTTCTCTTGTCACAGAGCATGGGCTCTAGGGGTGTGGGCTTCAGTAGTTGTGGCACGCAGGCTCAGTAGTTGTGGCTCACAGGCTCTAGAGCACAGGCTCAGTAGTTGTGGCACATGGGCTTAGTTGCTCTGTGGCATATGGGGTCTTCCCGGACCAGGGATCGAACCCATGTCCCCTGCACTGGCAGGTGGATTGTTAACCACTGTGCCACCAGGGAAGTCCCCTTTGTATTGTTGAGTTGTAAGAGTTTTTATATATTCTGATCATATACATGATTTGAAAATATTTTCCTCATTATGTGTATTGTCTTTCAAAAGTTCTTGATGGTGTCCTTTGAAACACATAAATTTTTACTTTTGATGAAGTCCAGTTTATTCTTTTGCCATTTGTACTTTTGGTGTCACATCTAAAAATCATTGTTTATTTCTGTGTTTTCTTCTAGGAATTTTATAGTTTTAGTTCTAAAATTTCAGTCTGTGATCCATTTTAAGTTACTATTTCAATATATACTATAAATTAGGGATCCAGCTTCATTTTTTTGCATGTGAGTATTCACTTGTTGCCAGTATCATTTGTTGAAGAGACTATTATTTTCCCATTGATTTTTCTTGTTATCCTAATTAAAATTTAATCGATCATAAATGTAAAGATTTATTTCTGGATGCTCATTTCTATTCCATTGATCTATATGCCTTTCCTTTTTCATATTGTCTTTATTGTAGCTTTGTAGTATCTTTGAAATTGGGATGTAATAATGATCCAACTTTATTCCTGTTTTTCATGATTGTTTTGGCTATTCTGGATCCTTGCCTTTGCATAAAATTTTATCATCAGCTTGTCAATTCCCACACACACACACACACAAGATGCAGCTGGGATTTTGATAGGGATTATGTTGAATCTGTAGATCAATTTGGGATTATAGCCATTTTAAGGTATTAACTATTTCAGTGCATGTACATGGGATTTCTTTCCATTCATTTAGGCTTTCTTTAATTTCCTTAATTTCGGAGGAGTTCTATGTACAAATTTTGGGCTTCTTTTCTTAATGTATTGTTTTATATATATATATATATATATATATACTTATTGCCACTATTATAAATTATATTATTTTTTAATATCATCTTTTGAGTGTTCATTGCTAGTGTGTAGAAATACAAGAGATATTTGTGTATGGATCTTGTATCCTGAAACTTTGATGTACTACTTATTAGATATGATAGTTTATTGTGGTTATATAGTCCATGGTGATTTGAGAACATACTTTGTGATTATTGAGGATTTCTTCTATGTGATATATCATTTTTCTTTTCCTGTTTTTAATAGTCTCTGTCTTAGAACAGTTTTACTGTGATGCATTTAAGTGTATTTCTCTTTGAGTTTTTCCTACATAGAGTGTTGAGTTTGTTAGATGTATAGATAAATGCTATTCATTAGAATTGGTAAGTTTTCAGCTATTATTTCTTCAGATATCCTTTCTGTTCCCCTTCTCCCCCTTTCTGGGAAGTCCACTGTGGTCATGATGGTACACTTGATTATATACCATATCTCTGAGAGGCTCTGTTCATTTTTTGGGGGGGAATGGTGACACAGTTTCTATTCCTCACACTGAGTAATGGCAACTGACCTTTCTTCAGGTTCACTGATACTTTCTTCAGCCAGCTGATATCAGCTTTTGCCACTCTAGTGAATTTTTCATTTCCATTACTTTATTTTTCCCTCTAGAATTTTCATTTGTCTTTTTATCTTTTATTGATATTCCCTACATAATTCCTATGCTTTGCTTTAATTCTTTAGATATGACTTCCTTTAGTTCTTTGAAAGTATTTGTTTTTCTGTGTATTACCCATACTTTCCTATTTCTTTGCAAGTGTAGTATTTTTAAAAATTCAAATTAATATAATGTGGCAACACTAGAAAGAAAATTCCACCCCCTCCCAGAGTTTTTTATTATTTGTTATGTTACTGTGTGTTGTTGTTGCCGCTATTGTTTAGTGACTTTCCAGTGCTAATTTTTTAAAGTCTGTATTCTTTATCATGTGTGGCCATTAAAGTCTGCTCAGTTAGCCTAGTGATCTGCTAGTGATTGGGCAGAGATTTTCTTAAATGCCTTAAACCAATAATTCTTTGAAACTTTTCCAAGACACTCTGTGTGTCTGTTGAGCACAATTTTAAGGTTTTATCAAACAATTTATAACTCTGCTTTAGCTTTAACTTCCTGCTTACAGAGGCTCATGGTCAGCCTGAGGTGAGAGATTAAGTCTTCTCAGATCTCTCCTAGGCATGGGAAACTTGTAAATATGTGTGTGGCCTTCTAGATTCCCAGGGATATGTTGAAATTTTCAGAGGCTCCTATAGACATCTCATTCCCAAGTTTTTCATTTTAAGTTTTTTGGTCAACCTGTTTTTAGCCACAACTAGTATCTTTACCTCAGGAAGATGCAATATTGAACAATTGCTGCTAATTGTTCACATGAAACATTCTGGAAATATGGGTGTTTGCTTAGTATGAGCTCTGAGTCAAATCAAAGGCAAACCCTGATTTTCCAGGAATCTGCCAGAGAGGTTAAACACTTACCATTTTTCTGGGGATGGGGCTTTGTGGGAGATCAAACATGTTCTGATCTCCTTATTGTAGTCAGACATTATTTTTATACTTTTTATGGGTTTCATGTAGATGCTGTTTGCTTTCATGGCTACCTCAGAGCTGGGGAGGAGGGGATAATAATATTTCAAGTTAAACCATCACAAAGTTTATTGGTCCTACTGAAATTATGCCATTTTTCTTGAGTAAACACTCATCTGATTGTTGCAAATTTTAGTTGATTTACAGAGTTAAGAAAAAATTGATTTTGACTATTTTTTCACTTCTTTTTTTTTTTATAAAGGAGTAGATATTTACAGTTCTTTCCTCTGCCATTCTGGAAATACTTCCCTATTTAAATTTATATTTAAATTAAATATAATTAAAATTTCAGTTCCTATGTCACACTACTTACTTCTAAACTACTTGATAGTCACATGGGACTGGTGGTTACCTTATTGGACAGTGAGGGTATGGATCATTTTTTATTACCACAGAACTTTTTATTAGGGCTGTTGGTTGCTCATTAAGTGATTGTATAATAACCTGTCAGTCCTTTCTGAGTAGTTACTTATTATCCTGAGCTGCCAGGTCTACTAATATCTGGGTTTCTCACTTGACTGGTCAGGACAACCACACAACTAACTTTAAGTTGTTTCTGACAAGCAACAGAGACAGAATGTAAAATCCAAAAATTGCTTTGTAGAGTAATTTGGCTACCCTTGAGCATTCATATTATTGTGGTCTTGAAATAAAAGTCCATTGAAATCTGATTTTAAAAGACCTTGAGTGCAAAAATTAGGAGTTCAAGCATATAATTCTTATTTGCCAGTTCATAATGATAGGTAATCATTAGTGGTAAACTATTGTGTTGTATTCAAAGAGATCTCATGCTACATTAAAGCTTCATAGAATATTCCATGATTCATAGATGTTTTCTTCATGCATGGCAAGGGTAAATGGTGTGATATTTGCTACTTGCTAGTTACATTCAAAATGTGCTGTACACAGTTGGGAGAAATCACAGGGTTCTCTTAAATTTTCAAAGGCTTTTGATATTAATAATCTCATTTTATCTTCATAGCAACTTTGAAACTGGTTGTATTTTCACACTGACAGAGGTTAATTAGCTAGCACGTGAATGTAGAATTACATATGGGGGAAGTTGTTTTGTAGCATATGTTTGCTAGCTTCTGGCCTTTTAAATATAAAATATAGCACATTGCATAATTTGATACATGCAGCTTAGAATAATGTTATATTTCCATGATTCTAAGTTGACATATACTCAAATATCCACCATTATTTTAATAACAACTTGTATCAAGTCCATCATTATTTAGAGGCTTATAATCCTTATTCACATCACTTGGAAGATACATCCAGATTTCAGAAACGGTAAATACAAAAAGAATGTGAAAACGTAATCTAAAATGCTAGCAATTTTCAAAGTCAAGGAGATAACTAAAAAACAAATATTGTTCTCTTTTTCCTGATCATGATCAAAATTGTATTTTCATGTTGTGCCGGTTGAATTCTCTGGGAAGCAGATAGGAACATTTTTAAGGAGTTCAAAACTTTTATCGGGTAGTAACACCTATGAAAGAAGGACAATGAGGCAGAAAGAGTCATGTCATTACACGGACATGATGAATGATTGCCAGCCCATTGGGGAGCTCTAGAGCAAGAATTACCTGTTAGAGTAGTCTTGCCTTGGGTAGAAATGACCAGGCCTTTGTGGTACCACCTTGCTCAGTCATTAGCCAGGGGCCATCCTTGGAAGAGTGTAACCTTAGCTCAAAAATGAGGCCACCTGTGAAGAAGCAAACAGCTAGAGACTGCCTGGTAGCCACACTCCTGGAAACTGGACAATGAAAGAGGATCTTGAAGGAGGACCTGAGTGATGCATCTCCACGTCTGCCATGCACATGTGTCACAAAATCAGTATTTTTAAGCACACATAAATCATCATGCTGGAGAATTTTCATATTCTGTATAATTATAACTATCCAAGCAATTTATCACAATACGTGCTTCTGTGATTACAGATCATAAAAATGATCATTCTCTGGCAGGGGTTTTCTACAAACCCTAAATAAATAGGTGTTTATGTATTTTCAACCTGATGTTAATTATTTAAATGTTTGCATCTTTTCAACTTTGGTCAGAGAATTTAATTTATATCCAGTAGGTCATATTCCCTAAGAAAAACTGGAGATAGAGTAGCAGAAATTAACATATTTCAATAAATCTAAGCCATTACTGATTGTGAGATGCAGAATTATGTGCTACTAAATAAAATGGCCAGTTAAGCAATGATGCAATTCTGTCTTGTGACACTCATTATAAGATGTAATGAGATTTCAGAGGTGTCAAAATGTGAAAAAATATATATTACAGAATCATAGAAATGTGATTATTTTGTTATATTTCCATTGGTGGCTTTGTCTGGACATTCTTCTGCCTAGAAGAAGCACAGTGATGTACTGGAGAGTCTGGCTTAGGTATGTTCCAGAACTGCAGACTCTTCTCCTTTTCTCCTCCTACTACACTTTCCCTTTCTCTTTTTCTCCTGCTTCTCATTTTGTGAAGTCTTGGCCACTCTAAGTCCTCTGTTATTAGTCAGCATAGGCTAATGTCTCAGTAGCTTTATAAATAAAGATTTGCTTCTCAGTCACTCATAAATATCTATGGCATGAGTTGGGGCTGTGTTCAACATGAGTCATTTAGTGACCCAAGGCTGATAGAGACGCTACCATCTTGTGATGGAGACATCTCAACATACGGCTTCCAGAGGCAGACGGGATTTCTCTTCTGTCTCAGCGAAGAAGACAAAACGTTACTTCAGTTTACATTTGATTATTAAAACTAGTCACGTGGCTGCACCTAACAGCAAAGGGCCTAAGAGTTATACTTTTTTGTGTGTCAGTAAGGGAAGAAGAATTGGAAGAGGTGTACTTACAGTCTCTACCACAACTTGTAGCATCGTTATAACTCGTTTCCATCTCATTGTAATAATGGAATAGTGTCTTCCAGAGCCTTCATGCCTCAGAAGATATGAATAACACTGATTCCACACAGCTGGTCTCCTCTAGAAACTTGTGGCTAATTCACCCATTTGAAACACACCACTGCAGTCTGCTCTTACGTTGTTATTTTGTTGATCAGTACTTTCAGTTCTTGGTACATTTCCTGTCCTTTCAAAGCTCTCACACTTATAGTTTCCTCATTTAACCCAGAAAAGAGAAAAACATATATATATAATTTATAAAGTATGTTTATTAATAGATATCCAGTCTCTCCCATTACTTATCAAAGTTATTAAAGTAAAAAAAGAATCATTTCCCATCTTTTCACAAGATAGTTAAAATACTTTAGTCCTCTCTTACATTTTCTTATATTTTTGTCATACTCGTAACTGTTAATACTAGTTACTGATATTGCTCCCACATCTAATTTACCCTTTCCTAATAGTCTCCTGGTTGAAACTGAATCTAGTGTACAGTTATATTCTTATTTAAAAAAAAAACACTTAAATCAACCTCTTTTACGTCTCTGTCCAATCTCAACTTGCTAATTGAGGTGGTTACATTTGGTGTTGACCAAATCTTGAGTGTAATAATTACATAATTCAAGTTGATCAGTACATAATATACAACTTGGATTGTACTGTGGTATATTACAGGAGACTCCCTCTGACATATTAATCCACAAATAGTTGAAAATTGGTCTTAACTCAGTGGCTGTAATGCACTTACTACCCTATCACTAATCCTGTGACCTATAAATTATGATTGTGGTGAAATTATATATATATATGTGTGTGTGTATATATATATATATATATATTCTGTTACATTACCAATGTTTTCTACTGTAACCAACAATTTCTAAAATATGATTTTGTACCTTTAACTCTTAATGGATAAGTGAGCAGGAAAACTGGCATGTGTTAATGTGACCTTTTTGCCATACTTATTGCCTTAAACAATGGACTGAATTCTATCTTACTGCATTATCTTTTGTGGCTTGGTTGGCTGCCTTTAAAAAAATGAGAACAATAACTTAAAGATAGACAGGTAAGTCTCTCTGAGCTAGTAGTAAAACTCCTATAATTCCTTCAGCAAAAATACCATCAAGTTTTAACCAAAATGTGGCAAGCAAATCATTTCAATTTGAGGATGAAGTGGAAATTGTATATACCTCTTAACCTGTAATCACTAGTGACTAAAAGTCCAACCACTAAAGAAAACAAAAATAAAATAATAGCAATATTAAATCTTCATTCATAAACACTAACAGTGTTAATATGAAAACTTTTGAAAGCAAGGGGCCTTTTTATTTGAATGCTTTGTTTTCACGTATTGGTGAATTGAAACATAATGAATTATGAGGCCAGGCATATCTACATATTTTCAAATTCCAGATCCCAGAGTTGTATGTTTTAGGAAAGGTACTTAATCTCTTTTTTTTCCCCTATGTTTTTATACCTTTTAACGTATAGTGTGGATAAGATCTAATTCAAACAGTTTTTGAGAAGGTCATTGGGAGATGTTTTGAAAAGAACAGACACAATGGCACAAAATCAGTTTTGGAGAAATTTCCCCTACTTGCTTCTGCATCCTACACTGGGATTTGGAATTTATGCGTAAATTCATAATCCTGTAGCAACTGCATCTGTAGAACACTTTAGAGAAAGAAAAGACATGGGGTGGATCTTTGGACATATAGTAAATGGAGACAAAAGTTGACCCAAGTTGTCCAACACAAAGAGGAATCATGTTGAAAAAGAAGCCTTGCAAATACAGCACCATAAAAGGAGCCAAAAGTTGAGATCTCATTATTTTCAATATTTGAGCTTTGCTAATTATTACTCAGGTTTACTGGTATGTATTAGCAATGCTGCTATATACAAATGGAATTATATATTCATACAACTGTACAATTTTGTCAAAATATACAAACCTTTTGACCTCTTAAGCAGAAATATCCATTCACGTAATTCTTGAATTCAGCAGGTTGTCACTGAGCACTGTTGTCTCAGGTAAACAAAATAAATACTACAATGAGATGTTAGAAGGTTGTACATTATATTTCAAAACTATCAGCCTTAGACATTGATGTCATGGGGACTCCAAAAAAATCACTTGTCATTTTCCTTAGCAATTTATTTTATTGAAAGGATTGTTATACCATGGCCACGTGCCTATATTCTGCACATCCGTTTTATGAGCAACAGGCAAATGGCAATACTTTTGTTTCTCTAGTTGATGTGGATGTATATGAAGTATCTCTTCAAATTTCTGCTATCCATGTATTTAGTGGGGTATAAAAAACAGATTGAGATATTAACTTGACTCATGTAAAACTTGTTCAATTGTGGTTTTTCTAAACCTGAAAATTAAGTTGAACACTTCAGAAATATTTTCATTACACCAGATGGAATAAGATAGTTTAATTATCCAGGAAAAGCTTTCATTGAAAAGCCCTCATTCTTCAGTGTCAAGTAACTGAAGTATTTGCTTATTTAGAAAATATATTGTTTGTACAAAGACCTTATTTTATTGTGTTAGAAAAGCATTATAGCACAGTTTTTGAGAGCACAGTTATTAATGTGGTTTGATAGACCAGAATTCAATTCCTTATTGAATGAATTGGAGCATATTGCTTAAATTATCTATCAGTTTTCTCATCTTTAAAATGCAACCATTAAAACGGCTTTTTTTTTGTGGGAACCAAATTATATAATTCATTTATAATGTTTAGCACATTTTTGGAACACTTTTGGTAAGGATTTGATAAGCAATAACTTGATGTTTTTATATTATCAAGTACTTTATATTATCATTTATTTTATATTATCCATTTAGTTTTTAACCCATTTAAAGGGCCAAAATTCTGAATTAGTGTTAAAAATGGCTTCTATAAACGAGTGAAGGTGATGATAATCATTCTAATAAATTCTTAAATTTCATATGCCCATCGATCTTAAATGAGACAGAATTACCTTTTCTCTTTGTTCATTTTTTTTTAAGTGATAAACTTAATTAGACATAGTAATCCATGCCTTCGTACGACAGGATTTGAAAGGACTGTATTCATCTTTTTACATACAAAATAAGGGAAATTTCTCGTTCATTTAACCTTCTATTTGTTTATAGCGTTTCTGTGACCCCATAAGCTTTTATTTCATGAGAAAAAGGATTAAAAACACAACTCAAACTCCTTAGAATAATACTCAGAGGCCTGTGGCTTCCTGTTCTGCACTGCTCAAATTCAGGGTCCTCTTTGTCAAAAGAGTCTCATCCTTCCTCCTACAGCCCTGGTGTTTATTGGAAGTTATCTCAGCTTTCCCTCCAGAGAGGTATCTCAGATCCCCTAGACTAGATGGCTCTACTTGACAAGTCTGTCTCTATAGCATTTAGGAGACCTGGAGCAGCAATGTCACTCTGTCCACTGAATCAACTGGCACTAGAGGCAAGAAAAGATTGTGATTAGGTAGTAAAAGTAATTAATTCATCTTATGGTATTTAACTTTATGATAGAAAGGCAAGAGCTCTGGCATTCAGGGTCTATGAGTTGTTATAGTGTATTTTATGCAATAAATGATAAATAAGTTTTGTAGTTATAAATTATCTTGAGTCCTACTTCCAGATATTGGTAAAGTGTTATAGTTATCTAGATGAATGTAATACAGCTTTAGTGTGACATTAATAAGTTTGGAAAACTATGTTTTTGAATGAATATGTGAAATATTAAATATTTGGAAGGCTATTAACAGGAAAATTCATGCTGTTCCATAATAGAAATGGGAAATGCATGAAAAAAAGTACTATGAACTGTAATTTCTACATAGTAATATTACTTGTCAATATTACAAAACAGCAGTTTCATCGGAAAGGAGTCTCTAAGTTGTCTTTATTATTTTGACAGTGTTTTATTTTGTAAGTAATGATTATTATCCTTAGAATATTAACAGTTGCCCATTGTGTAAGAATCAAAAAGAGAAAAGAGATCTCATTCTTTAAAAAAAAGTAGTAGAATAATGATACTCCTCAATTTCTATTTTATTCATCTAAGATGATAAATGTTGCCTATTACAGATAAATCTATATAAGACTAAGGAAGAATGAGCTCATGGGGTCTGTGGTGGTTATTTTGAGAATGAAAAAGTACCAACTATCACAATTTTATTTAAAAAAAGAGAAATATTTGCCCAGGGAAAGAACACTCAGGGGAGATTAAAAAACAAGACAAGAAATTTTGAACCCTACAGCACAATATCTGAAAAGGCTGACATAGTTTTTCAATTATGAAATAAACTCCAAGAGCTATTTAATAATACTTATGCCTAAGGGAAATTAAAAATAATAGAGCTGGATAGGTTTATTTAAAATTATTTATTTTATCCTGTTTACTTGTTTACAAATAGTTGCTTATTTATAGATATTAACCCTCATGGTAATTTTGAACAAATGCAAGTTTTGATCATTCCTTACATTTTGAGTACTGCTGCCTTTTTATGAATCAAAAGACAGGACATACAAGCAGACAAGAGCCAAAGAAAAAAGCCATCATGGAAGAATTTTCAAAATGCTACTACCCAAGATGGTGAAACAGGTGCAATGTAGAAATGAGTCAAAATGAAATTAGTCTAGGATGGGTATTAAAAGCTATGGGTTCCTTGAAAAATTAAAGCCCTCCTCGGAATTACAAATGCAATTAATTACAACCGAGATCAACTGAACTAACTAAATTGTAGAAGGTATTATTAAAGCCATGCTTCATGCTGGTAGCATGGAAGTATGTATATTGTAATTTCATAAACCAAACTTTCAAAATAGCCTTCCCCAAAAGTCTATATAAACCAAACTCCCTTTTACACTTTAATATAATTTATAATTCCCAACTCAGGTTTCACCTTCTCCATAATAACTCTGATATGGAAGTGTTACAGGGAAGAAGCATGCATTGATGATTGTTATCAAGGGCGTCATCGAGAGGTCCAATTTTTTCTCCTGAACTGTTTTCTGGACCCAGTCAAGACATCTAAGAAGGTGCCCCACAAGGGTCGGGGAAATAGATCCTGCTTAATGTCATAACTTCAAAAACCCACATCTGTCTATTAATGATGAGTCAAATACCAAGTTTACAAAATCCTATGTAGAATATGCAGAAGGTGAAAACTTCCAGTTTGATTTATCTTACTAAAAGGTATGCCCTAAAATGAAAATGAAATGCTAAGATTCTGAGGAACAAAAGAATTCAGATTATGTAAGCCAAAACCATAATTAAATAAATATTGGGTGTGAGAAAATAATAACAATATAAAAGGCATTGAACCAAAAAAATCAAGTAGAGAAGAAATGTAGGCCAAGATAGTGAACCACATATATGTGTTTTCCATTTTGTCTAGGCTGCTGGACAGTTTACCTTAATTCTGTTTATGAAGATACCTTTTTAAATCTTTCCAACGAATTGTTCTTTAAATATGGTGAAAAGTCAATTTATTCACTAATAACTACAGTGCAAAATGTGGCTTGAACATTAAAACATTTGACAGACATAATTATTTGCTTTGGTCTCTGCAGAAGAAATATTAGGACAGTCCCACTATGAAATTAAACATATTAATGATTCCTATATAAAGACCTAATGAGCTAATACCAGATTTGTGACCAATACAAAGAAAGACCTGTGGTATCTCAGACCAGTTGTTTTTATAAACTTATTTGCCAGACTGAATGTAGATAAATTACTGGGAGTATGTGGCACTTGCCTAAGATATTTGAAAGCATGCCAAAGAGGAACTGTGTCTCTGTTAGTAAATTATGTAATGTGTTAGTATGTCATGTGGCACATCTGGTGGACTGATCGCCTGTATTATTGCTATTGAAACATATTAGATTCTCTCAGAGTAAAAATCTTCATTCCATGCTTAGAAACTTGCTGTTACTATGATAAAGTATAGCTTCCTCAATTGTAGGAGGTTGAGGGTGGGAGTTGAGGATTGGAGGAGTATCTATTCAGGGAAGTCATCTGTGACTAGACTATCATTCTATGAGGATTGTGTTAGATAGGATTAAAGGCACAAGTAGAAAATATAACTCTGCTTCTTGCAAAAAAATATACATATATAATATTTTTACAACAAAGTTTAATTTAAAAATTAAGGATTCATGAATTAGAGGAACTTCCTTTTTCCAGATTTACATGGTATGGGTTCATGCAGTCAGTGTTTATTCAGCATGCCACTATGTTCTTTGCATTGTTGTAGACACAGAATATACATGTAATAAGACTTAATGTCTTACCCTTAATAACCTCTCAGGTTTTTTTTAAGTAAAGATGAAAAGAAATAGTAAGAGTATGTCAGGTGCTGCAATTATGATATATACAAAGTTGCTAAAGGAAGATGAAAGTGGTTGTTCATAATGTATTCTAGACAAGGAACAGCTTCATAGAAATGGTGGAATTGGGAAGAGGAAAGACATTCTCCAGATAGAATTTAAAAAGGAGAACAAGAATTAAAAGCAGAGAAAACAGTATATACAAATGATGTAAAGAGTTTAGAAAAAGTTTGTCGTATCTAGTATTAGGATATAATTAAGATGGGAAGACTGTTGGCATAGAGTCTATAGGAGCCTGGAGTTCTTAAATGCCACACTATACTGTTGTTGTTGTTTTTAATGTTATCAATCAGTGATGGGCCTTTGAAAATTTTAAACGTTTGAAGTAATATGATTAGATTGGTGTTTCAGAAGGATAAATCTTGAACAGCGTAAAGTGTAGACATGTGGTAGAGTCAGGGGTAGGAGTGTAGGCAGATGCGTAAAATGAAAGTGGAGAGACTGGCAACAGTTTGGATGAGAAGGAAGTGAGAGGGAGGGATGAAGAACACCTTTTTAATGACTAGCTGGATGACGATAGTGATTGTGAAGTTACAAAAATCTTATATGTGTGTTTACTGAATCCCACAGCAATAAAAATGATGTGGGATTAAAGATGATAAATTTGGTTTTTTGTAATATGTTGACATGGAAAAATATATTAAATATTCAGGTATACATGTTAAACGGAAAGTACAACACACACATCCAATGATCAAGGACAGGTTCTGGACAGACATCATGAACTAAGTAATTTTATTGACTTACTGAAGTCATTTGAGTAAGAAGGTTCATTTAAAAATGTCTGGAGAGATGGCCAACAAACACATGAAAAGATGCTCAACATCACTAATTATTAGAGAGATTCAAATCAAAACTACAATGAGGTATCATCTCGCATCGGTCAGAATGGCCATCATCAAAAAAATCTACAAACAATAAATGCTGGAGAGGATGTAAAGAAAAGCTTGAATTCCCTCACCTACAGTAAGCATTATTAGTTGCCTACCTAATAATGCTAGTATCGAAATGAAAGGATGTGCAGAGAGGAAGGAATTCCTTAAGCAATAATGAGGAAAAAAGGTCAGAAATTGTGTAGGAAAGTAGGGAGAAATGAGAGGTGCTTTGGAATCTAATGGAGAAGAGGTATGTTATGAGAATGAGATGCAAAAATTTTGGAGACTTTCGATCTGAAGCTGGGATGATAATTATTCAATGTTTCAAAATATCTACTGAAGGTATTTGTATTTATAATTTAGGTTTTTTTAAACCACAAAATTTTCCAATGATGATACAAACCAAGATCACAATAGTCTTCAAAATTCAGTGTTTCTAAAACAACTAATAATTAAAACCATATAAAGTGTTTGTTGAAGTGTTGATCCTCAGTCTCTGGAGATTATGGTTCAGCAGTTCTCTGTAAGACTCAGGAACCTGCAGCTGTGATGCACCCACAGAGTTTCAATCGATTGATCAAGTTGTGAAAACACTATACTATACCGTGGAGACTTATTATTTGTTGATTGGTGATGTATAAATATTTTTGAGCACATGAAGAGCGTGAAGATGAACACAATATGAACCAATATAATAAGGTAGTATTTTTATAAAATAATATTTCTACAACTCTACATAATCTCTTACCACCCATTTGTGGTAAGCTGGCAAAAAGTAAATAGGTTGAAAATATCCAATTCAATGTGCTTCTATACTTAAAAAAGAGTGGGGGAACCCATATAATGACACTGTCAAAAACTTATTTAAAATAAACACAATGCTCTTTTTAAAAGAATAATTTGTGCAATATCAGGATGCAGCTGCACCTGGAATTGTTTAGATCTTATCTATCAAAGTACGTAGAATGGAGCTGGAAAGTATACAGAGATGATAAGCTAAAATCAAGAAAGGCATAGTAGAAATGAGAAGGGGATGACTCTCCAATGAGGACAGGATGAAAAGATGAGGACTCTAGTCTCTGAAATAGCAATGCAAGAGAAATGTGGTTGAGTCCTATAATATAAAAGAATTGAGACAGGATCTCAAAACATGGAAGAGGCTAATTTATTACAATATTTACTACAATATATTACACAGCAGGTCGTAAACTCAGAAAATCATTTCCTCAGGAGAATAGTATGCATTGAAGTTACAGTTACAGGAAGACATGTTTAGAAGCATTTGAGGGTGAAAGATCTACAGTGTGATTTCACACTGCTAATATGGAGGACAAACCTGCATTCCTACCTAAAACCAAACTGTCTACTTGTCTCAGGTCCCATTTTCTTATTCTCTCAGGTCAGGGGCAATCCAACATTTCTTCTTCCTCCTGCATTATTTTCTTCCTATGTATATTTTATTTCCAGCAATATGTGACTATGTTGTTATTTTGAATATCTTTTAAAAATCCACTTTTCTGAAAATTAACTTCCTTTACAGTGTTATTTCATTTCTCTATGTCCCTTAACAGAAAATTTCTTGAGAAAAATTAGTAGTAAGGAGGGCAGAAGGAAACTTTTAGAGGTGATGTATGTATACTTATGGTATAGATTGTGGTGATGGTTTCAAGGGTATATATACTTATCTCCAGATTCATCAAGTTGTATACATTAAATATGTACAGCTTTTTGTTTGTCAATCATACTTCAATAGAGTGATTTTAAACAAGGAAAAAATAGAGTTGTCATTATTCCTCTCCTTTTATTTTCTCAATGTTTAAAATAAACATCTAAATTGAAGTATAACATACATATAGAAAACTGCATACATCATGAGTGTTCAGCCCAATGCATTTTCACAAAGTGAACATAGAATTGTAACCACTTCCCAGATTAAGAAAAGCAAAACAAAACAAAACCCTGCCTCTACCCCCTATAGCTCTGCTCTTGCACCATCCCAGTCACAACCCATCCTGCCTTTCCTTAAGGTAACTTTGTATTCCATGAATAAGTTTTTCTTTTTTTAATCATCATATACATGGGATATTACAACAGTAGTTTTTGTTTTTTTATTATTTAGCCATTATAGAGATGTGTGATGACATCTCATTGCAGTTTTAATTTTTATTTCTATGTGATTAATGAGGTCTAGCAACTTTTCATAATTGTGTCAAATATAATTGAATTGTGTAATTAAATTATACAATTCATAATTGTATTTGAATATCTTGTGAAGTACCCAGGTACTGTATGTCTTTTACTCATTTGTAATGACAGCTTATTTCTTTTTCTTGATTTATAGGCATTTCTATATATTCTGGATACAAGTCCTTTGTTAATGATAGTATCTGTATATATCTTCTTCAATCTGTGGCTTGTCTTTGAATGTTTTGATGTTGTCTTTGGATAGATAAAGTTCTTAAATTTAATTAGGCCCATTGACCAAATATTCATAATCCTCTTTTTAAAAATCATCATAAAGGTATTTGTCTATGTTATCTTCTAGAATCTTTATTGTTTTACCTGTCATATGTCAATCTATAATCCACCTGGAGGTGATTTTTTTGTGGATTCTGGGAGGAGAGGATCAAGATTATTTTTTTAATGGCTCTTTAACTGAGTTTAATTTACTGAAATGACTGTCATTCTCCCACTGCTTTATGGGACCAACTTTGTCAGAAGCCCAGTGTCCATAAATGTGTGGGTGTGTTTCTGAATTTTCCATGCTGATTATGGCTCTGGATAGCCTCATGACATTACAACAGTGCTTTAGTGAAACCTTTATAAGAAATCTTGATGTCTGGTAGGAAAAGTTCTCTAGTTTTGTTCTTTTTCTTCAATATCTTACTGTCTAGTCCAGGCCCATTGCATTTGTATATACGTTTTAGAGTCAACCTGCTAATTTACTTTTAAAAATTCTAAAATTGAGTTGAGATTATATTACTCTATAGGTCAATTTGAGAGGACTTGATATCTTTACACAGTTGAGTCTTCAATGCATGAACATCAACTATTTATACCTTCTTAAAATTTCCTCAGTAACATAATGCAGTTTTCTAAGCAGAGATGTACAAAACTTTCATTATATTCCTATCTACAAAATTTATGGTTTTTCAATGCTATATTTTTATTTTGAATAAATTTTATTCCCTAATTGCTTGTTGATAGTAAGTGGAAGTACACAGTTTTTGTATAGTTTGTTATATGTAATGACGTAAGCCTCTTGGAGGCTAAGGTTTTCATGAGCTGACGGTAATGACAGTAATATATATGTCTGTGTGAGGAAAAAGTATCTTGGAGGCAGCAAATTCCATCCACAGAGAAACCAGCTGTTGTTTCATAATTTTCTTCTCTGCCTCCTCTTTTCATTGCCCATTTCTTCAGAAGTCAGTTTACTACATTGTTGTAAACGTTAAGAACAATCCTGTGTTTGGCCTATAGCAAACCCACTTATAGACATCAGCAGAAAAAGCTGTTGTTATATGTGATGCTGCCACTGATTAATCTTTCTGAATAGCTAGTGCTTTCTTTTTTTCATTAACGCATAACAGAGACTCAATATCTATGCAAACTGTGCAACAAACAGTTCAGGTTGCAGTGGAACAATATTTACTAATGAAAGATCTCTAACAAAGAAGACTCCTTGATGTGTAATTCAAAGATGACTGCTGAAAATTGCCCTGTTCTGTGAGATGCATACTTAAAGTACAAACTGTGCTATTGTTTTTTAGTTGGGCATGATATTATTTCATGAATATATTTTCATGGATTTAAAGATGGCATATAAACTGTGTAAAGTTATACATAAAATGGGAGAAAAATCTAATTTCTATGAGCAGGGAAAACAGATCATGCTATGCAGTCACTGCTGGTGGTATAGTAATAGCCTGAGAAGACCCCTGCCACTCTAGTGAGAAACAAACAGGCAGCTCTTAAAAATTGAGTGTGGATCCCCTCCAAGATGAAACACTATAATTCAGTCTCCGGTGGCCTTGACCAAAGAGGAGGCAGACAATTATAAAGGAAACCAGAAAGGAAAATAAAAGAGCCATGGAAGAATTAAAATACTTCGGAGACACACATGGAAAAACAATACTTTATTCCGGCTTTGAAAATAAAATTCTATAACAAAATACCCTCTTATAGATATGCAGATATAGTTTTACCAAATTGTATCAGTTGCTTTCAGTCTCTTATTCTTGTTTACAATGTGTACATATTTGCCTACTATGAAGTGTAAAGTATAAGAAGGGTTATGTTTGGATATAGAGATACATTTGGGACTTTAGAGAAGAAAGGCGAGAAGTTTGAGTGGAAACAATAGGAGTTTGTTAACATAGCACCATCATTGTGTACCTAGCATGTGTCTAGCTCTTAGGTCCCTCATTTAACCTTTACCCAAATCCTTTGAGTTACGTATTTCATCCTCCTTCTACATATCAGGGTGTTAAGTGATATGTGAGGATCATGCACATTAGGTAACCAAAGTCAGAATCAACCCACATTGTCTGAATTCATATGTCCTTTTTCCACAATGCAAAAAAACTTTGTATTGTATGCATGTGATTTGATTACATTTACATATTAGATATTGGCCCTTTTTCCTCATTGTATTGACACACATTCCTATTCCAAGTGCTTATCATTTTATTTCCTTTTTCTCCTTCCCTCAAAAGATATATATTAGTGTATAAACACAGGCCCCATAATACCAAATGATTTTAACTGATTAAAAGGAACCGATTTAAGGAGCAGGATTTGACGGAGGAAGATTATTTTTAACATGGGCATATTGTATTGATAGTGAAGTCCTAACCCATTTAGTCCTTTTATTCAGTGTACATGAAGGGTCACATGTATAAGATGAAGAAGATTCAAGAATGAAATGTGTCCTTGAGTCACTTCTGGAAATGATAGTGGCACTAAGATAAAATATTTCATAAATGAAAACAGATATCATTTTCAGGATATGCTTTGCAGTAATAATTTTTGGGTTGATATAGAAAAGGCATGTGACATTTCCCTTTGATTGTGCTTATTTTCCTATAACTCTTGTACCCTTCTGTCAAAATGTTTTTTACTCACTTTTGCAAACCATGTCACAAAGGATGTAAAAAAATGTCCAAGATACATTGAGTGTTGAATACTGAAAAGCATTTTCCTCCACTATTATTGTTTTCATACCAAATAATAGGGATCATAAAACTATATAAAGTAGTCACTATTAGAGAATTTTATATGAATAGGATTTTATTCCTTAATTCTAAAACTAATCACTTAACCATACAGATGTGTAGTCCTAATCGCTTACTGCGAAAAGAAGCAGTATAAGGTGCCAGTGTTGTTGCTTTAAGATTAATCTGGTAGCAATCTCACTGACCCATTGATTATTTCTCTTTAATATTTAAAAGAGAAGAGGGTGAATTTAACTGCAGTGATTGTTTGCTAAACCCTTTGATATTTTGAAAGACTGTGATCTATTATAAGGAATCATATGAGAAACAGAGATTTATTGGATCATCTTCAATGTCCTGGATGTAATTAGTGAGTTGGGGACTGACCTCAACAGCTAGAGCAATATTTCTTTCTTTAGGGCTTCCAATCTCCTCTCTTCTGAAACATCAGCAGAAGTTATAAATTTTAGTCATTGTTTTCTGAGTGTCTGATGGATCCCTTCAAACCTGAGCCTCAATTCTCTGATGCTAGTGGAACGATTTAATAGTTAAAAAATAAATACAAAGAGAAAAACGTGGTAAGTCTGACAGGATTAATGGGTTAGTCTAGATTCTTTTGATATATCACTAATGATAAAACAATAATAGTGTTTTTCTCTCCTGATCCTTTCTGGAAATTTTTTTTACCTTATATAAAATCCCTATGCCTATATTTGTTCTTTAGTGGATAGGATGTTACATCATGAAATTCACAGATTAATACAATACTAAACCCTAACTTACTTTTATAAATTTTTCCATTCTTTGGCATAAGAAACATTTCCCAATAGAACCAGACAGTACAAATTCTTCACAATAGGGTTCTAAGACCTGGAACCTCAGCATCTTGAGAGCATGTCAGTGTTGAATAAATGTTGTATATTACCTTGAAGACAGTGAATTATCAAGGAAGGACTGGAGTGAGGGAGTAAAATAATCTGGTTAGAGGACTATACCACTTTCTGTAGTATAAATCCTTTCTTAAAATAGCAAAATAACAGAGACTCTCAAATTATAGTAGCCATGTTGTTTAGTGTCCCTTATGAACATGATATAGAAACACAATTAGTTTTGCATATGGCCCACTGTTTAGACTGTATTGAACTCATCTAATCCATTTTTCATTAAGAAAAATGAAACTGAAATTCAGAGTGCCCAAGTTACCTAGCTAGTCAATGGTAGAATTTGAGCTGGAATATTTATTTTCCAAATCCTGTTCCTGTGGTATTTGATCTATTTATTTTATAGATTGGATATGATATAATGTGAAAAATATTAATGTGTTATAAATTAAAGTAATGTAATAATTATCTGTAGTCTATAATGCATTAACATGTTTAAGGATAAAGATGGGAACGAAGTAAGACTAATTTTTTAGTAATTCATGATAAATATGGTGGCTTAAAATAGGGGAATGGCAGTGGGGGAGCAATTCTTAGGTTTAACAGTGCCCATCATATTGGATATAGATAGCAGTTATAGGGATAAAGAGAATGTATTGGTGTTCCAGTTTCTAACTTGGGCATTTGGAGCACTGCTAGCATGATTATTATAGATTTAGAATGTGGGAGAAGGTTTGGTAGGAAACAATTCATTTTGTATTTGCATCTGAGGTATGTATGTGAGTATCCAATACATTTGGATATCTAGATGTGAAGCTCAGGGAGAAAGATGTAGGCTTGCGATTTAAATTCACGTTGAATTGGTATATCAATTGTAATTGAATACAGAGATTGGGAGGATGAGATAATCACCACCTGAGACACATCAACTACAGTTTTCCCTTGCTATCCATGAATGGGGAATGGTTCCAGGACTCCCCTCAGACACCAAAATCCACTCCACAGATGCTCAAGTGCTTTATGTAAAATGGCATAGTATTTGCTTATAACCTACACATATCCTCCCATATACTTTAAATCATCTCTAGATAATTTATAATACCTAGTACCATGTAAATGCTGTGTAGATAGTTGCCAGGTGCATGGCAAACTCAAGTTTTGCCTTTTGAAACTTTCTGGAATTTAAAAAGAAAATATTTTCAATCTGCAGTTGGTAGAGTCCACAGATGCAGAACCTGTAAATACAAAGTGCCAAATGTATAAAGTTCAGTGAGAAGCAGGTATCAACAAAAAGGAGCATAAGACTTAATGGTCAAAAACCAGCAAAGAAATGAAAATGAAAAGAAAAATCTTTCAAAAGAAGGTTGTATTCTGCAGTTTGCAGCTTAGAGACTGAATAAAAGAACTGAAAATTATGCATTTGCTTAATGACAAATATATATTGGTGAATTTAATGAGAACATTTTCTGTGAAGTGGTTACAGAGAAGAAGCCAGGATGAGGTACACTGAGGTGTTAGCATGAGAACTAGAGAAATGAATGAAGAAACCTTGTTGAATATATGTGGGCATGAAAATGAAGAAAGAAAGAGGGTGGTAGCAGACTGGTAATAGGGAGTTGAATGGATAGCCGTGGTAATGCATCTTGTGTACCTCCTACTACCTGGGGCATAATTGGCAAAGGGCCCCAGGTTCTGAGCTTTAAAGTCCATCACAGCATTTACCCACCTCCTCTAAGCTTCACCTTATCAACATGAGTGTGTCAGAAATACTAAAGTAGGCCATTCTGGAGAGGCAGGGACAGACTTGGGCTCAAGGACTCCCTGATGACTTTGTTGAATGTTTATTACATTGCACAACTTCCACCCAGCCTTCTCTCCTCTTCTTCACTAAGGATCAAACTGCATCACTGTCTCACTGGTTCTCTCAGCCTTCCCTGACTCTTTCCCCGTTTTCTTTCACATAGTCTTTCCTCAAATAAAATCTTGGCATGCTTACTTCTTTGGGTCTGCATCTCAGAGCACCTGACAAACATATCAAGCAAGGGATATTTTTATGGTAAGTTTCACATTCATTTGGAGGTAGAGAGACTATGTAGGGAAAAAAGAATGAGAACATAGGAAATCTCTGTCCTATGGACTGAGAGTTACAGAAAACAAAGTTGCAAGTTTTGAGAAGGTAAGGAGCTAGGGAACAAGGGGAAGTTATGTTTGAGAGAAGACACATTGCAGTCCATATGGTGAGAAACTTCTGAGGAAGAAGAGGAAGCAGAAGATTTTACTTATTAGGCTGTGATGAAGGAGAGGAAACTCATAGGGTTTAGACTTCCATTAGGGTTTTGTTTTTGTTTGTTTGTTTTTGGGGGGGGTAAGAACATTTAACGTGACAGGTACCTTCTCAACAAATTTTTAAGTACAGAATGCAGTATTGTTAAGTAATAGGCACAATGTTGTACAGCACCTCTGTAGAACTTATTCATCTTGAATAACTGAAACTTTATGTTGTTGAAAACCAATTCCCCATTAATCCCTCCCTCCAGCCCCTGGCAACCACCATTCTACTCTCTGTTCCTGTGAGCTTTAGATACCTCATGGATAGAGACACGTAGGGTATTTGTTCTTCTGTGACTAGCTTATTTCACTTAGCAAATGCCCTCCAGATTCATCCATACTGTTGCATATGGTATTAGATTTTGAAAGAAACAGTTTCTAGCCAACTCTTAGCGGATACTGGTTTGTGATAATCAGGGCACCAGTGGCCAGCTGCTTGTGATCTTGCCATTCTGGCAGAGATCCTGCTCATCAGTTTCCCTCAGGTGTAAAACAGAGGCTGCTGTGTTCAAATGCCTGGTCCTGGTCTACGATCTGATAGAGTTAAAGAAATGACCACTGTAGACTCTGGCATGAGGAGGAAAGGACAGGCAGGATCTGCTGGTGGAGAGCCTCATGTTTAGGTTAAAGTGGAAATCTTACTGGTCAGAAGTGCTACAAATGCAGAGCTGTGTCTACAGTTTTATGCAATATATTAACCCATTAGCATTAACATCAACAAAATTTAATAAACAATTCAAAGTGTATAAAAGGAGGCCTTGTCTTATTTCTATGGAATTGGAAGAAAATAGCAAAATGTTCTAACTTGGGTGAAAACATAGCTGAAAATCTTTCAAATAAATAATATTCATATCTTTGAGGAAATTTTAGAATTGCTTGGTCTGAATGGATACTTAGGGAATCAAAGTTTTTGTTGAAAACTCTGTTGCTATCAGGTTGTGATGAATCATCTGCTTTACCATTACTAGCACTAAAAGTGATCCAAGTTTAGAAAATTCAATACATAAGAACGCCTGACTTAGCCATTTTAAAACAAATATTTATGTTGAACTTTGTGGTAGGGGCTGTCAGGATGCAGCATGCATTGTGGAAACATGTGAATCAGAAGCCTACAGATCCCAGGTCTAGAATAAGGAAAATGATGAAAAACTAAATGATGATGATAATAAAGTGTAATTTCATATTATAAAGGAGCATTTAAATCATCAACTCTGAAGTATCTCCTGGTGATAGAAAGAGTGACTATGCATTTGGGATGAGGGAAAAATTCAAATAAACAATTACATCCAGCTTTCTGCATGAATAATAAAGTAGAAATGCACATGAATGGGTGGGTTAATTTCAATAAAAAAAAGTTTGAGGGAGCATAATGAAAACGAAAAGTACCCATATTCAACCCTTAATACCATAAGACATAAGTCTAACTTCTTACTAGCTCTATGTTTTTAAAGGAGGCCTTGTCTTGAGATAGCCTCATCCACCAGACGGCACACAGCAGAAACAAGAAGAACTACAATTCTGCAAGCTGTGGAAGGAAAACCACATTCACAGAAAGATAGACAAAATGAAAAGGCAGAGGACTTTCTACCAGATGAAGGAACAAGATAAAACCCCAGAAAAACAGCTAAATGAAGTGGATGTAGGCAACCTTCCAGAAAAAGAATTCAAAATAATGATAGTGAAGATGATCCAGGACCTCGGAAAAAGAATGGAGGCAAAGATTGAGAGGATGCAAGAAATTAAGTTTAACAAAGACCTAGAAGAAGTAAAGAATGAACAGAGATGACCAATACAATAAATGAAACGAAAAATACACTAGAAGGAATCAATAGCAGAATAACTGAGGTAGAAAAATGTATAAGTGACCTGCAAGACAGAATGGTGGAATTCACTGCCATGGAAAAGAATAAAGGAAAAAGAATGAAAAGAAATGAAGACAGCCTAAGAGACCTCTGGGACAACATTAAATGCAACAACATTCACATTATAGGGGTCCCAAAAGGAGAAGAGAAAGAGAAAGGCCCCGAAAAAACACTGGAATAGATTATAGTCAAAACCTTCCTTAACATGGGAAAGGAAATAGCCACCCAAGTCCAGGAAGCACAGACAGTCCCAGGCAGGATAAACCCAAGGAGAAACATGCCGTGACACATAGTAATCAAATTGACAAAAATTAAACACAAAGAAAAATTATTGAAAGCAACAAGGGAAAAACGACAAATAACATACAAGGGAACTCCCATAAGGTAAACAGCTGATTTCTCAGCAGAAACTCTATAAGCCAGAAGGGAGTGGCACAATATATTTAAAGTGATAAAAGGGAAGAACCTACAACCAAGATTACTCTACCCGGCAAGGATCTCATTCAGATTCGATGGAGACATGAAAAGCTTTACAGACAAGCAAAAACTACGAGAATTCAGCACCACCAAACCAGCTCTACAGCAAATGCTAAAGGAACTTCTCTAAGTGGGAAACACAAGAGAAGAAAAGGACCTACAAAAACAGACCCATAACAATTAAGAAATTGTTAATCGGAACATACATATTGATAATCACCTTAAACATGAATGGATTAAATGCTCCAACCAAAAGACACAGGCTCGCTGAATGGATACAAAAACAGGACCCATCTATATGCTGTCTACAAGAGACCCACTCCAAACCTAGGGACACGTACAGACTGAAAGTGAGGGAGTGGAAAAGACATTCCATGCAAATGGAAATGAAAGAAAGCTGGAGTAGGAATACTCACATCAGATAAAATAGATTTTAAAATAGAGAATGTTACAAGAGACAGGGAAGGACCATACATAATGATCAAGGGATCAATCCAGGAAGAAGATATAACAATTATAAATATATATGCACCCAGAATAGAAGCACCTCAATACATAAGGCAACTGCTAACAGCTATAAGAGGAAATCGACAGTAAAACAATAATACTGGGGGACTTTAACACCTCACTTACACCAACGGGCAGATCATCCAGACAGAAAATTAATATGGAAACACAAGCTTTAAATGACACAATAGACCAGATCGATTAAATTGATATTTATAGGACATTCCATCCAAAACCAACAGATTACACTTTCTTCTCAAGTGCCCATGGAATATTCTCCAGGATAGATCACATCTTTGGTCACAAATCAAGCCTCGGTAAATATAAGAAAATTGAAATCATATCAGTCATCTTTTCCGACCACAATGCTATGAGGTTAGAAATGAATTACAGGAAAAAAAACATAAAAAGCACAAACACATGGAGGCTAAACAATACGTTAGTAAATAACCAAGAGATCACTGAAGAAATCAAAGAGGAAATCAGAAAATACCTAGAGACAAGTGACAATGAATACACGACTATCCAAAACCTATGGGATGCAGCAAAAGCAGTTCTAAGAGGGAAGTTTGTAGCAATACAAGCCTACCTCAAGAAACAAGAAAAATTGCAAATACACAATCTAACATTACACCTAAAGGAGCTAGAGAAAGAAGAACAAACAAAACCCAAAGTTAGGGCTTCCCTGGTGGCGCGGTGGTTGAGAGTCCGCCTGCTAATGCAGGGGACATGGGTTCATGCCCTGGTCCGGGAAGATCCCACATGCCATGGAGCGGCTAGGACCGTGAGCCATGGCCGCTGAGCCTGCGCTTCCGGAGCCTGTGCTCCGCAATGGGAGAGGGCGCAACAGTGAGAGGCCCGCGTACTGCAAAACAAACAAACAAAAAAGACAATGGTTTTTAGATGTTTAAAATTGAATTATTTTAAAGGAATATTTTTTAAAATAAATGTTAATTTAAAAATACTAATATTAGTATTTTAACTAATTAATTTTAACTAATATTATATTATAATAATTAACACATTAGTGTTAATATTAGTTAAAATACTAATAACAATTATAAATTTATTCTTTAGAAATGTAAGAAACTAACCTTTATGGTAGCCAATAAATATATTTGTTTACTTTGTAAAGTGGGAAAAAAAACATTAAGAATGGAGAACCTTAACATTCAACACCTTGATTCAGTTATCCCTATTTGCCCATTTAAATTTCTAGTTATTGTACAAAATCATGTAAAAGTTTGTGACCCACTAGCTAGTGCCTAAGGTTTATATCATTCAGTTAAAATGTAAAGTATTGGGCTTCCCTGGTGGTGCAGCGGTTGAGAGTCCACCTGCCGATTCAGGGGACATGGGTTCGTGCCCCGGTCCGGGAAGATCCCACATGCCGCGGAGCGGCTGGGCCCGTGAGCCATGGCCGCTGAGCCTGCGCGTCCGGAGCCTGTGCTCCGCAACGGGAGAGGCCACAACAGTGAGAGGCCCACGTACAGCAAAAAAAAAAAAAAAAAAGTAAAGTATTTACATCTTACTTTGGCTATCTACTATTCCTAATTGATTATACCTTGAGAGTCATACAAGTTACATTCTAAACTGTATTTTAAAAATTGTGTACGTTATTTATGAGACCAGATGCATCTTATAGAAACTTGAAAATTCATACATCTATGTACAGCTCCAACTTTAGTTCAGGTAGTGTGTGATATAAATGAGGAGCAGAACATAGCACGACAGTATTTCAACTTTCTGAATAAATAAGTAAATCAAAAATCTAATGTTCACGGACTTCCTTGTTGGTGCAGTGGTTAAGAATCCACCTGTCAATGCAGGGGACACGGGTTCGATCCCTGGTCCTGGAAGATCCCACATGCCGTGGAGCAACTAAGCCCATGTGCCACAACTACTGAGCCTGCACTCTAGAACCGACGAGCCACAACTACTGAGCCCGTGTGCCACAGCTACTGAAGCCTGTGCACCTAGAGCCCATGCTCCACAACAAGAGAAGCCACCACAATGAGAAATCCGCACACCGCAACAAAAAGTAGCCCTGCTCGCCGCAACTAGAGAAACCCCATGTGTAGCAATGAAGACCCAGTGCAGCCAAATAAATAAAATTAAATTATTTAAATAAATTAATTAAAATCTTTAAAAAAAATCTAATGTTCGCATATATGATATCTAATGGATATGATATCACTAATGTCCACAATAACAAGGTAAAAACAGAGTGTACCATAATCAACAAAATGTATGCCACATACTTAGGAAAATTATTGGTTATCTTGAATTTTCCATCCTCTGTTTCCAGTATCGTTGAAAGACATTAATGAATTAATCTGAAGAGCTGTAACTTGTAAACTGCACGTTGTAGGAAATTAAAAATAGACTTTCATTTTACCAGAGGTGCTAGTAGATTCCATGATATTAAGGTGACATTACAGAAATTCATTAGCTATTTTATTAAGTCTCTACTAAGTGCGAAGAACAATACTAAGTTTTAGGGAATGCACAAACTATACACAAAATTATTTGTATCGAAGAAGTCACAGTCTAGGGGGAAAATACATATTTTTATTATTTGAATTAAATATGAAAGGACACAGTGTCAAATCCGTTAAAACGGATTTTTTCTTTTGGTCATAAAAAACATCTGCCTGGCTCTATGAACGGCGTTCGTGAAGAAGACAAAAGAATTGGAAAATAATTTGATTCAAGGGTTGGCTTCACCCAAAAGCATAGTCAGCTGTCAAACGCAAAATGTGTATCCTGATAAATTCAGGAAAAAATTCAGTTGTCTTTTATTTATTTGAGTATTATTTCCTTTAAAAACTTACCTAGGGGCTTCCCTGGTGGCGCATTGGTTGAGAGTCCACCTGCCGATGCAGGGGACACGGGTTCGTGCCCCGGTCCAGTAAGATCCCACATGCCCCAGAGCGGCTGGGCCCGTGAGCCATGGCCGCTGAGCCTGCGCGTCTGGAGCCTGTACTCCGCAATGGGAGAGGCCACAACAGTGAGAGGCCTGCGTACCGCAAAAAAAAAAAAAAAAAAAAAAAAAAAAAAAAAAAAAAACTTACCTAGAGTTGTAAGTGTTTCACTAAACTATGCCTAACTTCAAGAAAAATTACTTCTACTCGGAGTAATTTGAATTTCTTTTTTTCACTGCTGTCTCTGAACTGAAACATTTTAAATGCTGTGCTTTAGTTATTAGTTTTAAAGCTAGATATGTATATGTATTTGTGGATGCTATTACAATAAAATCCATGCAGAGTAATTAACCCTTTGACACTATTTCCATTACTTATCATATTTGAGACTTTTCCCATAAAAGCAAGAAAAAAATAAACCAAATTGATTCTTAATGGTGACAAATGACAATTTTTTCAAAATTTTAATACTCAGATTTGAAAGGAAGAGGCATATGAAAGATGATGGTGTAATGAATATCTTTTGAATGTAGGGGGAAAGTACTGTTATTTGCCTTTACTGATTTAGATCAGCATCTGTATATCCTTTACTATCTCCACAGCTAAATGATGGACATGTATGTATAGGTATTGTAAATGCATTTAACATTCCCAAGTACACCCATTTATTTGATTATTATAAGCATCTTGAGATCTAGGTTTGCACCCAGAAGTGCTGCTATACTTCCGACAAAACAATTTGCCTTTATGTTGTGAGACACAATTTATTTGGGGTCACGTTGTTTTGTTTGGGGGTGTACATTGCTTTGCATATTCATTTCATTGGCTTTCCTGCTACAGCTATAATGCAGTACTGATACTAAGTTTTCTGAATACAGAAGTAACTAGCTAAAAACTATATTAATTCCATTGTTAGTCCGTCACCTTTTATTTTTATTTAGATTATCTAATTATTCATTTATTCATTCAGCAAGAATTTTTTTTAACAATTCAGTTATTTTCATTGAAGTATAGTTCATGTACAGTATTATGTTAGTTTCAAGTGTATAACATAGTAATTCAGCATTTAAATACATTACAAATAAATGATCACCATGATAAGTCTAGTAAACTTCTGTTCCCATACAAAGTTATTGCATTATTATTGGCCATATTCCTTATGCTGTGCATTACATCCCTGTGATTCATTCATTTCACGACTGGAAGTTTGTTCCTCTTAATCCCATTTACCTATTTCACCCAACCCCTCCATGCACCTCCCTTCTGGCAACCAACAATTTGTTCTCTGTGTCTATGAGTCTGCTTCTGAGTGCACATGTCTTTTCAAATTAGTGTTTTCATTTTTTTCAGTTAAATACCCAGAAATGGAATTGCTGAATCATATAGCAGTTCTATTTCTAATTTTTTGAGGAACTTCCATACTGTTTTCCATGGTGGCTGTACAAATTTACATTCTCACCACAGCACATGAAGGTTCCATTTTCTCTACACCTTTGCCTACATTTGTTTTATTTGTTGTCTTTTTGATGATAGACATTCTAACAGGTGTGAGATGATATATCATTGTAGTTTTGATTTGCATTTCCCTGATGATTAGTGATGTTGAGCATCTTTTCATGTGTCTGTTGGCCATCTGTGTGTCTCACTTGGAAAAATGTCTACTCAGGTCCTCTGCCCATTTTTTAATAAGATTGTATGCGTTTTTTGTTTGTTTTTTTGATATTGTGTTGTGTAAGTTCTTTATATATTTTGGATATTAACCCTTTATCAGATGTATCATTTGGAAATATCTTCTCCCATTCGGTAGGTTGCCTTTTTGTTTTGTTGATGGTTTCTTTAGCTGTGCAAAAGCTTTTTAGTTTGATGTAGTCCCATTTGTTTGCTTTTACTTTTGTGTCCCTTGCCAGAGGAGACATATCCAGAAAAACATTGTGTAGACTGATGTCAGAGAGCATACTGCCTAAGTTTTCTTCTAAGAGTTTTGTGGTTTCAGGTATTAAATTTAAGTCTTCAATCCATTTTGAGTTTATTTTTGTATATTGGTGTGAAGAAGTGGTTCAGTTTCATTCTTTTGCATATAGCTCTCCAGTTTTCTCAGCACCATTTACTGAAGAGGCTGCCTTTCCCCATTATATGTTCTTTCATCCTTTGTTATAGATCAGTTGTCCATCTAAGTGTGGGTTCATTTTGAGGCTATCCTGTTCTGATGTCTGTTTTCATGCCAGCACCATACTGTTTTGATTACTGTAGCTTTGTAGTATAGTTTTAAATCATGGAGCATGGTACCTCTGCTTTGTTCTTCTTTCTAAAGATTGCTTTGGCTATTTGGTGTCTTTTGTGGTTCCAGACCAATTTTATTATTTGTTTTAATTCTGTGAAAACTGCCATTAGTATTTTGATAAGGATAGCATTGAATGTATAGATTGATTTGGTAGTATGGACATTTATTTTTTTTTTGTATGGACATTTTAACAATATTAATTCTTCCAATCCATGAGCATAGTATATTTTTCCATTTATTTGTGTCTTTCCTCAGTGTTGTATAGTTTGCAGAGTCACATCTTTCACCTTCTTGCTTAAATTTATTACTAGGTGTTCTATTTGATACAATTGTAAATAGATTACTTCCTTAATTTCTATTTCTGTTAGTCCATTGTTAGTGTATAGCAGTAAAACAGATTTCTGTATACTACTTTTGTATACTGCAACTTTACTGAATTTATTTGTTATAATAATTTTTTTGTGTGGAGTCTTTAGAATTTTCTATATATAGTATCATGTCATCTGCAAAGTGACAGTTTTACTTCTTCCTTTCCAATGTGGATGCCCTTTGTTTCTTTTTCTTGTCTGATTTCTGTGGCTAGGAATTTCAATACTATACTGAATAAAAGTGGCAAGAATGGGTAGCTTTGTCCTGTTCCTGATCTTAGAATAAATGCTTTCAGCTTTTCACCATTGAGTATGATGTTAGCTGTGGGTTTGTCATATATGGCCTTTATTATATTCATCTACATTCCCTCTGTATCCACTTTGTTGAGAGTTTTTATCATAAATAGATGTTGAATTTTGTCAAGAGTTTTTTTCTCCATCTATTGAGATGAGCATCATCTGATTTTTATTCTTTGTTTTGTTAATGTCATTTATCATGTTGATCAATTTGCTGATACTGAACCATCCTTGCCTCCCTAAATACATCCCACTTGATCATGGTCTATGATACATTTAATGTATTGTTGAATTCAGTTTGTTAATATGTTGAGGTTTTTTGCATTAGGTTCAGTAGGAATATCGACCTGTAATTTTCCTTTTTTGTTGTGTATTTGGTCTGGTTTTGATATTAGGGTAATGCTGGCCTCATAGAGTAAATTTGGAAGCAGTCTTAAAAGAGGATATTTTGTATATAGCATTTAAAAATGTGTTATTAATGTCTACTGCTAGGGATTTATATATTTGTTTCATGAAGCATTTGAAATTTGTTCTTTGTCCTAAGACAAATATATCAAAGTGCACTTTTTATGATAATCCATACAGCAACTCAGATATTAAGATTAACAAAGAAAGAAACAGAAAAGAAAAGATCAAAACCCAAATGCTGAAGTTTTTCAGGAGCATTGATTAATAAATCCTAGTATTATATAGCTACATGGCAATTACATATATATAGTGAAGTCCCTCCTAAAATTTAACTTTCTATAAAAGAACTGTAGAATTGTCTAAATCACTTTCTAGGTGACCCAGTAAGCCATCTATTTGATTTCCACTTGGTTAGAAAATATGAGTTGATAGTACAGATCTTCCTCAACTTATGATGGGGTTACATCCTGGTTAACTCATTGTAAGTTGAAAATATCATTAAGTGGAAAATACATTTAATACACCTAACCTAATAAACAACATAGTTTAGTGCAGCCTACCTTACCAGTGCTCAGACACTTATGTTAGCCTACAGTTGGTCAAAATCATCTATCAAAAGGTCTATTTTATAATAAAGTATTGAATATCTCGTTTAATTTATTGGATGCTATACACAAAGTGAAAAACAGAATGGCCATATGGGAATAGAATTGTTGTAAGTGTATCAGTTGTTTACCCTCGTGATTGCATGGCTGACTGGGAGCTGTGGCTTGATGCTGCCCTGCATCACAAGAGAGAATTGTACCACATATTGCTAGCCTAGGAAAAGATCAAAATTCAAAATTTGAATTACACTTTCTACTGTGAAGTCAGAAAATCATAAGTGAAAATCAGGGATTGTCTTTATGTAGGAAGTGCTGTATTAGGCATATATGTGCATATATGGCAGTGAATCACTTTAATGTAGGTAGAACGAAAAAGCATTTTTAAAACGAAGTGTGATGGAGTTAAGCAACGGATGCTATGGGAGCATAAACGATGGTTATGTGGTCCAGCTTTGGGAGTGTGAAAGGGTCAGTGAAATATCAAACTTGAAAAGGAGTTATACAAGGCAAAGAGGGCAAGTTGAGGGAAGAGATGTTTAGGCATTAGCAGAGGTAGTAGGAGTTGGGAAGGAGCTTGCCTGGTGAATTTAAGCGCAGCTAGAAGCTTGGTATTTCTGGAACTTGGGTAAAATACTTAGAGATGAGGTGAGAGTGAGTAAGCCAGAGAGGGAGGTGGTGACATGATCATGAAGAGCTTCCATTTAAGATTAAATTAGGATTTATATGCAAAGGTATCGTCTCATGAAATAATTTTAAGTGGAAATGAGGAAAACTACATTTTTGAATGACTATTCCAGAAGTTATGTGAAAATGTATTCATTGTGAGGGAATTTATATCACCTTTTGTCCTTTGATATCATCATGCTATTTTCTAACTATTTGTTTTATTCTCACCAAAACCTTTACCTACTAAGTCATAATGCATAACTCCTTCCCACATCCTTTACTGGCATGGCAATGTGCTCACTTTGCATGTTTGGGTGTGGAGGGTGACTCCTCCTGGTAAGGCAGTTAGATATATGCATATCCCTCCCTTCCCCTTTGTCCCATTTTCTCATTCTTTTCTGCTAAATCAAATAGAATGGTAGAATGGTATGACTCTCTTTGTATCTATTTTTACATGATTATTCAATTAAATATTGTTTGTTCCTCTATGGACAATGTTCTCATTTTTGTTCTGAGATGAAATCATTTTAAGAAACTCTTTCTACATGTGCAACAGCGCTTGTATTCTGCATTCTGTATTGGAGTTCACGAGAGACTGGTATCGTAAGTTGTTTTAAAATGTGACAGTGTGCTGAAGTTTTAGTCTAACATTAAATAAATCCTACATGGCTTTCCCCCTGGCTTGTGCCAGGAGTCTATACATAGAATGCGAAACAAAGAGAATCCCAGGTTCTTGCTAAAGAAATACATTTTGGAATTTAAAGAACACTGTACCAAGCTAATACGTGCAGAAAAGCAATGGGAAAAAGTCTAAGGCTCAGGTGAACAAATGTGAAGGGTAGAGGGATAGGTTGAGAACAATTGAAGAAGAAGGCAAAAAGATCTATACATGACCTAGAAAGAGCTGACCAATGTGTAACTCATCTAGGACTATAACCTATGTAACCTGTCTCCAATATCTAGAAATAGAGAGTCAAAACTTCCAAATCAATAGGTTAGGCACTGCAGTGGAAGAGCCAGAAGATTCCAGCTGAAATACAACCCATCCCCTTGATGACAGGGAGCCCAGCAACAGTCATTATGTTGGAATTGGTCCAAGATATCCATCACTGTGTGATCACATTGCTGCCTCTTCCACCAAAAGGTCCTCAAACGTTCAGTTTTTGCTATCTACAAAAAATATCTTACCCTTGCAGCAAGGAGCCTGGAGTGTATACTGTTTCAAGTTGCTTCCAGCACTGCTCTGAAATTGAGCTTTCTTTTTCAGTCTAACCAGTTGGATAAATATGTACGTGAACCCCTTTCCTGGGGCAAATGTCTCCTTATCTTTTCTCCTTCAGATTCAAGGATTACTGAGAAAAGGAAGTCATTTTGTCTTAGATTTTTGCCCAGCGGTTCTTGTTCACAAGCTTTACTTCTGTTAACAGTTTTCTGAATTTCAACTCTTTTCTAATTATAGAGCTCTTTGAATAGGAACCACAGAGCCCCTCCTATTCACATGCTGTCAGATTCTAGTATATGTGTTAGTAATGTTAAAAAGAACTTCAGCTGTGCATTCTGAAGTCTAGTAACGTGAAATAAGGTACAACAATTAATAAAAGCCAAACTGCTTTTGGAGTAAATGTTCTATATGAGTTGAAATTTAACAAAAGCACACATAAATACTAACAGACCTATCACTGCAGTAATGCTGAATTGATCATTTCCGCTGTTTAACTATGTATTATGCATAGAAAAATGTATTTTTTCTTGGTTTTTTGTATAATGTGAACAGTAGAAGTTCTCAAAGAAGCTGCACACACACACACACACACACACACACACACACACACACAAATTAATAATGAATGGTCGTAAGTTTGAGTTAAACCTGTAAATAACTTTACTCCAATCAAGTCCCTTTGGAGCTTTGATTCATACTTGGAGATTGGTTCCAGGTTAAATACTGTAAAACATAATTTCAGAAAAACTGGTTATGTTTTTCCTTTAGAGCTTGGTTATATTTTCTGTGGTCACACCCCTTTGAACCATCTGATCATTTGTCTTTTAGTTTTCTCCTATTATTTCTCCCCCTTTTAAGTAAAGACAAATAAATAAACATATCTCCACAACCTTACTCTAATACAAAGGATGGCTAAACTTCTGATTTTGTTTCTTGCATGTCAAATCAATATTTTGGGTCCTGATCATTTTACATACTCTCCAGTGAGTTACTCCCACTGTCTCTTTCTCTTGTATGTTTGTGGGTGTGTGTGCTCAGTGAGGCTTAGAATTAAAGGCTCTATTCTACACAATGCATCCACTCTATCAAGAGCCAAATTTTTATCATGCTTTGAACCCTCAGGGATCATTGACTTCGAAAGAATATATTATGTTCCAAAGTGGCTCCATACAGCTGTAGAGGAAGGCATAAAATTGGTCCCGGGAGACTAGTTTATTGATTCCGTGTGATGTTATTCTGCTGCATACATAAGCAGCTCTGTCTTTCTCTCCGGTGCATGAATGTTTGCGGGTGTTTTTGATCAGGCATACTTGGACAAACAATTCTGGTATCCTTTCTGCAATTGTTCTCAGGCAATAGTAGAGATGGTATTATCAAAATAAAAACTCATTACCGTTTTAAGCTGAAGGCTGTTTTATGATTTTTGCTCCCTTTGAAGTACAAATAAGCGGTAAGTCAGATAAAAAGCGTATCCACTGTGAATAGATGGCCAGTTCTCTAGGTGCCCTCCAAGCCAAAAGATTTCTAGAATATCAGTTTACTTGTTTAATTGTGGTAATTATCTGGGGGTCTCAGATATAAAGTAAAAATCACATTATAGAAAAACAAAAGGAAAGTGTATGATCATACACTTGTGTATGAATACCTGATCTACTTGTATATATACACAAGTAGATATAAAACATTCATCCTAATGTTCTCAAAGAAATTTGAATTCCTAGATATGGTTGCAGCTCTTTTAACCTTTCCCCTGAACACTCGAACTATGCAAAATAATTTGGGATTCGCATATTTCTGTACCCTTTTTTTTTTTTTTTTTTACAGAGTGTGTTTTATGTTTAAAAGGTACTAAGCAAAAAGATAAAACAAGATTCTGAGGTCAAATATATTTGGGAAATTGAGGGATAAAAAATGTTAACCAAATTTATTAAGTACTTTGTAGAGCCTTCACTGCGGCACATTGTTCTGCCAAAATAGGATATAAAATAATTATCATTCCCAAAATATATTTGACCATAGAACCAAAGCCACTCTGCTATCCCAGCCCAGTATCAAGTTGGCATTTTGCAGGATTATTTATACAGTATATGTTTATATTTAGTAAGGAGCATTTCATTTCGTTCGTTTAAATTTCCCTTTACACATTTTTTTAATCTTTTTGTTAATTCCTCAAAAATGAGCACCACTCTTTACTGTCAGATATATTTAGGATTTTGCATTATTTGATAGTTTGGATTTGTACCAGTGCATCAAGTTGGTGGTTTATCCAATGGATAAAATGGAAGGTTTTCCAGCTCTAGACATTCAAATTTTTCTGGAATATTATCTATAGGCATAGGTACTGAGGCTAAAAGGTGGCAGCCTTAGTTGTAAATATAAGAGCAATATTTGCTAGAAATATTGCAAGACATTGATAGTTTCATTTATGCCCTTATAATTACATGTTAATGATCATTACCTATTCTTTCTTCTGTTGGCAGTATATACTGGTATCCCATTAAATATTGCTTTTAGGAGGATTTTACTATTATTTAATCATGCTGGAAATTTATAGTAAATAAAGCACTCATTTTGACACACAGTGTATGTCAAAACATACATATATAGAAAAAACACATTGCAATGAGACAAAGATAGTCTTTAGTTGCAGTTTTCTTCAGCCTTATGAACTAGGCATTCGTTGTATCGTTGTTGCTTTTTACCAGTGTTTCTATAAAGAACCCAAGAAATAATAGGGTAACAGAACAAATAAAGTTCTCTTAGTGGGTCAGATATACTCATAATTAGGAGATTTCCTCCTCTAGTTTTTGAATGTATACTGCATAATTTTCTGGAATCACACAATGTGAGCAGGGAAGCACTTTTCTGGAAAAAATAATGCAATATAAAACACCGTATGAAAAATGACTTGTATAGCACTTTTCCTACCTTCTGATTCATAAGAAAAGTAGGCATTAATATTTGATGGAAAGAACAGAAGAATTCTGTTTATTACAAAATTGTATAACTCGGTGGGAAATATGAAAAATAGTTATAATCCTGAATCTAGGAGGTTTTGTAAATGGTATGGGCAGAATTTTTACTCATAATATATCCAATGTAAATATTTATCCACATTTACTAATTATGTTTCATTAGTACAGTGTTTCAGATCTGTAAACTATTACATTATTTAGGTTATCACTTGAAAGAGGACTCAATAGTTTTATCAGAAAAGTAAAAGAAATAAAAACAAGCCCAATTTTACTTATCCCCTTGTATACTTCTCTGTGGCTATAAATACATAATTCCACAATGTATATAATTTCAATACATAAATAATAAAATATGTTAACAGGTGCCTTGGAACCCAAAAACTAAATAAAGATAGAGATAGAAACTGGATGTTTAGTGGCCTACAGACACAACTTAAGAATAAGAGAGATGGCTTCCAAACATGCGATGCTTTTCCTAGCTATGTGATTTTTGCTAATTTCAAAGTGTATTTCTTTAGAAAACGAGCATATGCTTCAATTTTACATTTCTATTTTACATTTTCATCACAAAAATAATGGTAGTACATGAAAATATGCTTTAAAATTTGTTGGAAAAAACTTAGAGATTACAGGCAAATTACCTAAATTAGAAATTGGTGAATTTAAATTTGAAAAAGCTCTTAGCAGGGCATGTCAAATAGATGCTGCTGTGCTACTGTGAATGTCTGCATATATGATTTGAAGACTAACATGAATATTTTACACTGATATCTATAGTTTGGAATTTTCTGCAAAATGATTATTATTGGTACTATCATAGTAATTCATTAGTAGTAGCAGAGGCAGAAGATGTAATAATATGACCATCTTTGCCTTTATTTACCATAGAACTTCTTTGAGAACTCCTTGAAGATCGGAGATTGTCTTTCAATATTAGGGCCCATAAATCCAAATTAAGAAATATTTAAATGACCATATTTGGAATCTAATTTTAGTTTATGACTTAGCTATGTGCATAACTCATAGTTTAAGATCTCTTTCAGCCATACATGGATCATGGCTGCAAAAGTCTACTATTACAAAACAAATTAGGCAATAAATAGCTCAAAATATAAATATTAAATGTTGTATGTCCTCCCCAAAGGTATCATGAACCTACTTGAAATAGAAGAATAAGTTCTTTTTTTCTTGTGTGATTTCTTAAATAGAGGACTTCAATAATACCACAACCAATTCTATGTAATACGCCTTGCAGTTATATTTCCATTTTAAGGACCAGTGCTTTTCCTTTGAAGCCCTTCACACCCCATGGAATATGCTAACAACTATTTTTCACTGTTTTCTGCCTTGATCTGCAAATATATGTTTAAGCTGTTATTAGTTTCCATAAACTCAGATAAAATCAATTAGGATTTTGTCTTAGAAATAAAAAAAACTTTCATGTTTGACTTAAAGAGGGTAACTGCAGTCTGTAGAGAATACAAACTGTACTGTTTTCCCAAAGTTCTCAAAAGTATAAAAATAAGAAGGAATACTCTCTTCAGGAATATCCATATGTTCACAATAGTAGCATCAAGATAATTTGGAATAATCCTTTCTTATGAGAGAAATTTTCTTCAGTGGATTACTTTTAATAACAACCAAAATAGAGTATTTGAAATATAATTACATTAATAAAATGTCAATTTATAGAAATTATTACAAGATAATACCTGACGTATTAGTAGATGTATATTTGTAAATGATCATTTTACCTAATTCACACTGTTAAAAAAAAATCTTAAAGTAGAATCCCATAAATCTGTAATGATTATATGTTTCTTGTAAAACAAAATGAATCAGTTTTTCTTTAGGAAAAACTGACTGAATCCAGGAGCTATAAACAACTTCCTACTCAGTATCATACATAATATGAAAACAGCCCACTACAAAATATATATGTATAAAAGCAAAAAGAATGGGACTAGATTTGAGCAGCAGATCTCAGCCAAATGAAAACTGCATTATTTACATTTTATGCCTTCTCATTAACATGAGGAAAATATGTGGAAGCCCATCCTGCAACCTATAATATTATCTCCTTCACTGAGCTAGAACCTCCATGCAATCTCATAAAATAAAGTACATAATGTTACTAAACAAATGGACTTTTCTTTTCATGCTTCCTGTATGTGCATAGCATTCCCCCATCCAGAGCTGGGGTCTATTTTTCCCCACTTGGGATGTAACTTGACTGCTCAATATAATGGGTGAGAGTGACACCCTGGGACTTCTGAGACTTGGTTTTTTGAAGCCTTGCATCTTTCACCTAGACTTACTGGAGCACTCACTCTAGAGAAAGTAAGAGGTCCAGCTACCCTGAGACCACCGTATGGTGAGAAGCACAAGCCACGTGGACAGACCCAGGATATGCCATGTGGAGAGAAAGAGAGACCACAGAGAATTGGGGCACCAGACATTTGAATGAAGAGGTCATTCTGGAATTGTGTCCTCCAGCCCCAGATGCCCAGCTGTCAGTGCCCTGGGTCAGAGATAAACCACTCAGTCAAGATCTTCCTGAATTCTGACCCACATGTCATAAGCAAATCAAATAATTGTTGTGAGTCTCAAAGTATTGAGGTAGCATGTCACCCAGAAATAATTAAATGGGACAATTTCCAATGCCATTTTCAGACGGCAGAGAACCCAGCACTATGAGCTTTTAATGCAGAAGAGAAGGGAGCATTGCCCTTTTTTTAATTTTATTTTATTTATTTGGGTTAGAGAATACATCAAGGAATCAGGTATTACTTTGACATATATTTTTATCTTGTTACCTTGTTTTCCTGCATCATTTAGGTATAATAATCATAAAAGAGGCCCAGTGCCGTGTACTGACTCTGCTAATGTTTTCTTTATGATATGAAGGTCTTTCTTTGCCTTTTAGCTGGGCTCTGCAGGGACATTTCAATGAATTCTTAAGCTTCCTTTTTACCCTCCCCTAAAGCAGAGTTACAAGTGTGTCTCACAGACGGCTATGCTGAGCAACCGTGCACCTGCCAGGTTGCCATGAGTCATTTCTTCAACGACAAAGCAGGTGGCTGCCCTGGAGGGGAATATGAAAGGAATCTCAGTAATCATGTCCTACTTGAGTTGCCTACACACTGCTGACTCAACTGCTGGCTCTATCCAGAAGAAAACAAGGCAGGAGATAAAATATAAACTAAAAACAAACAAACGAAAAGAAAAAAATGTAATAAAATCACTGCCAAAACAATAACCATTTTTTTTCTCTCAAAGAAGAATGATTTTTTGGCATGCATGGTTTAAATGAAAATGCATAAAACAAATTATAAACAGAAAATCTTTATGCTTTAGAGGACCTTGAATCTGGTGTTTCATCAGCAAACCTGATAGGAAAATTGCAATCACATAATCCTCAACTCCTTTCTTGTTTGCTGAATGAAATATCTAAGGCCAGAAGAGTTCTAGAAGTTCTGAATATGGTCTCAGGCCAAGAACTGAGTCAGGAATTTCCAGGCCACATAATTACCATGTGATGTGTTGCCAGCATCATTGCATAAAATTAGGAGATGTAATTTCTGAAAATACCTGAGAGCAGATACTGAGTAGAGGCATGTCATTCTCTATTTTTTAATCCCATGGTGGATGAGCAAAGTTCCTTGCGTGGCATGTGGGTTCTTTTTAACAATCACCAGGGCCTATGAACATGTAAGTAGGCTTCTTAGACAAGATAGTAAGATGAGACATTCTTCTTTTAAAAAGGTGTGAAATTGTATGAAAAGAATGGAATTTCTGGGTAGATAATAAAAGAGAATACAGAGAAGATCAGAGAACCATGGTCCCCTAGATCACCTTACAGTAGAGGAAAAAGTACCATTTGTGTTGGTAGAGGCCATTGATAGGATTACATCCCCACCTGAGAGTAGGGAACGTGCCTGTGTCTGTGCTATAGACCTTCGATGTGGGAGTGAGGGAGAATAAAGAAAGGGAGTCCAGGTAAATCAGTTTGAAAGAACACCAGGACCATGAATAAAAGGCAGTATGGGTCAAAAATTTTCCACCATTGATGGTCTAAAAACAAAATGACAGAAAGCAGCCCTGCAATAATGAAATTGTTTTAATGTTTCCATGTTATATTTATCATTTCCTGACAAAATGGTTTTGCAGATCTGATCATGAACTCTTAATTTTCAAATTATTACATTTTTTAAATTGTATAAATTTAAGGTGTACAACTTGATATACATATACATCGTCATATAATCACCACCATCAAGCTAATTAACATGTACAGCACTTCACATGGTTAATTCTCCCCCATCTCCCCACCCACTGCTGGTGAGAACATTTAAGATCTATTCTTTTAGCAAATTTCAAATATACAGTACAGTATCATTACCTGTAGTCACCATGTTATACATTAGATCTTACAAACTTATTCACCTTGCACAACTAAAACTTTGTACCTTTTTACTATTATCTCCCTATTTTCTCCTCCCCCAACCTCTGATAACCACCTTCTACTCTCTGCTTCTATGTGTTTGATAATTTGCCATCACTTCTAAAACAAGATCGATCCTTACTGCTGAGATAAAAGCTTGTGTGACTATCTCCTGCCTTTCTTGACCCAGCCTTCTTCTACTACTGTTCCTGCAAACCAGCCATACTGGCAAGCCCAACACCAGCTGATTTTCAGTCTCTTTCTGCTCAATACCTATACATACATTTACTATTCATTGCACCTAGAACACCCATTTAGTGTCCCATCACAGCTTCCTTTTGTCCGTGCCCAATATATACAACGTTACCCGTGTGAATGATTTTCTTGTTCTGTTTCAAAGCATCACCAACCCTCTCAGAATAGGTTAGCAACCGCCACACCCCAACACTCATGAGATGCTACTTTTTCTTAAGATTTGTGTAAAAATCAATTTAATGTCTATTTAATCCAGCTAGACTATAACTCCCATGAGGGTAGGGCTCATGTCTGTGATCTTAATTATTGTATCTGAAAGCCTGACATGAAGTCTGGAATAAAAACTTAATAAATATTGGTTAAATAATGAATTATAAAAATGAAAATCTTAAAATATATATTTCTAAGGCAACAACAAAAGATAAAAGGAGCCACTAAAGAAATGTGTTTCATTTCCATAACCAGTCTTAATTGTTTATAGCTTTAAAATACATATTTCTTTATTCTTCATTAATTATGAAGGTCATAAATAGTTTTTGCAAAACTTTAAGGAAGTACAGTCCAGTAGAACGTCTACCCTGATAGAAATAGTTTATGTTTGCACTACTGAACCTTTGAAATGTGGCTAATGAGACTGAAAAACTTACTTTTAAAGTTTATTTAATTATGATTAATTTAAATTTGAATAGTCACATAAGGGTAGTGGGTACAATATTGGACAGTCCAGCTAGGCAATACAGAAGTGTGTCTAATAAGTACCCCTTATTAGTTGCCTCTCTAAAGAGTAAAGGACAGAAGTCAGAATCTGTGGAAGCATTAGCAAGGAAGAACAACAGGAAAGTGGAAAGGGTGTCCTCTCACTCTGAGAAAAAACTTTTGAGTTTTCTGGTGCAAATTGTTGTACGGCCCCTTCATAGGGGCTAGTTCCTCTTCTCCTATATCTTTGGTAGGTAGGGTGAACAAGTAACTTATTTTCAGATATTATTATAGCAAGTATTAGATTTTGGTAGAATTTCATCAGGGTTTCTGCATATAATTACTAATAATTTCATTTAAATTATATTGGGGTGTTCAGATGTGTATATTTAAATTCTTGGCTGTGTATTCGTTTTCTCACATTGTGGGCCAGCTCCATCCCACGTACTGTACTGCTAGATTCCCTCATTGCGGGGGCAAATGTCTGAACATAACGCCCTGCACTTCTGTGTATATTTTAAAACTTTGTCAACATACCATTGATTAGGGACGATTGTACCTCTGCATCAGGGCTTATTAAAATTCAACACAGCACACGTTTGCTCATGTAAAAGTGTAGAAATAATATCCATCTACTGAGCCTGAATGCCATGCTCAATTAAATGCCAAGCACAATCCCAGTGCATCTGCTGGGTGCATGTTGTGGTCACAGCCTAATAGTCAATTGTGTGATGACAAATAAATGCATAACATATCATGTTAAGATAATTCTGTGTTTTTACAGAGTCTTAGCTGTTTTGAATTTTGAGCCTCTGTGCTTGAGTCTTTATTTTTATCATGGAAAGTAAGTTCCTTTGATATTGTTAGTGATCTAACTTGAAACAAAAATGTCTTCTTATTCTTTCAAGACGCTTTATCAGTTTAATTGAAGAGTGCAAGCCAGAGCCATTAAAAATGCGACTTCTTAGCCTTGTGAATCAGAATTTTCTCCATGGTTTACAAACCATAAAAGGTCAATCAGTTATATTACTTTTTCTATCATATGCAAGCCTGGATCTACATTTTTGTGTAATAGCTAGCGAATCTAATTTCTCTTGACAAACTCTTTAGTGTATAAATATTGTACCTTTAAATTTATAAACCAGATTTATTCCAATAAAATATCACTTTAGGGCTTCCCTGGTGGCGTAGTGGTTGAGAGCCCGCCTGCTGATGCAGGGGACACTGGTTCGTGCCCCGGTCCGGGAAGATCCCACATGCCGCGGAGAGGCTGGGCCCGTGAGCCATGGCCGCTGAGCCTGCGTGTCCGGAGCCTGTGCTCCGCAACGGGAGAGGCCACAACAGTGAGAGGTCCATGCACCGCAAAAAAAAAAAAAAAAAAAAATCACTTTAAATGTATAAACTGTATTTATTTCAACAAAATATCACTTTTATATTTAGGAATTCCAATCCAGCCTGGGATAGAAAATATTTGCAAATCACATGTCTGATAAAGGATGAGTATCCAAAATATACAAAGAAATCCTTCAACTCAATAAGAAGATGACAAGCAGCCCAACTGAAAAATGGGCAAAGTATTTTCTTACTCATTTGACCAGACCTCCACTGTTATCATAAAGAAGTTATCGTAAAAAAGCCAGATGATGACTTTTTTACAGTAAAAGTGTTGGCAACATGTAGAGAAAATTGAACCTTTATACACTCCTGGTGGGAATGTAAAATGGTACAGCTGCTTTGGAAAAGACTGTGGCAGCTTCTTAAAAAGTTAAGTATAAACGTAATTCCATTCTTACATCCACAAGAAATCAAGACATTTGTTTACACAAAGTCTTCTATGCAAGCATGGATACCATCATTATTCAGAAGAGCTGGAAACAATCCAAAAAAATCTATCAACTGGTGACTAGATAAACAAAATGTGGTATATCTCTACAATGAAATACAATTCTGAAATTAACACATTATTGATAAATATTACAACATGAATGAACCTCAAAAACTTTATGCTAAATGAAAGAAGCCAGGCACAAAAGACTATGTACTTTATGGTTCCATTTGTATAAAATATCTAGAAAAGGTGGATCCATAGATTAGTGCCTAAAGCTGAGGTAGGAATGGAGATTGACTACAAATGAGTACAAAGGAACTTTTTGAGTGATGGAATGGGTGTACAACTATCAATATATTGAGGCAATGGTTGAACCTGTAAATTTTCTTAAAAATATTGAATTGTGCACTTAAAATGGATGTGTGTGTGTGAAATAGTGTGTGAATTACAGCAAAAAAAAAAAAATCTGATTAAAACAAAAACTAACATTCACTTCTCAGTGGTTCTTTAGATAAGCAAAGCTTGAGTCTTTTAACAGGATTGCTGATACTAAGACCAGTTACAGTTTTCTGACTTTCTTATTTCATGTTTTTATATTTATGTGAAATTGCTTGTGCTATTTTTTAAAAAGTTTGGAAACTAAATTAATTATAGTGTCTTTCTCAGTCTACGTTTCTCAACCTATTAACACTCATCTATACTCAAGTGATGTATTTTTGAAAAATGGAAATATTTTTGTTCTTGAAAAATTAAGTAAATCATTTGGAAAACCTTCTCTAAAGGATTTTCTATGTCTGTGACTTAACTGACACTCACAATTAGTTTTTGTTTTGTTTTTAGTGGATTAAATCATCGAAACAAACTGCCTGTTTCCTTCAAGTCATAAAAAGTGAAAAATTTTAGTGTAAATTATAGGTGTATTTTTAAAATAAAATGAATAGAACTCGTATTGTCCTAGAATTCTCCAAGTCAAGAGTATATGAATTGGTCTTGATTATCTAACTGTAGCAACATCAAATCATTAACTCTGCTTAGCTCTCCCTTTCAGGCTTTTGGTGGCAATGGGATCATCTCACGTGTGCTTACAAATGATGTCCTCTTGCCTACCTAGTAGCTTCCTTCCTTGCTTCTCCCTGTGATGGCCACACAGGTCTTTGGTCATGATGCTGCATAACCTGCTTTTCTTACTTAAGCTCCTTGACCTGGAGCTATGCTGTTGTTTTACACAGTCTCTAAAATTAATCCTAAGTTACTATTATGATGCCAGAAATATTCTGCTGATCTGTTTTCCATTAATGACCCTGCTGAAATAAGGGAGCTACCTTCCATTTCTTTTACCCAGTTTTACTAGGTCACAGAGCAGTCTTACCTTCCTTGTTTGTTGTTTTATCAGATGTTCAGTATTTAAAATACCCAACCCAAAGATAGCGGGCCATGCAAATAACCCTCAGCATGTTGTTCTCAATATCATACCTTCCTTCTGTTAGTGATTTTTTTCCTGAATAACAAACTACCCATACTCTCAGAGACTAACAATTAAAAAAAAATGTCTTGCTCGTGGATCCAGTAGGCAGGTGGAGTGAGTTTGCTTCGGGCTTTCAGTTTTGTTCAGGTCTGCTTTGTGTGTCTTTATGATTCTGGGTCCATTGCTTACTGTGGAACATGCTTCTAATTGATGATCATAAGAAAGCAGGAGGGAAAACCAAACCAGGAAAACATTTGTAAAATCTCTCCCTGCCTCTGATAAACTGGCCAAACCCAACTCAGTGGGGTGGATATATATTTTCCATCCAGATGGGGAGATAATACGTATTTCCAGGACTGAAAAGTTTGGATATATTACAGGGAGTAATAATTGGAACAGCAATCCAATCTGTCACAAATCCCTTCAGTGAGAATCTTTTTGCTCAGAACCAAGTGTGTGTATCTTGACCTTCCTCCTCCTTTTCTTAGAAGAGTTTCTACCTATGAAAATACTCCCCTGTCAGGCCCATTCCATCAATTAGCTTTTGCTGCTTCTTGTTTTATACATAGTCACAGAAATCTCAGTACCATGCAACAATAAACATGTATTTCTAGCTCACATGTTGCACTTGGCTAGGACAGCTCTCCTTTAGGTTGATGCGCTGTGGGACACCAAAGCTGACTGTCTATAATATTTCATTCTTGAATCAAGATGGGGGGTGTTGTCTATCCTCAATGTATTTTTCTCATGGCAAAGGCAGGTGCACAAAAAAGTAACCAAACTACATAAGCAATACCGGCCTGTGCCCGTGGTACACCTGCTAACATCTCATTGGCAAAGCATCACATAACCAAACCTATATGAAGGGGAGGGGAAGTACACCCTCTGCCCCATAAGGCCACAGTGGGCCATCTTCGTCATGAGTCATTTCCCTCCCACATTCCGTGAGGCTATGTCACTGACCTTTGATTTAATGGGCTATCACTTTATCTAAAAACACTGGTATTTCTGGACTGCATATTCCCTCTATATTCCCCTTAAACTGGTGAGTTCTTTTCTGTGCTCTTCCTTTTGTTGTGCCTTTCATGGCAGCTAGCTCATGCTTTCAAACCTCTGCATCAAAACTTTCTTGCCCAGTGCAGCAAGTTCATAAGGTACATTGTCTGATACGTACTTTTACCAGGTGTTTTATGACTACAGAATATAGGTTATAATTTTTGCAGCCTCTGGTAAAAGTTTTCTTGCCAAAATCCAATGCACATATTTTAGTGTTTTGTTATGACACAACCTCTATCCACAGACTAAAATCAGTATCAGTCAAGATTTGGTCAGGAAAATAGAAGCCACTCTACATACTCTGAATTAAAACAAAGCTTAGTACAGAATTCAGTTGAAAGAGCCAGAGGTCAGAGAGGCTGCAGTGCGGGTCAGAGGATTTGACACTGAAACATTTGGGAGGTGGTTCTCACAAGCTTGCCACGCAGTGGCTGTAAATGTTTGTCTCCCTATAAGTCCAACCACAGCCCCTTCTAGAGAACAATAGTTTCTGCTTTTCATCTGCCTTGCAAATCTTCACAAACTCTTCTTTTAGGCAAAGAAATCAGAAAATAAAGAGGATTCTGGGAAACAGAATAATCAGCCTTAAAATATGGTGGCGCTGAGTTGACAACAGAAAATCCAGCATGGTCATCTTTTCACAAATGGGTTAGCTGAGGTTGAACAGTTGAGCTCCTGACTCTTGAGATCCCTGTGCACACTGAATTAAGTCAAAATGCTTTTAAATGTACATCAAGGATTAGAACATCAACCTGGAATGAAATGGACTTTCAGTGGAAGAAATTGTGAGACACATACACACACATTTTAAAGAGACTGTTTTCTCTCTTGAGAAGAGTTTAACTGAAGCCATTGCGTAAATTGCCTAATATGGATGTATGAGCCCAGTCTTTTAATAACAGTGAAAAAGTCAACTATATGACCACTAATGTACCAAAAATACCTTAGAATGGGTTTATTTCCTGTTCTATCTCCATCTCATTTTTTTCATTTTATTCTGACCACTTCCATGTGCTGTGTTTTCTTTATGTATATGATCGATACACATATATAATATTTAAGAACAAATGTAAAAGCATCTATTATTTGGGACAAGTGTACCATTAATCACCACAAAGCATATTTGTATAAGGCTGGAGATATTTCCTGATGAGAAAAGTTTGATGATTAAATTCCTATAGAAAAAATGTATTTCTGCAGAGTTAATATTAATAGTCTTGAAAATCATAAGTGGTAGATTGGGATACCAGAGTAAAAATGGAAAATTAGGGACTTAATGAGTATCCTCTATACTTCATGCTTCTTAGTGACAAAGAAAAATGATTATAGAAATTAAATGTTGATTTACAGTGTGGGATAGGAGAAAGAGTTTCAAACTAAAAATCAAGCTATGTGAATTTTTTTTCCCACTAAACTTCTGTTGTGGACCAGTTGGTTAACCTAAGACTTGTTTTCCTGAATTACAATAAAAAATTGAGATGGAATTACCTCTCAGGTAATTGTCAATTCCAAGTTCTATGATTTTGAAACATTGAATATATTTTAAACATATAATTCAAGTTTAGAATAGTGAAAAGTAATTCAAATATTTGTATACATTTTTATTACTGCCTGAAAACTATTCCAAAACTTAGAGAATTAAAACAACAAACAAACAAACATTCATTACCTCTGTCTGTCCTGGGGGTCAGCAGGGTAGTTCTTCAGGTCTGGGCTGGCTGGTCTGCAGTCAGACGGTCTAGGATGGTCTCCATGGCTTGTCTGGTAGTTTAAGGCTTGTTGCTTTAGGGGGCAAGCTGGCTCAGGTGAGATGATTTCGTTCTACTACAGATGCCTTCTTGTTCTCCTGTAAGTCAGCCCAGCCTTCTTCATGTGGCAGTCACAGGGTTCAGACATCAGCAAGAGAGGCAAGTTCAGAAGAGTGCTCTTCAAGCCTCTGCATCAAGCTTATGCTTGTATCAAATTTGCTGATGTCCCATTGGCCAAAGCATATCACACAGGCTGAGTTCAAGAGGTGGAGGAATTGGATTCGAAGGAGTGGCCAAATCACATTGTAAACAGAATATGAATGCATGAATAGGAAGAATTTGTGACCAATTTTGCGATCTTCCATTCATCCTAATCTCCAGCCCTGAGCTACACGATTTCTTAAATAATTCATGCAATCCCCCCAATTTTAGTTTGTTTGTGTATTTCTGTACCTCTGAAATTTCCTCTTGTATTTATAAATGCGTGTAGTTCCTACCACCTTTAGAGCATGGAGTAACAACAACTTCCGGTTTTTTATTGCCATGAGTAGAGAGGATAAAAGGATAAGGCAATGCCTGGATTTTGCAGGTGTTAAGAGGCTTCACGAGAGAAGACCTACTCTAAAGGATAATGTAAGGATACTAGATCCACAGAGCCGATGAGGGTATCTTGAGGCAAATGATGGGCACAGAAAAAGAATGTGCAAAAATAAGCTATTTTCTGCAAAATTTTATCTACAAATACTCTTTTCTTTTACAACACAGTTGAGGAATGAGACTGAATACCCCCATCAGGAGCTGTTTGTGTCAGAATTTTAAGGCATAGAAGTTATGAGTTTTGGAAAGATAAGATGTGCTTTCATACGTATTAAAACTTGTTAAAAAGAAAACATGTAATGATAGGGTTATTATGAATATATAGGATTCTGTAAAGGGCAAATAGCTATACTACATGATTCTTCTTAATCTAAAACTAATAAGGTCATGAAATACGATCCAGATTTTAACAAGCAGAGTCATTATATCTGTTCTTGCAAAGACTGCTTGTTTGTTTATATACCTGAATGTGTGAACCCATGAAACTAGAAAAACAATTAGATCTTTCAGCTTCCTACAATACTAGTTAATGTTTGTTATAAATGATATTATTAAAAGAGTGTATAAATCCTGTTTATTTTTAAATATTTATATCATACAAACATGAAAACTTTGCAGATTAGCCTCAGGATAGTTTTTAATGTTTACTTTGCTTGGACAATTTAAAATGATCTTCAAAGGCACTCTGAGTTGTAATTTTCTACACCCCATGAAATGTAATAGAACTTTCTTTGGCTTTAGAGTTAGTTAAGCACATCATTTAGGCTACTGATTAAATATGCCAGATATATTTGTTATAAAACTGAAGTTTTGACTCTAGATCACATGAATAATGTCACATTCATTCAAGAATAAAAAAGTATACTTTCCATCATATGGGATATATAACATTTTATAACATTATATAAATATTGGATATAAAAAATGGAGAAGGATGTCAGGGAGTGCCTGCAATAAAATTATATATGCTTAAGTGTTTGGATACCTTTGTATATGTGACTTCTTGTATGACTTCTAAATATTTGAAAGCCATATAGTGGAAAGAAGAAGAGCTTTGTACCAGTAAGCTGCAAGTGAATGACAGCTCCACTACATAAAAGACGCCTGATCTTAGTCAAGTTACAACTACACTAAATGTAATTGTCCATATATTATATGCAGGCTGTAATAATACCAACAATTCAAAAAGTTGTTTTCTGAAATAACTTAATGCATGTTAAAGCTCTTTAAAATCATATACAAATACTTAAATAATTTTAGCTATATGTCTAATTTTTAAATGTCCATAATAATATTCAATAATAATTATAAGTATCATTTATTATATACTTTTGGCCAAACACTGAGCCAAGCCTTTAAAAAATTGTTACCTTTAATCCTCATCATGGCCCTATGAAGTAGTTTTTACTGCAGCCATTTTATAGTTGAAGAAACAGAAACAGTTATCAGTTGTAGAACTAGGATTTTATTTCAAACTTTGGCACTTTCACATCTGTACTCTTCACCATTTCCAATGTCTAGCGTTAGGGAAAATGGGTAAAAAAAAATTTAGAACACTCTAATGTATATCCTTTTTAAAAAGTAATGTGTACATGAAAGGATGCTCAACATCACTAGTCATTAGAGAAATGCAAATCAAAACTACAATGAGGTATCACCTCACACCAGTCAGAATGGCCATCATCAAAAAATCTACAACAATAAATGCTGGAGAGGGTGTGGAGAAAAGGGAACCCTCTTGCACTGTTGGTGGGAATGTAAACTGATACAGCCACTATGGAGAACAGTATGGAGGTTCCTTAAAAAAGCAAAAATAGAACTACCATACGACCCAGCAATCCCACTACTGGGCATATACCCTGAGAAAACTATAATTCAAAAAGCTTCATATACCATAATGTTCATTGCAGCACTGTTTACAATAGCCAAGACACGGAAGCAACCTAAGTGTCCATCGACAGATGAATGGATAAAGATGTGGCACATATATACAATGGAATATTACTCAGCCATAAAAAGAAACGAAATTGAGTTATTTGTAGTGAGGTGGATGGACCTAGAGTCTGTCATACAGAGTAAAGTAAGTCAGAAAGAGGAAAACAAATACTGTATGCTAACACACATATATGGAAACTTAAAAACAGAATGGTTATGAAGAACCTAGGGGCAGGACAGGAATAAAGATGCAGACATAGAGAATGGAATTGAGGACACAAGGAAGGGGGAAGGGTAAGCTGGGACGAAGTGAGAGAGTGACATGGACATATATACACTACCAAATGTAAGATAGATAACTAGTGGGAAGCAGCCGCATAGCACAGGGAGATCAGCTCGGTGCTTTGTGACCACCTAGAGGGGTGGGATAGGGAGGGTGGGAGGGAGACACAAGAGGGAGGGGATATGGGGATATATGTATACGTGTAGCTGATGCACTTTGTTAATACAGCAGCAACTAACGCAGCAATGTAAAGCAATTATACTCCAATAAGGATATTTTAAAAAAAAGTAATGCGTAAATTGCATTAGAATCTTACAGTTTTTCAGGTATCTTAAATATTCTTCTTTAAATATATTTAAACCTGAAATTCCCAAATTAATTAATTAAATTACACTTCTAGTGCATCCACTTCTGCATGCCATGTGTGTGTGTGCATGCCTGTGTGTCTTGCTTCAGGGACAGGCACCTGTGTCAGAATTGTACTCAAACTCCTTGGTTGAAGTTCTAATTATAAAATTCAGGTATTTATATTTCCAAGTTATTTGATTCTAGCCCAGTATCCCCCTTGATATATGCATGTGGCTTTAATCACTGCCCAGAACGACCTATAAACCTTTGCCCAACTTTGCATTTGGAGATCATTCCTATGAGACTATAACTAAAAATGCTCTTTCTTTAAGATGGATGCTTCAGATCGGTCAAGATATCATGTAATGTGTTTTTCCCCCATAAATCAGAACTTTTTGATAAACCCATTTTGATACCAAAGATGATTTTGCTGCAGCTCCTTCATGATTTTAGTGCCAGCAGTTTTATACTAAAACATCACTGTTTCATCTATCATTTGGGTTTCTGACCTTTGTCAGTAATGCCTTTTAAGTAGCCGTCTTGATACGGTTGGATGAGAGAGGGCGGTTAGTAGCATATTTGGAGGATTGCAGTTGGAAAGTAGTCTATGGAGCTGGATCAAAGCTGATGGGTAGAGATTACATGCAGACTTCAGAAGATACAATAAAGTTGTTTTTGGCAACATCAGAACACTCTGAATAGGTTTAACACTTCTTTCACATCTACTTTGTCACTTAAAAAAGGAAAGTATTTTGATTCTACTATTATTTATCTTTTCCTCTCTTGCTAAGTTATTATAGATTTATAGTCTTACTATATGATAGAGAAAATTTAAATATTCTTTTGGAAAATTTTTTGCCTCTTCTTTCATTACATTATTTCTAGTTTATAAGTTTTAGAACCTATTTGATAATTTTGTGATAAATAGGATTATGCTGTATTTATAAATTAAAGAAGAACCAGCATCTTTATAATATGGAATATTACCATCCTGATTTTATATTTCTTATACATTTCGTATTTGGTGTATTTTATGTAATATCTAGTGAGTTTTGGCAATTTTAATTAGGATTTAAATTATAATTAGTATTAAAACAATTATTAGTGAACATTTCTGTTGTAAATGATATCTACTGCATGTTGAAGTTTATGTTCACTCACTTTGCTGTATTTATCTTGTTTCTTTTTCTTCATTTAACACTTCAGGATTTTTTATATAGGCAATCATATCATGCAAATGATTACATGTTTTTGTTTTTTCTCTTCTTCACCATTATTTATACCTTCATTTTTTTTTTTCCATTTCTTATTACTTAACTAGACTTTCTAGTGCAGTGTTGAATAATGGTGCAGTAGTAAGACTCTATGACATAGTTGACTTGATGGGCAGTGCTTCTAGTATTAATTATTAATTACTATAGAATTCCAGTAATTTATCTTTATCAAGTTGTATGTGTGTGTGTGTTTATGTGTAGGTATGCGTATCTGCTAATTGCTTCCGTTCTATCTTTTTAGGAATTTGTTATGTTGTAAAGAATACTTTTATATTTCTTCTGTGGATTCTGACTATTCAGATTTGTCTTTTTGATTTTAATTTTTAAAACAAATAATATATAAACCATTTATTACATATGGTTTTTTAATTATTGCAAAGAATGATAAATAAAATTACCTTAGAACTGTTTAATTCTCTATAGAGATGAACCATTTCTGATGCTGTTGTATCTTTTCATTTCTTGGAGATTTTCCAAGCTAGTTTATTTTATCAGCCTTTTAAAGGAATCCCTTTTAAATTTTGTCTGTTAACTTTAATTTTAAAATGTTATTTTTTTATTTCAAATGCTTTCTTTTCATTAAATGTTTTCTTTTAGTGTGTTTTTTAAAATCTTTTCTGAAATGGGTCATATATTCATTTATTTCCAGTATTTCTTATTTTTTAATAAATTTATCTATAGCAAACATTTTTGCTTTGAGCTTTTCTCTGCTTTAAACTGAAGGACTTAAAATTACCATTTATTCTGGTCATGGTTTTGTTGGCCAGAAATTTAGTAAGGGCTCAGCTGAAGGGTCACCTTTTAAAATAGCTTCTGTAAGGGCTTGCCTGGTGGTGCAGTGGTTAAGAATCTGCCTGCCAATGAAGGGGACGTGGGTTCGAGCCCTGGTTCAGGAAGATTCCACATGCCGTGGAGCAACTAAGCCTGTGTGCCACAGCTACTGAGCCTGCACTCTAGAGCCTGCAAAAACAATGAAAATAAAATAAATTCAAAATACTGACAGCACTTAAACAAAATAGCTTCTGTACTTCATATAACTGACAACTTAGTGTCTCTTTCTTTTCATTTGGCATCTTACCCCTCAGATCTCTTCACGTGTTTGGGTTTCTACCATCTTGGTAGCCTTAGGTAGTGAGTCTTCTCATATGGAGCTTGGCCTCCCCAACAGAGAAGATTCCAAGTGATGGGAAGTAAAAATTCCAAGCTGGCACAGTTTCCCTTCTTCAGTGTTCTATTAGTCAGATGACTAAGATTTTTAAACTCCAACTCTTGGGAGAATGTCAGAGCATTTGTGCCTCTTTTTAATTCACTACAGCCTCTTCAGATTCATATCGTAGCCCTTTATTTTGTATTTGTGAGTGATTTATAATTTCAGGACTCTCTCCTTTTTTTCAACCCACAAGTTACCTGAAACAGTATTCTTCTCTCTTTCTTTCTTTTACTTAATGTTCTAAGTGGCAGCTTTTGAGATAGTACTCAGATATATTTTCTAGTCTTAACTCTTATGGACAAAATAGGGCCAACATAAATGTTAACTGTTCATGGAGATTTTCTTTGTGACCTAGTATATACTTATCTTTTAATACTTCTAAAGGAACTTGCTTTATTGAGTTATTCAAATTCTTTGTTTTTTCTTATTTCTATTTTAGCTATATATTTTAAATTCTTAGATTATGATGTGAAATGTGTCTGATTTACTTTATATTTATTACAGCTCATGCCTTATATGTACTGAAGCTAAGTTATTAGGTGTATAAAGATGTTTGATGTTTAATTTATTCATGCCTTTTTAATTATAAAGCAATATTTTATAATGTAATATATTGTTAATAAATCTGTTTTATCTAATAATACTAAGATATATGCGACATATTTATCCTTTTCTTATATTCTCTCTTAAGATATCTAAATTTTCTGTTTCCAAAGAATTTAAACTCCCATGTAGATGACAATGGACATTCAAATTGGTTTTGAAATGTGAACACTGGTTTGATCAAAATTAAATATTCAGATGATGAAAATAACATGCTTCAATACATATTTAATTTAAAATGCCCTTATATTTTTCTTTCATTTTCATGTGTAGCCATTTTCATATTTTTTAATCAAAACTGAAGATTATTTTCAAATTTGAGTTGCATTTTCTTTAGCCTCACCCCAATGATGAAGTATAGAAATGATTAAAACAAATGTCATTTATATATTTATTTTAAAACATCTATCACAGCAGAAACTCTGAATTTTAAAGTGGCATAAAGGTAAGACATCCACTACAAAAAAAGAAAAAAGATCTGTGTTCATTAGAAGCATGTTTTCTTAAATATACTCTTTTTAATTGGAGAAATATTAATTCACTGAGATTAGTAGAAAATAGCAAATTGTCAGAATTCTTAAAATAAGGGTATTGTTATAGCTTTAAGACGACTTAAAATATTTGTATACTGCTTGTAAACAGTGTTCCTGCATTAAATATGTTTAATATCGCTTCTGCTTACATGCATACATAATTAAACACAGACACACACACACTGTGTAGATTACTAAAGAAAGTAACTAGAGGAGATTGGCTCAAGAGGGCGGAGTAGAAGGACGTGTGCTCACTCCCTCTTGTAGGAGCACCAGAATCACAACTGACTGATGAACAGTCATCAACAGGAAGACACTGGAACTCACCCAAAAAGATACCCCACATCCAGGGGCTTCCCTGGTGGCACAGTGGTTGAGAGTCCGCCTGCCAATGCAGGGGACACGGGTTCGTGCACCAGTCTGGGAGGATCCCACGTGCCGCTGAGTGGCTAGGCCCATGAGCCATGGCCGCTGAGCCTGCGTGTCCGGAGCCTGTGCTTCGCAACGGGAGAGACCACAACAGTGAGAGGCCCACGTACCATAAAAAAAAAGAAAAAGAAAAAAGATACCCCACATCCAAAGACAAAGGAGAAGCCGCAGTGGGATGGTAGGAGGGGCGCAATCACAATAAAATCAAATCCCAGAACTGCTGGGTGGGTGACTCACAAACTGGAGAACAATTATACCACAGAAGTCCACGCACTGGAGTGAAGGTTCTGAGCCCCACATCAGGCTTCCCAACCAGGGGGTCTGGCAACGGGAGGAGGAATTCCTAGAGAATCAGACTTTGAAGGCTATCAGGATTTGATTGCAGTACTTTGACAGGACTGGGGGAAACAGAGACTCCACTCTTGGAGGGTACAGACGAAGTAGTGTGCCCATCAGGACCCAGGGCAAGGAGCAGTTACCCCATAGGAGACAGAACCAGACCTACCTGCTAGTGTTGGAAGGTCTCCTACGGAGGTGGGGGGTGGCAGTGGTTCACCACGGGGATGAGGACACTGGCAGCAGAAGTTCTGGGAAGTACTCCTTAGTGTGAGCCCTCCCAGAGTCCACCATTAGCCCCACCAAAGAACTGGGTAGGCTCCAGTGCTGGGTCGCCTCAGGCCAAACAACCAACAAGGAGGGAACCCAGCCCCACCCATCAGCAGACAAGCAGATTAAAGTTTTACTGAGCTTTGCCTACCAGAGCAACACCCAGCTCTATCCTCCACAGGTCCCTCCCATCAGGAAGGTTGCACAAGCCTCTTAGATAGCCTCATCCACCAGAGAGCAGACAGAAGAAGCAGGAAGAACAGTCCTACAGCTTGTGGAGTGAAAACCACATTCACAGAAAGATAGACAAAATGAAAAGGCAGAGGGCTATGTACCAGATGAAGGAACAAGATAAAACCCCAGAAAAACAACTAAATGAAGTGGAGATAGACAACCTTCCAGGAGAGGAATTCAGAATAATGAGAGTGAAGATGATCCAGGGCCTCGGAAAAAGAATGGATGCAAAGATGGAGAAGATGCAAGAAATGTTTAACAAAGACCTAGAAGAATTAAAGAACAAACAAACAGAGATGAACAATACAATAACTGAAATGAACAGTACACTAGAAGGAATCAATAGCAGAACAACTGAAGCAGAAGAACGGATAAGTGACCTGGAAGACAGAATGGTGGAATTCACAGCTGCAAAACAGAATAAAGAAAAAAGAATGAAAAGAAATGAAGACAGCCTAAGAGATCTCTGGGACAACATTAAACACAACAACATTTGCATTTTAGGGTCCCCAGAAGGAGAAGAGAGAGAAAGGACCCAAGAAAATATTTGAAGAGATTATAGTTGAAAACTTCCCTAACATGGAAAAAGAAATAGCTACCCAAGTCGAGGAAGTGCAGAGTCCCAGGTAGCATAAACCCAAGGAGAAACGTGGTGAGACACATAGTAATCAAATTGACAAAAAGACAAAGGAAAATTATAAAAAGCAACAAGGGAAAAACAACAAATAACATACAAGGGAACTCCCATAAGTTTAATGGCTGATTTCTCAGTAGAAATTCTACAAGCCAGAGCGCGTGGCATGATATATTTAAAGTGATGAAAGGGAAGAAACTACAACCAAGGTTACTCTACCCGGCAAGGATCGCATTCAGATTCGATGGAAAAATCAAAAGCTTTACAGGCAAACAAAAGCTAAGAGAATTCAGCACCACCAAATCAGCTCTACAACAAATGCTAAAGGAACTTCTGTAAGTGGGAAACACAAGAGAAGAAAAGGACTTACAAAAACAAACCCATAACAATTAAGAAAATGGTAATAAGAACATAACATTATCAATAATTACCTTAAACGTGAATGGATTAAATGCTCCAACCAAAAGACACAGGCTTGCTGAATGGATGCAAAAACAAGACCCATATATATGCTGTCTACAAGAGACCTACTTCAAACCTAGGGTCACATACACACTGCAAGTGAGGGGATGGAAAAGGTTACTCCATGCAAATGGATATCAAAAGAAACCTGGAGACTGCCTGGAGGGGTGGGATAGGGAGGGTGAGAGGGAGGGAGACGCAAGAGGGAAGAGATATGGGAACATATGTTTATGTATGACTGATTCACTTTGTTATAAAGCAGAAACTAACACACCATTGTAAAGCAATTATACCCTAATAAAGATGTTAAAAAAAAAAAAAAAAGAAACCGGGAGTAGCAATACTCATATCAGATAAAATAGACTTTAAAATAAAGACTGTTACAAGAGATAAGGAGGGACACTACATAATGATCAAAGGATCAATCCAAGAATAAGGTATAACAATTATAAATGTTTATGCCCCCAACACAGGAGCACATCAATACATAAGGCAAATGCTAACAACCATTAAAGTAGAAACCTACAGTAACACAATAATAGTTGGGGACTTTAACACTTCACTTACACCAATGGACAGATCACCCAGACAGAAAATTAATAAGGAAATACAAGCTTTAAATGACACAAGAGACCAGATAGATTTAATTGATATTTATAGGACATTCCCTCCAGAAACAGTAGATTACACTTTCTTCTTAAGTGTACACAGAACATTCTTCAGGATAGATCACATCTTGGGTCACAAATCAAGCCTTGTAAGAAATGTAAGAAAATTGTAAGAAAAAGTGTAAGAAAAATGTAAGAAAATTGAAAAATGTAAGAAAAAATGTAAGAAAATTGAAATCATATCAAGCATCTTTTCCGACCACAATGCTATGGGGTTAGAAATCAGTTACAGGGGAAAAAATGTAAAAAACACAAACACAAGGAGGCTAAACAATACATTACTATATAGCCAAGAGATCACTGAAGAAATCAAAGAGGAAATCAAAAAATACCTAGAGACAAATTACAATGAAAACGCTACGATCTAAAAGCTATGGGATGCAGCAAAAGCTCTTCTAAGAGGGAACTTTATAGAAATACAAGCCTACCTCAAGAAACAAGAAAAATCTCAAATAAACCATCTAACCTGACACCTAAAGGAAGTAGAGAAAGGACAACAAACTAAACCCAAAGTTAGTAGAAGGAAAGAAATCATAAAGATCAGAGCAGAAATAAATGAAATAGAAATGAAGAAAACAGTAGCAAAGATCAGTAAAACTAAAAGCTCGTTCTTTGAGAAGATAAACAGAATTGATAAACCTTGAGCCAGACTCATCAAGAAAAAGAGGGATTGGACTCCAATCAATGAAATTAAAAATGTAAAAGGAGAAGTGACAACAGACACTGCAGAAATACAAAGCATCATTGAGAGCCTAGTACAAGCACCTCTGTGCCAATAAAATGGACAACCTGGAAGAAATGGACAAATTGTTTGAAAGGTATAAACTTCCAAGACTGAACCAGGAAGAAATAGAAAATATGAACAGACCAATCACAAGTAATGAAATTGAAATTGTGATTAAAAATATTCCAACAGGGTTTCCCTGGTAGCGCAGTGGTTGAGAGTCCGCCTGCCAATGCAGGGGACACGGGTTCGTGCCCCGGTCCAGGAAGATTCCACATCTTCCTGGAGCAGCTGGGCCTGTGAGCCATGGCCGCTGAGCCTGCGTGTCCAGAGCCTGTGCTCCACAACGGGAGAGGCCACAGCAGTGAGAGGCCCGTGTACTGCAAAAAAAAAAAAAAAAAAAAAATCTTCCAACAAACAAAAGTCCAGGACCAGATGGCTTCACAGATAAATTCTACCAAACATTTAGAGAAGAGCTAACACCCATCCTTTCCAAACTCTTTCAAAAAATTGCAGAGGAAGGAACACTCCAAACTCCTTCTGTGAGGCCATAGTCACCTTGATACCAAAATCAGACAAACATTTCACTAAAAAAGAAAATTATAGACCAATATCACTGATGAATATAGATTGAAAAATCCTCAACAGATACAAGCAAACAGAATCCAGCAACACATTAAAAGGATCATACACCATGATCAAATGGGATTTATCCCAGGGATGCAAGGATTCTTCAATATATACAAATCACTCAATGTGATACACCATATTAACAAATTGAAGAATAAAAACCATATGATCATCTCAATAGATGCAGAAAAAGCTTTTGACAGACTTCAACACCCATTTATGATAAAAACTCTTCAGAAAATGGGCATGTAGGGAACCTCTCTCAACATAATAAAGGCCATATATGACAAACCCACAGAAAACATCATTCTCAGTGTTGAAAAACTGAATGCATTTCCTCTAAGGTCAGGAACAAGGCACGGATGTCTACTCTTGCCACTATTATTCAACATAGTTTTGGAAATTTTTGCCACGGCAGTGAGAGAAGAAAAAGAAATAAAAGGGATTCAAATTGGAAAAGAAAAAGTAAAACTGTTACTGTTTGCAGATGACATGATACTATACACAGAGAATCCTAAAGATGCCACCAGAAAACTACTGGACCTAATCAATGAATTTGGTAACGTAGCAGGATACAAAATTAATGCACAGAAATTTCTTGCATTCCTATACAATAACAATGAAAGATCAGAAAGAGAAATTAAGGAAACACTCCCATTCACCATTGCAACAAAAAGAATAAAATACCTAGGAATAATGCTGCTTAAGGAGGTAAAAGACCTGTATGCAGAAAACTATAAGACAGTGATGAAAGAAATCAAAGATGACACAGATGGAGAGATATACCACATTCTTGGATTGGAAGAATCAATATTGTGAAAGTGACTATACTACCCAGAGCAATCTACAAATGCCATGCAATCCCTATCAAATTACCAGTGACATTTTTACAGAACTAGGACAAAAAATCTTAAAAGTTGTATGGAGACACAAAAGACCCCGAGTAGCCAAAGCAGTCTTCAGGGGAAAAAGATGGAGCTGGAGAATTCAGACTCCCTGACTTCAGACTACACTACAAAGCTACAGTAATCAAGACAATATGGTACTGGCACAAATACAGAAATATAGATCAATCGAACAGGATAGAAAGCCCAGAGATAATCACATGCACCAATGGTCAACTAATATATGACAAAGGAGGAAAGGATATACAATGGAGGAAAGACAGTCTCTTCAATAATTGGTGCTGAGAAAACTGGACAGCTACATGTAAAAGAGTGAAATTAGAACACTCCCTAACACCATACACAAAAATAAACTCAAAATCGATCAAAGACCTAAGTGTAAGACCAAACACTATAAAACTCTTAGAGGAAAACATAGGAAGAACACTCTTTGACATAAATCATAGCAATATCTTTCTTGACCCACCTCCTAGGGTGATGGAACTAAAACCAAAAATAAACAAATGGGACCTAATGAAACTTAAAAGGTTTTGCCAAGCAAATGGAAACTATAAGCAAGATGAAAAGACAGCCCTTAGAATGGGAGAAAATATTTTCAAATGGATCAATGGACAAAGGATGAAATTCCAAAATATATAAATAGCTCTCATGAGCTATTAACTCAATATTAAAAAAAACAAACAACCCAATCAAAAAATGAGCAGAATACCTAAATAGAGATCTCTCCAAAGAAGACATACAGATGTCCAAGAGGCACATGAAAAGCTACTCAACATCACTAATTATTAGAGAAATGCAAATCAAAACTTCAATGAGGTATCACCTCACACTGGTTAGAATGGGCATCATCAGAAAATCTACAAACACAAATGCTGGACAGAGTGTGGAGGAAAGGGAACCCTCTTGCACTGTTGGTGAGAATGTAAATTGATACAGCCACAATGGAGAACGGTATGGAGGTTCCTTAAAAAACTAAAAATAGAACTACCATATGACCCAGCAATCCCACAACTGGGCATATACCCAGAGAAAACCACAATTGAAAAAGACACATGCACCCCAACGTTCATTGCAACACTATTCACAATAGCCAGAACATGGAAGCAACCTAAATGCCTGTCAATGGATGAATGGATAAAGAAGATGTGGTACATATATACAATGGAATATTACTCAGCCATAAAAAGGAACAGAATTGGGTCATTTGTAGAGATGTGGATGGACCTAGACACTGTCATATAGAGTAAAGTAAGTCAGAAAGAGAAAAACAAATATATGTGGAATCTTGAAAAATGGTATAGATGAACTGGTTTGCAAGGCAGAAATAGAGACACAGATGTAGAGAACAAATGTATGGACACCTAGGGGGGAAAGTGAGTGGGGGATGAATTGGAGATTGTGATTGAAATATATACACTAATATGTATAAAATAGATAACTAATAACCTGCTGTATAAAAAATAAATAAAATTCAAAAATTCAAAAAAATGTAACTAGAAAACGTGAAACATCCCTAAATTTTTAACATCTCACAGTCACATGCTTTGATGCAGATTTAAATGAAGTATCAAGCTTCATGGAACTCAGATCTAATCCTTGTTTCATTTGGCTACTGAGCCAGTATAAGAAAAAGAAAGGAAATAAAGGGAGAGAAAGGATATAGAAAGGAAAAGGAAAGGGAAGGAAAAGAAAGGAAAAGAAATGATAGGGTGGAAAAGCAATGATAGGGTAGAAAAGGAAATGAATTTGTAATGAATTTATGTAACTGAGGTTAGACTAAATATTTATAACATCTGAGGTTTATATGTATATACATATTGGTATATTTTGTGTTGCTATATATTTTGCATTTTATTTATACTTAATATTTAATGATACATTATTTTTTAAGAATTATATTCAATAATAGGTTAAAATATTTATTATTCACTGTATTTCTCATATCTACTGAAAATTAGTCACTGCAACTAAACACAACGTAGACTCGTACATCTACTACAGAAGTACAGTGATTACAAAAATGTTACCAGGATAATTCAGTCTCCAAAGTGTACTTCTTCCAAAGTCAAAAATAAGATGCAGTAGCAAATGTGAAAATAAAGGAAAAGAGATAGATCATTTTCATATAGGAAATAAGAATACATATGTAATATAACCATTGTATGTTCTATAAAGAATCCTTTATCATTCAAGTCAAACTCCACTTAAGGATTATCTTTGTATCCCCCTGAAGTGAGAAATATAAAAATCCATATTCTGAAGGGAACAGAAGCTTCTAACTCAAATAGCTAGACTTGCTTCAGTAATTTTCTTTATGTCTTTTGAACTTGCGGAAGTCAGTTTTGGTGCCCCTGAAGTAATCACACAAAGAAAAGTCTCATCTGTTGATAGTCAGCCACAATTCAGGGAGACACTTTGTATAATCTTATTTTAGGATGGCAGAGTTTCTACATAGTGTATTTCAGAAAATGTCCCAAAAGGCAGCTTAGCAATAGCCCCTGCAGCAAGTCAATACAGCAGTCAGCAAAGAAAGTACAAACTGTTGGGTAGAATTGTTTTCAAGAAGCTCTTTACTTGTTAGATAAAGAGATTTGGAATGCTTTGGTTTGTTTTGCTTCTTTAGAGTAAACATGTTTATTTAGTTTCTGGCATTCAGTTGTCACAGGAAATGCCTTGGTAAACTTTCTCAATACCCTTTGAGGTAAGAGTGTATAATTTCAGAGAATACATAATTAATCAAATAATATTCAATTATTGTGAGAATAATTATCTGGTTCAGTATCATAATTCTAAGTTATGTATCAGTATATGTGATTATACATTCTCAGCTTATTATACCCTCTTTAATCTAAATTAATTAAATGGAAACATTGAGTAAAATTAGTAACTCAGATGAAGCAGCCCTAGAAATAATCAGGTTCTTCAATAAGCTTGAGTTCCTAACATTTTGGAGAAAGACCCCGAACTTCTAAATAAATAATTATTTTAATCTTCTTGCATATAATTTTCTATATAATATATAATTGTCCTACTTATTATACTAAGTATAATTTACTTTTATTGTATAAAACTTATTGACAACTTCTTTTAATGGAAATAACTAAAGTTCTAGTTGATGTTTAATATACTCAGTGGACAAATTTAGAAAATGGAATGGAACTATTTTACAACACTTGGTAATGGATAGCACTTATATTTATATTAAAGGATGACAGTGTTACATTATTATATTTATATCCACGTGTATGCTTATGTAATTTTTCTGGTTTTAGAATTTCTGCTCACACCATAATATGTTGTGCCAATCACAGACTTTATGATGAGCTTCTACTGTGTTTTGAATTCTAGGGTAAAATATTTTATCCATAATTAATAAGTAAATTCTTAAATGCTATTTGAATGTCAGTGGATTTTATGCACAGCTCTGTAATGTTTCTGTCATTCAAGACATGCATCATTGCCTATTCTTTCACTGCTCAGAATACTGTAAGATGTTAGGCTTTTGATTTATTTCATAATTTTACTGGCCTCAAATAGAGGTTTGTCCATTAATTTCCCTACTTCAGGTAAGTAGGGAAAATAGTATTTGTATTAATTGAAAATTATTTAACTACTGTGTTCTCAGATAGAGGAGAATTTTGTTGGAACAATTGAGATTTGTGTTTCTGTCTTAAGATCATGTGGCTCTAAGGAAGAGTGGAATCAATAGTATGGGTGTTGGATGGATGGGAGGGAAGAATGATCAATCAAGAGTAGAGTTGAAAATGACACAAAAGAAGTTTCCAGTTTAAGAATGTATCAAATACAGTTTTCCAGTTTGGAGTACAGAAAAATAAGCACCTGTGTCTTTGTTTAAATGTCAGTGATTTACCACTGAATACATTAGCCAGTCTTGAGCACATTTCAGGATTCTGGTGCCTTACAGTAATAAAGCAATAACATTTTCTCGAGGTGCAGCCGTGTTCCGTTGAATACCACAAACCAGATACTAGATTGTGGCCCTTTCAGAGAAATCTGCATTGGCAGCTTTATGGTTTTTTTTTTCTTTTTTAATTCCTCAATCTTGAAATCGCAGTAACATTTTAATCATACAATATGAAAACATTTGAAGATTTGGGTTTGCGAGTATATGATGTGTATGTAAGGAGAGAGAGAGGCAATGTGAAAACAGTCTAAAGCATGAAAATACTCAGGGGATAGTGCAGTGTGTTGTATGATATGACTGAATAACCACTTAGGCAAGCTTGGAAGCTATCACCATGCATACCTTAATTTAAGTACTAAAGAAATCTTGTCATTTTAAATTCAATCTGGGATTCCAAATGTGAAAAAAAAAATCCCTAGGCACAGTTTTAAAAAATTACTGAAATGAATTTTGAGAGAATCCTATCTGTGATTTTTGAGGAATCATAAATCATAAATCATTCTTAGTTCTCTCACAGTTTTGATGTAATTTGTCCCTTGTAAATCACTTAGACCATGGACCGTCATTCGTAGGGGTAAACAGCCACACTCTCAACAGTGATTCAGTGGTTTGTTTAAAATCAAGTTTCACCCATTGAATGCCACATTCTTAGCACTCTCCCCTCCCCATGCCACTTCATGAATATTCAGCTAAGTGAAGCAAAGTTAACACAGGAGTTATTTCACAGTCAGAAAATGGGAAAAAATTATTTCCTTCAACTTGTGAAATTTTAAAAGCTTAGGAGAGGAAAGGGGAATATTTAAGCATGTGAGGCAAAGGAAGGGTTTCTAAAGCAGACTACTTCCATTGTCACTGTTCTCAACATATACGTTAACTATTACATTAAAATGGATTCTCCATAAAATCTGTATTTGGTATACTGTTTGATGTTTTACAAATGCTTTTTCCTGGTAAGGATATTCTTTTATGAATTAACAACAAACTTCCTAAAATGTCTAAAACTTTTACCATGGAAAATTAAGATATATACACAAGTAGTGAGTAAAGCAAAATAATCTCCCATGTAACTATCACCAGTTTAAACAATTATTGTGCAATAGCCAATCTTATTTCATTGATACCCCACCCAATAAATCCCTTGGAACATTGGAAGCAAAGGCCTGATATTATTTAAATTTAACTCTACTTCAGTGTTTATTGCTAAAAGATAAGAATTCTTTTTTCTTAAGTAATACCAAATTCCTAAGAAAATAAGAATAATCCTTTAATGTCATTAAGTATCCAGTCAGTGTTGGCATGTCCCCAATTGTCCTAAAAAAGTTTTTTGTTCTGCTTTATTTTCGGATTTTTAGTGTTTTGAGGTTCATATATTATGTCTAACGTTTTTAACATTTAGGTACTCTCTCTACCATTTGAAAGTAAGTTAAAACATGATACTCCATTCCCACTTCATAGTTCAGTGTATATTTCCTTAGAGCTAAACACAGTGAAATTTTTTTAAAAAATAAGAAAAGTAACATTGAGAGAATGCTATGATGTAATGTACCAAGACTCAATATCACTAACAGTCTTTTCTTTATAGGAATACCAAAATTTGGGTCAGGGTCCAATCCAGTAGAACATATTACATTTAGTGGTCATAGCCTTCAGTCTCTTTTAATCTGGAGTACTCTTTCTTAGTCCATGATGAATTTGAAACTTGGAAAAGGACAAACCAGGTTTTACTCTTTTTTTTTTTTTTTTGGTAAAAATCAGTCAATTTTGGTTTGTGTCATGTTTCCTTATGAACTGAAAAAACTCATGCATTCTAGTAGAAATACAAAGATGATGTTTTATGCTTCTTAGTACATTGGTAAACATGATTTTTGGATTGTCCCATGACTGATGATAATAACTTTGATCACTTGGTTAACACAGTGTCTGCCATTCTTTCCATTATAACATTACTATTTTTCACTTTTTAATCAATGAAGAATCATAAGAAGGTACTTGAGACTATGCAAAATGCTGTTTCAGATCAAACATTCCTCACTAGATTTAGCATCATTAATGATTCTTGTGTGAATCAATTATTACTATGATGGTTTAAAAATGGTATTTTTCTAATTTCGTCAAGTAGAATTAGGGATGCTGGTAATCAATATCTTTGACATTGGTTGACATTTTATTATAAGGAAGAACTTGTATTTCCCCTCCCTCAACAATTTACAAACAATTTTTAGGTTTTTTTAAATTTCCTTTTTCTTTATACTGAAATAAACATCTCAGTATACTTAATTATTAATAGCCTTAAATACACAGAAAACTCTCTCAAACCTGCTAACTCACAGGACTCAAAATCAAAAACAACCTACTATTTAGAGTTCAATATTTGTTTATATTTTTCTTTTTTCCTTTGGTCCAGAGGTGGTATACAGTCAAAATTCATTGTTCAAAAGTGTTTTGGGTTGCTGAAGTCTATCATTTTTCACCTTCTTGAGGACTTTGCTCTTGCAGTTATACCTTTGTACCTGCATGTATCCATTTTACCTTGTCCATTTCTATCAGTATACAAGGGCACTTTATTTCTCTCATTTTAAAAATGAAAAACAGTGACAGTTTTGCTATTTCCCTTCCAACTTGGATGCCTTTTGTTTCTTTTTCTTGTCTGATTACTATGGCTAATATTCTATTCAATGCTGTGTTAAGTACAAGTGGAGAGAGTAGGCATCCCTATCTTGTTCCTGATTTTAGGGGAGAAACTTTCAACTTTTCAAAATTGAGTATGATGTTAGCTGTGAATTTGTCTTACATGGCCTTTATTATGTTGAGATATGTTCCTTCTGTACCAACTTTTATGAGAGTTTTTCTTATAAGTGGATGTTGAATTTTGTCAGATGATTTTTCTGCATTTATTGAGATGAACATGTGATTTTTATTCTTTTGTTAACATGGTGTATCACATTGATTGATTTGTGGATATTGAACCATCCTTGTTGCATCCCTGGAATAAATCCCACTTGATCATGGTGTATGATCCTTTTTAACTACTGTTGAATTTAGTTTGCTAATGTTTTGTTGAGGATTTTTACATTTATATTAATCAGAGATATTGGTCTTTAATTTCTTATTTTTGTAGTGTCTTTGTCTGGTTTTGGCATCAGGGTAATGATGACCTCATAGAATGAATTTGAGAGTGTTCCTTGATTCTTTTTTTAACCATATCATTATGACAGTTAAACATTTCTATATCTAAATGTTTCAGTGCTCACCTGAAAACCTTGAATACAATATTTTTTTCCTATTTATGTGCTATTTTGCTCCTCATTTTAGAACTATAGGCTTTCATACATTCTTTGAATGATATAGGACTTTCTTCAAGTAAATTCTTAGGAATGAAATTTGAGAAATGTATGTGTAACCATTGTTCCCCCAAATTAATGGAGTCAGTTGGATTTGCAAGAAATTCCTCCATATCTTTCAATACTATAGTACTTTCTTAAGTAGGAGAATAATGTATGAATTCTTGGTGTCCTTCACCAATTTTATCCAATATATACAGTGTTTAGCAAATGTTTTTCTCAGTCATGGTTACCACCATTTCTACTCATTTTATTTCAACACTAATTGAGGCCAATCCATGATCCCATCTCAATTCTGCTTCTCTTTAGTCATTTCAGTTAGCTTCTAATGTGTAAGTTGGAAGCATACTTGACTCTACCTTATTTTCTAGAGATCGGTTTTTAAGTTATTTTTTTTCTAAGTTTCAATTAAAACTATATATGGATGTCTGTATTATGGTTATTCCATTTCCCATAAGCCCACAAACAGTGATATAGCCACAAATAGGCTGAATACAGATACCAAAGTGACCGTGTAATTGAAATGAACACAAAATTTTATTAAAAAGAAAAAGTTTCTTGTTAGAAAAAAGTTAATAGTGCTTCCCTGGTGGCGCAGTGGTTGAGAGTCTGCCTGCCGAGGCAGGGGACACGGGTTTGTGCCCCAGTCCGGGAAGATCCCACATGCCGCGGAGCAGCGGGGCCCGTGAGCCATGGCCACTGAGCCTGCGCGTCCGGAGCCTGTGCTCCACAATGGGAGAGGCCACAACAGTGAGAGGGCCGTGTACTGGAAAAAAAAAAAAAAAAAAAAAAAAAAGGTAGTAAAATATATGTATTTTTTGTTTCTTCAAATAATCATTTTTTCAGCCTCACAGTGTTTTAATCTCAATTTAACTGAGATGATTAGTCTATATTGTGAATGAGCATGTCTTATTTTCTTTATACATCTGTATCCTTGTACTTTTATGTTTTTGGTTTTCTTTGTAGACTTATTTGTTCTAGGTCCATTATGAAGTTGTTTTGCTTTGCTTCACCATTATGAGGAAATACAACTACTCATCTCTGCAGTTAGTTCTTTTCTGTCTGCCAGCACAGAGGCTCATATTCTTCAGGGAGCATTGTTAGAAGCAGATACATAACAAAAACCGTACCAACAGGCTCTTAAATATGTGAAGTTTCGAGATGATGTATGGCCAAGAATTCAGAGATCAAAGAAATGACCTTGAAGAAGATTCATTTGCAAATACTGACAGGTGTCCTTTCAAAGCCGATTTTTTAATTCATTCATAGAGATGAAGATGGGAGATACCCATGAGTAAGACAACAATATCAATATCCAAACCATTATACCCTAGAAAAAAAATAAGTTCTCCCGTGATATGGGTAAGCAGAAAACAAAAGTAGAAGGTACAGAGTCTGTGCCAAGAAAATATTTGAAGTCTGTTACCTCCTTTCTGTAATTAATGCATAGGTCAAAAATGAGGTAATGTGGAACTGTTAAACAAATACACATTAGACAGCTGATAAAATGCAGTCAACAAACAAATATTTTGACTTAACTTTTAATCTTCAACACATCAAGCCTGGACCCAGGCACTATTTTGAACATTTCAGGTTTGGGCACATTATAGACATTTGATAAAAATCTGGATGAATTGATGATAGGATATACTGATCCGTAAAGTTATATTAATTTTAGATAATCTTCAGTTTCTCCAATGAATGGTAGAGGATCTAATTTTGAGAATTTTGGAGAAAGGCAGAAGGAATAATTTTTAAAAAGCAGTGATTTAAACTTCCTGAAGAAATGTTATGAAAGAATCTTTATTTTTATGGATCTCAGTTGCCTTTCATATTTGAAATCGTTTGATGCTTTCATAAGCCTGTCTACTAAATACTTAAGCAAATCTGAGCTTAGAAAGAAATGCTGTAAGATTGGAAAGAAGTGAATAGTTTCTAAGACATCAGTAGCATAGTGGAAAGATTTTAAGACATTTAAAATAACTGTATCCCATTGCTTTTAACTCTCAGATACTGTAGATGGCAGCTAGATATTCATTTAAAAGAATTCAAAGGTAAAAATATGGCTGAGTGAATGTCGTCAGTAACTGACTGAATGCTACTGGACCTGCCGCATCTAATTCTAACAAAACGACCTTGCAGAGAGTGAATTGAGTATTGTAGAAATAGAGTCATAAGTGTTCATCGTTTGATATTTTCATTATGATATTGTATCGACTAAGAAATCATATCAGGCCACAGGAGGGGAAGCGAGAGCTGCTGATTCAAGTCCAGGGCAACTGCATTTTTAAATGAAGCACCTAGGAGTCTGAGCCGAGAATTAATTTTAAATTCAAAACAAAACAAAATAAGATTAGAAAATGCCACTGTGTTTTTATGTTTTTCTTTGCCAGACATGTAAATTAGAGGAATTATTGTTAAAGTATCACTGTCTTTCACTGTGATCGTTATCCTTAATTCAGCAAAATAGCCTTTGCAAAAGAATTCCCACTTAGAAATTGAAGGGAAAAGTGTGGCTGCTTGCTACTGCAGAAGGAGTTGATAATTTCCAGTGGTCTTGCTACGTTCTATATAATAAAAATTGCTCAGTGTTAATAGAATCAGTAATTGGTTTGAATAATGAGAATTGAAATATCCATTTAAAAGAACATATCTTTACTACAAACATATCTCTAAAACTCTAAATTAGATGTTCAAAAACACAATCAGGTGATGTAGTTAAACAGTATTTGACAGCCATTGTGACTTTTATTTCCACTGAATTTTCTGATTTAAATTGGTGGTTGTCATATGAGCATAATATTCTATTAATGATAAACTAAAGTTTCTGGAATTCCAATTCGTCTCTTAGCACAATAGTTCATTTAAAGCTGGCACTTTATAAACTTTTGTCGAATAGATGAATAACTGAACATAGTGAGTACGTGAATTGATCTTTCCTTGCATTGCTGTTCATCTTTCCTTGCCTATGTGACTTTATTATGAACGAAAACTCAGATCATTATCTGGATGAGATACATAAATTTAAATTAGAGACTTTTTAATTTACAGAAATAACCTCATCCTATTTTTTAAAAGGTGTACCCAAAGCTAACATGTATTACCCCGCAAAGTAGAGACTGTAGGTTTGTATGGTTGTAGGTGGGGAGGGAGTTTTATTGCCCTGGATAGTTTCATTGAACTAGACTCACACACGAATTAGAGATGGACAAGTGAAATGATAAAATGTGTCCAAAAAAGATGGGTACATAAAGGCTTGGAGAAGCTTTACTCATAGTAGCCAAAACCCAGAAGCAACTAGAATATCCATCAATGGAAGTATGAATAAACAGCATTAGTATATCCATACAGTGTTATACTACTCAACGATAAAAGGCGCTTATCTTCAGATAACACACAACAATATAAATTCATGTCAAAAATATATTATTCTGAGCAAAAGAAGCCAAGCACTAAAAGTTTATATGATATGACCTTATTTATATGAATTCTAGAACAGACAAAATGTGTCTATAGTGATAAAAATTAAAACAGTGTTTTCCTGTGAAAACAGGCGGGGATGACTAGAAAGAAACAAAAGGGAATTTTTGGCAGTGATGATAATGTTCTGTATCTTTAACGTGGGTGCCAGTTATGTGGGAATATACATTTGTCAAAAAGCATTGACCTGTGTGTACATTTGGCATGTATGCATTTCACTTTATAGAACTAGAAATACAGATTAGAATCACCTGGCAATCTTGGAATAAAGAATGCATTACTGATATACACATCAATCCAGATGGATCTCAAAAAATATTATATTGAGTGAAAGAAGCCAGGCACAAAGGAGTATATTATTTATGATTCTATTTATAATAGTTTCAAGAATATGAAAAACTAATCTGTGGTGATAGAACACTAGTTTATCAGTGGGAGTGAGGGGACCACTGACCAGAAAGAAACACTAGTGAACATTTTGGGAGGGTGAATATGTTTTATAACTTGGTTGGAGTGTTGATTTCATGGGTAGATACATTTGACAAAACATTTCATTGTACGTAAAAATTACCTTAAAAGTTAATAATAAAGAAATAAAGCAATGTATTGCAGAAAAATATGTATGATGGCTGATAGTGGGAGATTGATTTTCTCTCCCTCTTCCTCTCCAGTTATGAACATGTCATATCCTTTACTGTGAGGATGCCCTCATCATATAGGTGAGGACTCCCAGCCACCATTCCCATTAACCAACAGCTCATTTCTACTCCAACTTTGGATTCATAGAAGCTGTAGTTAGGATGTCACAAATTCTTGTTTTCATCAAGTAAACCACATCTACAAAAAAATATAGAAACATAAGGGATAGAATTGGCATTATTTTAGAGTAACTAGCCACGTAAAAATTGTACCAGAACAATGATCTGTTGAAAATATTTTCAAGAATAAATCCCCACATTCAGGCCCAAGAATGAACTAAATGAAGGCTAATTTAATATGAACTAATTTTTCTAAATTAAGACTATATACTCAAGAACATGTTGAAAAATCATCTTTAAAAAAGAACAAACTATAAAATCTGTATTGTCTGATCTCTGTCTCTGTAGGATTTGTTTTATTTTTCTCCAGCTCTCTTGATACACTAGTAGATAGCAATCAAAAGCCCAGCTTAGGTTCAGTTAGTAACAGGACTGTAGCAAACACTACTTTCACTATTTTTTTCTTCCAATCCTCCAGAGACCAACTAGCAACAGACCCAAAAATAATAATAATAGTAATGAAAATTTATAGATAATATTGAATGTATCCCTCTGTTAACGTATATTGTGGCTCTGGTGAAGCAAAAAATACCAATTTACAATCGACAGAAATGCCACAAAATGCCTAACTTGAAAATTAAATACACATTCCCCTAAACAAAACAGGAGAAACAAAACATGACAAACAAGCAAACGAAAAAATGTTTTCTGTTTATCACTGTGCAAAACCTAGCCCAGTACAATTCCTGAACTCAACTATTTTCTGCTCCCACACCTTCTCCACCCAGTCACTCATTGCTTGTTAGACAGAGAGAGAGAGCACGCATAACAGAAATAAGAGAGGCAGAAGGAGAAAAAAGGACAATGTATACGCGCTAGAAACAGGGGCATGTCACTGTAACAGAAGGAGAATCAAAAAGAGCAATGTTCTACTGCAGTCTGTTTGATATTGTTTCTTTTTGATAATTGCTTCTTGGATTAGTGTATTTTCTTATATGTATATATGTACTAAAACTTAATACATGTTTATGTATTAAAAACATTCTGTTCTGTTCAAAAGAAATATCAAAATAGGAAATTGGTTATTCTTAATTATTCACTGATGAAGCATAAAAATTTCTGTTGCTAAAAAAACAGTAGGATGATGGTTAATGGTTTCATCTCTGGGGGAAAAAGATGAAAGGAGTGTTGTAGAACTCATTTACAAAAAAAGAAATAATAATGATTTCTCTCCAAGAATGACTGTATCAGGCAGAGTAACCAGGTTTCGTCATATATTTCATCCTTGTACAGAAATAGATTATGAAGAAAAACACAGCGTATTGTCAGGTTATGCATTTAAACTGACATGGGCTTAAAACAGCATATAATCTGTATTTAGATTATTTTTATTATTATTAAATAGTATAGCTCATTATATTATTCTCTGCATAGCATGACATGACACCACAGATCTCCACCACAGTCTCTGGGCAGTTTCTATCATGAGGGCATGACTGACTGGAGCATTTCACCTTAGCCATGAGGTCTCAGTATAACTCAGAAGATGTTTATTTTCTGTTAATAATATTTTTTACTTGATTGTTGTACTTTATTCAAACATGTTCAAAGGTATAGAGATAAAAAGGGAGGGAGATGGTTTGAAACATCTACTTGACTTATTCAATACCTGACATCACATCACATAAACCCAGCACACTCTGTGTTATCTCTATTTAGTATGAATCACAAGGCATGTTTTTTTTTAAAATCCTTTTAGTAATTACGTGTATCTTTCTGTTTCAAAGTGCTTAGTCAAAATATGTTCTCCTAAAAGATATATTTTTTCTAGTTTTACTTGTTAATGTCACTGATGGCTTTATTAGAAAACCTCAGATCAACTTCTCCTATCTTCAGTTTCTACAGACCTTGCCCACCATAAAACTTCTCCATAACTTTTGCCAGAAATCTCACCTGAGAGTTTTTATCATGAAAGGTCTTGATTTTTATCAAATGCTTCTGCCTCTATTGAAATGCTTATGTGATTTTGAAACTTTTTTCTGTTACTGTGGTGTATCACATTAATTAATTTTTGTATTTTGAACTGTTTCTGCATCCCTCAGATAAATCCCACTTGGTCATGTATGTGATCCTTTTAATGTGCTGTTGAATTCAGTTTGCCGGTATTTTGTTGAGAATTTTTATGTCTGTTCATCAGTGGTACTGACCTTTAGTTTTCCTTTCTTGTGGTGTCTCTGACTTTGGTATCAAGGTAAGGCTGATGTTACAAAATGAGTTTGGAAATGTTCCATCATCTTCAGATTTTTGGAAGAGTTTGAGAAGCGTTGGTATTAATTCTTTAAATGTTTGGTAGGATTCACAAGTGAAGTCCTTTGGTCCTGGATTTCTGTGTTTGGTTTTTGATTACTTACTCAATCTCCTCACTTCTCATTGGTCTGTTCATATTTTCTGTTTCTTCATGATTCAGTCTTGGCATGTTGTATTACTAGAAATTTTTCCATTTCTTCCAGGTTATTGATGTATAATTGTTCATAGTAGTCTCTTATGACCCTTTTTATTCCTGTGATATCACTGTTATGTCTCCTCTTTCACTTCTGATTCAATTTATTTGAATCTTCTTTTTTTCCTGTTCTAGCTAAAGGTTTGCCAGTTTTGTTTATCTTTTGAAAGAAAATAGCTCTTAATTTCATTGTTGTTTCTATTGTTTTCCTACTTTCTGTTTCATTTATTTTGCTATAATATTCATTATTTCCTTCCTTCTGCTAGTTTCATGTTAGTTTGTTCTTTTACTTGATCCTTTAGGTATAAAGTTGGGTTAAGGACTTGAATAGATCTTTATCCAAAGAAGGAATATATCCAAAGAAGCCAACAGGTATATGTAAAGATGCTCAACATCACTAATCATCGGGGAAATGCCTATCAAAATCACAATGAAATATAGCCTTGCACCTGTTAGGATGACTTTTATATTAAAAAGATAATAACTGTTGGCAAGGAGAAATTGGACCCTTGTACACTGTTGGTAGGAATGCAAAATGGTGCAACTGCTATGGAAAACAGTATGGAGGTTCTTCAAAAATTTAAAAATACAACTGCCATTTGATCCAGGAATCCCACTTCTGAGTATTTATCCAAAAGAACTGAAATCAGATCTTGAGAGCTGTTAGAACTCTCATGTTCATCTCAGCGGTATTCACAAAGTAAAAATGTGAAAACAACCTCAATGTTCTTCAATGGATGAATGGATAAAAAATGTGGTATATACATTACATACAATGGAATATTATTCAGCCTTAAAAAAAGGGAAAATCCTGCAATGAGTGGCAATATATATGAACCCTGAGGACCTTATGCTAAGTGGAATAAGCCAGTCACATAAATGTTGCATGATTCCACTTACATGAGACGTCAAACATAGTCAAACTCATAGAAGAGAAAACAAAACGGTGAATGCCAGAAGCTGGAAGGAGGGAGGAGTGGAGAGTTGCTAATCAGCAGGTATAAAATTTGAGTTATGCAAGATGAATAAGTTCTAGAGATCTACTGTACAACCTTCTGCCTATAGTCAAAAGTACTGCATTATACACTTAAAAATTTGTTAAGAGGGTAGATCTCATGTTAAGTATTACTCTTACAAGAAAAGAAAAGAAAGGAAATCTTAGCTGTTCTCTCTGTGTAGCCTGGTAATGGAGGGCGTGGAAGATGGGAAAGCCATAGTCAGTGCCCTGGTGTTAGTGGAAGAAGATACTGGTAACTTACTTAATTATTGTCAAAGATCCACCTTGCCTTCCAGTATCCAGCCACAAAATGAAGATACTTTAAAGGCAACTGTACCTTAAAATGCATAACTATATTTGCTGTGTATCTAAAAATTTCCAAAAATTGTTTTCAAAGGGAAAATATATAACTATGTTGTAACGAAGATAAAAATTAAATAGTGTAAAGGTAGTGGTTATTGAAAATAATTGTGCAATTAACTGCTAACTTTTAATTCATTTGCCTGATTTTTAATTTATAACTGAAAAAAGTAAATACTTGAAACAAAATCTAAGCAAACACAAAGCAAGGAAAAATATTGGTTGGCTAAAACAACTTATAGAAAGCATATCGACTTTTGTCTCAAAGAATGGTGCTTAAATCCCTAGTCCAACTGGAGGGCTTGTCTTCCAATGTCTCCTGAGGTTTATAAGCCATGCAACTAGCATGCATGAGATGCAGTTTTGCAGGTAGTATGGGAAGGGGATTAAGTCTGGGCCAGTGACCTGGGAAGGTGGCAGGGCTTTGTATGCTGTGTGGGGTTGGGGTGTGCTTACAGGATGGGTGTGCATGTTTGTCGCAGTGGCCTTGGGAAGACAATGACAACATGGTCACTAATGTACATTGTATATACGTCATTAGGACACCTTGAATCTAGGAAAGACAACAGACGCCCCCAGCCACTGGCTGCCATACTTTGGCCTTTAACAATGTCTCCATTTGTTTTTTATTATTATATGACATAAAGTGAAATCTGGAAACTTAAATGCTAGGTTTTACTTTATGTAAAATTTCTAAATTTTCCATTACAGCAATAAAATTAGATAAACCTAGCATGCCCATGTAAAATATATCTAAGCATTATTCAATGGAAACTCAGAATACACTCTTCTTTAAAAGCTTTATCAACTCTGCTTTTTTAGAAAGGAATTTAAGGTTCCTGAATTATTGGAATAGTTTGAGAGCAGCCTAAACATCACCTTGGATATTTCAACACCATTGTCATAGCAAGAAATGAAAAGTAGAGTGCTTAGTGGGGAGGCATAGTGGTGCCTTGTCAACTCAGAAGGTGCTTCTCCTGAAATACCACGCTTCAAGGTAGCATTTCCAAATGGGTTTGAGAAAAAAAAAACAAAAAAAAAAACTTCCTGAGAATGTACTTTGGTAAATAAGCAATGGCTGTTTTCAATCAAAATCTTCTCTGAGAAATGTTCCTCTTTTTTCCCTCTTAAAGAGATTTTTTTATGCACCTTGTCTATTTGCATTTTTAGATACAAGAAGGAAAATAGAAGTAAATTGACATACCTAGTTTGAAAAGAAATTGCAAACACATAGTGACATCTCAAGTTAGATTTTGAAAAAGAAAAATGCAGGTTTAATTGTTTACCATGGTCTTCCAAATTAGATGCTTTTATTTTAATTTGGAGAGTTCCAGAATGAATTTAATAGTCTCTTATCAAATTCAATTCCAGTGTGTAAAGATATGAAATACCTTTGTCCTAGTCAGTGATTAGCTTTCTTAATCTTTTTTTTTAAATTGATGGCTCATAAAATAAAGCTTTTTGTTGATAAAATAAAACTGTGCTACCAATCTCCATGTTAATAATTTCATACGGCAGCTTTGTCTACCCATCTCTCAAGTCTACCATCCGCTCTGATAATCACCGTAATTCTGTTTTTGATTATCTGTGGCCCAAGTTTTCCAAAACAAATTCTATAAATGGGCCACCAAATTTCTGTATCTGAATCTGAATTTGAGATGTCCCTTTTTCTTCTGCATGATCCGGTGAGAGAAATAATATAAAACTCAAATGATGTTTTCAACGAATAAGGAAATAAAGAATGCCTCCACTCTATAATGTACCTAAAATTTGATTTGAATGAGCAGTTGGTTAGATAATAGAAATCAGTAATGTCATAGATAAATTTTGGATTCCAGACACCACTATGTTTTGTTCAAGATAGAGGAAAGTATTGTTACTAGGAAAATAGCTGCTGGCCTCAGTAACAAAAGACACTTAGAGCTACATTCTAACTTTTCTTGGTAATGGAGAATAGAAAACAATCACCTCTGCTACCTCAATTCATACCTATTATTTGTTGAACTTTGTTCTGGAGCAAAGTAAAAACAACGAGAGGATTATCGGGCTGATGGTATGAGCAGGCCACAGTGTTCTGGTTTGTGTCGTGTGCTTGCCCAGTGTGGATTGGGTACGGGAGGCAAGGGGGCCAGCCATGTGGAGGAAAGAAGAGAGGCTCAAACTTTTATTAAGCCAAACTCTACACTGGACACTTTACATATGTTAGCTTACTTATTCCTCTCTATAACCTAGCAAAGTAAGTTTAACTCATGAACCTATATCATGTTTCACTCCCCACAGAAGATGGTAGATATCAGAACTGGAATGTCAACCCAAGACTGAATTCTGTCCATTAAATGCAACTGTCTCCCTGAGACAGCTCTGTCGTGAGCTGCAGAAATGCACTAATGTCCTTTGATTGAAGAACTCTGAGTATCACTGCAGTGAACATGATAAGCAAATGAGTTAGACACATTAAATCACTTTATACTGAGATATTATAGCATGTGTATCCCCTGAGTTAGAAAAACTACAGGTCTTAAAGTCCGAAGACTAAGATTTGATCCCTGCTGTATCATTAATTGTGTGTACTTACACAAATCAACTTCTACTATCCCTTCTTTTACCTTCAACGTTCCCTTCTTGGCCGTGTTGTGAGGAACAAATGAGATATCATGCTAAATAGGATTTTTAAACCATAAAGCATTATGTACATCTTTATTATGAATAAAGAATTGTTATTGGAGCAGTAGTCTCATACTCAAATGCCTATAGCCGAGGTATTATAACGGTACCTTAAATATTATTATCTCAACAGTGGATGCTTTTAGCTTGAGTATTAATATGAAGGAATATTCTTCACTTACAAAGAGATACATGGTTTCCCTCAACTCTTTTGTAGAATCATGCTATGCTTTAGGTGTATTTTTACTTTACATTTCTTGATAGAGATGTGTTTGTCATGCAGGAAACATCTTTTTTCCCTCTTGTTTTTACTATGAGAAAAATGGCAGCATAGTATAAAAGATGAAAATCGGCAGCTGGGCGGCTTCCCTGGTGGCGCCGTGGTTGAGAGTCCACCTGCCGATGTAGGGGACACGGGTTCGTGCCCCGGTCCGGGAAGATCCCACATGCCGCGGAGCGGCTGGGCCCGTGAGCCATGGCTGCTGGACCTGCACGTCCAAAGCCTGTGCTCTGCAACGGCAGAGGCCACAACAGTGAGAGGCCCGCGTACTGCAAAAAAAAAAAAAAAAAAAAAAAAGGCCTCATGATAAAAATTGGCCGCTGATACCTGTCCTCAGAGTTAGGACACCACAGGAATGGCTTGACACATGGGCAACCTAAAAATCACATGCCCTGTGGCTGTGTGGGAAGAAAGAGCCAATTTAGTCAGATTTCCCAATTTATAAAAAGGAGTCTCTGATTGAGAATTTTTGCAATAAAGTCTAAAAACTAAAGATTACCAACTAGTCATTTATATGTGTATATTTATGTAAATGTATGCATATATTTATATATAATCATTGTGAAATGACAGGCAGTGGCAGTGATGGGAATCTAGGCCCAAAACTCAGCAATAATCTCACAGAGAGGTGGTAAGTAACCCAGGCACTAAATTGAGAAGAGTAAAGGAAGGCTGAAGCACATGGATTTGAGATATTTTATTGCAGAAGTAGAACTAATACAACTAACTGATTAAATGCAGGGATGAAGGGGAAAAAGTCTTAAAAGTTGACTGTGAGGGTTTGGGCCTGAGCATCTGGATAGGTGGTACTTCATTTTACCAACATTGGGAACGTTGAAGTGAAGCAGATTTAGAATAGTGAGAAACAACTAGTGTTTGTTGTGGCTGTGTTAAATTTAAATGCACATCCATTATACAGTTGCAGAGTGTAAATTTATATGAGTATGTGTGTGTGTGTATCTGTGTGTGTTTCTAGTAAATGCCAAAAATGTACGGAACTGCCTTTCCCCTAACAGCTAGTCTGATGAGGATAGAAATGGTCATTTAGTAACATAAAGGCTTGTGTCAGGTTACTCAGCCTTAATTTAAGATGGTTACAGAGCTGTGTATGGGTTTCAGAGGCTTGGTTGTGTGTTTCATGATTGTGGGAATGGGCCCATTTTTTGGCACTTTTCGGCCAGGCCAGCGGGAGCTCATCATGGGAACATGTTCTTTCCTACTTGCTGAATGGAGGGCTGTGTTTGAGTGGCCCATTGAGCAGTGTCTCCAGGAGCAAAATCAGAAACTACTTGGGCCAATGAAAATCTCCCTGCTTTGAATAAACGAAGCCTAAAGAGGATATTTAGCCAGGGGAGTGGCGACTTCCATGTATTTTATACCAAAAAATAACTTAATACAAGAAATTGGAAGCTGAAAAAAGTTGGATCTATTGACAGAAAAGGGGTCCGAGAGGCCACTGTACTATTCTTTAAAACAGGAAGTGCAGAAAGCATGGGAAACTGCTACCAGTGATCTCATCTGCCTGCAGCACCAGAGTAGCTGCTTTACCAGGAGACTCTCTGAACCTTTGGGCAAGAGTTCTCCTTGGTTGTCCCCTGAAGCCTGTGTCCTGCCCACTTCTGCAGCAGAAGCAGTACTGGCTTCTGCTTCCCTTTTCCTTTCCAGATATCAACAAGTGGCTGTTTTGGCAAAACCTAAGCTGGAACTCTGGCCGCAAAGGAGTTTGGGGAAGGATAGACGTGGACAAAAACAAAGAAGAGTTGGGGTGAACATTATAAACAATATGCAGCATACTCACCTGTATGACCAACACCATGCTCTGGGAGAGTGAAATCCTCCCTTCCTTCACAGGCATTGCATTTTAGTGGGAGACTGTAGGCAATAAAATTATAAACAAATTAATGTGAAATATTAATAGCCAGGCAAAGGTGAGTGCTATAAACAAAATACAGCAGGATAAAGGATGAGAGAGGGTTGAGCTGGGGGTGTGGATGTGCTTCAGTAGTTAAGGTGTCAGAGAAGACTTTTCTGATTTGGCAGCTGGTATAGACTGAATTTGGGTGACCCCCCAAAATTCATTGAAAGTGAACACCCAATGTCATAGTATTTGGAGGTGGGACCTTTGGGGGTGATTAGATCACGAGGGTGGAATGCTTGTAAATATGATTAGTACCCTTAGAAAAGAGATCCCAGAGAGCTCCCTTGCTTACTGCTTCCATGTGAGGACACAGTGAAAAGACTACTCAATGAACCAGGAAGCAAGTTCTCACCAGTGGGGGCACATCCAATATATTATCACTCCACATACCATAGAGCAAGATGTTTCTTAATAAAGTTTAGCTATGATTTGAACTGAACAAGGCATTTAAATTTCTCTAAACGAGATGGATAGCACTTAACCTGTAGGAATACTATAAAAATAAGTGCAGTGGGTGCTTGAGAGACACTGTATATATACTTTCTGTAAACTACAGAAATGGTAAATTCTCCGCAGCACGTGTTCCATATAAAGCGATAATATTGACAAATTATTGTAAGATTGCTAGAGTTCTGTTTAATTACTCAACTTCTGTATTACAATGCATATTTATTATACTTTTAAAACTGCAACCTGGGCTTTAATGCCTTTTAACCAAACTACAAAAGATGCAGACCACCATAGAAATCACATATCAATATAATACCATTTTAAGAAGCAAATGTCTTACTGCTGCCTTGCTTGAGTAGGCATTCATATAAATGTATATTTTGTACAGTAAGTAATTTTAAAATTTTCTTCGACTTAAAACTATCTGGACTTAGTATAGGGAATGAATTAGTGTGAAAGAATATAATTCTATATTCAAGAGGCACATGTATATAAGATCTTTGAACTATGACCATATCACCAGTAGCCCAGCACACATGTATTTTGAATCTGTTTTTTTTTGGTTTTGTTTTTGTTTTTTTGCGGTACGCGGGCCTCTCACTGTTGTGGCCTCTCCTGTTGCGGAGCACAGGCTCCGGACGTGCAGGTTCAGCGGCCATGGCTCACGGGCCCAGCCGCGCCGCTGCATGTGGGATCTTCCCGGACTGGGGCACGAACCCGTGTCCCATGCATCAGCAGGCGGCCTCTCAACCACTGCGCCACCAGGGGAGCCCTTGAGTCTGTTTTTTTTTTTTTAGAGTTCAAATTACTTGCACTTTATTATTTATTTATTTATTAAAAATAATTTTTATTGGAGTATAGTCGATTTACAATGTTGTGTTAGTTTCAGGTATACAGTAAAGTGAATCTGTTATACATATATCTACTCTTTTTGACATTCAGTTCCCATATAGGCCATTACAGAGTACTGAGCAGAGTTCCAGGTGTGCTATACAGTATGTCCTTATGTTTTGACCCAAACACCTCTTTCTCATGACTAATGGAACATATTGGCAAGTTCCCTAAGTTTGAATGTATAATCTGTGACCAAGGAAATAAGAATTAAAATGGCTTCAAATGAGATAGCCATTTACTATCTACTACCTTAGTTTGATTAGAACTATATTTAATCAATTTACGTAATCAGGAGAAGGATAAAATAAAATTTAAGTATAGCTCTGCAAGAAAAAAAATACTACTGAATTTCTGCATTCCATTTTATGAGAATTGTGTAATTTCCCATAATTTGCATTATAAGAATCTGTATTGCTTAATACTCTAAATATCCAAGGTTCAGTAAATATTATATCTAAGTCTCTTCAATGTGAAATTAATAACAAAAATAATTCAAAAGAAATGCAATATCATTGTTCTGATATAGAAAGTTTTTACTATATTCCTACTTTTATATCGTGTTTTATGTCATTTTTAGTGTTATTTCAAATGTGAGTTTTTTTATGAAAGGAGTTCTCTAGAACAATTTTCAGTACAGTTGAAGAATTCTTATATTTTTATGTAATGCAATTTATTAGGGAAGTAAAAGGCATTAAAATTTTTCAATTTGAAGAAAAAATAGGGCCCAGCTTTATTTCAGAAGAATACATCATTTTGAAAATTTCCTTCTTTTACATCTTAATATACTGAATTTTATACAGTTGGCCCTTTGTATCTGTGGGTTCCGCAGCTATGGTTTCCACCACCCACAGATCAAAAATATTTGAAAAATAATTCCAGAAAGTTCCAAAAAGCAAAACTTGAATTTGCCTCATGCTAGCAACTATAGCATTTCCATTGTGATCGGTATTATAAGTAATCTAGAGATGATTTAAAGTATATGGGAGGGACTTCCCTGGTGGTGCATTGGTTAAGAATCCTCCTGCCAATGCAGGGGACGTGGGTTTAAGCCCTGGTCCGGGAAGATCCCGCATACCGCGGAGCAACTAAGCCCGCAAGCCACAACTACTGAAGTCCGCCCGCCTAGAGCCCATGCTCCGCAACAAAGAGAAACCACTGCAATGAGAAGCCCATGCACCACAATGAAGAGTAGCCCCCTCTCACCGCAACTAGAGAAAGCCCGCGCGCAGCAACAAAGACCCAACGCAGCCAAAAATAAATTAATTAACTTAAAAAATACTTTAAAAAATAAAGTATATGGGAGGATGTGCATAGGTTATATGCAAATACTGTGCATTTTATATAAGGGAATTGAGCATCCGTGGATTTTATTATCTGCTGGGGGTCCTGGAATCTATCTCCCACAGATACCAAGGGACAACTGTATCTATCTCTTCCATAATTAACATATTTTAATCTGGTTCTAGTATTCTATAGACGTGAGGAACTCACTAGTAAAGCCAATAATTCTCACTCAGAACATAGATTGATAAAGGTCTTTGTTTAAATAAGCTTAGAAAATTTCTAATTATTTCAGTGTGGTTTTGACATTAACTTTTGTTCCCAAGAAAGATAAATACCAACTGAAATTGTGTGGAGGATTATCAACATTCTGTTGTCCAAGCTGGAATGATCACAGAGGATTTGTGAATAGGGCATTAGAAAAGAAGGATACAGAAAGTCTCTCATTGGTCACGAAGACAGCCTCAGGAAGGAAGACTATGTCTCAGCTTGAGTTTATTGGAAGGAAATAAGTACTGTTCCAATAGTGTATACTTTTTTAAAAATTAGTATCAATACTTAGTTTATCTTTAAAATGAAATTATCTCAACAAATCCCCTGTGTAACCCACTGACAGACTAAATTTTCGACCATTTCACTTTCAGTAGGCCAAGCCCTGACATAAGAATGTGTAATGTCTCCCAAATAAGCATTTTAACAAGTTGAACTGATATTTATATCTTCTATTTTTATTAGGTGAGATTCTTCACTGTCCACTAACAAACGTATTTCATTTAAGTAATATATTCCGAGTGAATAGTATGTTCCAGAAAGATACGAAGGGGCAGGTCTTGCAAAGTTATATTAACTATATTAAAGAATATGTACACTGTCCTAAGTGCACTGAGAATCTGTTGATTTTTTTTGAGGGAAGTAGGAAAAATCAAAATATAGAATTCCCAACTAATACCTTAGTTGGAAAAAAGACAGTCTTCATTTCATATTTGAAGAAGTTTCTGTCTCTTTCAGCTTCAGGTCAAATAGGGCTGAGGATTGAAGCCAAAATAGAATTCTACAGAGATATAAAAATAAGTGAAAAATGTTTTATGAACTGCTATGGAGTGATTTATAAAATGTATTTTTAATAGAATAAGCCATAATAAAAGAATATATACAATATACCATCATTTGCTTAAATAAAACTAAATAAGAATACGTATATATTTTCTTATTTTTGTAAAAATAAACGAAGAAGAAATGCACCAGAAACTAGTCACATTGATCGTGTATGGTGGATCGAACTGATATGAAACGGATAGGACAGGAAATGTGGCTTCTCTGCCTATACCTTTTGTTTTACATATTCAAATAATAAACTTAATTCAATAGGGATTAAAAATAAGTTTTTAGATGTGATTATCCCAATGTAGTACAGCTGAGAAGAGAAAGAAGAATGGTAGCATGCAGAAAAATGTTTAATGGGCAGTCAGAAAGGAGTAGGAGGATGTCGGCAGAGTTCTGTGATAGAAATCAAGGGAGGAGGGATATTTGCCGTTCAGTGCTACAGGGAGGGATAAATAATAAATGCTAGGATGATCCGCTGGATTTAACAATTAGGGGAAATGATTAGCCAAAAGCTCGGAAGGAATTGGGTGGGAAAAAGGGAAAGGGAAAACTGTAAATCAAAGAAGGAGCTCAAGATGTCTCTCGAAAGCACATATTTTGCCCAAGGCTCACTCCAGAATTAATATATCTGATGTACTGGTTTAATTCAGTTCTTCAATGTTAATACAAATAAAGAAGGCCAGTGTAAAACAGAACCAACAAAACAAAAAAGAAAGAAAGCAAACAAGAAATCCCCAGATGATTGTTTAAATTAATCTCTTAACAGGGTTTGTTTTAGTTTTTCTTTGTTTCTGTGTGTTCAAATCTGAGTCTTTTGCGGGAAAGCATGTATAGGGCTAGAACAATTCTCCAAAGGCCCTGGCATTGGAAATCCTTTCAGGATGTTTTAGTCATTTTCCCGTGCATGGTGTTGTGCTTTGCCTCTGAGCCCATTGTTTGAAAAGCCTATTGCTTTTTAGGTCACAGAGGAGCAAATCTTTCAAAATGGCCATGCTGGCTTAGCCTGTGGAGAGGGAAGCCAATATACAAGAAGTTCAATTACTGTGAATTTAAAACAGAAAAATGTTTTTCTAAAGTCACTGTTACGTTCAACTAGAATGTATCCACAGCTCAAAAATGGCATTTTTTCTGTTTTAAATTTACAATCATTGCTATCCTGCTGCTCTTCCAGGCGCTGAGCCAGTGCTACCAATTGCATTGCTCTGCTCCGCTGTGAACAGAATAGTCATGGTGGCTTCACATGAGCTTGCCATAAGTAGAGCCAGATACGTTAAAAGAAAAAGCTCTTCATATATGAACGCCAACATAAAGCGCTGATGAGGATATAAAGAAAATAGATAGAAAGATGGATACACACGCACACACATAGATGGACAGACAGAAGGAGAGGAAATTAATGCTATTTGAAGCCTTCATAGGAGTGGAAACTATGGGGGGTTTTTTCCGCCTCATAGAATTAGGAGTATCTCTTAATAGAGGAGACAAAATCTAACCCCGAAAACAAAAAGTCACATTCCTTTTGGAGCTTAGGTATGGATCTTACACTCAGGACATTTTGAGAAGCAAAGAAATGTTTAGTTACTAATGGCATTGTCCCAAACAAATTTTATAGCTCCAGGCCTAATCCTTAGCATTGCCAAAAATCCTACCAGAGCCTCACCTATGTCCAAGCTAAGTACAAAAGACAAAACTTGGTTCAGTCTTGCCTGAATGTCACTCATTCTATACTAGTTTTATATGGTTTGAATGCTCATGTAACTTTTCTACAAATTGAGCCACTTTTGAGAAAGAATGAACTGGAGGGAACAAATGCTAAAATATTGATTTTCTCTGTATTTTTCTCTCAAAACTGCCGAATTTCTTTCTATTTGATTTATTTGTTCAAATCTACGAGAAATATTAATGAGTCTGCTTGCTGTAGAGTCACTATCCACAAAATTAAGAGATTATATCCCAATAGTTTCCTGGCTTCCCTCTCTTTCTTGAAGAGTAATATCAGGATGAGTCTAAGATATTATCTCTTTTCCTCTTTCCATTGTGTTCTGGCCTCTGCCATTGTATATAAGTCAGGACCACCATAGTAAATAATTATCAGACTCAAATTAGGATAATTTAATAATTAACAAGGGACTATCTACAACAGTTTGGACAACCTGTACCACAAGGGGCAGTGCAGTACCCGGGACTAGTAATGATAGACAGTTACCACACTCAAACCTAAATGGAGGAGGAGACAGAGTGATAGATAGAATCGAGAAAGATAGAGTCGTGCTGCTAATACTTCAAAGCTCAAATGGATGATGGCAGGGAGCAGTTACCTGAACCCAGCAGAATCATATAGAGTGGGCCAACTTGAGAAGAGCTATGACCTTCATTGAAAAGATACAGCCAGGGACTTCCCCACTGGTCCAGCAGTAAAGAATCCGCCTTGCAATGCAGGGTATGCGGGTTTGATCCCTGGTCAGGGAACTAAAATCCCACATGCCGGAGGGCAACTAAGCCCACACGCCAAAACTACTGACCTTGCGCTCTGCAACCGGACAGCCCGCGTGCCACAACTAGAGAAGGGAAAACCCGCACGCCACAACTAGAGAGAAGCCTGCATGCCACAATGAAAGATTCCACATGCCTCAACAATACTGCATGCCTCAACGAAGACCCAGTGCAGCCAAAAATTAATTAATTTTTAAAAATCCGCTAAAGGATGTTTAAAAAAAGAAAGAAAGAAAGAAACGGTACAGCCAACCTAAGGAGAGCAAAAGAGAAAAGGTCAAAAATGGTATACATCCCAGTATCACTCAGTAATTATTCTTCCCTCTGATCTCCTCTCAGGGCTCACCATTGACTGAACGAAACTGAAACCAGACAACATGGGAGCCATTTCATATAGTCCATACAAGTCAGTTCCCCAAGACAAAGAGCAGGAGGGGAAAAAAGTGGAGAGAGGTTCTGAGGGATAAATGGAAGATAATTGCAACAGTCTATGTCTTTCACCCTTCAGCAGCCACTCTGTCCTTTGTGTAGTGAAGCATTTGTGTCTCAGTCACAGAAAGGTCCACAAATTACCATCAAGATATGACATCATCTCAGGGTTATAGCAAATGTATTATACTCCAAAATTGAAATATGCAGCATTAGTCACACGTAAAATTTTATTCTATAAAAAAGCCCATCCTCTGGTTGAAGGCAGTATTATTGATATAGCAGATGCCATGGCTGTGTATTAAGCATTAACAGTACAGATAGAACCACTACAGAAGGGAAAGGCAAATCCATAGCTGGAATATACGTGTGTTCTGGTAACAGTAAACTGCCATGTCTTTGTGAGAGGAGGGGTCTAACATGGTGAACCTATCCCTGTGAAGCTAGTTGGTTTCCCCAGAGAACGGTGATATACTAGGGATCAGCCTTTGCCTCTGATCTTGGCAGGTTTGGGTACTCAAGCAATCTCTTCCTTCACATTAGGTGACCAAACAGTTTGACCACCAAAGTTGTGCCGCGTGAAAAGAGTTCCCTTCAGGGGGTAAGGATAAGGTCACTGCTAAGTGAGGCAGTAGTGTGAAAGCCATCAACCTCAGCCTGGGTCAGAACACCATGAAGGTTTTCCCATAAACTTGGCCATTGTTTTTTTTCTCTTAACTGACCATGGTTTGAAATAGAAGTAGTGAAGTAGTTAACGCTAGGAGAGTCTGTGCTCTGATTCCTCTTTGGGATTTTCCAGCATCTCCTACAGTATAATTATTTGCCTTAGGACTTCCTGTAGGACCCTCTGTGGGGTCATATGATCCCAGTGGTAGGGTATCGTGTACACTCTAAAATCTGAGTGGTCTCACAGAGACTGTGTCTCCTGCTCTTGATGGGTGGTGTGAAGTGAAGCAAGGTTGCTCTTACTTTCATAGGAATATCCGTGAATGTTCCATACCACTGGATCCTTACAAACTTCACCAATAACGTAGGTCTTAAATCTTTGAGGGTTTATTTACCACCTTCTCGGAAGCATATCTAATAGTAAGGCTTCTAGTATTCTTACTACTTTTACTAGATCCAGTTAACAATATTTTCAGCCTAATGAACCAGCAGGATATTATGAGGGATATCAAGATGACCAAAAGTGTTTTAAAAAACATTATAACAGAAAGAAAGTGCAAGGCAGTAAAGGTGTACTATTGTCCTCACTACATACATGCAAACTGCTTCTGATTTTCCGTACTTATGGGAACGTAGCCAGCAGCATTTGGCAGGCCTGCAGCTGTATACCAGGTGCCAGAGTTAAGATTATTTTCCCCAGTAAAATATCGTATCCAGTACGGCAGCTTCAATTGGCATTACCAGCTCATTAAGTTTATGGAAACCTGCTATCAACTTCTCAAGCACATGAGCCTTTGTACAGGCCAAGCAGGTGATATAAATGGGGATGTGACAGGATTCACCATCCCTGCGTCTTTCAGATATTTGGTGGTAGTTCTATACTCTGTATTTGCCCTAGTGAAGCTATATCGTTTTGATTTACTATTTTTATAGGGGTTGGTGGCATTTCCAGGACTTTTTACTTTTCCCCTTCCTGCCATAATGAGTCTCACTTCACAAGCTAGGAAACAATACAAGGAATCTATCTGTTAACATCTATTTCCCCATTCAGTCTGGAATAACCACAGGTTGGGTACAGAATGATACTATCTCCTCTTGAAGCTAGACATTTTTTTCATTCCAGGTTATGGTAGGAACTGTGGTGAACCCAGCCAAAAGTGACCTCCAATGAGCCATGCCCTTATGTAATTCAGTCCCCTTGAATGGTGGTGGACTCTGTAACTTGCTTCTAACCAATTGAATATGGCAAAGGTGATAGGATACTACTTTCATGGTTATCTCATGCTTTATGGTAAAGGAGAATGGATTTTACATATGTAATTAATGTCCCTAATCTTTTATTAACTTCAGTTACCCAAAAGAGAGATTATCCTGAGCGGGCTTGTTCTAACTGGGTGAGCCCTTTACAACAGAGCACAAGCCTTTTTGAAAGTTAGAGACTCGAAGAAGATTGTGTGCATGTGTCTGTCTGTCTGTCTGTCTCTCCATTTTGGCCCTGGATTCTATAGCCACCATAAAACGAATTCTGCCACCAACCTAAGGGAGCTTGGAAGTGAACCCTTGTCCAGTTGAACATCCTCATGTACATGCAACCGAGCTGGCACCTTGATTTCAGCCCTATGAAATCTTGAGTAGAGAACTGAGAACCCAGCTAACCCAAAAATCTAATCTATAAAGGCTCTGAGATTATAAACAGATATTTTTTGAAGCCTCTGTTAGTGGTCATTTGTTTCACAGCATAGACAACATATATAAAAACTCATACTGTGGTCCTAAGCTCAGGATTTCTCAACTTCAGCACTCTGAGATTTTTGGCCAGATAATTCTTTCTTGTCAGGGATTTTCCACGAAGGATGTGTAGAAGCATCTCTGACATGTGCTCATACATGCCAGTAGCACCCACCTTCCCAGTTATGACAACCAAAAAATGTCTCTAGACACTGTCAGATTTCCCCTGGAGGGGACAAAAATCACCCAGGTTCAGAACTACTGCCATAGAGGCAACAAGGAGTAGCAGGGATTGGTCCATAACGGAATCAGCATGCTCTTGTTAGGTTGTGCAACAGTCATCAAAAGCGCAACCATTAAAAGCATTTTTTTGGTATGTAAGAGGATGGGTTCCCTCTATAACAAGTAAGTGTCAGGGAAATCGAAACTTTCAAATATGTTCATGTCACTCATATCTTTCCACAAGTCTCTATGCCTCGAAAACCTACTCCCTCCCCAACAATGCCCTTACTTCAGGCTTAGAAGACTTTTGGTCTTCCTATCCTATCAGACTTTATAGAGAATTTGGGAAAATTAAAAACAATGTTGCCACAATTGACATCTTTCTTGAATCTTTTTAAAATGCAAATTTCATATCAAGTTTCACTAAGTTCTGAAAAGATCACACTGATCAATCAGAAGCAGCTGTTTTTCCTACTTCCAAACTTAAACAAATATCACAAACACTTTACATTTTGACATGTAGCCTGTGGAGTGGATTATCTGGGAATGACCCAAGGAGAATACTCTATGTTACCTGAACAATGAGTCACCTGCAACCTGGGGCCCACTTTTCCATGGAAGTGTTTGTACCCAGTCTCTGCTTTTCTAGTGTCTAGTGCCTTCCTTCTCCTTGCAGGAGGTGTTGTTCCTGAGCCCAACTTCCCATCGGTCCCAAAGTACTCCAGATAATGGGCAGATGTCTTTCCCAGGCAACAACTCTGAACAGCTGGAACTGCAAATCAGACTGCTTAGTGCCCACGGTAAGAGTTGTAGAATACTTCCTTTTACTGTTAAAAATGAAACATGTCACTGCATATCCAGCAATTTCCTTGATCCTGCATGCTTCACATGAGATTAATGAAAGGATTGGGAGTGAAAAAAAAAAAAAGTACCTTCTCTTCTTATTGGACACCTGCCTTGTACATTTTCCCTGATAAAATCCATTCATTAGTTCATGTCATGCGTTATGGAATTGGCCTGATGAATGACAGGTGGTGACCACAAAGGGATCTGCCTTACTTAGGTAAATGTCCAAAATAAATTCCAGTACTTTTGAACCAGATAGAAACAAATAAATCCCTCTTTATTCAGGTTGGAAAATATGACTTCAGTTTAACAGGTCCTCTAAGTATATATTTTCAGTGATCAAACTTTCAAGCAAACTCTTCTTATGATTTATTACTCAGTTGAAAGCTCTCCAGTGCTAATATATAAAGCATTTACAAAGAAAAAAAGCATAGTATATTATACTGCTATATACTATATAGATGTATATGTCCTACATTATATAATACATTGCACTATGAAGATATTTTATGTAGATACTTTAATAGACTAAGCTATGGAGACATCTTTAATTTTGCTGGCATATTATTTACAAGTCAGAAATATAATTGCCTTTCTACAGTTTCTAACCTTAGCAACTTAAAAATAAATTGTTCTTTATTCAGTGATGGCAAACAAGCTCTCATAAATGAATTGCACAGGCATTACAGATTGGAAAAAGCAAGTATGGGTTTTGCAGTGTCAATTCTATTCTGTGTCTCTTTGTATAAATAGCCAGAGGCAGGCTTGAATATCTTACATGCATTTGAAATTGACCAGTGATTTCAGATTGATTCATTCCCTAGTGCCACCGCCAGCAACGCTGCTACCACTACATTTATGCATATATAAATTTAAACTCTTTAACCTAGTGGTGGAAGCAAGGTTCTCACAAACTATAGCAATGTTTCACAAGTTAATGTATGGTTATCTCCATTTCAAGCATGAGTTATAAATAGAGAAAAAAGGAAAAAGAGATAAATCAGAACCACCCTGCAAAACAATTCCGTAATTCCCATCTTAGCCCTTAAGCATAAGGTCTTGAAAATTCCAGTATGAAGTTCACTATCTGTTATTTCTGTCTCTATCTATACCAAGTATTTTCCCCATTATCTACACAAGAGTCTTATTGCTTGTATACAGCTATTACTTCACATGGTCAGTGAGTGAAGGAATGAATGAACATCGATGACAATATGTTTATGAAAGTACTTTAGGTATCTGCTATTGTTTTTTGTCTTCTCCATCTCTTGTCTTTGGGTACTGGCCTTCCTGAACAAGTACTGAAGTACTTGACTCATACCAGTCAATCAGAGAACTTTATCCTCCTGGACCAAAATTTTGCTGTAGGAGTATGCATATGGCTCAAGTAGAGTGAATTGGGGATCTTTTGAGGAGATTGATATAAGAGATGGGAGATAGCCTGTCTCTTTCCTTTTGAGAGGGCAAACTATAAGGGTCATGTAAAGCCTGAGTGGCTGAAGAATTAATTCCAACCGTGAGCAAAGCTCTCACTGGGGAATGAAGCCAAATAACTGAAATCAGGGGTGAAAAGGTGAGTAAGAAACAAGTGACACCGTTTGATAACAGTCAATATATTTTATTATTCTGTTTTTTGTGGTTTTAAAAGTCATTTTGAATTGTTTATGATGTTTGGAACTGAAAGATTTCTGATTAATATAATTGTCCTGTATAATTTAGTATAAATTTCATCCCTACAAATCAGAATTGCATTTTGGCCTAGTTCATTTTTTAAGAGATAAAGACTACAGTAGTTAGGCTCCTGGCAGGAAAAACATTTGGCATTCCCAATGGGTAAATTGAAAATAATTGTTGAAGAGACTATTCATAGAGGTGTGGCAGGGTCAGAGGAACCAGTAAACTATGATGAAGCTAAAATGAAAATGTTCTAAAGTTCATAATACCTTGAAAGTCAGCATATTCTTCATATATACAAGACATATTTGGATTTTTGGCCTTTTCCTCTCACTAGTAAAAATTTTATAGAAAGAACCTAATGATAAGCTTTCTAATACATTTTTGTAGACTCTTCCTAAAATTTCAGTTGCAGTACATTGAAATATTTATTGAAAAATAGTTTTCTACTCAAGAAAATGCATTTGCCAAATCTAGAAAAAGAAAAAAATGAAACAATAGTCAAAAGGTTAACCAAATTAGAATCTTTCCAACATTATTGATTTCTCTTTTCACAGTATCTGCCCAGAAGGCATATGTGAATATTTAGAAAGTTTTTGTGAAGATATAGTACATATTTTTAGATAAGTTCCTTAGACAATGAAAGAATGGCCATATTTTCCTTAAGCCTGCTAGAAATTTCTGTTGTAGCTTACATGACAAAAGAACATTCCCAGGTAAATAATATTTATTTATTTTAAGGGTAGAATACACAAATGGTTGAATCATTCAATAAATATCTACTTAAATTTCAAAGGCCATTCTATAAATAAAATGATTTATTTTGTCATAAGTTATATTTACAACTTGATACTAGCTTGGACTGGAAATAGTCTCAGTTATCCTTAGGTAACTTTTAGGGATATATCTTTAGAAACAGGAAAAAACACAATTATATTACATATGTTTTCTAAACATGCAGGATTTATTAGATTCACATTTTAATCACTTTAGAGGCACAACTTTTGAATTATTAGAATATTTGATTGGCTTCATTTGCTTTATTCTCTCAATTCTCTCAGTCTAATAGTAACAAAAGCTAATAAGTATCCAGAAATTTAGTTCGGTGTATTGGAGCATTGCTGTTTTATAGGCGCTGTTGTGTTAACGTCAAAGTGGATTCTTCCTGCAAGCCACATGTATTCCTGGTATACACTTAGTGCTGAGTTCTATGTCAAGATTAGAATTGGATAATATTAGAGTTAAGTGAACACTAGGAGTCTGTCTTACTTTAATGTTTATTACAGTGAAGTTCAGATAACTTAAGGAACCTGTTTAAGAGCACATAGCTACAACAATAAACCCAGGACTGTAAACCAGATGTGAACTAGGAGTTTGTTTTTGGATGCTTGGTGGAGACGTTACAAAAAAAAATACAGCTATTACAGTGCAGCTATTATTATTATTATTGCTTGATTCCTATCATTAGCAATAGGCTAAGAATCATTAGGTTATTGTAGTTTCTCTTGTAAATTTTATCACTTGTGTTAGCCTCAGTATGCTTGTTTTAAGAATGTGCCATGCGTGGTGCACATCTAGGGTTTCCCCAGTACTTGTGATAGTGGCTTGTACTTCATAAATATTGAATAAGAAGCTATACTTTGCATCAGTGTAAGCCTTCCCCAAGCTCAGAAGTTATGGCTAGAACTGTTGGGTCCATTTTTAGCATAACTCTCATCACTAAATCAGTTATTAAATCTCAAAATTGACTCTGCCCGGTGTCCTTTTCCCTAAACAAGGATACCATCACATGTTGGTAATAATTTATTTTGTTAAGACATTGATTACTAAATACTTTGAACCATGATTTCCTAACTGACAGTAGTGAATATATTTTTTAATGACAAGGAAAATATAGCTATGTTTATGAGACAGAAATACTTCATTCATAGTGGTTATAAAATGATACTGTATATTTCAAAATGTAAGCTGAAAATTTTTGGTCAAGTCAGGGTGGAATTCAAATTGCTAAAAATTCTGTAATGATAACTAGAATGAAACTTCAGTTTTTCTTAAAAGCATTTTGGAAGTTGGAGAACTAAAAGTTTTCCATTAACACAGTGACATTTGTGCAGCAGGAAATTGGGTCAATAGCTTGAATTAAACTTTCTTCTTTCGTGAAAAGAGAATAGAAATTCGATTTATAGTTGTAAAATAGAGATGTACTTCCTACTTTTTGCTAGATTCTGGGGAGCAGAGGATTCCCTAGAGAAAATTCAATATGAAACTGTTTTCAGAAAAAGCTTCGCAGTCATGATGAGGAAATTGTTGAACTGTCATTTAAACTGCATAGGATTAAAGATGCAAAAGCAATAACAGATATGGTAATGCACAAAAAGAGTTCAGTGAGTGTTGGGGCATCATGAAATGTTTCAAGCAAAGATAAGCCTGAAGCCGTTACTCGAGGAATAGTTATAATTTGAACTCAGTTTGGTTTAAGGTATCCTGGATGCAAAAATATTTACTGATGATCCTTTTAGTGCCCCTAGAACAAACATCCAATTTTTAGCTATCTTTTTTTTTTTTAATTTGAGGATTACTTAGTCATTATCAGTAGAAAATAAATTAAGCAACACTTATTTAAGCAATAAGCAGTTAAGTATATTTTCTTTTACAGTTAAACATAGCTTGAAGGATTTTGACCCAAAGCACTTCCTAAGTCCTCAAAGCAATAATATGAAAGATTAGCTTCTGAACCAGTTGTATTTAATGAACTACTCCAGCAGGTATCATTTTTTGGCTCTTACATTAAAATTAGAATGATTTTATGTCACTGAACTAGAATATGATTTTAAGAGCCCATGGAACAGGCCCAAGGACATCTACTGTGTCATCTATTTCTGTCAAGTGGGGAAATCCACCTAACTGATTTATATTGCAGCATATTTAAAAATAAAAACTGAGTGAAATGACTAAACTATCTGGCTTCTGTGAGAGAGACTAATGTAAGTCTTTAAATAAGGATTATATTTGCTTAGAGGATTGAAACCTTGTTTATCTCTCATGGCAACACTAAGCTAAGAATTACTGAGTGATGCTTCCCAGCTCCATTTTAGGAGGTGGATAGAGTTGTGACTGATGCATTTGTTTCTCTCCATAATGTTTCTAATAAATACAGCATACTCAAAAACAGCTGAGCCTGAGCCTGCCGCTGAAGCTGGGGAATAAAGCATGTGATTCCATCATTCTTAAAAGGCATAGTAGCTTTCTGTAAAACCCCAGAGCCCTCAACAGGGTTTCATTTCACATTCTTTTCTGTAGGTACTGTTCTCACCACGAAGCAGTTCCAAACGATATTAGAACTGTGAGATTCAGGAAACCTTTGGATCCAATAGTTACCATTTCCTTCATTATATATTAATTCAGGATGGTTTCCCTTTTGTTTCTTAAGCATAAACGGTGCTGTATTTTTTTTTTTTCTGAAACAGTTGAAATATGCGTCTATTCAAGGTGATCTGCAGCTGCTTCAGCAACCAATTCGTTTTTTTTTTCCCTTGAGTAAATGCTGAAGGGCATTATTTGGGAGTGAGAAGACAGATAGGGGCGGGTGATTTCCAAATAGTCTTCTATTCAAGAATGTCATATATTATTTCAACATATTTCTAGAAAATAGGTATTCAGTACTCCACTTTTCACATAATGTTTCCCACAAGGTCACAATAATATAATAAAACATATGTACACATACACACATTGTTCATGAGGAAAATAGAACAAAAACCCACATGATTGCAGGTCATGTTTTTTCATGGTAGTTTTTCACCAAAAATAAGATTTATAATTTAAGATTTAGGCAGTCAACCAACATGCCTGATTATATAGTATAACTTGTTATTGTACCTCTGTGTGAGTTAATTGGGAAAGGATATAAAGTAAAAAGGCACAATCCTTGCTCTTGAGCAGGATACAGTCCAGTGTGTGAGAAAGATAAGCAGACACAATCATAACACAATGAGGTGAACGCTGTAGTGGAGGCATACGGGAGAGGAGAGTATAACTGGCATTCCAAGAGGTAGTGGATTGTGGTTAAACTAAACCTTGAAGAATGTGTAAGGAATCCTGTATCCAACAAGGAGGAGAGACATTTTAGATAAAGCTACCAGCACATGCACAGTTCTATACACCTGAGAAAAAAGGGCATGCAGGTAACAGAAGGACATTCCTTTAAAAGAAATACCAAACAGGTAGATCTCAGAGGGTGAAAAGTGAGGTCACTAAGCACTGATTAGAGAATAGGAAAGACAATTATGGCCGTTTTTTAAAACAAGAAAACCTGAAGGTTAGAATTTTAAAATGATGAAAACAAGTTTCAATCCAGACCACAGAGATAAGTATCTGAACATTCAAGTAAGGAATTTTCTAAACTAGAACCAGAGTAGAAACCTTGTGACAGAGGTAACTTAAATAATAGAATATTGAGGCATAAGATCTAGTAGTCTAAATTTGCTGGGCCTTTGCCTGGAATCAACCAAATAAAATGTTTTATCATTTAGAATAAGTATCCACGTGCATACCTAAATTTGCGTTTGTAATATATTTTTTAGAGAGGGCATCCAGATTGTATAAGCTTTGGGCCCCACAAATCCTGGATTCTCCCCTACCTAGAGGGTAAGTCCATGAAAGTGCTAAAAAAGTCATAACCAGAAGTCAGGACATCAAAGTAACTGACTTACTTTTGGAAACTAATTAAATTATAAAGAAGAATTATTGGTTCAGGTATACGTGACGGACAAAACATAGATATGTTTTTATCCTCACCTCCAAACAGGAAGTGTTTTTTTCTCACCAATGGGGATTTAAATGCTGCCTTCAACTACCCATCCCAGCCCCAACTTGGGGAGAAGCCTGCCACCGATCACACGACGTCTGTTCTCTGATTCCTCAGAGATGTGGTGTGCACAGGTTAGAGCCAGTGCACAGGAGTTCTGAAATGTGGTTGGTCCATGACAAAGTTACACAGAGCATGTAGGAAGGAAGCAAAATCAATAAAGTATCTATTCTACTATTTAAAAAGCTGCATAAAGAAAGGATTATTTTAGTTAAAAAAAATGTTCTGAGAAATGGAGAAATGGAAATACTAGTGCAGAATAGACCACATGAGATAATAATGATGAGAACTCCACAGGAAGGGGAATAAGATCAGATGACCCCAAAAGGTTCAGGATCCACATGCCAAGGGATTGTATCAGTGACACTAAGCATACTGAGCATATTTTAAAGAATATTCTCTTTTATGTCCTGAATTTTCTACAATTGTGTTGCTTATTGGATTTAATTATTAGGATCAACTTATACAAAGCTGGGATGACCTTACCTATTGAATCTTGCATGTTAAACAAATGGGGGCACCTATCATCTAACAGGTCATAATTATAGCATACATACAGGTAACAGGCATATCTGTATCTTCATATATGTAAACTTAGTTAATTTTCATAAAGTGTGTGCCCCTGTGTAATCAGCACCCATCTTTTAAAAAGAATATTACTGACACCCCAAAAAGTCCCCCTCTGTTCCCTTCCAGGCACTATTCCTACCTAAAGTAACTATTATCCTAACCAGTCTTTGGGATAACTTGAGATATTAGTGTTGTCTGCTTTTGAATCATACAGTACTACTCTTTTGTATCTGATTTATTTGTTTAATTGAATATCAATATGATTTATCCCTGTTGTTGAATATAGTAGTGGTTTATTCATGTTTACTTCTATATTGAATTCCATAGTATAAGTAAATATTTAAAAATATATTAATCTTCTCCACTGTGGACTGACATCTGGGTTGTTTTCAATTTGGAGCTAGGTGAAAGCTCTGCTATGAATATTCTTGCTTATGAATGTTAGTGAATATAACTAACACTTCCATTAGGTATATAGCTAGCAGTGGAATTGCTGGGTTGTAAAGTAGCCACATATTCAATTTTAGTAAATAATGCCAAACGGAATGCTGGTCAAATTTATACTCTCAGTGGCAGTGTATGAGAATTCTAGTTGCTTCATATATCTTTAATTATTGCCATTTTGGTTGTTTAGTAGTATCTCGTTGTGATTTTTATTCCCCTGGTAATTAATGAAGTTTAGTGCATGTCCAAATGTTTATTGGTCATTTGGATATCCTCTTTTTTGAAGTGCCTGTCATTAGTTCATTGTCCTATTGCAACATCTGTTTTCTTCTTTTTAATCTGAAGGAACTCTTTATACATTGCGGCTCAAAAACTTTGTCAGATAAAGAACAACAAATACCTTCTCCCACTTGGAGGCTTGCATTCTGTTGTCTTAAGAATACCTTTGATGAACAAATGTTCTTAATTTTAATACAGTGTACTTATGTTTCTCTGATTTTTGTGACCTTCAAACAAACCTTTTGGTTTAGGTAAAGAATATGTTGTCCTGAATGTATAATATATCAGTGAATTCTATTTAGAGAGTGACTCCTAAAGTTGAAACAAGTAACTCATGGTCAAGAGAAAATGTTTTAGTTAGATATGGCAAAACAAGTAGATAAGTAAACATATATTTTTAGATAATTTAAATTCTCCCTAAATAACATCATTAATTTTTGTTTACTCTGAAAGGAAGATTACACCTTGGAAACAAACTTTCTTTACCATGTATATCTCTGCATGCTCTATATTACTTTTATTTATTTGTTTTTGTATTGTGTATATCTATGCATATACATATAAAAGTATATTTGTTTTTTGTGAGAGATATTTCTCTTCGATTCAATTCTGACTATATATAAAAAAATGGCAAAAATTCAAAATGAATTTACAGTCATATTTATACTCGACTAAAACATTGAATTTTTTTATCTGTTGCTGTCTAAATGTTAACACAGAAAGAATAGAATTTTAAGAAAAGTAAGTTAATTCAACAGTATTTACTCTTTGGTGTATAACGATGGAAATATCAAAAGGAGAAGAAGAAAGAAGAAAAACAAACAAATGAGGGGGAAAATATAGTTCTCTTGATTTGTGAGAACAGGGAAAATAGTGTTTGTACAATTATGATAACCCCCTTTCATAGTGATATAGTTCTTTCATCATAAAACACATATTCAGCCATCTGCTTGAAGATTAGAAATAAGTGCTTGAGCCACAGCTGCTGCAGTAAATGCTCTTTGTGAGTTGAGTTGGTCTGATCGTATTGTTCTCAGATTTAAAAATTCACTCTGGATGACACGCACCACTGTATGGACACACTGAAGCAATATTAAGTAATTACATGGCAGAATGTTATCTCCAAGTTTTTCTCCCACCATTCATAAACACGGTGCCTTCATGTTTATACCTTCAATAATCAGGACCAATCCTGATAGAATTCTGGCTTTCATCTAATGTGAGAAGTATGCTTAGATTCTCTGTTCCATCCTTATAGTGACAGATATTGGGATATGTTAATTAGCTTGATTGTGGTGATCATTTCACAGTGTATATCAATTATATATATTTGCCATAGTACACGTTAAATACATATATATATATTTGTACACCTTAAAGATATATAATTTTCCTATGCCAGTAATATCACTCAATAAAGCTGTTTAGAAAAAAAAATTAAAAACTCATCAAATCCCAACGTTTTCCTTGAAGCAGGTGAAATGACTAAATTATCTAAGTCAGAGTTGTCATTCTCTACTTAATGAACTCCAGGAATAAGTCCCCTCAAGCTCTCTCAGTAGAACTTCCAGGGTTTTATTTCTCTTATCATCTAATATGGCTTTTCCTAATGTTTAACTGAATTGATTCTGGCTATAGTATGAAATTTCATAGTTGTAATTATATTTACATAAAATGTCTTATTTTACTTGTATCCACCAATTAAGTCAGCCCATTGTATTTAAAACTTTTTACTTCCTTTAAGCTAGATAGATCTAAATACTGTGCGCTTTCCACGTAATATGTGAATTCCATTCACTTGGTGATTTTCCTTTTAGTGTTTGTGAATCATCATCATTATCTTTTCTGAATTAGCCACAATATTTTTATTCATTTCTGAAACCCGTTGGATTTCTCTAGAACTTTAAAAAACTCTCTTACACGAAGAGTTTAAAAAGTGTAATTCTAATAAAGAGAACACTACTCATACTCAATACTCCCTCTGTTATTTCCCATTGTGTGACTATGTTTTGTAGTCATCAGTGCTCAACTAGTCTTTCACCATTGTTTTCATTTTCAGTAGGGGTCAACCTTCAAACTCCTCTAAATTGAGTTTAACGCTTCAAAATGATAAATTTTGATAAGTGGGGTGTATATCTGAATACCAGTGTTTTATTTTCAAGTTTGATGACTTTGAACAAAGATACTAAAAATGATTATGCAAGGGTCAAGGAGTCAAGGTGCTCTGTGTGTGATCTGAAATTATCTTCACCAAATCTTATGCTCTTTATCAGTGTTTTTTAAAATAAGTTCCAAGTATTCTTCATTCCTGGATTCAAAAAGTCACACCACAACTCAGGTAGCTCTAGATAAGTTTCCCACCCGCAGGCCTCTAGACATTTAAGTCAGTTCCTTCCATCTGAAAAATCTTCATACCTCCATGGCAAAAACCCTACACCTGCCCCTCCTCCTCTGACAAACTCAACTTCACAGCCACCAGAAATGCTTATGACGCTAAGGACTGTTGTTATATGACCTTTATCTCTGTACACCCCAAGAAGACAAGAATTCCCACTATTCCTCCCTCATTCTCTGATTCTAATCTATATAAGACTGTGTTGGAAGTGAGCAAGTAACCTTTACACCATACCCCATCATGATTCCCTACTTTATTTCTGTAAATAGCACTGTCATCTTGACATGTTATATGTTTTATTTAATTATTTGTTTTTTCTCCCTTTACTTAAATGTAAGCTCTAGAAGGGCAGAGATTCTTGTCTGTTTTATTCACTGATATATCCCAAACAACTAGTACAGTGCCAGACACTTAGTAGGTAAATGTATGCTAAGTTAATATATAAATAGAAATAAATTTAAAATAATCATTTAAATATGTACAAATATATGAAAATTGTAAGTCTGAGTAATTTATATTGCCAGTGCACATTATTTATTCACAAATAATCAGGTCTAGACAATTTTATATTGATTTGCTTGTATTAATGTGTTACACAGCAATAGAAGACCAGTACGACTATGAAGTCCTCAAGAACTATATTATTGTATCTATCAGCCATAAAAAAGTATGAATACATGTATGCCCAAAATATGTGAATATCAGAGTAGTTCTTTACCTAAAGGGAGATATATCACTATTTATTAATAGTAATTTTTTTTCCTTAGAATAAGCTGTCTCATCTTGTATTAGGAACACTTAATCCTCTTGTTAACATTGTTTGCATTCTGTTTCTTGCTAAAAAAAAAATCCTGGCTTTATCACAGTCGAGAGTTCTGCCTTTTTTCTGGGAATTTTTTTCTTTTAAAATGCTTCCGTAACTGGGAACATTTCTGCTTGAACCATACCAGATAATGGCACCATCCCAGAGTTGTCTTAGATCTTCATATTGAAAGAGAAAGAGTAGGAGGGGGAGAGGAGATGGAGAGGGAGGGAGGAAGAGAAAAGAAGAGGCGAGGAGAGGAAAAGGAGAAAGAGGAGAAGGAAAGGAAGGAGGAAGAGAAGGAAGGAGGAGGAGCAGAGAGGGATTTGGGGTGATTGGAACCAGATTATAGGAGAGGACAAAAGAGACCTGAAAAGTAAAATGAGTAAACATTGAAGAATGAATCATGATAGAAGAAATCCAGCAATTTTTACTGAAATGAGTAGTGTGCTCCATTTATCAGAAGAACACAAAGGGAAGCCTGGATTTGCTAGAGACCTAAAAGATGAAGGAGATGGTAGAGGAGATGAATGAAGGCGAATGGAAATGAGTAGGTAGAAAGTGAGGAAATGTGGAATATAAAGCTGGCTAGATGAACCATATGTAGTCAGGACCACATGATTCAGTATTCAGTAGTGAATACTACTGAATGGTGTAGTGAAAAATGTAAAACAATCTGATACGTGTTTTATGAAGATTATCCGACAGCAAGGAGATGATGGCTAGGAGAATAAAAGTGGATACCAGGAGACTAGTTTTGAGGTTCTGGAGGTAAGGAGGCACATATGACTGTAACTTAACCTTATGTGATGGTGATGGTGATTGACAGATATAAACATTTTACATAATAATTTCCTAAATAATGGTCTTATCCTGTTCTATCATGATTTTGTCATGGTTTTATTGTTACTTTCATATACTAAAACTCAAGAATAAACTCTTCCTAAGTTATTATATTGTAAACATTTTTATTTTTAAGTTTGACTTTGTTGTCAGCTTTCCAACACCAGGGTATAAAAATACTAATTCCCAATTTCCAAAACAAATCTCTCTGGCAGAGTAAAAGCATAGTACCTATGCCATAAATTCAATTGTCTGCCTTTATTTTCTCAAGAAGACAGTAAAAAATATCACTTTGAATATCTTTGGAATTATTATTCATTGTCTTCATTCAGGTGAATAATGACAGTTTTAAAAGCACACAGTACATATTTTATGATAGCATTTTATAAACTTCCACAGGGCAAAACTATTTTATTATTAGTTTTGTACACCCCTTCACAAATTCTAGATAGCATTATTCTCCACCTCTTTAAGTGCTACCCTTTTCCTATCTTCCCTCATGTGTCAAGGAAACAACAAGAAAAAAAAACTCTTGCATTCAATTCAGTGACCATTTATGTAACTGGTCTCACGTGCAAGGGCACGTGCAAGGGGATGTGATAAATTAGAAGCCTTGGTTTTTATGTGAACAATTAACTTTATTTAATCCTGGCTGAGTGTAACATACAGGCAAAGTGCCAATGTGTAAGTTTTGGGTCCGAATGTGACAGGCGCTAGATTGGTGAGGAAAAATACTTTGAGATTACATAGAGAAGATGCGTGTTATATTTATTGTGAGGAATGTGATAAAACTTTCTGGAAGAGAGAGCATTTCCATTTGTCTTAAGAACCACATCAACTTGGGAAAGCCAAACTACTACATCATGAAAACAAACTGTCAGTCTAAGTGGAGAGGACAATAAGAAATAAGAATGAAGGAAAAAATAGGAAAATGTTAAGCATGGAGAGAAAACTGAAAGCAGCTCAGTGGGGCTAGAAAAAGAAAATCTGTGGGCTTTCATGCTACTATGATTTGAAAATGTAAGATTTCCACATATGTTAGAGACCAGATTATGCAGTGCCTTCAAACTGAGGTCAACATGTTTGGGTGTTAATTTCTAGGATGTAAAATTTCCAAGTTCATTTTAATTTTACAAAAGCATCAAAACACATTTTTCAAGAAAAGCGTGCAAATGTCAACAGTGAAACCAAGGAAAGTGAAGTTGCCCAATTTGTTATAGAATTGGAAGAAATGGGGATAGAATCACCAGAACTAAATCTGTGATTGGGTGTAGCCATGAGGAAACAAGAGAAAGGTACAGATGAAATAAGTTTTAAGTTTTGAAACAGGCTATAGACTGCAATTTGGAACGGCTGACTTTGTATGCATGGTGGGTATGTATGTGAAAAGAATGAATTTAACTTCAGTTGTGTTGTGTTTGAAGTTCTTAAGTGGGGACCTTTAATTCAGGAGAGATTTCTTGAGAGAGGTATGTAAAGAAATACTTATTACCAGCTAGCACTTGGTATTGTCAATTTTGTTCATTATAGCCATTCTACTAGGTGTAGAGTGGTATTGTTATCTCCTTCTGATTTCGATTTAAATTCTCTTATTGAATAGTTAGGTTGAACATTTTTCCTGAACATATTTCTCATCTGCATATCTTCTTTGGTGAAATTACAATTCAAATTTTTATCCATTTTTAAAATTGGGTGGTTTGTTTTCTTATTGTTTTAATAAAGTCCAGCTTTTCTTTAGTGGATTTTGCTTTTGCACACATATATAAGAACTTTTTGTGTAACTCAAGATCATTGAGGTTTGCTCCTATGTTTTATTTAATTGTTTAATAATTTTACATTACACCTTTAGATACATGACTCATTTTGAGTTAAGTTTTGTAAAGGTGTGAAGAACAAGTCAAGGTTCATTTTCAAGTGTATGTCCAGTTGTTCAAACATTCACTCAACACTGTTCATTCTCCATTGACTTTCCTTTGCCACTTTTCAAAAATCAACTGGCAATATTTGTGTGGATCTATTTCTGAACTCTGAATTCTTTCTCACTAATCTATGGGTCTATCTTTGCTATAATACCACAAAGTCTTTGTTATTGTAACTATAACGTATTCCTTAAAATCATATAGTGTAAGCCCTCTCAACTTTGTTTTTCATTATCAACATAGATTTGACTATTATTTGCATTTTCTTATATATTTTAGAGCAGCTTCTTCATGTTTAGAAAAAATATACTGCTGAGATAATTTTGAGGGGATTATTTATTATTTATTTATTTGGTAGTATGGTAGTATATTTTAGTAAAAAAATTTAGTTGCTCCCCATATATTTCTATTTTATGAAAATATTATGTATCATGAAAATTTTCTGTTCCTTAAAAATTTTTAGTAAGCCATTTGCCTTGAAGTCTTGCCCTGGAGGAAATGTTTTGGTTGCATTTCTACCCTTTTTTAATTGCATTAAATCTATACATAAATTAGAGGACTTTCATCAGAACTATGCTGTGTCTTCCAATTCATGAGCTTGGTATATCTTTTTTGATAGTAAATCTTTGATTCTTTTTATCTGCATTTTGTGTTTTTAGCATACAGATATTGCATATGTTTTATTCGAGTTATATACATTAGTATTGCAGTATTTTAGAGATATAGTAAATGGTATGAGAGATATATTGGCTTCCAATGGTTGATTTCCCAATATACAGAAATAAACTTGATTTTTGTATGTTGACTTTGCACTCTGCAACATTCTAAATGCACCTGATTTAAGGAGATTGCCTGTAGAATTTAGAGATTTTCTAATTTGTTGTAAACAATCATGTTGTCTGCATATTGACAGTTTTCTTACTTTAGTTCCAATACTTCTGATTTTTATTTTTCTTATTTCATTGGTTGGGACTTCTGGTATAATTCTGAATAGGAACAATGTCTCCAATTTTATGGGGAAGAATTCAGATATTCACAATTAAGAATAATGTTAGATCTTGGTAGACGCCATTTATCAGGGACTTCAATGTGGCAGAGTTTTTAACATAAATTATGTTGAATTTTTTTCAACTGCATTTTGCACAATTGATGCGATGTTTTTTTTCCTGCTTTACTTTCTTACAAATGATGAATTACACCGATTTCTTTTTGAATGATAAATCATCATCTATTCATTACTGGGATAAATTCCAGTTGGTCATCATGCATTTTGTTTTTGTTTGTTTAGTTGTTTAACTAGTATACGTCGCAAATTCATTTTTTACTTATATGTATTTCTCTGTCCTGTCATTAGAATATAAGCGTTTGAAAGCATAAATTCTATATGACCTTTTTCAAAACCATTTTATGTACTGTATTTATATCCCAATACTTGGCAAAGATTTGGTGGTTCACATATTTCTGAGAGAAGGGAAGAAAGGGTAAAAGAAAATAGAAATAGCAAGGAAATTTGTGTTTCAGTGACAATATGTCTTCACTCAGCTATGTGATTAATATTCTGTTCTCTAAATTGTGTGTAAATATCACCTGCCAGATGCCAAGTTGAAGTTCAGTCAGTTTAAGCAATTAATTAAAATTGTGATATCTAATAATACAATAGTTGAATATCACAGATAACCATATTCTAAGACATCCAAAAAAATTATCTTAGGAAACATACCCATTTTTGAGAACAATTCTCAATGTAGTAACAGTGAAAAATAAGTAAATAATATGAGATTAATAATCTTTCTTTTCTTTCCCAATTAGAAAAAAAGATATGGTAGAATGAATTGTTAATAAAATATAAGGCATTATTAATTCCTCAGTGAAGTGTCATTTAACATTATTTTTAAAAAGTCTATGTCACATCAACTGATTCACACATACATACACACATATATTACATATATAGTGTTTGTGAACGTAACTGTGAAATTCAGACTATATAAATATTGATTATTAATCAGTTGTTAATTATTGTAAACATTATGTTGTATAAATCTATCTTATTAATCTTAGATTCGTACTACCGCTCCCTCTATTTCATGATTACATAAAACTATAAAGTGTGGAAATATTCTGACAGTGAAAAAAAAGTCCCATCTTATATAATAATCATATGTACATTGCATCCAATTTTTCATATGATCTCCATTCCCACCTGATTAGCCTTTGTCATAAAACAAAAAACCTACTGTCTATTGTTGAAGAACAGTCTCTCCTTAATGCTAAATCACCATAATCAATTTAATGCATAAACACCAATGACATTTAATTAAATTATTTTGCATATGCTATAGAATAGAATCAACCTAATATCTTTAAAACTTTGAGCACTAGATCCATATAAGTAGGAATTTTGTATGGGAACGACACAGTTAGAATTTTGTTTCTTTGGTTATAGGCTCTATTTATCTACAAGTGAAAACACTCAGTAAAAAAATGCATTAAATATTTTCTAACATTTATTTGACATAATAAATTAGTGTATAAAACCTTCAGCTGAAGGAAAGATTATCAAAATTGGAAGGGAGCAGAGAAGTTACTGCCATAAAATGGGTCTGGAACTTTCTAAGTTTAACTTTATGTTAAAATTTGGTCTTATCTAGGGTGGCAGGTAGCACAAATGTTTATAATGGGGGAATAACTGGAATTGACCATCACTAGCATCTTGTGGAATTTCTTTGTGAAGTGTTAAAATTCACTTTTAAAAATCCTGTCACTGCAATTTTTAGATGAAAAGTTGTGGGTGACTTTCATTTTTCCACTTGGGACCAGATGGAATGGTATGCACTTTTAGAAACCATCTGTCATGCAGCACCTTAATCTCCTTACATCAACTAGAGGAGAATAAGAACATCTGACTTTGTGGAGATAAAGTTAACATGACAAGATGTCAGCCAGATTCTCATATGGTGCTTCCAACATTTTGTCAAGTCACTTTGAGATCTTTTCAGTTAGCTGTGTTATGCGCTTAAGAAAACAGAGAACACAATGCCTATTTCAGAAGCTGGTAAATGTCATTGCTTTCTTGCCAGTATGTTTTTTTTTTTTTTTTTTAATTCATCTAATTCTCCAGAAGGTCAACCTGAGCAGAATTTTCCCTCCTTGGAAGTGACATCGCATAAATTACGTTTATTTAAGCATCACCAACTATAAAGCTTACCATAAATAATATTGTATTGATACCAAGTACAGATGTTTTCTTTGAAAAGAAACTTGGGCAAGACTAAGTATTAAAGAGGTAGACTGTGGTCATCTTTTCATCCTTTACTTATAACATTGTGTAATTTAGGGTCCCCAAAGAAAAAAAGGTAGCACAACTAGAGTAAATGAGGGGACTTTAACAAAGGGACAACTTTATTTACAAAGATGAGAAGAAGATTTATGAGAAAACGTCAAAGGAAACAACCCAAAGGTAGCAAGAGCTGAGAGGGTTCAGTGCTCCTAGTCCCAAAGATACTAAGGGAGGGATAGGCTTCCAGAATGCAGCCAGAGCTAGAGCTAATTTTTTTAAATGGGCCATTTGACCCTAAAAAGGAGCTGTGCCCTTAGGGAGAGAAAAGCAGCCACTTTCAGCTTAAACCTATGAGGAAGGGAACTAGGGGCAAATATACTCTGACCTCGCCTTTCCCCTCTTTCTTATTTTGGCTAAAACTACACAGAAACTATATGACATGAAGCCTAACTGATGCAAGTCAAATAAGTCAGCTTCTTGAAGCATATTAAATTATAAGAAATGGTAGAGAGTGGTTTGTAGTGATAATTAGAAAATAATCTAACACAATAATCTATTGTAGGTGTCGACTAAAAAACTATGCACAACCTAAAAGTTGAGAGTTATGTTTTATTCGGCAGGAATTTTTAGGACTTCAAGCCCAGGTGGCAGCATCTCAAGTAACCCTGAGAGAACTGCTCCAAGGAGGCGGGGGTGGGGGTGGGGGTGGGGGGACCAGGTTACATAAAAGTTTTGCAACAAAGGGCAGGTAGGTCTGAATGTCAAAAGATTATTGTTAAAGAAAACCAGATATCCCAAGTTAAGGAATTTAGTTCTTTTCTATATATAGGAAGATGCAAGAGTCTGGGCTTACTGAAATCCCTCCTGTGATGTGCACCTCAGCTGTCTGGGGACAGTATCCTGTGTTTTCACATCCCGAGTTTCCTCAGGGCTCACTGTAGGGAGGGGCTGCAGTCTGCTGGCTGCTAGATGGCAGGTATTCTTTCCTTCCTGAGTTTCCTCAGGGCTCATCCGCTCACATTGGAGGGCTGCAATCGCTGATGACTGTGACACGCTTTGTTTACCGATATGGCAGGCAATATTCCATTTATCATAGGCATTGTACTCCCTGTCACCTTTACACTCACCACTGAGGACAGGGTCAATATTGAGGACAGAGTCAGTCAGTCACCCTATGTCTTTTGATGGGGGTATTTAGTCCACTGATACTTAAATTGATTATTGATAGATATGTACTTATTGCCATTTTGTTACTTGTTTTCTGGTTGTATTTGTGGATCTTCTCTGTTCTTCATTTAGTTTCTTCCCTGTGGTTTGATGATTTTCTTTAGTGGCATACTTGTGTTCCTTTCTCTCTAGTTTTTGTGTATCTGTTGTAGGTTTCTGATTTGTGGTTACCGTGGGGTTCAAATATGTTGACTTATAACTATATCTACTTGTTTTAAATTTATAGTCACTTAAGATTAAACACATTCCCAAAAATCCACATTTTTTTTACTCTTCACCACGTTTTGTGTTTTTGATGTCATCTGTTACATCTTCATATTTATTCCTTCACTGCTTATTGTAGTTATAGTTGATTTTACAATTTTTGTCCTTTAATCCTTGTGCTAGCTTATTTAAGTGGTTGATCCGTGGCCTTTACTATATAGTTGTCTTTACTAGTGAGATTTTTCCCTTCCTATAAATTCTTCTTATAGTAGCCTTTTCTTTTCCACTTAAAGAAGGCCCTTTAACACTTCTTTTTAGGATCAGTTTAGTATGGATGAACTCTTATAGGTTCTGCTTGTCTGTGAAGTTATCTCTACTTCAATTCTGAATGATAATCTTGCAGGACACAGGTTGTACGTTTTTCACTTTCAGCACTTTAAATATATCATGCAACTATCTTCTGGACTGCAAGTTTTCTTCAGAAAAATCAGCTGATAGTCTTATGGGGGTTCCCTTGTATGTAACTCTTTGCTTTTCTCTTGCTGCCATTAGAATTCTCTCTTTAACTTTTGCCATTTTAATTGTGATATGTCTTGGTTTGGATCTCTTTGGGTTCATCTTGTTTGGGACTCTCTGTGATTCCTGTACCTGGATATCTGTTTCCTGCTTCAGGTTTGGGAAGTTTTCAGCCATAATTTCATCAAATATAGTTTTGACCCTGTCTCTTCTTCTGGGACTCCTATAATGCAAATGTTAGTGTGCTTGATGTTGTCCCAGAGGTCCCTTAAAATGTCCTCAGTTTTTAAGTTGTTTTTCTTTTTTTTTTTCTGTTTGGGCAGTTTATATTGTTCTGTCTCCAGTTCTCTTATGTGTTCTTCTGTATCACCTAGTCTGCTATTAATTTGTTCTAGTGTGTTTTTCGTTTCAGTTATTGTATTCTTCAGCACTGACTGGTTATTTTTAATATTTTCTAGTTTCTTGTTATAATTCTCACTATGTTCATCTATTTTTCCCTAGTTCCACTAGCATTCTTATTACTAATACTTTGAACTCTTTATCTGGTAAATTATTTATCCCTGTTTCATTAGTTGTTTTTTTCAGGGTATTTTTGTTGTTGGTCTTTCATTGAAACAAATTCCTCTGTGTTCTCTTTTTGCTTAACTCTCTCTGTCTCTATGAAATTAGGAGAAACAGTTACCTATCTTGGTCTTGAAGGAGTGTCCTTTTGTGGAAGCATCGCTATGCAGCCTACATGTGCCCAGTGGCTTTGGTAAGAGAGCTGGATCTGAAGTGAGCACAGGATATGTCTTCCCCTGGGGTGTGTTGGCAGCTACCACCTTGGTGAGAGGTGGGGCCCAAAATGGGCGGCTAGGTCCAAAGCCAGGTGTGAGCTGGAGCTTCTCTGCTCCGCGGCCGACACTGCCCTATCAGAGATGCAGTCAGTCCCAAGGTGCTGGAGCCAAAGCCCTGAGAGTCAGGTCTGAGCTGGTTCTAATTCCTCGATGTGTGCATTCTCCTCCACTGCCAACATCAGTACCTTCACTCATGAGGGCAGCAGTGCTGGAGCAAGAGGGGCCAGAGTGGGTGCCCAGTGCAGGCCAAGGCACACACTGGTGCAGTCCCAGCTCACCAGTCACAGCTCCAGACCACTCCCAATTTGCTGACTATGTGAATGCCAGTAATGGCTGTCCTCACCGGTTCAGATGCAATGCTGGGTCTCTATTGTCTCCTACCTCGTTCCTGGTTGTAAGCAAGCATGTGTGTGCTCTTCACAAGTGGAGTCTAGGTTTCTTACAGGCCTCCTGTTAGTCCCACTAGTTTTCAAACAAGCTAAGGGGAGTCATCTTCCTGGTTTTGGACACCAGGGCTAGATTGCCCAGTTTGTGATTCAGACCACTCACTAGCCAGCGAGACTCTCTGAGCCCATGTAATTCCCCTCCTAGGAGCACAAGTCCCAACATAATTGCTCCTCCTCCCTTCCCACCTGACTCCACGTGGATCTTTCTTTATTGTCTTGGTTGTATAAGAGTCTTTCTGCCAGTCTCCGGTTTGTTTCCCTTGAGAATTGCTCCTCAGGTAGATTTTTTTATGTATTCGTGGAGGGAGGTGAGCTCAGTGTCCTCCTACTCTGCAGTCTTGATCTCCTTCACTCTCTTTTCATGGTTTCTGATGAGAAGTCCGTAAGGAGTGGAATTTTTGGTACCTGAGATGCAATGTGTCCTATTTCTCCGGCTGCTTTCAAATTTTTGTTTCTTTAATTTTGGTTTAATAGTTGATCATATGCTTCTAATTATGACTTTCTTCATATTTATCCCGCTTAGGTTCCCTGAAGTTCTTGAATTTGTAAGTTTCCATTTTTCACCAAATTTGGGAAATTTCTGCACATTCTGTTTTCAAACACTATCTTCCCTATTCTCTTTGTCCCCATTTTATTTGACTCCAGTCATACAAATGTTAAGATAGTTTCACGTTGCTCCACAAGAGCTCTGTTGCTCCAGAAGCTCTGTTCATATTTCTTCTAGTATTTTCCTCTCTATTCTTCAGATACAATATATTCTGTTGATCTAATTTCACATTTACTGACTTTCTGTCATCTACTTTTTCTAGTTAATCTCATGAAGATACTTTTATTTAAGATATTTTATTCAGTTCTAGATTTTATATTTGATTATTTTAAATTTCTATTTTCTGCTAATTTCCAACTTTTTCATTCATTGATAGCCTATTTTAATTTATTTTATTGACCATAGCTTTAATAGCTGCTCTAAATTCTTGCCTGTTAATTCCAACATCTGGTAACCTTGGAGATAATCTTGACTTGATTGTCTTTTCTAAGTGTGTCATATTTGCCTGGATTTTCATGTGGATTGTATCCTGGACATTGTGGGTGATATTCTTGGAAATATTGTGTCTGTTATGCTCCCCTGAGGAGTTTTGATATTTTTTGATGTAGCAGGCAATTAATTAGGTTAGACTCAAATGTCAACCTCTATCTCTAACTTCATAATCCAAATCACATTACCCTTACACAAACACAAATTACACAAATTGAATTTAACTGTGCTTCTTTGAGTCTCCCTATGCATGCATGAGTCATGGCTCAGCCAGTGACTAGGGCAAATTCACTGACAGAATATGAGTGAAAGGCTAACTGTGAGAACCAAAGGCTCTCTTTGGGAGCTTAAATAGAGTGGAAGAACAGATACAGCTGACCATCAGACAATATTTGATAGAGTCAGAAAGCTACAGAGATGCCGAAATGTGTCATCCAAGGATGATGTGCTCATCTAAGGTAATAGTGTTGTGGTAAGATCAGAACCCTGATTGAGAAAACCTGGAACCCTCAAACATGACTTGGGGACATCTAAGTGGATGCCGCTGATTATGTGACTCCTCTTAAATAACGGTTTTCAGAAGTAGCCCAGTCTTCCCTAGTAAGAGGTGATGCTTTCACCGTGTTAGGGAATGCTACAAAGCCCTCTCCTGAGCAGTGCAACAGATGCCCTTCCAAAGTTCCTCCTGTTTCCTCTTTTGGGTGCCACAGTGATAATTAGGGTTAAATCCAAGCATACACTGGGTCTGGTAAGGGAAGAAAAGATATACACCAGAAGAGCCACAAGAATTAGCTACCAGATACTGTCAGGAACAAGGACATTATCCTTGGAGTTGGAATTGAGGACACTTGATCAAGGAGGTTGAACTATAATACTGAATAAGCAAGGATTCACTGTCTCTGGGCATTCTTACAGGACACAGGGTGTAATAGCCTGGAAAGGACTGGAAAATGGAGCGGATTTGCTGGGTAGGGTGACTCTTAGAAGCCTGTAAACATGGTGGCCCTGCTGAGGGAAGTGTAAATGCCTGAGCTTCCTGGAATACAGTAATGGGAAGAATAAAGTGGCTGTGAGCAGTATTCATACTTAAATAGGATGAAACCAGAAAAACCAGTAGAGGATTGTTTTTTACAAGAGGGTACAGAAAATATAATTCACCAAGGCTATCTGGGATTTTCTGGTCAAAGGGGAACCAGCATCATTGAGAACTTCAGTGGTAACTCCCCTCTGTAGTCTAAGGTAGGTAGTAGGAGAAATTGTAACAGAGCAGGGCTGGTTAAAGACCAGTTAACACTTACAGAAGCAAAATAGATGGGCAGGCAGCAAAAAAGGACCTACTTAACATACAAAACTAGAAAACTACTTAATATCCAAAACCAGAATAAAAGCAAGAATGGATAATAGGATGATGAAATGGTCACCTGAGGAAAAGGTCACAATCCTTTGCTCAGTTTACAGAGAGGAGCCACTTTTAAAATCACCAAAGAGGTGGCTGGATCATAGGAGAAAGGATGCTGCAATGTCACATCAAGTATATACTGTAGTGAACAAAATTTTATAAGCATAGATGCAGGACAAGACTAATTACTTTCAGAAGAAAAAATCTGTCTCAACTTGGGCTCTTTCTATGCAAATAAGTGATAGGTTATAAAAGTGGGTAAAATAAAATGCTTCCTTTCAAAACTTTTCTTCTGTGGCAAGATGTCTTTCATATGTGAATATAATGGGAAAATATCAGATAAGCAACGGCTCAGAATATATAGAACTGAGTTGTATTTCCTTATAAAATGAAGTGGATACAATATTAATGAGTCATGTCTCCAGCTGAAATCCCTTTTTACTGAAAGATTTTTTATAAGAAATCTGGAGGTTCAAAATTAAGGAAAACATTTATTTCATTTGTGTAAATCAATCAAGAATACATTATTAAGGAAGTTAGACCAGAATAGTTATACTTAAAGGAATACATGATTTCTGAATTTAAAACCAAGATGAACACAATAAACATGATGGATAGCTCAGAAAATCAAATTAACAAGTTAAATGGCTAATATGAGAAATTTATTCTAGAGCCCAAAGGAACGTTTGATACAATACAATGAACAGGGAAGTGAGTGAGATGAAGGAGAGATTGAGATGATTCACTTTATGCTTAATAGAATATTCATTAATTGTACAGAAATAGATTAGACAGGAACAGGATTTACCCTGTACTAAGCAAAATTAATAAGTTTTTAAAATGCAGATACTCAGACCTAATCTAGAGTATTTAAAAATGTCACGTATAATCAAATCATTTTAGGATATTCCAATTGGGAACAATAAGTTTTACTAATAAATGAACAAAATGCATCCTAGCTTGAGGCCCTCCTCACATTAGTAAATGTATGATGGTAGAATTGTATTTACAAGGTCTTAATGAGAAAAAAAGATGATAACCCAAAATTTCTGTAAACAGTCACATAGCCATCACTCCTGAGGGCACCTCAATGATATCCCCATATATTTGAGACTTCAGAAATTGGAATAATACTTTATATGTTCCCCAAAACGTATTTTTTTCAAATATTTGTTCTAGAACACTGAAGATAAACCAAAATGAGGAACTAAAATTATAAATTAATAAAGAAAAAGGGTTGGCAGCAGAGAAAGTAGCTAAATTTAGTGCTAATCCTGAATGAATCTAATATTGTATATTTTATTGGCAAGATTTGTGAATATGTGAGAAAGGTAAGAGGGGTGGCAGGTAATAATATGTGAATTTTCTTATCAGATCCATGTTATGCAGAAAGATTACCAAAATACACCATTTTCACTTAAAATCAATAAAATACTAGAGAAAGATAAATATCAAAATATGTTTAAAATTAAAATTACTTGCACAAAATATAATATTTGAACATTCAAATAACTGTAGAAAAGAAAACAGCAAGTAAACAAAAAAACTATTAAAATACACACATAAGGTTGCCTGTATATGTATATACATACACACACACATTCACATATGGAAGGAAATAAACAAAATTTTCAGATGTCATCTCTTTGAATGGATTGGAAGTGAGAAGTGATTGAAATGTTTTCATTATAATTTTTATATATGTACAGTATATTTTATCTTTTGCAGAAAGATTATTTATTGCTTCTATATTTTATAAAGAAAATAAGTATGATGAAAGAAAATATTTTTACATGAACTGAGGTCTGAAATAAGACCTTGTAGATGGATGTAATCCTATTACTCTTTCCTTGATACACCCATGTTAACAGTTGGCTGCTGAGCAGTCATGGGCAGAGCCACCCCCCCCCCGCCCCCCGCCTAAATCTCAATCTATAACCATGAATTTATATAGGCCTCCAGGTTAAAGGAGCTGAGACTCTCAACTCCTTTGCTTTGAATTTCAAAGTTATTAAAGTAACTTGGTTATTGGCCTAACCCAGGCCTAACAGATAATGCTGTAGGTAATAGTCAGCAAGCTCCCTATGGCAAAATTCACCAGGAAGTTAGAATAACTGATCTGAAAGTGTGTCCTCCACACCGAGAACCAAGGATTTAGGGGGAATAATGTGGTTTCTAGTTTGCGAGGCAGCTCGTAGAGAACCTGCTATCATGGTGGAAGCTTTATATTATAAAGGCGATGACTGTATGACTTAATCTAGAGCTGTAAGTGTAGGGACCTAAACAAATTTGAGCTATGGCTACACTTGGACGATTGTAAAGAGAGAAAATATATGTCCCCCCTCACAACTCGACCAATCACCGTGGCTGAAGTGAGCTCTGCATTGTAAATATTGGCAGAGCCTGAATCAGGTGGCTCAGCTGGAATCACACGTCTGCTGTAACTCGGGTGTTATATATAATAGCGATAACCAAAACACATATAAAATATCGTGTATCTGGTCCACTTCTGAGTTCTTTAAATACAAAGTTCATTTAATTCTCTAAACAACCCTATCAGGCAGTACTATTATCTCAATTTGATAACAGAGAAAACTGAGACACAAAATGATTACAGACTTTGATCAAGTGGTGGAGCAAAGCTCTGTATTAAAGCAGCATCATTCAAGAGTCTGTGGGTTCCGTCACTACACTATGTCGATGGCAACAAGGGTTATAGATACGCCTCTGGGGATTGCATTACCCATGTGTAAATGATAACATCTAAACTATCCTTAATCTCTAGTGTGTTGAAATTAAATTCATACTAAGATGGCAAGGTGTCCTATCAATAGACACGTACAGATCCATGGATTATAATGATGACACGCACATTCCCTTTAAAAAGAAGTGCCCAAATCTATCCCTGCCACGGGGCCCTTATTTTTCTTTCATTTTAGTGAGATTTAGTACCAATATAAGCCTCTGTGAAGACCCACAAGAAAGGACCCTCCAGTCTAGAAAGTGACTGTCAAGAGAAGCTGATATTTTGTGCTTCAAGTAATAGCTATTTATATTAGCCTTTATTATTTTCTGCTGCCTTACCAGAAGCATTTCTGACGATTCAGACAAATCTGTATTTGACTTGATTACCCAATCTATGCATTAACCTATGAAAGCAGAGATCATCCAGCAGATCCTCAGCAATAAAATAGTGGTTTTAAAATATTCAGAAGGAATGGAGACGTTTCATCCTGAGCATATATACTCATATATTCATACTGCGTCCAGAGCTGTATTCATATTCTGATATCTAATTTTGTTAGGTATCATTATTTTATAATAATCAACAACAGTTACACCTTTTCTTCTGGGAAAAGTAATATTCAAGATTCAATTAGTGATATAGCTCTGAAATACTAATTAGACTCATAAGTTTCAAATAAACTGATCAAACAAATTTCAAAAAGTGAAAAGAGCTATTTCAATCCCTAAGTTGTCAGGCACAGGGTAATTGATTAATGCAGATATTTACAGAAGCTACCAGTTACTGCGCATTCCAGTTCCTCAGTGAAATGTATGAAGCCTGGAAGACTTTTCAAGAAGGTTTGCTTTTCTTTTATTATTTTTTTCTCCCATGTTTTCAGATAAAAATGTGTGATAGAGGGATAATAAATAAAAATTAATGCAGAAATACCCTGGAAAGTAAGTCATGGGAGAGATCTCACAGGGTATATTCAAATATAATTAGACTTCTAGCTTTAGTTTTAGTGGTGGAATTTTATGCATTATCTGAAATCCTGTTCTTGAGGAGATTGATAAAGGTTTAGATTGGAATAAGTAGGTGAATTCCATTAATAATGTATTTTTCCTCCAGTTGTTTCTCTTACTTTTTGTCTGTCATGATAATGATGCATTTGTTCCTCATTTTAGGGAGGAACAAATATAAATAAAAGTTTATAAAACTTTTATAAATAAAAGTTAAACAAAAACATTTCTGAACCTGAGGAGAATTTCCCAGTGGAATGTTTCATTGAGGAAAAGGATAATTTAATTATACAAATATTAATTGTATTCTATGTTTTACTACTTTTAGGTGTTACAAGAAAAGGTTGTCTTGATACAAAAGAAAATGGTTAAGAAAACAAACAAATATACAAAAAACTCCAAATGACAACAAAAATATCAATGTTACCCAGTGTTGATTGCACACACAAAAAATCTAATCAATGATTTGTTTTACTCTCAGCAAAGAACTCTTCTTACATAGCATGTGTCTAATGATTTTAGGCTCATCTCTTGTTTAGTTTCGCTGCATAATTATGTAGCAGAGTCAGAAATGCTATGAGGAATTGAACTCTGCTTCCCTGGTCTGCAATACATTTTCTGTGCACTTACCCTGCTGTTTCTTGCTCTGTCACATACGGTGGAAAATCATATCTGTTTAGAACTCCTAGGATAAAAGGTCTTCTGCAGTAACCCAACAATAGTAATAAGACAGAAACACCAACATGAAATGGATAAGCATTTTACTGATGAATCGTTGTGCATTGAAAGAGGGAGTGAATTAACACTCAACCTGTTCCATTGCTAGACATTCAAGATGAGAATTCAACATCTGGACTACAGAGACCAGATGGTTACAGTGTGAAAATTTGGCAATAAAGCCTTCAGAAGACTTAAGAGCTCCCCAGTAGAGGGAAAATGATAAAGATTGCTAGAGCTGAAATTCATCTAAAACTATAAAGTCGCAGTTTTCTTTTATGGACACAAGTAGAATTATGGGTAACATCAAGAGGCGCATGAAGCACATTATATGGAGACAGTTGGGCCATTTTAATTCCTCTTTTAATAGTTTCAATATTGATAATAGATTACTAACCTGTAAACTCCATGAGGTTTGCAACCTTCTAAACGTAGTTTCCAGCAGAGTGTTTAGCATAAAGTAGCTTTTCAGTACATATTTGATGAACGTGAGAATGAATGAATGCATTGATGGAAGTACCTGCATTTACAGATTGTTAAGAGTACATATTGTTCACACAATTACTAAGTTCATGTTACAAGAGAAGCAAACTATTAAATCTTCCCTTTGCTAGATTTAGAGAAAATTTTGCTCACTCCATATTTCAGTAGAAACTTTAGATTATTTCTTCAGTTCTTCTGTATATTTATCTTCTTTTCAAAATCTATACATGTTCAAAAAATGTGTTGTCTACATCTCAGGTTGTTCAAAGAATTCATTCCTCAGGTTGCCTATCTATTTTAGCCAGTCTACAAAAATAAAATGTGAGACGTCCATTAATGTCAGTGACATATTGTTCAATGTAGAGCAAAGTATAGAAGTAGTGGCATGACATTAATTATTGGACTATAACAAATGAACTTATTGACCAATAAGCATCACTTGTTTACAGACTCTGCACGCACATACACACACACCCGTCCCCTGCTGGAATCCTCAGAGCAGGAGGAGGACAGTCCCCAGGAGTTTTGCTGCATGCAGCCTCATTGCCAAATACCAGATAATCTATAAACAAAAATTTAACTTTATCACAAACTGGCTACCTAATGAGATCTTCCCAAAAAAGCAAACTATTTTTGTATGTAAAAAGCCTTTCGTCCATAGGCTTAAATTGAGAATCCCATAATAATGGATTTACAGTAATGCTTGCACAATCTCAGGCAACATAAAGCAAACTCAGTGGAAAATGTAAACTTTTTTCTCATTCAAATAATATTATTAAATTCTTTTAAAAAATAAATTTATTTATTTATTTTTGGTTGCTTTGGGTCTTCGTTGCTGCGCACGGGCTTTCTCTAGTTGCAGTGAGCAGGGGCTACTCTTCGTTGCGGTGCGCAGGTTTCTCATTGCGGTGGCTTCTCTTATTGCGGAGCACAGTCTCTAGGCACGCGGGCTTCAGTAGTTGTGGCTTGCGGGCTCTAGAGTGCAGGCTCAGTAGTTGTGGCACACGGGCTTAGTTGCTCTGCTGCATGGGGGATCTTCCTGGACCAGGGCGCAAACCCAGGTCCCCTGGTACCACTGTGCCACCAGGGAAGTCCTAAATTCTTATTTTAAAAATACACGATTTGTCTTTTGGTGACTAACATTTCACTTAGCATAATGTCCTCAAAGTTAATCCATGTTGTAGCATGTACAGTATTTCTTCTTTGTTCACTGAATAATATTCCACAGTATGTATATAACACATTTTGTTTATTCATTCATACATCAATGGACACTTGGGCTGTTTCTACCTCTTGTCTATTGTGAATAATGCTGCTATGCCCGTAGGTATACAAATATCTCTTTGAGGTTCTGTCACACTTAAAAATGGCTAAGATGGTAAATTTTATGTTATGTAATTTTTACCACAGTTTAAAATTTAAAAAGATATGTAGTCCACATCAAAATGTATTCTCTAACTCTGTGTATGCTTTGTTCAAAGTATTCAAAAGTCTATTCATCGAAAAAGAAATTTATGACAATAAAAATTTGTAAGCATAAGAAGTCAAACTCATCAATGAATTTTTCTATGTACTTAAAAATATTTAACAATTAAAATCTCAGAAATACTATTTTATACTTGTTCTTGGTATTTAATTCCAGGAACTCAATATTCTAGGACTATTCATTATATTTAAAATACCAAAGTCTGTGCATTAAAATATAATGTGATAGTCAAATAGTGTTGTAGCTATCTCTTGATAGGTACTATGACATGTTTGAGATAAGGACTTGAGAGAAATATTACTACTTTCTTGTTTTGTTTAGATATTTATAGACGACAACTTTTGAATGATGAAAGTGTCTAAAATTAAATAAATTCAGTTATCCAAAGTGTTATTTATGAAAAATGAAATACCTACTGGTGGATGTAAGGTTTTATTTTCTTTTTTAAAGTTCTTTATTGAAGTTTTGTTTTTACTTGACTCCATAGTAAGATTGAACCTAGATATGAGAATCAAGTTCAATTATCAGTATATATAAAACTGCAAAACCTGTGGGACATTAAAGAAATTTTAATAAAAAGATGATCCATTTCCCTAAGAAATCATGTCTCTGTGGAATAAATGTAAAAATCTCATTGGGTTAAGGCCCATGGAATCTGGGTTTTTACTTTTGTTTAGCCAACCATTAAAGTATATTGTGATGGATAGCAAATCACATATAGCCCTGAGCTTCAGTTTCACCTTTTGTTATCTTATTTCACTGAAAGCATAGATAATCAGAATAAGAAATCAAAAAGAATTTGAAAACTTAAAGTGTTAGAAATTATCATTAGGGAAAATGGGACATATATGATGTCTTATCTCATGATTCATTTGATCAAATTTTCCTTGCTGAGTAAGATATTCCATTAAGTAATGAGCCACTAAATTATTTAAGAGGGTTGTGAGTTAATTTTTCAAAATGTCTTATGATTCTGGTACTTCTGCAGTTAAGTTGGACATTAACAAATTCTAAATTAGTCAAAGGCATAAAGCAGAACTACTGGAATTAGCGTAATACTTGAACATTATGGACCCTCAGTAAGTGTTTGCTGGACCAATGTTAATTGGAAATATGAAGCATTTATACTTGTACAGCATGCAAGTAGCTGTCTTTGTGAGAACAGATTTATACAGTTGTTTTGCTTTGATAGACATAGCAGTGATGTAAAACAGTGTTCTAGAAAAAGCACAGGATTCAGTGTCATACAGACTTATTTGAATCTATTTCTTTCCCCAAACATGTGGCAGGAGCAAATGATTTACTTCTAGAATTCTCACTTACTCATCTACTAAAAGAAATAATAACAATATAGTTTTTTTAAAAAAAGAGAGATGTAGATGTAGTGTTATTAAAACTACAAATTGAAACCAGCCATACATTTTTTACATCAATTGAAGAAACAATTTTATGAAGATAAAGAGGCAATGGATATATTAATTTGAATTATATTAGTGGACAGGATGTTCTCCAAAGGAGTTTTTTGGTAATACTAATAATCTGAGATTCTGTTGTTAGAAATTAAATTTAATATGAATGGCAAATATGTTTCAAGTAAATTTTAGCCTACTAAAAAGTCCAAAACTAGAATAGATCTTCTTCCTATTTTAAAAATAATCTTTTTGGAACCACAAAAGACCCCCAGTAGACAAAGCAATCTTGAGAAAGAAGAACAAAGCTAGAGGCATCGTGCTCTCTAATTTTAAACTATGTTACAAAGCTGTGGTAATAAAAACAGTACAATATTGGCATTAAAAACAGACACATGGAACAGAATAGCCCAGAAATACACCCACATATATATGGACAGTTAATTAACGACAAAGGAGCCAAAAATATACAATGGGGAAGGGACAGTTTCTCAAATAAATGGTGTTGGGAAAACTGAACACCCACATGCAAATGAATGAAACTGGACCACTAGCTTACATTATACCCCCCCAAATAGCTCAGAATGAATTAAAGACTTGAACGTGAGACCTGAAACCATACAACTCCTAAAAATTGTTTCTTGTTTCTTGGTCATAGCCGTGTTCACTTTTTCCTCTAGCCATTTGAATATATGTAGTACATGTATATATTGATAATAGTTCTTTTAAATGTCCTAATCTCCTAACTCCATCAAATCTGGCATTTTTGCTGTGTTTTTCCTTCTGATTATTAACCATATTTTCCTATGCATTTGCATGTGCAGTGTGATAGAGATACTCTTGAGGTAGCCCTCACAATCACCACTTTGCAGTGTTCATGCTTTTGTGTGATCTCCTCCTTGTCCGTGTGGATGAGTCCTGTGGTTTGCTTCTAACCAGTAGAATACAGCCAAGGTAACAAGATACACATGACTATTTACATGGAATTATGTTACATAAAATGGTAGCTCTCTTGCTGAGTTCTCTCTTTTTGAGTTCTCTCTCTCTTTGAGTTGTCTCTCTCTCTCTGAGTTCTCTCTGTCTCTCTGTCTCTCTTTCTGGTCTGTGAGGAAGCATGTAGCATGTTAGGAAGCCCCACGTGGTGAGAAACTATGGTCAGACTGTAGAGATTGAGCATAACCTCCCGCCAGTTGAGAAGACAGGAAAAAACCTGAAGCTATTAATATGACAACTGCAAGGAACTGAACGTTCCCAGACACCACACAAGTGGGACAGTGACTCCTTCTCCAGTAGAGCCTCTGGATGAGAAACTAGCCCTCACTGATGCCTTGATTGCATCTCTTCAGGAGATCCAGATAAGCCAAGTCTGGACTCCTGACCCAGAGAAACAGTGAGAAGACACATGTGTTGTTCTAAGCCGCTAAGTTCATGGTAATATTGTTATGCAACAGTAGATATTATAGATTTTGGAGTTGGGGGGCAAAATGGAGACAGGAACCATTTGGTGGCACACTCATTTTGTTAGTGATCTGCTGACTCACACTGTTGGTGTAAAGCAGCAGCTGGGTCTTCAATGACTTTCCTTTCCTCCTGGATATTCCTTCAGTTTCTCTGACTCCTGACTAACGGTGTGTAGTCAGCTCTGGGATAAATGGTCCTGGATTATACAAGATACCATTTTCCTTGTCTCTAGGGTCAGAGGCAATGAGAATGGGCATGAGTGTCATTCTGATCACATGGGACCCCAGACTGTTTGTAAGCTTCCCTTTCTGTCTGCCTGCCTGCCTATGGAATTTTGGGTTCCAGCATTACGTGTAGAGACAAATTTGAAGAAACTGCTTAGCCAGATTTCATAATTATATAATTTAATCCCTTGTGAAATATATTTATTATATATAACACTAGATGTGAAGATATAAATAAATAAATTACATATAGAATAGGTTGATTTCCTACTGGTTCTACTCCTTTGGTGGAACACTGACTCACTGACTGATACACCTGGTAATTGGTGATTGAGTGCTGAACATTGTGAATCTTAAATCTGAGTCGTGGATTTTGTTGTATTCCTCTAAATTGTGTTGGATTTAGCCTGGGATGCAATTAAATTAGTTGGATCAGTTGAATCCTTTTAAGGCTTGCTTTAAAATTTGTTAGAGTGAGTACAGATCAGCTGTTACTGTGGACATAATTAAGCCCCATTATTAATTTAATAACTCTCAAACCTTGCATGATCTATGGGTTAGGAGGTCTTTCTATTCTGGCTGATGGGAAGATAAATTCTTCCCAGCCCTGTGTGAGCTCCAGGAATTGATAATCCTACTATGTCAAGTAATTTTCTCCCTGCCCTTGTGTAATTTATTTTTATATATAGCCATATTAATACTCAACTAAAACTTGAGGAGGCCCCTTTGAATATCTATGTAACTCCTTTTTTTCCAGTATTCTGCACCCCCTAGTTCTGTCTGCATTAGGCTGCCTGAATTCTGATATTGATCTCTTCAACAGAATAAGATCTCTGGATTCTGTTTGCATTTCGCCTCCCTGCACAAGGCTTACTTCCTTTGTTTCCCTTCACTCAGAGATCACAGACCTGTCTTACGTATTGTCACACGTATGAAAATCATAATTTCATACCTACTGTTCAGTTTTCTAGTATTTTAAAGCACTTGGGACAATCCAGTCTTTGTTAGTCCATCATGGTTGGAAGCAAAAGTCCTACCATTGAATCTGTTATGCATTTCCTCTTCTCTTCTTTTGTACCACCATTTATTATTGTAGGTAATTAGCTCTTTGTGATGATTACTATGCTGCCTAGCCTATTCATATTTACACCTATTCATATTTACCTGTTCATATTTACAGATAGATGTAAATAGATACAATCCTGATACTTTTTTAAAAACCTATGGTAAAATCTTGAAATAGAAAGCAGAGATATTTACTGTCAAGTGAAACACTTCTTATGACTGTCTGTATGTTTGTAATCGGCTGTTATAAACTGACATAAGCCAGTTGTTCATTTTGTAAATGACAGGTTCTTTTGGTAAATATCAGGAGCCTTTGATGATTGGATGCAGCTGGGATCTGAATGTATTGTACTTATCTCTGAATGCTGCTATTAGGTTGTGCATCACAATGAAAGCAAGTATGTATTTTGCAATTCTGCCAAGAGAGCAGGGAAACACAGTTTTGCATATTGTCTGTAGTTCAAGGTGATCTCTCTTTCTTTGACCTCCAAATCACAGACTAACACCTTGAACAATATGATAATGTTTGTATATTAGGAATAACCCTGTAGTTGAACTAGATGACAACATCTTCCATGAAGTGGAGGCATTATGGACCAATGTGGCCTAGATCCCAAGTGCTGAAATAATAGAACCCTGAGATTACCCACCAAGATACACCACTCTGGGACCCCCTCAATCCCCACACGTGGCAGGGTCTGGAAGCTTGCAGGCCACTAGGATCTCCCATATTCTGCCGAGGGGTACATTCTGTCTGACGCTGAGAGAGTTACAGGAAGCTGAGACTTCGGTCTCCTTGACACCCAAAAGCAGTGTGGGTCTCAAGGACCATCATGGTCACTCCTGAGTGCAGAGAGGTCCCTCTGCATCCCTGGGGCAGGTATCCAGCTCTGCTGGGCCTCCACCCTTGGAAGAACACCTAGACCCTTGTGCCAGATCCAGACCTTGTAAGGCCCTGGGGCAGTGGGAGACGGAGATGGAAGTTTGCCAAGGAATCTGTCCTTATTGAGAGCTGGGACTGTGAGAGCAGGAGCCCGGGCCATCCGAATTTAAGCCCTTGATGAGAAATGGGGTGGTTCCTTCCTTGTGCCTGGGCTGTGCCTCTGAACAGAAGCCTCTGCTCCTGGAGGGACACTGTCTGAAAGGATGACGGGGAGCGTGATAGCCAGCTGTCCCTGTTTGCCAACTGCCTGCCTGCTGCAGGGCTAGCACCAGCAATGTCCAGATTCTCTGCTGGGAAAGAGGCAGAATTCCAGGGCTAGGGCCTTAACTCCAGTCCACAGCAACCCACCATTTTGCCCCTACAACACCCACCTGCTGGCTCCTCTGACTTCTAGGAGTTGGGGCGGCACTACAGCAACCTCTGGAGACTCAAGTCCCAACTGCTTTCACACAGCAGTGAGGTCACTGACCCCCACCAGGCCACCTCTACCACCTCCTACTCTCAGAACTGCCAACTCCCCAGACACCCAGAAAGTCAAGTATTTAAATCTATAATATATCCAGTGGAGATGTAGCCTATAAAGAGAAAAAAGGAGATGAGTCATGTGTATAGCTCTGTCAACGAAATTGTGTCCCAAAACAAAGTCCCCTGTGCCCATCATCAAGGAATTGCACTGTCTTCAGCATGTGTTCAGATGCTTCAAGTCTTTCTCAATCCTTTCATGGAAGACAACTCATACTTTAACAATTCAGTAAATTAAAACGATACTATTTTATCTACTTAGATAAGGATTCCAAACATGTCTCCAGACATTGCCAAATACCCGTGGAACTGGGGACAGATGACCCCTAATTGAGAGCCACTAGAACTACATATTAAAAAAATTTTTAATAAAAGAAGATAACCTAGAATAGCCAAACCAAACTTGAAAAATAAAAACAAAATTGGAAGACTCACACTTCCTGTTCTCAAAACTGACTGCAAAGTCTTATTAATTAAAAGTGTGGTGGTGACATAAGGACAGACACAGACCAATAGACTAGATTGAGAATCCAGAAATATACCCTCCCAGTTACAGTCAGTTGATCTTTGACTAGAGTGCCAAGATAATTCAATGGGGAACGAATATTCTCTTCAACAAATGTTGCTGGATTAATCACATGCAAAAGAATGAAGCTGGACCCCTGCCTCACACCACATACAAAAATTAACTCAATATGGATTAAAGACCTAAATGTAATAGCAAAACCTATAAAACTGTTAGAAGAAAACATAGGGGAAAATCATCATAAGCTTGGATTAGGTTATAGTTTTTTTTTAATTTTAATTCCTCATTTTACTTCAGAAAATAAAGATTCACTGGAAACAACTGCCTACCAGATTAACAGTACCTGTTTAGCCTTATGTTGTTTTGCACACCAAGATGACACAAAGCATTCCGGGTTCGTGTCCATGCTTTTGAGGCTGGAAGCCACCCGAGATGCCTACTGCTGGTTTTTCATCCTCAGAAAGGAAAGGATGTTGAGGCTGGTAGCAGCTGTCTCCCATGGTTTTGCCCTTTGATGCCAAGATGCAAGTAGCCATCCATTGGGCATCTTGATGCTCCTGCAGCAGATATCAGAGGGCTGAGAAGTAAGTTCCAGTGCAGAGCCACACTGCTGGCAATAGAGCGAGCCTTGGGCTTGTTGTCTTCATTACAATAGGAAAGCTTCACCTTCCAAGCAACGAAAGATACGAAGTGGCACATATTCTGAGTGACTGTTAATCACCTAATCTTACACTCAACAATAGCTTTTGAGTCCTGTGTTGCGTTTCCAGATGCTAAGGGGATAGAAGATAGGACGCATCAGCTCTTATAAATTCTACACAGGAAACTTTGTGTTTCAAGATGAATCAAAGACCCAAAAGAGCACAAACAGTGAAAACCCAGACTACCAGAGAGACTTTTTTGATACATATTTCCATTTTCAGATCACATCTGATCTCTGTGTCAAAAGAAAATGATGAAAAACTCATTAACTAATTTCCTGTTATTATTTCTATCCTGGCCTATCCTTAGCAAAGATACTAATTTTTTCCAGCTTTATTGATGTATGATTGACATATAAATGTATATATTTAAGGTGTAAAGTAATGTTGTCCTGCGTCTTTCTCTCTCTCCTCTCCTCGGTTTCCCATTTCATGTATGTTTGTTCATGTGAAGGTGTTCCATAGGTTTAGATTTTCTCTTCATCTTTCTTCATTCTATTCTGTCTAAATGTAGAAACTGCCTTAGGCAGTAAGCTGAGGCAAACATGAAAGTATGAGACTCACCTTTCTTGTTCCCTTGTCCTTCAGAATTCACTAGCTGTTGCCCAATGACAGAAGACTATCATTTCATCAGTTCATTTATATCGTCCTATTTTCTATGTGTGGATGGTGAGAGGATAATTCTCAAAGCAGTTAGTAATACTTAGGTCCATTTTTTACTATGTGAATATTACACATTTGTATCCCTGTTTCTCTATTCTAAAACATGGTACCTATATTATTTCAGTATGAATAAAAAATTGGGTTCTGCTGTATATGGATATAAGAAAAAAAAAACTTCTGCATTTAGAACAAGTGCATAACAATACAGTCACAGAAATAAGGATTTTCATATGTAATTTAAGCAAATTTTTACTTTATGGAAAATTAAGGGTCTAAATATTATATAAAGGCAAAATTGGCACCTGTGAAATACTGATTTAAATTTCATTTCAGTGCTTCAAGTGAAAAACATACATAAAGAATAACGGGTGCAAATGATGTGTTTTTTCCTAATGATTTGTCATCCCGTGGCCTCATTGACTTTCCTACCATGTGATGTTACCACTCTCTCATATAACCTACCTACCATAATAATGTGAGTAATAATTATATCCCACTGGCTTCCCTTGCAGTGCTTTCATGTGGCTAGTCTTTTATTGTTATTTCTTGCTGAGCTTTTCTTCCAGCATTTTAAATTCCCCACTGCCTTAATTTAAAGTTACTGAAGCATATAAGCAAAAATATCACTTTCTTTGAAAATAACTTTTTGAGGCTAGTAAAAACTCCAAATCTCTTTCTCATTTTTGGGGAAGAAAACCCAAACTAATTCAATATTATTAGCATAACTCTTCTAATAAAAGACTTGTTCTTAAAATATATAGCAGTTTGGAGGACTACCCAGAACTTTGGAAAACTAAGCTCTGGACAGGTATCATCTTACATTGTGAATGAAATATTACTGCATAGAGCATGCTAGAATGGCTTAAAATATTTGCACAGCAAGGAGAAAAATAGTATAGGTTTTATCACCATCCAATTGAAAACCAGCTTTGGAGATTTATATACTTTTATTCTTCCTAAAAAAACAAAAATAAATATTGTCTGTAAGGACAAATCACAAGAGGCCATAAGTCCTCTTGAAGACATTCCTTTGAAAAGGACAACTTACAAAAGAATTATATTCAAGATCCAGAGATTTTTTTTCCTAAAGAGTTATTTGGTGATAATACTGGAAAATCAGCAGACATATGTAATAATTACACTCATTCCTAAAATGTTATATTCAAACACTAGCAATCTTAAAGCATTCTTTCTTCATAATAGCTTCATTGAGCTATAACTCACATACTATAAAGCTCACCTTTTGAAAGTATAGAATTCAGTGTTTTTTAATATAATCACAAAGTTGTGCATCATCACTGCCATCTAAATTTAGAATATTTACCCCCCCCCACCAAAATCCCATACCTATTAGCAGTCACACTCCACTTTCCCCTCCCCCATGGCCACTGGAAATGACTAATTTCCCTCCCTGTGGATTTTCCTGTTCTGGACATTTCATATAAATGGAATCACACAGTATACGGCCTGTTGTATCTGAATTCTTCCAATCTGTCCCCATGTCACAAAACTTCAACCTCCAAAGTATTCCACCAGTATATTCTCCAATTCTACTATTCTCTCCAGTACTACTACTAAAGATTTATTCAAACTGTCATAATTTCTTATGTAATTTGTTGTATTCATCTACTGAATTGTTTATTGTCCTTGTTTACAGTCAGTCTTTGGTACTTCTCAATAAGCTCAGTGAGAGAGAGGGAGGGGCAGAGAGGAAGGAGGATGAACAGAGAGAATGAATGCTTGTTTTGCTTTTATTGTACCTTCATCATGTGTTGCATTGAGCTACGCAATAAGAGATAATAAATAGTCACTCATGCTTTGAATACATATATGAGTGAATGAATGAACGAAAGGTTGCATGCATGACTGGAAGGCTTACAGTCTGTTACCATAGTGATTTTTCTAAATGTAAATACAGCCACATCACTCTTAAGCTTAAAATCTTTCACTCCGTGACCTTAAATATGAAGCCCACGTGATGTGGAATCTAAGAATATCTGTTGCATCAGTTTTCATCACTCTTTCACATACCAGTATTTAGCTTATATTCAACCCTTTGATTTTTTTTTTTTGTCCTTCTCTGAAAACACCATTTTATCGATCTCCATGTCGTTATGCATAATAAAGACCTCTATAGCACTTCTTTAGACATTCGCTTCCTGAAGGAAGTTGAGCACATTGCTTACCTCTATCACAGGGCTATTAAATTCCATTACGATTTTTGGTTTAGTATTTGCCATCTCTGCTTCCCTTTAGAAGGTGAAACTTACCAGGAAAGGATGGAGTCTTTGTATGCCCAGGGTCTTGTAGACTCTGCACTCAGTAGACACACAATATATACTATTAAATTTTTTTTTTTAATTAATGAGCTAAGACAAACAACACAAAAAGTGTGCTGGTGCATTCAGGTACTTGCATAAGGTTTAATTTGGGCTAGACATCATTAGATTCAAAATCTTTTTTCTTCTTCTTTTTTCATGTATCCAGAAAAATTGTAGACTTAAAGTAAGAGAGCTGATACTTTGAGACTTGAGGAAGCTGGAAATTAATATTTTTGCCTTGCTATGTATTGATAAGTAAAAATTATAGGAATTTCCACAAAGGGGGAAAACATGACCACAGAATTTTCTTAAAAATGGTACTTATCACCTATATATTTGAATATGCATATCTTACTTTGAAAGTATTAACAGTTTTAGATACATATTCAAACATTATTATCTGTATCTTACACTCAAGGAAATTGAGGCTCTGAGATGTTAATTGACTTGTCCAATTTCATACAGAGAAGATAGCAGAGTTGCCAAATTCCTCTGTATCTTTCTAGGCCCAGAATAATGGAGAACGCACTGTGTTAAACTTTGGTGGCCTCTACAGCACAAAGAAAAGTGAGATGTCTGGAGACTTACGCCACAGTTTTATAGATGCTTTGCCTGGGAATAACTCATGTTACTTCCACTAACAGCTTATTGACTGGAATCAACCACGTGGCCACATTTAGATGCATATATTGTTTGTAACTGTTATGTTTTCCTAAAGACCCTTTTATTATTATAAGATCTCCTTTGTCTCTAGTAACACTTTTTGTCATAAAGACTATGATATTAGTGAAGTCTGATATTAATATAGCCATACCAACCCTCTTCTGGTTACAGATGGCATGGTATAACCTTATCCATCTTATTATACTCAATCTATATGTCTTTGAATCTAAAGTATGTCTCTGGAAGACAGTATATAGTTGTGTAATGGTTTTTAATCACTCTGCCATTCCCCAGCCTTTAATTGGAATGTTTACTCCATTTACATTTAATTACTGAAAAGATTATATTTGTGTCATCCATTTGCTATATATTTTCTATGTGTATTATATCATGTATTTCTCTTTTCCTCCTTTACTGCTTTCCTTTGTGTTAAATAGATGTTGTATAGTACATTGTGTGAAAAAAAATTAATTTTACCTAAAGAGAGATCTGGCCTCTGCCCTTAGTTCCTGGGATATAATATCTAAGCCCTTGGAATGTATGGTTTGATAATAGTGTATTTGTTTATGTGGGGACTTTGAGCCACAGAAGATAGTAACTATGTGATTTATTGTGAGGATTTTGGGTCATGAAGTATCAGCTTGACCTCTGAAGGGGCTGGAGGCAAAGATTAGCCACACGTAATCAGCCACATCTACGTGACAAAGCACCAATAAAAACTCAGGGCACCAAGACTCCAGTGAGCATTCCTGGTTGGCAGTGATGCATGCATATTGTCTGCCACACATTGTTGCTAGGAGTCAATGCTCTCCATGACTCTGCTGGGAGAGGAGAACTGGAAGCTCTGTATTTGGAACTCTCCTAGACTCTTCCCCATGTGTCTCTTCCCGTAATTAATTTTGATCTGTAGCCTTGTACTGTAATAAACTGTAGCAGTGAGTGTAACTGCTTTTGGTGAGTTCTGTGAGGGCTTCTAGTGAATTATCAAGCTGAGAGTAGTCTTGTGGATCCCTGAATTTGCAACTGGCGTTAGAAGTGAGGTAGTCTTATGGCTGATTTCCTAACTTTACAGTGCCATTTTAATTCCATGTTTCCTTTATTATATTTAAAGTTACCTAATTACCTAAATGTAATCCCCATGGGGATTATAATTAACATCTTAATTTAAAGCAATCTAGTTTGAATTAACATCTACTTAATTTCCATAGTACACAAAATTTTGCTCCAATATAACTCTGCTCCCCTCTTTTATAGTATTATTGCCATACAGGTTACATCTTTATACATGATAAAGCCATTAGTACAGTTTTATATGTATTGCTTTATGTAGTTATTTTCTATATCAGAGAAGAGAATTATAATGTCTATACTCTTTTTAATAGTTAACTATGTAGTTATCTTTACCAGTGCTCTTTTGATGTAGGTTTGAATCACGGTCTAGTGTTTCTTTCTTTTTTTTTTTTTTTTAATTCAGGCTGAAGGGCTCTCATTTTTTTTCTCTCATTATTATAAAAAATGTGTGCTAGTGACAGTTTCTCTCATTTGTTGATCTGATAATAGCTTAATTTATTGTTCATATATTAGGAATAGTTTTGCTGGATATAGAATTCTTAGTTGACAGTCTTTTTTTCCTTTAGCCATTTGACCCTGCCATACTATGCCTCTGGTCTTCATGATTTCTGGAAGGAATTCAACTGTTTTTCTCATTGAAGGTCCCTCATATTTGATGAGTCACTATCTCCTGTTACTTTCAAGATTCTATTTTTAGTTTTGACAGTTCAACTGTGATGCAACAAGGTGTATAATTCTTTGAGTTTATTCCAATTGGAATTGATTAAGATTTGTAGATGGGCAGATTAATTATATTCACTAAATTTGTGACTTTATTGGCCATAACTTCTTCAAATAAACTTTCTGCCTCTTTCTCTCCACTCTTAGGAGATTCCCATTGTACATTGGTTGGCATACTTGATGGTGTCTCTCAGGTCTCTGAAACTGTGTTCGTTCATCTGTATCTTTCCTTATTTCTGTGTTCCACTAGATAACCTTAATAAATATATCTTCATGTTAGCTGATTCTTTTTTGTGTGTGTGTGGGTAGTTCAAGTGAAAGTACAGCTTTTTTATTTGTTTGTTTTTTATACTGCAGGTTCTTATTAGTCATCAATTTTATACACATCAGTGTATACATGTCAATCCCAATCCCCCAGTTCAGCACACCACCATCCCCACCCCACTGCGGTTTTTCCCCCCTTGGTGTCCATACGTTTGTTCTCTACATCTGTGTCTCAACTTCTGCCATGCAAACTGGTTCATCTGTACCATTTTTCTAGGTTCCACATACATGCGTTAATATGTGATATTTGTTTTTCTCTTTCTGACTTACTTCACTCTGTATGACAGTCTCTAGGTCTATCCACATCTCTACAAATGACCCAGTTTCGTTCCTTTTTATGGCTGAGTAATATTCCATTGTATATATGTACCGCATCTTCTTTATCCATTCATCTGTCCATGGGCATTTAGGTTGCTTCCATGACCTGGCTATTGTAAATAGTGCTGCAATGAACATTGAGGTGCATGTGTCTTTTTGAATTATGGTTTTCTCTGGGTATATGCCCAGTAGTGGGATTGCTGGATCATATGGTAATTCTATTTTTAGTTTTTTAAGGAACCTCCATACTGTTCTCCATAGTGGCTGTATCAATTTACATTCCCACCAGCAGTGCAAGAGGGTTCCCTTTTATCCACACCCTCTCCAGCATTTGTTGTTTTTAGATTTTCTGATGATGCCCATTCTAACTGGTGTGAGGTGATACCTAACTGTAGTTTTGATTTGCATTTCTCTAATAATTAGTGATGTTGAGCAGCTTTTCATGTGCTTCTTGGCCATCTGTATGTCTTTTTTGGAGAAATGTCTACTTAGGTCTTCTGCCCATTTTTGGATTGGGTTGTTTGTTTCTTTAATATTGAGCTGCATGAGCTGTTTATATATTTTGGAGATTAATCCTTTGTAGCTGATTCTTTCTTCTGCCAGTTCAAATCTGCTGTTAAATTTCTCTAGTGATTTTTTCATTACTGTTATTGCACATTTAAACTCAAGAATTTCTGTATTATTCTTTTTTAAATTTTTCTGTATTTATCGCTATTCTCTATTTGTTGAAGCATTATTCTCATACTCCTTTAATTTTCTAGATATGCTTTCTTTAGTTATTTGAGCATATTTATAATAGTTCACTTAAACTCTTTCTGTTATAAATTCTACATCTAGGATTCCTCAGAAACAGCTTTCTTTTCTTCCTTGTATATAGGCCACACTCTTGTTTCTTTGTGCATTTCAGGTTTTTATTTGTTGAACATTGGATATTTTAAACAATAGAATGGGGCATCCATGGAAATCATATTTTACCTAATTCGTTTGGGTTTGTGATTATCATTGGCTGTTGTTGTCATTGAAGAGTTTATTGATGATAATTATTTGTTTAACACTCTTCCTGGACTAATTCTTTATAGCCTCTATTCTTTGTCAAGTGCAGCCACTGACTTGCTTCATTACTTAGTGGTCAGACAGTGATTAGATAGGAATATCTTTAAATACTTTGAACCAGTAAGTCTCCCAGTCTTTGCCTGGGAGCTCTGCAGGCTGTGGGGAATGTTTTTAGTGCTCTAGTAGGAAGCGTACAACTCCAACGTAGCCTTCATCTTCTGCTTGCACAGACCCTCAAGGTCAGCCACAAGTGAAAATTTAGGCTCTTCTCAGTACTTTCCTGTACATGCACACAGCCTTGCACCTATATGTGACCGTTACAATCCCAAGACTATGTCAGAGCTTTAGCCAAGCTACTTTTCAGTTAGTCCTCTTAAGACTTTTGGTCAGACTGTTGTTAGCCCCAGTAGGTAACATATCAGCTCAGAGTGATGTTAAACCACTGCTGCTGATTGTTTTCAACAAGTGTCCTAGAGAAAGGGCAGTTCAAACACAGTTCAAACAAAGGTGTTTCTAAGTCAGATGAAGTAAAACAAAATTGTGATAATGGAACTTGTCAAGGAATTGCCAGCCATGTCAAATGGTGAGAGTTCTCTCCAAACCTATCTTGCCATTTATGGTGACTGCTAGGTTCCTGTGTTTCATAGCTACCTTACTTACAAAACTATTTTCAAGGCTACCACTGAGCTGAGAAGAAAAGTATGGGAATAGGATAAGTTAAAATGCCACAAAATTCTTTTTTCCTTCTTTTTTTTTTTTACTGAGATTTAGCCATTCTCTGGATTGTTACAAGCTTTTGGTTAATTTTCATAGTTCTGAAAAGTATTGATTTTGATCGTTGTTGTCAGTGTTGTCATTGTTTTTGTGGAGAAATGGACGTTCAGAGGTCCTATCTCCACCATTTAACTAACTTTGCATATAACATAATTTGAGCTAAATATGAAACATGAGCTTTACATCCAGCACTATGAATGGTGCAGACTGGAAAAAATTAAAATAACAGGAAAAATAAGAGAAAAGTCAGATTTTGAGGGCTGATTTTTATTGCCAATTTCAAAATGAGTGAAATTTTAAAAATTAATCAGTTTTAAGTGTGGGGGGGGGGAGAGAGAGAAAGTGTGTGTGTGTGTGTGTGTGTGTGTGTGTGTGTGTGTATGTATTTGATTCACCAGGCATTGGACTTTGTAAAACAGTTTCTGAAGAAAAATAAAATTAATATTTTTCATGATTTCATTATACTGAACCTTTCAGAGGTTAATGGGATGTGTTTTATAAGAACCTATTTTATGTCATGTTTATATTATCTGCTAGTCTAATAGAAATACACAATGGCTGATTCCCCTGTAGTCTCCCAACAGTCAGCAATGCAGTGGAATTTCAGTTAGTCACGTGACAGTCAGCTGCAGCCCCAGAGGAATGAGATCAGATAATGTAAGGACAATGTCCTTATGTTGGTTGGAAAAGCTTAATTATGAACACCAGTTATTTATTTGGTCATTGTATTATTAATGTAGCTGCTGCTTTATCAGTGAATTCTGGAAATATTATTTTCACCCCTTGGATATGTCAGTGATCTTGCATCTCGGAGTGTGTTTCAAACAGCCCAGGATTCTATTGGAAATGAGAAAGAGCAACAGGCAAACTCTTATGCCAACAGTCCTGAGACTCTTCAGGAAAAGACATCTCCTTTCATTTCCTACATAGTAACTGTGACTTTCATTTTATCACACATGGTATTTAATTCATCTGGTGGTTCCTGCTCTAATCCAGTCGGTGACTAGACTATCAACTTGATAAGACAAGGTGAAAGAGGTTAGGAAAAAACCTTATATTGCTATTATTTATGAATGTTTAATTGGAGAAATCTCAAAGAGAAAGTTATTTTTCTTTTTCTTTAAGGAGAGGTATAGTTTATTATGGTGACTTTGATATTTTTAAAAATAATGTGTTCTTTGCCCATGTTTGATACTAAATGAAGATAAATGTTCTATCTATGTCTAATTATATTATGTTCTCTCTACTACACCCCAAGTAATTTTGATGAATTTACATTTATCATTGTATTATCTTAAGATAGAAATACATATGTGAAAATGTAACCAAGTAATTTAGATTTATAGAGATTGATTTGCAATGGCTCTGCTTCAAGAATCCTAATTTTCCTTACATGCCTAATTTAAATCAGACACATTTTTTAGATGCCATGTTTAACAGCAGTGGTGATGATAAAAATCTCAAAGTGCAAATCCAGAAATCCTTTATTTCACAATGGCTTGTTTTAGCCAGTTAAATGTAAAATGCCGTTGAAACGAGTAACACATGACATCTGCTAATAACCACGTTTGGGAGCTTTATCTCTACCACTGTTATCATTTACCAGATTCTTGCCCATGGTCTCTTCCTATTTTTTACTTGAATTCATAGTGTGGCTATAATGAACCTAAAAATATTGATCTAGCATAACAGCTTTGTAGAATAACTTTATACTTAAAATAATTCATTTCAACATAAAACCTGTAGTGGTACCTGAATTCACTGTTTTAGGATCCATTTAATGAAATGTCTTATGATTTTTTTTTCAAACACAAGTCAATACGAGCCACATTCTTATACTGTCAGCTAAAGAAATTTAGTTTGGAGTCAGCACAATATGTCCTTGCCTTAAGAGTACATATTACAATCCTTGAATTTGAAATCTAAACAGGACAATAATTCCTTTTGCTTTGTTCACTGCATTGCTTGTGCAGTGTATATATGTATGTTTATATTTGTGTGTGTGTATATGTATTGCTAGATTTGGTGTTAGTTAATAATTTCCCAGACATTCTGTGATGATTTTTAGAGCTATACTTTTTCTCTAGATTAATTAGTAAATAAATTAGAGAAATATTTAAGAAATTCTAAAATGGTTACTTATTCACACACACACACAAAAGAAAACAAAGCAAAAACCCTAGTGAATTGGTTTGCTTGTCTCAGTGTATCTATATGAGGACTTATTTTTAATAATTATATGAAATATCTACATCATCCGTGAATGATTTATATTTATATTCATAACTGTATATAATGGTGACTTAATTTATAGAAAAATTTGAACCTTAAGATGTTTAAAAATGTGACTAATACACCACAGATAATGTGTAAGACCAAAAACAACAACTAAAAGTCCTCAGATAATATTTTATGACAGTGTTCTGTACTGGTAATGTATTTCTCTCCACCACACCAGAGCGAGAGAAATCGCTGACACATTGCACTAAATAATTGAATAATATCGTCCATGTGACTTCACCAGAAATACACATATAACTGTTTATGACTGTTTAATACACATTTAACTGTTAAATATTATAGCTAATATTTTAATATAAAGTGCCATTTTAAAAATCACTTAAATGAATTATAAAATATACTGAATTTCAATTTGCATGATTTTCTACAACCAGTGGAAAGATTGTCATATATCCTTTTTAGCTTTCTCAGTTATATATACATGTTTTTTGACCAAATTTCTTTGACTACTCCTTCAAGAAGCCATAATTAATCTTTCATGTTCTCTTGGTTCAGAGGACTGTCATCCTCTATGAATTTATTTTTTTGTCTCTTAATATCAGTTGGTTTTCTCTTCTGTTGATTAAACTGAACATTTCCTCCCAGGGCAGCATGCTTATTAGTGATTTTATTTTCACATTCTCATATTAAATCCAGTATTTCTAAGGAACTGAAGCAGTTTCCAAAACCAAATCAGCTTTGTCTGTGTTTGAATTTTAAATGCATGAACCCTACTGTGTTTGGGTATGAGAGTGTATTAAATTAGTGCTTATCTTGGTATTTAACAAATTTATATTTTTTATGGAAAACAACTTCTGACAACTTCAGCATTGATCTAAATTGATACCAGTGTTTGGAGAAAATATTCTCATTCATCCACACAACAATTTGCCAAAGTAGCACTTAACACTTGGTGGCACGGGACAGTTTCCCAAGTCTGTAGTGTGATGACATCTTGAGTCTTGCAGAATTAAATTCTTTGGGGTTATACTTTAAAACCATAAGAAAATAATAAGTTAATTTAGGTGTAAATTGTGACCCACACTGAAGGCTGAGGGTAAGTAAGAGGTAGTGAGAAGTATTTGAGCCCTGTTATGAATGAATTGGATGGCGATTCTACATTTTTTGTAATATAAATGAATTCGGTAAAATGAGTTAAATTCTGTGAGAATTATCTAACCTGACCTGAAAGTTTTTATTATCATTGATTTTATTACAGCATTTAATTTAGTTTTAGTTAATTATTTATTAAATATTTTAATATTTTTGAGTGCCCGTTACCTACAAGGCCTGTGCTAGGCACTGGACATTCAAACAGGACCCTGAGCCAAAAAAAGAGAGCTCATCATAGAACTTGCAATCTAGTATCAGAGAAGGAAATTAATCACGTAAATATGTGAATAATTGTATGCATATAAACCATGACTGGTTCTGAATAAAATCTGATTTGAGACAGTGATGGAGAGGAGAAAAACCATAAATTATCTTCCTTCACTGGTAACATAAGGTATAGAAAAGTAAGGTTAGCCTCTGATTCAAAACAGCAGTTTTGTTGATCACAAAAAATATAACAAAACCCAAAACTCAAACTATATATAGAGTCTCAGTTATTTCCTAGGCTTCAGAAGCCAAATTACAAGAACATTCAGTAACTAACTAAATAATTCAGCGAAAGAAAGGAAGGAAGGAAGGAAGAGGGAGGGAGGGAAGAAACCTAAACTGTCCTGGTCAAACTATAAAAGGGAATTTTTAAGTAATTTTTTTTGCAGTTATTACATCACTCAAGATTATATTTGTATTCACAGACTCACTTCTAATAAACTTCCATCTAATAAATTTCTATTTATGTCTAAGCATTATGTAGTGTGTAAAATCAAGTAGGAATCTGTAATTTGGAGATAATGATGATAATGAATAAATTATATTTTGTAAGACAATACTAATTGCAGACCTGCTAGATTCAGCAATTTCTTAATATCAATTAAAAACTGGACTATAATATTTACATAAACTGCAAACATAGTTTATGGACTTCTCATTCTGTGATCAGCATTCCAGGAATTATCTTTTCTATTTTCCCATTATTTTTCCCCCATTGTTCAAGAAGATCCTGTTAGAATTCAACTGTAAAGCCATCTTTTTTTTAATTACTGCAGAATGATTTATACATGTACTGTTTCCTTTTTAAATTACAATGATTATGAAATCAATACAATCAGATTGTCATCTTGCAGATTCTAATAATAATTGGTCAAATGACTTAAATATCAGAATATTACATTTCATCTACTTTCAGAAGGATAAGGCTCCATTTATTTTAGTTCACTTGTTAGATTCATGGTCAGTTCGCAATTTTCTCTGTTCTATAGCAGCAGTAATTTTGCAAAGATAAAAATGAAGACAAGATTCTAAGGATTTTTAAATGTATACTTCTGAATATATTAGGCATTGATAAAATGATACATTAATTCTAGGATACAAATCAACTATCTGATTACACTGATGGTAATCAGAAGAAGAAAGTCATCTATGTACTTAACCCTTGCCCTACAAATGAAAAAGAGTATCTTCAAAGTATATGAGTTTATAAATTCTAGATACTCCAAAATAATAGTAATAATAATGGTAACCTGGAAAGGATAAGTGCAATCAAATAGCATTTTCTAATGCTGCTGCCAGATTGCCTACAGGATTACTCTCTGAGGGATAAAAAGGAAAGTGCAAAAAAATGGTTGGCTTCACCTGTAATGGATTGTAATAGGTAGTTTCTGTCAATAAAAATAAATGGAATGGACTGAAATTAAACATACGAAAGGCAATACAGACCTGTAATTTGAATTAACATCCTTAAGAAATACAGGAGTTACACATATCAATTCACAACACAGGCAAAAATTGTTTAGTGTAAATGAATTCAGTAACAAGGTGGTTCTGGGAATTCTGCATTTTTCAAATAAGAATTTAGTTGACAAAAATATTTATCAACTATCTGTGTGTGAAAGGTACCAAGCCATGGACTGTAAAAAGAAAACCATCACATTCAAGTATTTTTTCCCCAAGTAGCCTATAACCTGATACATTATACATGAATAAATGAAATTTCAATCTTTGGGTTAAATATGGACAGAAAAATCAGAATACGTGAATAAAAATTTGTCAGTGTTCAAGGTTTTATTCCATGAAGTCAAGTAAAGTTGTCATTATAATGCATTGTTTTTATTGTCTACATATTTTCTCATTTCATAAGCAGTAACTGTGTGCTATATACAAATAAAAAATAATTAGGGAAGTAAAAGAAAAATGTTATAAACATAATTGCACCATCTAACAATAAAAAAAAGCTTTGGAATAAAAATACTTATTTACTTCTATTACTCATTAATACAAATAATTCTGAGTTCTCCAACAGAAGCTATGTTTAAGAAAGAATGAGTATAAATAGTGTAATATATGTCTGATAAACCATTCTATATATAAAAGATTGAGAACAGAGTATATAGGGGTTGTAGGAAAAGATTAATATCAAGAAATGGAATTAACTTGCTCACACTGGTTGTTCTGTATTCAACAGAATTATTCCCCCAAATAAATAAATGATGGAATGGAAAAAAATCAGAGATGAAAAGAGAATGCAGAGATGAAGGGAATAAATTTAACTAGACAAGTTTCTAAAATGTTTATTTTACATTAAGAAAATTAGTTCAAGTTTCAGCTCTAACATGTAGAGATTGGAAGTCATCAACTTATCCTTAAAATAAAAATCTGAATGAACTGAAGATCAGTGATGTTTCTTGGATCCATCGGTGCACTGAGGTCACAAGGCAAGCTACCATGCAAAAAACTGGAGAGACAGGTGCAACCAGAGAGACACGGCATAGACCTGTTTACATGGAGAAAACACCCCTAGAGCCACATACTAGTAGGAATGCTAGAATGGTCACTTTCATGAATCGCTGGAGATTGAGGACTACCATGAGTGAGAAACCTCTGGGGGTCTGTAGACTAAGGGGAATTCCCATATGGCATGGGTTTTTCTTCCAGGAATTCCAACAGGTTCCCACACTGAAGAACCTAGAAAAATCTCTTCAGAGTTCTGATAGGAGCAGGAAGGGAATTAAAACATAGTTAATAGGGCCCAAGGCTTCAAGGAAATTGAATGGGAATGCTGCAGCCAGGGAAGGGAGAAGGGGTGAGGGCAAAAGTATACACTAAAGGAACACTTGTGAAAGTTATACCCTTGAGACACAGGCTCACTAACCAACTGGATTTAATCATAAAATTATTGAATGTTTCTCCCCACGCCTGACTACCACATCAGCAAGAATTTAGTATAATGATAATGGATTACAGCTAAAAGAGCTTATAAGACACTGACTGTCTCTGACGAGTAGTATTTAGGGCAACAAACTCAAAAGGGGAGGCAAAAATAAGGACGCTAGGCACCCATAGCTACTGAAAACATTAAGCTGAAGTCCTAGCCAGGTTTAAATAAATCCTCACACCAGTGGTCTAGTTACCTTAATTACTATTGTCTAATAAAACATGTCTGGCTTTCAACAAAAAATTTACAAGGCAGGCGGGAAGAGAAGATAAAGCACAGTCTAAAGAGACAAAGCAAGCATCAGAATCAGACTCAGATACAACACAGGTGTTACAATTTACAGACAAAAAGTTAAAACAACTATGATTAATATGTTAAGGGTTCCAATGGAAAAAAGTCTACAGCATGCAAGAACAGATAAAATGATGTAAACAGAGAGATGGAAATTCTAAGAAAAGAAATGCTAGAAATCACACTGTAACAGAAAGGAAAAATGGCTTTGATGGCTTCATCAACAGATTATATCCAAAGAAAGAATTGATGACCTTGATGATAGGTCAGTAGAAACTTCCCAAATTGAAATGCAAAGAGAAAAAGGATGGAAAAACAAAACCCAGAAGACCAAAGAGAAAATTGTGGAAAACAGGAAAAAAAAAAAAAAAAATTAGCCATGCTAATTTCATAGTAAATAGAGTTCAGAGCAAGGACATTTGTAAGGAATAGAGGTCATAGCAGGATGATAAAGGAGTCAGCTCTCCAAAAGACTTAACAATCTTAAGTGTGTATGTACCTAACAAAAGATTGTTAAAATATATAAGGCAAAAACTGGTAGAACAACAAGGAGAAATAGATAAATCTGCTGTTATGTTTGGAGACTTCAGCACCTTTGCATAGGTAACTGATAGATTGTAAAGGCAGATGATTCATAGGGACATAGATGACTTGAACAGCAGTATCAGTCAACTTAACCTATTTGACACCAAAACAATACTCCATCTAACAACATGAGAATATCTGTTCTTCTCAATCGCACAAGAAACATTTCCTAAGATAGACCACATTCTAGGCTATAGAGTAAACCTTAACACATTTAAAATAATAGAAACTGTACAAAGTAGGTTCTTAGGAAATATTGGAATTAAACTAGAGATCATTAACAGAAAGGTAGTTTGAAAATCCCCAAATATTTGAACATTGACATCCATCAATGCAGAAAAACATTGCACAATACAACACGCACTCATGGTAGAAACTCAGCAAACTAAGGATAGATAAGAACCTCCTCAGCTTGATAAAGAACATCTGCAAAAACTTTATAGCCAACATCATACTTAATGATGAGAAACTTGATATTCTTCCTCTCAGAGTTAGATTATGAGTATATTTTGAACGTAGAAATAACAAGGATATCCAGATGGACAGAGAAGCATCTTCTCAAAAAAGAAGCTTTTTTGAGAAGCATCAAAAAAGAATTCAGGATTTTTAATTTGGGCAACTAAAAACAGAGAGTTGCTCTGTATTGAGGGAACTGTCTACCACTGAACCCATCAGATGGCATAAATGGAGCCTTCGATGCTCGCTTCATGTCTCAATAGGCTCCTGTCATCTGTGTGTGGCTATACCTTCCAATTATTCTTCCTTTTTTGATTTACCTCTTACTCTTGAGGGTTCTGAAGAGATGCCAAGTAAATGTTTATGCTCACTTGCCATTTTGAACTGGAAACCTAGTTGTTTTTCTTTACAATGTAATTGATTGTGTTGGTAGATACACAAATATATAAACTTGTCCAAGCTCATAAAATTAAATACTTGAAGTATATGCAAGTATGTATATAATATGTAAGTTATGTTTCAAGAAAGTTTATTAAAATAATCAGGTAAAATAGATGACAGGCTTAGTAGGACAATTATGATTAGGCTCTTGCAGTAATCAGTTCACCCATATGAATAAATTGGTTTGTAAATAAGTTGGATTACTTTTTTCTAGCTTCTCAAAAAGACTAGAGTGATGGGTAAAACAGAGTTCTCGCCTCTCAGAATTAATAAAGAGTTTTCTCTTTGAGATCTGCCCAAGAGTGGTAACTGATAGTTTAGGTGATGAATGGTACTCATCTATCACAGTACTCAGCTTTCAAGGCTCTGCCAACGTAACTCAGTAGGGAAACAGCAAAAGAAGTAAACCAGTTTGTTTTATTAAAGAAACATAATCCAACATGCAGTGCTCCAACTTCAAATAGGTAACTCTGAATTATTTCTTAAGAAGTATACTTTATTAAATTAAAATTCTGTACAACATATCATTAGAAAAAATGTTCATCCTTCAAAATGTATCATCTTTTCACAAAAATTGTAAAATCTTCTTCAAGTTTATTTTATAACAAAAACCCCTTCCTGTTTTCATCTGGTAACAGAACCCTTTTTTCTAATACATAACATGTTCAATATGCTTTGATTGGTGTTGATGCTTTTACTTACCAGGAGAGGTACATGACTCAGACCTGGCCAGTTACAGTACAGCACCTGAAAAGCCACCATTGTCACAGAGTTTTAAAAGGTGGAAAAGAGAACAGTTTTATGATAGCATCTGAACTCCTCAATTATCAGTACCTGAAAGCTCCCAGAACTTCCTGGTTAAATGAGTTAATACATCATCACCTCTTTAATCTACATTGAGTTGGGTTTCTTCCAATTACCAACAAAAACTAGTATATAGATACAAATGGTTCATTTGTCAAATAACATTGCAAAGACTATATGTAACATAAGCATTTGGAACATTCAGAGAAACCCATTAGAAACTCTCAGCAATCCAGCTTCATTTTGTTTTATCCAAATGTATTTGACAAAAAATTACCCTTCTTTTTTTTCCTGCAAAAAAACCTGTTTGTATTTTACAGGGCTAGTTTTTGACATGACATTGTTATATAAATGACAGCTTTTAAGTGGTGTTTTTTTAATTTAGCCAGTGATAAGAAAAATATATATAATGAATGTAAAAGAAAATATTACTTTGTTCTAATAGTTATTAATTGATAAGAGTGGAATGAAAAGTGAGGTGCTCTATCCCATATATAAAACCATGGAAATATTTATACTTCGGTGCCCTTTCTATCAGAGAGAAAATTAATCATCTTTAGCAGTAACCCAGAAGGCTACCGATAAATGAGAGGCTGAAGAATTCGTGGACTATCTAAATCTCCATTTGAGATAATGTGAGCAACCTTATGAAAGCAGGACTAAAATAGGATTGAATTCAATATAAGAGTATTTTGTTTAGTATGTCTATGTCCATATTCATGAAGGATATTGGTCTGTAGTTTCCTTTTCTTACAATGTCTTTGTCTAGTTTTAATGATGGCTTCATAAATTTTTTTTTGAAATATTCCCTCCTCTTCTGTTTTCTGAAACAGACTAAATAGAGATTGTATTATTTCTTTAAATATTTGGTAAAATTCTCTTGTTAAACCACATAAGGACTGTTGATTTAATTTTCAGGAAGTTTTAAATTATGCATTCAATTTCTGTTATAGGTATAAGATTATCCAGGTTATCTATTACTTCCTGAGTAGGTTATGGTAGTTTTCTCAAGGAATTGGTCCATTTTGTCAAAGTTTCTGACAGTAGAGTCGTTACAGTATTCTCTTATTTTCCTTTTCATGTCTGTGTGGTCTGAAGTAACGTCCTCTTTCAATACTGCTATTAGCCATTTTTGTTTAATCCTCTTTTTACTGGTCATCTCTCTAGAAGTTTACCAATGTCCATGATCTTTTTAAGAAGCCAGCTTTGAATTCATTGGTTTTCTGTATTATTTTCTTGTTCTTAGTTTTATTGATTTCTCCCCTTATCTTTGGTATTTCCTTCCTTTTATTTTTCTTTGCATTAAATTTGCTCTTAATATTCTAGGTTCTTAAGGTGAAGCTTAGATTATTTTGTTCTAATACAAGATTTTAATGCTATAAACGTTTTTATCTAAAAGCACTGCCTAATTGTATCATCGTGATTACATTTCCATTCAGTTCAAAGCATGTTTTGATTTCTCTTGAGAAATCCTCTTTGACCCATTTGTTATTTAGAAGTGTATGATTTAATTTCCAAATACATGGTGATTTTCCAGATAATTTTTCTTATTATTGATATTTTAGTTTAATTCAATTCTGACATGAGAACATATTTTATACGATTTCTACTCTTAAACATTTTAAGGTTTCTTTTATGGTCCCAAATATGATCTTGGTGAATGTTCCATGTGCACTTAAGAAGTATATGTATTCTTCTGTTGTGTGGAGGAGCTTCCTATAAATGCTAATTAGGTCATATTGAATGATAATGCTGTTTAGATCATCATACACTTACTGATTTCATAATTACTTGTTCTGTCAATTACTAGGAGATGGGTGTTGAAGTCTCCAAATATAATTGTAGATTTGTATATTTGTGCAATATGTCATGTCCCTCAATATCTCAGATAATATTCCTTGTCCTGAAGTCTGCTTTTTCTGAAAATAATGTAGCTACTACAGCTTTCTTTTGTTACTATTTGTGTGGTACATCTTTTTTGACCTCTTTACTTTTAATCTATCTAATTTAGTACATCTAAATTTAATGTGTTTCTCGTAGGTGGCATATACTAGGAGCTTCAGTTTTTTTTATGTAACCCTCCAATCTCTGCTGTTTAATTGATTTTAGAGTCTTTATATTTAGTTATTATTGTAGCAATTGAATTAAAAATTTAGCATTTTGCTAGCTACTTTTTGTATGTTCCATTTCTTTTTGTTTCTATTATCCTTTTTTCTATCTTCTCTCAAGTTAATTTACTATTCTGTGATTACATTTTATCTTCTATTTCTTATTTTTTACTGATAACTTAAAGTTTTTTAACATATATGCTAGGATTACTGGTAGACATCTTTATTTAATCATAGTATAGCATCAAATACTATTATGTGGATTCATGTGAGTTTCTCACTACAGTATATTCTCAGTTCCTTCCTCCCGTCTTGTAGGCTATTGTTGCTGTACATTTTAATTTATCTGTGCTATGTCCTATAGCACATTGCTATTTTTGTTTCAATAGATATTTTTACATCAAATAATACCTTTTATTTTACCTTCATTTATTTAATTTTTATGGTTTTTCATCTATGTGTGTGTGTGTGTGTGTGTGTGTGTGTGTAGATTCTAGTTTCTGTATAGTAACATAATCTTTGGCCAAAGGGGAAAAAAACTTCTTTAAAAGTTTTATGGTGTTAAAAGTCTACTGGGAATTAGCGCGATTTTTGTTTCATTAAGAAAGTCTATCTTTCAGCTTCATTTTTGAAATCATAGTTTTACTGGGTAAAGAACTTCGTGTTGGCTGAATTTTAATTCCTCTCAGCACTTTAAAGGGTTACTCCAATGTCTTCTAGCTTGCATGGTTTCTGACCAGAAGTCAGCCCTCTCAGCACATTGGCTTTTGAGACCACTTGGTGGAGTCTGTAACAGGATAGCCTGGGAGAATGTCCAAATTCTGCTGTATCTTTGGCTTCTAGTTCTTCCTTTATTTTGTACCAGTTCACAGTTGCCTCCACTAATTTGTTAACTACTGTGGCTGAATTCTTCTCATCAGTGTGCAGCTGTGGTTACCCAGTTAAGTGGCTCCAACCTGCCTTTCCCTGCAGGTGATTGTCTCCTTATATTTTGGGACAGTAGGTTGCCCTGTATCCTTCATTCTCAGAAAATAGATACAAATTTGTGTTTTACAGTATGGGAAAGTCTATATAAACATAATGTGGGTTATCAAGCCATAAAACGGATTACTAATAGAATTCACTAACCACTTGTTAGGACTGCTAAATCATTGTGGTTTCTCACTTAGCAGTCAGATTTTTAGCAAACAAGTCATTAGATTGATAGGCACTCTTGGAAAAATGGGGCAAGGAGTTCTTTGCCAGCCCAGGATAAAATTATGATTTTTATTTGTCTGGGTTTTCTGCTGTTATTGTGTGAGCAAAAAAAAAAAAAAAAAAAATTGGCATTATTCTACATTCTAACTGGAAGTTAAAGTCCAAATTTCTTTAAGAGGAGTACACAGAGGACTCAATAAAGCTAGATGGTTGGCAACTAAGTACTGAATTTACTTTTTCTGATTCCTTGAAAAGTGCTCTTTTTCAGTCAATACCACTGATGAATTTAAAATAAAACAAAGCTAAACACCTTCAAGAACCCCAGCCACATTCACAAGCAAAGCGGCAATGTGATCAATTAGAGCTAAGCAAAAGTATCTGAGTGCTGTGTTTTTCAGAATTTTATATCTTACCTGTGTATAAAGAATCTAACTTATTAAGGGAGGACTCTATTATCTAAGAACTGAATTATCTAAGAACTCTTTGGCATACTTACTGAGTTGTCACCTTAGTCTCACAATGAATAATGTTGTCAATCAAAACAGACTGTTTTCTAAATTGTCTCTTTAGATATTGCTAATAAAAGGAGGTACTGTAGAAAAGCAAGCTCTAGATATCAGATATCTTTATTCTTTTCTGAAAGAAAGCTTTCCAAATACCTGTCAAAAAGAACATATAGGTATATCTTTGATATATAGCTCGTCATAATCTACTTGACAGTTCAAGAAGGATGAACACAGAACTTGATGGAAATGAATTCTTTCAGCATTGCTCAGTTGGAAAACAATTTAGAATGTTATTACTGCTTCAATTAATTGATCTTTCACTTTAAAGGACAAAATAAATGCACAACTGATTAATAAAGCATTAGTGCTCTTAATAGTGTTTAGACAATGGCTCTCATCCACTTAGTGAATTCACTGAGATAAAATGGAAACATGTTCTGTACTGAATGTACATAAAGAGAATTAGATTTGATTACAAGAGTAAAATAGAGGGTGTTTTAGAAATGGATCTCTTTGTTTCTCACATTCTCAAATGAAAGAATAATTATTGCTTTAAAAGCATAAATTATTCAGGTTAAATATGCTGAGTGTGGAGAATTGGAAACAGTAAACTAGGCATTATTAATTTGTGCTTATTCAAACTTTTTTAAAGAAAAAAAATATTCAATCACCCTGGACACTATTCTGGAGTTTAGTGTTTTGGGAAAGAAATTAAGCAGTCAAGTTATGGGTTAGAACTCCATAATTTTTTTAACATTTATTAGTTTTTACTTTACACTGGTCACTGTTTGTAGGGTTTTATATGCATTATCTCATTTATGTAAAAGACATGATATCAGTTAATTACTTTTGAAAGTGGATAGTGTCCTGGTAAAGGAAAAAGTTATTATGGCAATAGGGAGTTAACATAAATAATAAGTAGCTTTGAAGATAGGTTTTGAGAAGGTCAGTATTAAAATGCTTTAAAATTTTGCTTTTTTATATATAAAAATGTGGATTGTTAGAGAAAATTGTCACCATATAAAAGGAAAGATGCTTAAAAACAATTGCATAAAGGTAAAATAAATTCTCAAGCCTTTTTGAAAAAAATAAAGGCTGTATGTGGCTTTTACATAAATGGTATTTTAAACTATTAAGAACTTGATTTCAAATCCAGCATCTTCTTTTTAATGAAACAAATTAGGTGGAGGAAACATTATTTTGTGGTATGGGGAGATATTAAAGTACTCTAGCTCTTTTGAAACAAATTCATCACCTCATCACCTTTTTGAGAGGAATTTTGATGGGCTCTGAGAGATTACAAAATAGTGGTCTCAAGAAGTTTGTGTTTCAGTTGGGAGGACAGAGCTTAATATGATAAATTTATGAAACATCCTATAACTACTCAAAATATGTCACAAGTGACAACGTAAGAAACTTCTAAATGCAAATGTCTGAGCAGAGAGTGCTGTGTATTCTGGACTAGCCAGTAGGTACTTCTATATTTTACTTATAGATAAGAGGAGAAAGAAAAGAGATTCTTTTGTTGCAGGTGACCTGGCAAGGATATGTAGCAATGTATTTTGTTTTTCTCAAAGTTCTTAATTGTGGTAAACATATCTGAAACTTTGTAAGCTACTAAATTTATTTAAAAGTTAAGTTGACCTTTGTAAATTTACTGTGGCTATCATTTGATTTTAAATAAAGAAAATTTGTGTATATTCTCATATCTGATGGACTGTTTTGTAAAAAATAATTAGGGGAGAGCTCAATTTAGATTATACCAGTTTTCTTGTTTTAAAAGAAGTGTGATATTTATATACAAGGTGCAGAGTTTGGCAGTTACCTTCAGTCTTTAATATGTATAATAGTGCATAAACTATCATCCACTATTTTTTTCCATGACTGAATTTGTAAGATTTTTAGCTCTTCCTTTTTTTTGCTACTAACTTTAATATTCAAGAACTGCATAAAGACCAAAGTTTGAAATAATAGCTACCCTAAGATAGGAAAATTTCTTTAGCTATAACATCTACATACTGGGTAAATAGAAGAGCAAAAGAATGTATTCAGATTGATTTATGGACACAGTAGGCGTGAATTGTCTAATTAGAGGAGGAATCTTGTATATTCACATTTTTTCTCTTTCACAATCCCTTGAACATTAGTACCCATCTATATAATATATAATTATTTTTCTGAGTCTTTTTCCCTTTTTTAATTGAGAATTGGTTGAGATTGAGAAAAATGCTTGTGTAGTTCATATCAGCAAGGAGAAAACAAATTTAAAAAATTGCAGTTTTCCAATAGAATCAATTAAATCATACTTGAATGCCAACCAAATTTCCATATTTCTAGATTAGCCAGTTAAATGATAAAAGTAAAAATAAAAGGTAATAATATGCATTCCAATTTTAATATCCCAGAGCTCAGAGACAATGCTATTATAATGGAAGAGTATTAGACCTGAAATCATAACACTTAAGTTTGTGGACTGGTTTTACCATTTCCTGGGTTTCCTTAGTCACTGAATGACTGTGAATTTGTTTTCTCATTTGTATAATTACACATCTCATCATTTGGTACATTCTTAATAATTTTTTGCATATATTAAATGAGGTAATAATATATGTAAAGTTAAAGATTCCTAGACAGAAGCTTCTTTAAGGCATTTGTGTAGATAAGTGAACATCATCTCTTTTGAACTTCACCTATTATTAAAATTCATTTTTGATTTCCAAAGTTGTTCTTATCTCAAGCCTTCAGCATTGGAATTATACTATTTTGTTGTGTTTATCTTTTTCTCTTATTTTGTGTGACTTTTTTATTCATTATATTGCTTTCCTCTCAGAATATTTATAAACTCAAGTAGTGTAAAGTTCAGTACAAGTAATACATCTATAACAATTTATTTTTATACTGCAGTGGTAGGAAAATGTGACTTACCACCTCCTTTGTGAAAGATGATTATTTAGTGCCTCACACTTCTTCCATATTAATTATGAATGTACTCAGCAAATGAAATAAAAGTAGAAATAGTTTAATTTTTTTATCTGGGAATGGGCCTGAGGATGGGAAGACATGAAATGAGTGTGTATTGCTTTAAATTATAAGTTTTGCTTTTTAAAAAAATATCTTTTCATCTGCATTTGTTACTTTGACAAAAAGAAAATTTAGAAATAATATGAAAAAGGAAAAACTCCTTTTCCTATTAGAAAACATGACACCATTGATCAAGTGGTGTAGACCCAGCACTTGAATTATTATGATATGAAACAGTCAGTATTCCAGGACATTTGGTGTGTATGGGGAGCAGTGAAAGCAGTTTTGTTTAGGGCATTTATTTACACAAGGACAAAAATTGTTGTGGAGCTTCACTGATCGGTCTTATCTGTTTTTATCCTTAATCTATTCAGAAATAGATGAAAGTGGAAGGATGTATAGAAATATTTAACTCAGTTCAACAAATTTATTTATCACCTACTGTATGTTGTCTGTTGTATTGTCCTGAGTATTAGAGATACAGAGATGAAAAGTCATGGTCCACAGCCCCTAGGCACTTAACAGAGAAAAATACGTGGAAGTGTGCAAGCTTCCATTTTATCATCTATATTTCATGTTACCTTCAGAATCCCACAGAAAATCTGAACTGCTGTGTGATGGAAAGGGAAGGGCTGGGGGAAACTGTGATAGATGAGGTGGTCACAGAAACGGGAGAACTGACGTTAGGGAGATGAGTAATCCCCGAAGAATGAGAAACTGACAGCCATGTGAGGAACCAAGAGAAGACTGAGAACAGGAAAGTCAGAGACCCTCATTAATTAATACCTTTAACATTATCCAGGGAAATAATGAAGACAAGCATAGCACATGGAGAATCAACCGAGAGTGGTTTGAGAACAAGTCTGAGAGGCAGGCGGGGGCCAGACTCTGCAGGACCATGGAGGCCATGACAAAGAGTTTCTATACTACTCTAGGGGAAAAGAAAAGACAATGGGAAAGAAAGGGTGATGGCTTAGTGTTCATTCAAAAGATGACACTAACTGTAGTAAGGGGAATTGGTGGTGGGAGACACGTGAAAGCAGGCATATCAGCTGAAGGCATATTGCCTTTAGTCGGCTACACTGGTCAGGACAGCACAGCCGATCCTGTGATAAACACCACCACCAACGGATTGTTGCTGGGAGTATCAGTGACTCCCAGCAACAAAGGTTTGTTTTTCACTCACACAGCATTTCTGCTGTGGGTTGTTGAGGTTACTGTGTACATAGACACCATCCCTGGGCTGGGATCCAGGTTGATGAAGCATGCATTCTCTGATAGATTGTCAATGACTGTTTCAAAAGGGAGAAAGACAGGGTAAAGCATAATTATCTCTTAAAACTTCTAGGGAGTGGCAAGTTTCACTTCTGCTTACATTTCATTTGCTAAAGCAACCATATGATCAAACCCGACTTCAATGGAGCAGGGATGTATATTCTCCCCCAAGTTAGGGAAATTGATATTGATGAAAAGTATTATTGTCTGATGTACCAAACAGGAGATGGTGGTGGCTTTTCTCAAGGTAATGACTATGTGATAGAAATAAGTGGAAATATTCAAGATATATATTTGAGGCTTGAGCTAACAGGACCTGATGACGAATAAGAGAATGGAAGGAATGAGCTGACCCAAGAATGAATCTTTTGGCTTGAATACCTGTGAAGATAGGTCCATTAACTGAGATGGGGAAGAGTGGGAGGCCAAGATTAGAGAATGAAGAAGATATGAGTTAGGTTCCAGCATGTCTGTAACATGTGTAACTGCAAAGATCATCTTATATCTATATCTATCTATCTATCTATCTATCTATCTATCTATCTATCTATCTATCTATCTCTTCAGTTCTGAGCTCCTCCCTGGCTCCATACTTAATATATTTCATTAGAATATCATTAGAATATGAGATTTAAGGCCATGGGACAGAATGAGATCAATGAAGAAGACAGTTCATATAGACAAGAAAAGAGGGCGCGGAAAAAATGCCTGAAGCATGCACAATTTACGGGACACAGGAAGAGCAACTAGAAAAGAAAACTAAGTTGTAGCCATCATCTTAAAAGGCTGAAAGCCAAAAGAAAACCAGAAAAAAGTGTTTCAAAAATAACGGATAAGCCCAATGAGCGAAGATGCTACCGTGAGACCCAGAAAGATGAGAACAGAAAAGAAGTTGCTGCATTTGGCGACATAGAAGGTGTTAGCAACAGTGACGAAAGCACTTTCAGTGGTTTGAAGGGAGGGGTTTGAGCTCGATAATGTGGATACGCAAGAAGTTAGAAGACATAAACAAACCCACAGGTGATATTTCAATCCATGAGATTGGATTAACTAATTCATAAAAACTATTTAGCGAGTGAGGGCCAATGGAGCAGAGTTTACAAAGCTAAGAGGCACTAATATTTAAGAGGAAAGAAGAGGAAGATGAGACAAACAACATGAAAAAAGAAGATAGAGAAAAATTAACAAAATTTAAATAATATACTATCAGAAACCGGAAGAGTAGAAAGTTTCAACAGAAAGAGAATAAACGAAAGTATCATAAGTGAAGCACAATCAGATAATAAAAGGAGCTGTTGGTCAGTGGGATCTCAACTCAGAGTAGTTGCAGTTATGAGGCAGAGTTCAACTTTGGCTGTGTCAGAGAGTAGGATTGGAGGGAGCTGTCAGCACAGATAAAAACTGGGAGGAGGAGACCAGCAACGACTATCTTCATATTGCAGGGAGCTGGAATATAGGGGAGGGTGGAGGGTGGGACTAGCAGCAGGTGCCAACATAAGTGGTTTAAGAGAAAAAGCTATGATCTGGGTAGCAACGTTGAAGATGCCAAACCATGAATCAATTTTGAAGGGACAGATACGTTTGCACACAAAGATGCAAGGTTAGGGTAAGGTAACTGCCGATTCAGAGTAACTTCTTACGTTCTGAGTTTCTCTAGTACTTTTTGTCTTCCTACTGCTCAAAACTGATTCCTCCCACAGTACTCCGTTCCCTGCCTCCCTCTGCTCATCCTATAATGCATCTTTATCCTGCCTAAGGTGCATCTTATACATCTGATAGTCCACTGAATTCCATCTGGACTAGAGCATAAGGTTGCAGACGATTGGATTGTAATTGCAGATAGTAAATTGAGGCCATATTGCAAAAATCATTGAAGAAATAAAAAATTATTAATTTTAGGTATTGAGTATGTCATAGGTGGGTAGCAGGAGGATGTCTTTGGCATCTCAGAAAAGATTTAAAAGTAGAGGTAACAGAAGGAATTAAATACTAACTGTAATGAGAGAGAGGTAAAAGGCACGGATATAAGTTAAATATTAAAATTAAATTAAATTTTCGATCAGTTGAAATTGAGTGTAAATATTAAGGGATAGACCCTGAAACATGTATGTGTGAGATTAGATGTAGAAAATATATGAAGAAAGAATAGAACAGTATAAATACAGAAATCCAACAATTATAATGAAAAATTATTATACACTATGGTATAGTTTATAACCAATATAAAATGTTTTAGAATTTAAGTGGAAGGATGAGAAGAGTAGCAGAAAGCTTTAAGTCCCCTCCCCATGGGTTAAAACCCAGTGCAATTTATTTACATTATTCAAATTCACCAAATAGTTACCTAAGGGGAAAGGATTATGTATTATATAAATGTCCATAAAATAAAATATAAATAAACTGATATTTCAAACTTGTAATCAAAATCTAATCTTAAATTTCAGAGAAAGTATACATTACTGGCAAGGGGTATTTTTCTGATCATAAAACATACTTTAAAGACTTTAAATATGACAGTGCGTTTTGTTACTTCTGTCCTCTCTGGATCCTTTCATGATGCTAAATCCCATTTGCTAAAATTCCTTGATGTCAGTGAAATTAAACTTATACCAAAACAATACTAAAACATTCAATGAACTTCTTTTGAGTTATATGTTGCTTTTTGTTACTGAAAGTTTTGATATTGGCACCAGAGTATGTTCCAAGTTTCCTCTCTTTCTTTCCAATAGAGAGGGTAGAATTGCACCATATTACCAATTCTCTCACTTCAGCTGTTTATTATGAAAAGTAATTACTTTAAATGGTTAGTTCGTGAAAAGTCAAAGACCAGCGAATAGAACCAAACAAATTAGCTTTCATGGAGATGAAACTTGTGCTTGTTTCTCTCTTGGTATATTCTAACTAACTGAGCCACATAATGTAAGAACAGTCGTAAATTATATAATCGAGATTGGTCTAGGTTCAAAAAGATGAAGCATAACTATGGAAGAGTGATTAATTCAGAATAATTTTTGATCCATTTACATAAAATATCATAGAAATAATGACAATCTCATGAGTCATTGGGGTATACTATTTGAGCACACTAGGAAGACAGTAAATAGGATGTATTCTGAAACTTGGAGAACTAAATTCTGTTAGACCAAAGGGCCATATTATAGTTCCTCAGAATGACAAATCAAACCAACATCATTATTTAATTCCTCCAGTATTTTGCTTATATGAAAATTGAAAATTAAACCAATTGAAATTTCTTTTATTTGGTATGTATGGGAGAAAAGTAAATAGGGAAGAATAATCATACTTGTTAAATAATAATAGAATGTAAACTTTCAATTTGAGATTTTTATTGCCGTTCAGCAGTGAGTCAATAAATATTAGTATTTTGGGTTCTGCACCCTATTCCAATGCATGGAGGGGTTTTTCCCCCAACACTATCAAGCAATGCTCAGGACACCAACTGAGTATCCTACAATTCAACTCAATTCTGACACTGTTAACCAGGAGATGGCATGAAATTCCAGAGGTAAAGGGCTCAGTCACACAAGACTGCCCTCCACTTCAGAGATCAATTGCAAGCCCAGGTTGTTAGCTGTGCTTCTAACCACCAGACTATAGATTGGAGGTTCCCATGAGTCTCTCCTTGGGTTCAATTAATTTGCTAGAGAGGCTCATAGAACTCAGGGAACCCATCTACTCACTAGATTACCAGTTTATTGCAAGGATATTAAAGGATAAAAATCAACAGCCAGATGAAGAGATACATAGAGCGAGATCTCTAACAGAAGAGCTTCTGTCCTCATGGAGTGTGGGTCCCAGGACTGTAGTACATGAAGGGTTCTGGTTCCCCAACGTGGAAACTCTTCGAACCCATCCTTTTGGAGTTTTATGGAGACTTCATTACATAGGCATGATTGATTAACTTATGGGTCATTGGTGATTGATTAAACCTCTAGCCTCCTGCTCCCCTCCTCAGAAATCAGGGGGTGGGACTGAAGGATTAGTTCTCTTGGCAACCGGCCTGAATCCTTAGGTGCTTTTCTCTTAGGTGCCAAGAGAACTAATCACCTTGTTAGTATAAACCCAGTTGTATGGAAGGGGGCCTATTATGAATAACAAGGAACCCATTTCACCTTCATGGGTCTGAAGCATTGTCAAGAGACCAAATATTATAACTAAAGATGCTCCCACTGCTCTTATCACTCAGGAAATTCCAAAGTTTGAGGAGCTGTGAGCCAGGAACTGTGGATGAAGACCCAATATATATGAGAAATATGTATCTGAGTCATCTGAATGACCAAATATTATAGTTCATATGAATCACAATATGACAATTAGTAATTAGTTGTGTTGAATTAAGTTTTATTATAATAAATCAGATATAGATAAATATATATGATAAACATAAATACAGATAATATATATGATGTATTTATAACGCCCCCAGTTAGACTCAGAAGTTAGATGAGATTCTTGTTAAAGCTAAACTATGTACAAGCGTTAGTCAGAACCTATCAAGTGCTTGATGCGTATGACATCCATTAGACTATTTTGGTATTGCCTGAAGTCTGAGCTCATCTGATGCAACTAGGAAAAAGAAAACAGGTCAGCTGTATGGAAGGTGACTCCTGCCCATTTGTTTCAGCTCTTGTACTTTATCTAAAGTGGACCCTTAGCCTTCATTACTTTTACATACCTATAGTGCATAAATAGCCCGGAAGTATAAAACATGGCGCTAGTAATTAAGCAAAGTTTGAAATATTACTTTGATGAGACCATGGCTTGGGTGAATGGGTTCTAGTTTTTTAAATGAATTTATTTCCATATAATACAATACCTCTGTCATAGTGTCTTCCAGTATGTTGTCCAGTGTTTCAATTGCTGCTATTTCAGTGAAAATGAGTACATTATCTACACAAGAATTCTCATTTTCAAAGCAAGCAAAACCTCACCTAGCTAAAACCAATCCCTTCATTTACCAGAAACTGCCAGAGAATAAAAATAAAAACGGATGGAAAGGATGATTTGATATTTTGATATCCTACTTTACTCAAGATTCAAGATGGCTGAAGATCTGACAGGAAATAAAACAGTTTTGAAAAGTTGGATATGGTGACAAAATTGAATCAGATGATAACATTTATAGAAAGTAGCAACTTCTGTGAATGACCATTCATCAAAAGGGATTGACTAAGTTTAGTGAGCATGTCCAGGATATAAAACATTGAAATAGTAGCAAATGCACAGGAAAAAAAAAAATTCTCACAAAGAAAATTTGGCATAATTTTTGGAAATATTTTTAATACACTGTTTCAACATTTTGGGAAAGCAGTATTGGGAACAAACATCAACGGTTGTGACTACTTAAAAAAAGCAATGATGTTTTTTTTTTACTTGCCAGAATCTTCAGATCTTAGAAAATACTTTCATTTTACACTTTATCTGCAACTGGTGAAAGTGTAGCCATCTGTTTCAAGTTTATAAAACTATGGCTTCAGTCAGTAGGTTCTTGTTATATGTGTACTGTGTGCCTAACACACACACACACACACACACACACACACACACACACACACACAATTAAAACCTTAGTTAACTAGAATTTTTTATATTTCTTCCTCAATAAAAATGATCCCATAAAACATTTTAAATTTTCTTTAGTGAGTGAGATATATGTATTGCTAAAGGGTGACTTTTCTAAACACCAACGTTTACAATTCTAGAAATGTAAATATGTAAGTTGACTTATTAAATGGAGCTGATAATGACTGATCACATTGTTTTACATTACTTCTTTCTTTCTTACAAGTCAGGAAAAGAATAAAATTTGCTCTTCCCTATCCAAATCAAGTTAAGAAAATCATGGCAGTTCTTCAAGAAATTTGTAATTTGCACAGGTCAAAAATAAAACAAAACATGGATAATAGAAAAATTATATAGAAGCAGAAATGGTTTCACAGAAAAATGTGCAGTTGAAAATTATTCTTGGCTTTCCAGAACCTGCTGTAATAGCACCCATTTCCCTTTTCTTGATATGCTTCTCCTTTTTAATCAACAGAACTTGGATTGTTCATATTTTATTCTAAAACTGATTTTAGTTGACTATGATATAATGATAAGAGAAGGTGAGACTCCTTCTGAGTGTGTTTGCGTTAAATAAGAATGCCTCAAAAAGATTGAAAAGCTTCTGGAACCATCACAATAAAACAACAAAATTGATGGAATGAAAGGATATGATAGAAATTCAGGTACAGGGAGTCCCACCTGTGATCTCTTCATGTCACAGTCAAATTACATCTGCTGTTAGGACAGATTGTATTAGGAAGGACTATTCATCAGGCTAGAAAGAATGTGAAGTAGTTGTTAAATGCAAGGAGAACTTAGAGAATAAATAAATCATATGTTTACAGTGTATAGGAAAAACTTAATACTCAGAATATAAAGTATGTCAGGTGTATCTTCACCTCAACAAATCAAAATGTTGCCATCCTTGGGCATCTGAGATAGGGCCGTTCTGAGCCCCTGAGAGAGAAGTAGCTCTGATCTCAATCTGCAATTCTGGAGAGTTTGACTTCAGACAAAGAGTACATGTGCTGCCTCTTGAGAGATTTTGAGAAACTGCAGGAGATCTTCTGTGGTTTTTAGAAGGATCTTGAAGAAATGTTTGAGTGGCTGTGAAAGACTGCAGAAATTGAAAAGTATCAAGGACTTCAACGAAAATCAACAGAAAGCAATTGAAATACTGACAGTGACAAAGAAGGAATCTTTTCAGTAATTCCGTGAATGACAAATTTCAAACCCATTAGAGGAATTTCAGTGTGCAGACAGTCTGCACATCCTTGATATCAGTGGCAGGAGGCAGAGCCAACACAAAGTGTAGCATAAACAGAGAACAAGCATATAAATGGCCTTCAGTTCCAAAGGTTCTGTTGGCCTGAGTCTGTGCCCCAAATAATTGGTGGTCTAATCAGCAAGCCATAGAAAAAGACTTGGTTCAGAGTTCACAAAAACCATGGTAAGTAAGTTGATACCTTCCACTGTCATCTTCTGAAGCTGGTCAGCTTAGGGGCCTTATTTATTATGAATTTTTTTAGCATTGAGCTGTATGTCTCTAGGTGAAGTCAGGTCTCCACGTGTCATCCCTGTATTGGCCAGGATGATGTTAAGGAATTAAGGTGAAAAGAATGTGACCTGGTGGCTCATTATAGAACAAGAGGCACAGGACAATGGACAAGTAGTAGAACTTCATTACATATAAGATACTGTTTACATTAAACACTCTGTAAATCCACTTTTATCAAAAAGATTTTTCGTCTCAAATGAGAGACAGAAAGCAGGCAAATTTTCCAAAAGCAAATTTTTGTTATTTGAGGATGGAGGTTGGGACTAATAATGCAATATCCAATATATAGCAGTATCAATAGGAAAGACTTTTAAAAAGCAATGTATAAAAGTCATTATGGAAAACATATTCAATTGAGAGCTTTCCATTCTTTCATTAAAAAACTAGCTACTTAGAGAAGAACTTCAGTCAACAAAGCACTCTTGAAATCTGATTTTTACTCAGTATAATTAAATTAGAAGTACGCCTATAGACGTTCTTATGCCATACACAAAAATGAACACAAAATGGATTAAAGACTTAAATGTAAGACCTGAAACCAATAAGCTTTGAGAAGAAAACAGGTAGTATGCTCTTTGACAGTGGTCTTAGCAATAGTTTTTGGATATATCTCCTCAGGCAAGGGAAACAAAAGCAAAAATAAACAAATGAGACTACAGCAGACTAAAAAGTTTTGCACGGCAAAAGAAACCATCAACAAAGCGAAAAGGCAACCTACTGAATGGAGAAGATATTTGCAAATGATATGTTTGATAAGGTTAATATCCAAAACATACAGAGAACTCAAACAACTCAATATCAACATCTTATCCAAGAATGTTCATAGCAGCCTTATTCATAGCCACAAACTGAAAACAACTGAATATTCATCAAGAGGAGAATAATGTATCCTTGAAATGGAACACTACTCAACAATATGTAAAGGAACAAACTACTAATGAGTGCAGCCACAAGGATAAATCTTACAAACTTCATGCTTAGTAAAAGGAGCTACACAAAAACTGTATAATATATAATTCTATTTATATGAATTTCAATAACAAGGAAAACTAATCTATGTTGATAGAAATCAGAAAAATGGTTCCCTGAGGTAGGAGAGACTGTGGGTTTTCAAAGGAACACAGACAACCTTCTGGGGTTAAATTAATATTTTTAAATCTTAATTGGGGTGTGGTTATATGAGTGCATGTTTTTATCAAAATTCATAAAAACATTCATTTAATGTCTGTGTATTTCACTGTCATTTATATATATGTTTTTTAAAATAAGGCAACTTTTAAGATTCACTTCATTTAGTTAAGGTAACTTCTAGAAACCAACAATAGTATGGAATATATAGTATGAAATACAAGCTGTAAGGGGAGCTAGAGCAGCTGCTAGAGCAGCACCTCTGCATGTAATGATACTGTAACAAACACTGAATAATTACTTCAAAGTTTCTGCATGGCTCAGGACAGCCGGGAAATAGCATCTCCAGGCAGGGCACACAGATGTACAGTGATCAGAGGCAGGATAGCTCATTTCAAACATAGACCCGGAAAGTAAACTTCAGTAAATTTTTTGCTCAACTGAAAAAGCTTTTTAAAGGACTATGAAGAGGAGAAGTAAAGCTATTATCAGCTATACATTAAACAAAAACTTTTTTTCAGAAGACACATAAACCTTTTGGGTTTTCAGCTAACTTATGGTTAGTAATAATCACATCAAAATATTGTTGATCTTATTACTTTAACAAATATTCATTAACTCACCTGCAATAAATGTTTATCTAGTTAATATAGATGGATAAAATTCTGCACAGAATCATGAAGAATTACACAGTTACAAGATGGCTTAATTGAGGGGAGAAATAGTACTGTATATTTTATTTTGTCTGGGACTGTTCTAATTCTATTTATCAACTTCTGAAAGTGGATAAACTTTCTAAAGTGCCCATACCTAGTTTCTTTACAGTATTATAAGGTTTAGACCCCACTTCCTTTTTGTAAATGGAATAAAAGGCATTGGAGCTTAGATTTCAAAGGGGCAAAGTCATTTCTGATACCTGAGGTCTGCTTATTATTACCTCCCTGTTTAGTCTCTTATGCTTTCCTATTATTTGCTTTTCTTCTTTTACTCTTAGAAAAAAAAGCTGATTTTCTGATTTCTCTTAACAATTTTCATTTCATGTTTGAAGAACTAAGGAATAAGTTCCCTAAGACACTTGCTATTCTGTCCAGCCAACACAAAGCATAATCTTTAGTACGTAGTGATAATTTTAGAAGATTATTAAAGGCATTCATATAAATGACTTCAAATGAGCAAATTAATAAATAAATAAAAATTTAAATTGTACACAGTCATTTCTTTTTTGCAGAATAGTTTTTATTTATCTGAGAAAACAAAAGTCTTTCATTTTTACTTGCAGTCTAAATTAACTAGTTTTTCTTATTTTTAGTAAAAGTAGGGAAAAGCCAATTAACGGCATTGAATGAAGCAAAGTCCAGAATCATTTACTTATTCATTCAGTAAATATTTATTGAGAGCTTAGTATATGTAAAGTGCCAATCTATATGCCTAGGATATATTGGAGAACAATATGGATAAATATTTCTACCATTATGGATCTCACAGATGAGGAAATCAGCAAAAAAGTAGCCCCAACTTCTGTATCTTCTGTTGCCCACATCTAAAGTAAGATACAACGAAAAGTGAAAGTGAACATGCTGAATTGATGCAAGATATTTTGTGAAATAAAATTAAATACTGCACCTACAAGATAGGGAAATAAATAGATGCTTACAGAAATTTATAAACAATAAGGATTAAAACAAATAGAAGTTTAGCTTAATCAGCAATATCCTTAAAAAATACATTATTACACATTTTAATTCATATATATTGCAGCTTTTCTCTTCTGATGGAGTAAAGTAACCATATTAGAGCCGTTGACTAAAAGTGAGAGTGGAATAAAAGAAAAACTACAGAAATTTGTCATTAGATCTTAGATTTGACTGATACAAATCCAAGTGCTCATATCATAATCTAATTTATATTAGTCATGATCTAAAGAAAATTTTAGTATCATGCATGTTTAAAATAGTCTTATCTTTAATATATAGTAATACGTTAATTATCTTTAAATTTTGCTAAGCTATTTAGACTTCTAAGCTTACAATAATCCTGTTTTATGTCCACAGTCAAAATATCTAGGAGAAAGTAAAAACAATGATAGTGATATCTCTTCATGGAGAAACTGTCAACTGAACTTGACTCATTATGTAATACTTATAAATAAAAATGGTATTATGCATGTGTCAATGAAATGAGCATCTATATGTTTAACACAGATTGTCCTATATCCCCAATTTCTTATACCCCCCGAGAGTTTGACCTGATTTTTATTCCTTATGTCAGCTTGCATTACTGGTCCTTCTCATCAACTGTAATGCCTGAAAAGGAAAGTCTAGAACGTATGTTCTAGTACCTGTTATAGGAACTCTCATTCATTGCTGGTAGAAATACAAAATTGTACAGCTACTTTGGAAGATAGTTTTGCAATTTCTTATAAAGTTAAACATAGATTTACCATACAGTACAGCAATTGTATTCCAAAGAATTTACCCAGCTGATTTGAAAACCTATGTCCAAACAAAAACCTGCTCGAGAATGTTTATATCAGCTTTATTCATAATCAACAAAAAACAAAAGAAACCAAGGTATCTACGATAGGTCAATCTATAAATAGACTGTGGTATATCCACAAGATAACATACTATGAATTTATAAGGTATGAATTCAAGCAAAAATTAGGGAAGAATGTAAAATGCATTTTACTAAGTGAAAGAAACCAACCCCCCAAAGCTACATACTGTATAATTCCATTCATATCACATTTGGAAAAGGCAGAAATATAGGGATGGAAAACAGATCAGTGGTTCCTAAGTGATAGGGTAAGGGAAATTGTTTGACAAGGGGAAGCACAGGGAAATTGTTTGACAAGGGGAAGCACAGGGAACATTTTAGGGTAAATGTGATATGAATGGACAGTATACCTAGTTCTTTAAGTCATACAGACTAGAGCTTTTCCCTCAGGTACTCTATGTGCTCAGTAACTCCAGCATCCCTGACATCATTGTGTTCCTAAATGTAAAAATTATAGGTCAATTATGAAGATAATAAAAAAGCCTCAAAAAAAAAAAAATAGCCTCAGACACAAGATGCCAGGAATCACCAAGCAGTAGTGAAGTAATAGATCTAAGTAGAAATGAAACCTTAACTCTCCAAGATAATTCACATTCAAGAAGAAAGAAAGGTGATTTATGACATTCAACTTCAAGCAGAATGAGAATTTTTAAATATTTTTAAAAAACTTTGAAAGTGTGACACCTTTGACTCTACACATTTTTTAATAGACTTTTAAAAAAAATAAATTTATTTATTTATTTTTGGCTGCATCAGGTCTTCATTGCTGTGCACTGTCTTTTCTCTAGCTGCGGTGAGCCGGGGCTACTCTTCGTTGCAGAACACAGGCTCTAGGTGCATGGGCTTCAGTAGTTGCAGCACACAGGCTCAGTAGTTGTGGCGTACAGGCTTAGTTGCTCCACGGCATGTGGGATCTTCCTGGACCAGGGCTTGGACCCGTGTCCCCTGCATTGGCAGGCGGATTCTTAACCACTGCACCACCAGGGAAGTCCAACTCTACACATTCTATTTCACTGTTTTAATCCAGAGGTGACTTACTTTTGTGATCTTTTCTTAGAAAAATGATACCAGTAAATAAGTAGTGAAATGAGAAACTAAATGAACCTATATCCTTAAAAGCTTCTTTTAGGTGAGAATAGAGCTTATAAATTTGTACATCTTATTTTACCACCTGCTTTTTAAGACAAATAGAATTAGGATATCACAACTTGCATCTGAAATTTATTAGCCTAATAATTTCCAGAAATCACTAAACTGAGTATGATGTAGCAAATGGAGTATTTTATCAAACAAGTGAATCTTCTAGTACTGTGGAAGATTCACTGGGTCTTTAAATGCAGCCTAAGACAGTGTGTTTGGCCAAGAAAAGAACCACTAATTATCTGTAAACTCACAATGATCTTTAAACTTTCAAAGTAAATGGTTCTCAGGGGGACACTTGCCCTTCCAGCTCCAGATGCTCTAAAAACTAACAAACTGCAAGTAGTCAGGTGACTCCTGAGAAGTATGTTAAATTTGGGTTCATATAAGTATAGGATAAATCTTGGAAGGAATATCTTCACTCCCCTCTGCTAGGTACAAATAATATTCAGTCAGTTATAAAATACTTAGAAAAATAAGACACCTTTTCTCTCTCCTTGGTACAGTAGGTTGATTTTTCTGTGATAACATACCAAACGCATTGCCCACTATCCAGCCAGTATCCAGCTCTCAATAAATATTTTATGAATTAAGGAATGCAAAGCTGAATATATTGCTATCCCTATCTTACATAATCTTAATCTAAACTCAGCAGTTGAACAATAAACAGTTATAAAGTATTTAGCACATTCCAGGCACTGTGCTAAGCTCTAAGAACATGGAATTGAATGAGAGTTTTATTAACCCATTTCAGAAAAGAAACTGCTTTTCATAAGAAATTCATAGTATTTCATAATGGCTAATAGCTGATGGAAAATGAGTATTTCATATGCCTGCTTTCAATAAGAGCTCAATGTATTTCTACTTACCTCAGAAAAGGACAATTGAGAAAATATTAGAAGTGCTTATGATAGATCTATTGCCAGTGTCAGTATAATATGCTGGTTAAAAGTAAGCCTCTGGGGCTTCCCTGGTGGCACAGTGGTTGAGAGTCTGCCTGCCGATGCAGGGGACACAGGTTCGTGTCCCGGTCCGGGAAGATGCCACATGCCGTGGAGCGGCTAGGCCCGTGAGCCATGGCCGCTGAGCCTGCGCATCCGGAGCCTGTGCTCCGCAACGGGAGAGGCCACAACAGTGAGAGGCCCGCGTACCACAAAAAAAAAAAAAAAAAAGGAAGCCTCTGAGTTCAAATTCTGACTTCTTTGCTAGCTGTGTGGTTTAGATCAAGTGTCTTGGTATTTGTAAACTGCAACTTCCTAAGTTGTAAGGTGGGGAAATAATGATAGTGCCTGTCTCATCGAGTTGTTGTGACAATGAAATGGGATCATCTATATCTGAAACAATTAAACACTTAGTAAAAGCTACTACTATTGTATTCAGTGGTGGGGCCAGCTTTATGAAACAGGGAGACTGAAAGTTGGTGATTGCTTTGCAAGTATATAAAACCAGTTTGAGGCTGTGTTTGCAGAGCAATTTACATAAGATTGAGAAAATATCTTGGGTCTTTGTAAGTATCAAAGAATAGGAGACTTTTTTTTCCCTTAAATTCCATATATATGTGTTAGCATACGGTACTTGTCTTTGTCTTTCTGACTTACTTCACTCTATATGACAGACTCTAGGTCTATCCACCGCATTACAAATAGCTCAATTTCGTTTCTTTTTATGGCTGAGTAATATTCCATTGTATATATGTGCCACATCTTCTTTATCCATTCATCCGATGATGGGCACTTAGGTTGTTTCCATCTCCTGGCTATTGTAAATAGAGCTGCAATGAACATTTTGGTACATGACTCTTTTTGAATTATGGTTTTCTTAGGGTATGACACAGACCTACTAGAGAATGGACTTGAGGATATGGGGAGGGGGAAGGGTAAGCTGTGACAACGCAAGAGAGTGGCATGGACATATATACACTACCAAACGTAAAATAGATAGCTAGTGGGAAGCAGCCGCATAGCACAGGGAGATCAGCTCGGTGCTTTGTGACCACCTAGAGGGGTGGGATAGGGAGGGTAGGAGGGAGGGAGACGCAAGACGGAAGAGATATGGGAACATATGTATATGTATAACTGATTCACTTTGTTATAAAGCAGAAACTAACACACCATTGTAAAGCAATTATATTCCAATAAAGATGTAAAAAAAAAAATAGAAAAAATCGATGCATCTTATGGGTATCTAAAGTGCCACCAGAATCTTGGCTGCTGTCACCATTAGTATTTATTATTTTATGTTACCACTTTATGAGGAGTAAGGAAAATATGTCACACTAAATTCTGTTGCCAAATTTTCCAATTTTTTAGTATTGTGGAAAGAAAACTGATAATTGAACATAAAAATTACTCCCTTCACACAGTGGATTTAAATGAAAATTCTAAGGAATGTGAGAAGCCTCAGTAGGAAACCTCACTGCTAGCACTCATTCATTCATTCATTCACTTACCCATGTATTCATTTGCATATAAAAGAGTAGCGATGTCTATGAGGAGCTTTTTTTTTTTTTTTTTTGCGGTACGCGGGCCTCTCACTGTTGTGGCCTCTCCCATTGCGGAGCACAGGCTCCAGACGCGCAGGCTCAGCAGCCATGGTGCACGGGCCCAGCCGCTTTGCGGCATGTGGTATCTTCTGAACCGGGACACGAACCAGTGTCCCCTGCATCGGCAGGTGGCCTCTCAACCACTGCACCACCAGGGAAGCCCAGTGAGGAGCATTTTTTGAGAAGCACATATTTCTGTCTCACACCAGTGCTATTGTAATGATCAAATGAAAACTGAATTTATGAAAAACGAAGTTCTTTTTAAACCAACTGCTAGGACGAGAAAGAAAAGCAGCTTGCTGAGTAAGTTGTTTCCTGAGAAATAGCGAAAGACAATGATAAGTCTATGACAGTCAGCGGGTAATTCCGTCAATGACCTTGTGTGATTCGTGCAGTGGGGAGCAGTAACAGTGTAGAATTTTAAATTAAACATAGGTTGATTTTCTTGAATATTTTTAGAACATTCTTTGTAATTAAATATAAATGATGAGGAGGGTGGGAAGGGCAGAAATGGTTAGAAACTACAAATTGCAATTTAAAATTATTAACGACATTGCAGGCTTAAATGTGGTCCATGTAAATTCCCTGTTGTGTAGGGAAGTCTCTCCTGAGGTCATATCACTGCAACAGTATCCCTCTTTTTACTCTATAATTGTATAATTATCATTTTGTCAGTGTCCAAAATATATACATTGATTTAGTTTTAACCTGTCAGTGTTGCCTTGTCATTCATTTCTGAGCCCTATCACTCAGGCAGTAAATTACTAAGAATTACCAGCTTAGCCACCATCACCAACTACTAGTGTACCCTGAGCTTCCCAACCATTCTCAACTTAGTGTACTCTTCTGGGAACACATTAGCATTATGGGTCCCCACTTTGAAATGACAAAGTCTGAGCACAGTCGGAGCAGCATTTGTAAACCTCTGCATTCTCCTGTGATTATTTTCCCCCGTTGTTGGTACATCTTGTTAGTGCTATGCTTGAATCCACACCATTAGAGCAGTAGCTCAGCTGCTGTCATTCTCAGTTATCTACAGCTCCTGCTAAGACAGACCAACTCTGAGAAAATGTCTCTTCCCCCTATTTTATCACCCAGAGACAAAACCTTGAAAACATACAACCAGTTATTTGAAGTCTCCCCAAGGCTCATAGGATAGAGCGAACTGCCCTCCCAAACTGAGAAAAAGAGCTGAACTAAGGTGGATAGGACAGGTCAGGACTGATCAAAACTAACATTCAGACAGGAAGGACCAATTAAGACAACTGCCGGAACGGAATGCAAGATACCAAAGAAGCAAGTGTTTCATTCATTTTTTTTGTCATTTGACAGAATTTTAAGTAAACATTTCCATGATAATCCACAATTCAGTAAGTTTTGGTTATAATTTTAAACATATATCCCCTATATCATTTCAGGCAACAAAACAGATTACGCTCAAGGTGTGTGCAGTGAATTAAAGAGTGGTAAAATTTTCTTTGAATTAGCAAATAATACACTTTTGATTATAAGAGTTTTTCGCTAATTTGGAAGGTAGTTTCTTGCATTAGATTAGTTTTGAGATTAAAGATAATTTGAATGTTCAAAATTTGGGTAGGGGAGGACTTCAGCTTTTGACTCTAAACATTAGTTCTCAAACATGGCTATACTTCAGAATCATTGGGGAGCTTTAAAAATTATTTTATGCCGGTATAAGAGTAAAACACTAACAATTAAATGATCACTCATCATAAATTGTAAGTTGCAGCCCCACGTCAGAGAGATTACATATGGAAAAAAAGGGGGGTAGAACTGATAATGACTGTAAAGTTTCCTTTAGAGGTTATCAGCCAGGGGAATGATCTAATTAAACTTTTCCTAGCATTGGGAAAATAAGCACAGGAATAGTAAACATAAAGCCAAAATAACTGTGAAGAATCTTATTTGTCTCTCAACTGTGAAGTTCTAAAGGAAAACACTGATGACTAGCTAAAGTTCAAGGGATTTTATGATACTAGTTGGAGAAATAACAATCATATAAACAATGTGATTATGATTACTTCTGTGATTTTTTCTTTTGAGGGAGTCTATAAATGATAACATTTTTCTTTAAAAACTATGCATAAATGATTTGAACTCTAAAGGCTAATATATTCCCACATATTGGGGGCAATTTTTACAGACACATAAAATATGTGGGACAAAAATGTCAAGGATTTACATAATGTGTTACATTATGATCCATTTCTGTTGGTATACATCTTTTTCTATCACTAATTCATCACATTTGTTGACATGGTATTTCTTCATTAAAGAAAATATTTGTACTGTGCAAAAACCTAGGAAGCTATCATTTGTAAACTTTCAAGAAAAATATTTACCTATGCACTAAGTATACACGCATATTCGATTCTTAAAGCCATTCTAAGAATTAAAATATTGAAAGAAGGAAATATAATGTTTACTTTAAATTTTCTGTGGGCTTTGCTTCAAGACTTTCATGAGTAGAGTAGGAATTTATACATTCATGCATCACGTACTTGCTACGCACCAGATAACCTAGCCTAGTAAGTGCTAGGTATTTAGCAAAGAAGAAAAAACTAACTCCCTATTCTCAAGTTTTCCTGATCCTACACCTCACATAGTTAATCAAAGAATATGTCTTTGTTTTTATCTATTAATAACAGAACACCCCACTCAAGCTGGTTTAAACAGAAAGGAAATGAACTTGCTCACATGACTGGAGATTCAGAGGTAGTGCAGGTGTCCTCGTTGAGATATCCTGTGGCTCCAGCTTGCGTTGTCTCTTGTCTAAGACCCCCTCCCTGTGAGGTTATAGCAGTCCTGAGCCTCATATCAGTGATAGGAAAGTCCAAAGAAAAAGAGAAAGACGGACAGTGGTTTCTGGAAGTATCCCAGAGGATGTCAAAGAACTTTCTCAGGAAATTGCTCTTAGCATCTCTGCATGCCCAAATGGGTCCAGTGCTTAGCCAGTCACTACCAAAGTGATCAGGATTACTTTTAGACCAATTATATGCACTCAGGCTATGAATATAGTCGCCTTTAGCTGAGACAGAGGGTCTTAAAGGAGAGAAGTGGATTTCTGAACGTAATTATAATTCTCTTAGGAAGGCAGATGGAAGAATGGATGTTTGATGGGCAAAAAACAATGTTCACTACAAGGAACAATCAAGGCACTGGGGTTTGCAATAGGTAAACATTGCAAACAACTTACATGTCTGTCAGAGGAGGTTCTAAAAAGTATCTTATATCCAATACAGATAAACTCTCTGTACTAAGATGGAAGATAACTATTAGTTCCTAAATAAAAAACAACATTACTTTATGTTTTATATAAAATATGTAAACAAGATGTATATCTAAATATATCAAAATATATACATATGATATCTACAATACATCTATACAAATAGAGATATATTGGAATTTAGGGAAGTAGCAACAAATGTTATTTTTAAAATATAAGTATTCTGGACTATCTTAGAGTAAAAAAAATCTAGGTAATTTATATGTTAAAATATATGAAATAATTGAGTTTAGTTGTACATTTAATATTGAAAAAGCAAAATGTTTCAATAGCTTAATAATTTTAAAAGCCGTTAATTTGTATAAAATGGTTGTTAATAACTAAAATAGTTAAATAATGAAATAGATTGACTGTTAGTATGAATAATACAAAAGCACCTGTACTAGGTAATTTTAGAAGGAACACAATATCCCTGTCAAGTCAATAAATCTATTTAAATTATTTCAATAATAATGCAATCCTGAAAAACAGGTATTAAATATCATAATTCTATTTTGTTGAAATGCTAAATGTGTTTACATCAATGCTATAATATGAAATATGTTAACACTTACAAACTGCATTTAATATCTAGTTGTTGAATTCAATTTAAGGTATTAGTTATAAGGAAGAAAATCTCCAAAATCATGAATACCAACATCATAATAACAGCAGTAATAATGTGAAGAGTTTTAAGAAAAGAAAACCAGTATTAGAAAAAAATAAAATTAACCCCACTCTACTAAAATCTTTCACTTGTACTAATATCTGGTAAAACTGAGCCTCTATTTTATTTTGTAAATGTATCAATAAGATATAAGGACCACGGGGTCACTCTTGTATAAAATAGTGCTGAGAATTTATTGTTCCAGCATTATAATTTCAAACATTTGAATGTATATAACTAAAATTTTTAGTAATAAAGTTAAAATAATTATCTTAAGTAAAATTTATTCTTGTATTATAGAAGTTCACTCTACAGTGATGATATTTGGCTTTGGTCTTGGTTTTGGCTAAATACTTATGCCAATACTTGACTATATTCCATGGGACCAAGTGGTACTTGGAGAGACGTCTGTTATGTGTGCATGCCTGTGTATGTATGCATGTACATATATATATATATGTATATCTTTACATATGATGTATATTTGTGTGTGTACATATATGTATATGTGTATATATGTGTGTAAGGAGAGAGAAGAAATTCTAGAAAGCTCTGTAAACTTTTAATGGTAAATATCTCTGCAGGGTGTCATCAGTGGAGCTCTTATTTCCGGAACATATATTTCTATTTTGAGTGTTTTATTTTTAACATTGATTACATCTCTAATAAGGAAAATTAAATATAGGGAAAGCACAGTAGACTTTGGTTTTAGGAAGTAAAGATTAAGTCCTTCTTAGGGAACTTATTAGATTATATTCACACTGGAGCAATCATCCAATGAAGACCGAGAGTAAGGTTAAATCCCATTAGGACAATTACTTAGTTAATTACTCTGGTGTGAGCATAGCCTTAGTTTAAGAAACATAGAACATGAGCCTGTATCTAAGGGGGAAGGAGGTCAGGGCCATTTCCCCAGCAAACCAATTTAGAAGATTTAAGTGAGCTGTTCTGTAAGCCAAGAAAGAATCACTTTTTGAAAAATTAGCATTTAAGAGGGGAGTACCCTTAATTAGTACTGGACACAATCCCTCAACACAGACTTATCACCAGAGAGAGATGTCAAAAGTGGTGGATTTTTACAGTCAGATGACCATTGGAACAGTTTAGCATCTTTGTCATGCCAAGCACAAATTATATGTAAAGTGATTCATTCACTTACTCTTTTCTTTATTCACTGTGTAAATATTTATTGGGTGTCTAATAACATAGATAAAAAGTGTCTGCAGTTTTAATGTGCTGGCCAGGCATGAGGGAAGGGTCAGAGAAGCCAAGAGATGGAATGGGTATTTTCTGCAGCAATGTGAATTGTAAGGTTCCATAAATGCCCTTTGGAGTCGTGGATCCGCAATCAGTCTTGAGTAATGACCCGCGATTGTTTCCTTTATTCCAAGGACTTTTATTTTACTGTGTTTGTATCTTCTTAGCTATTAAATGATGCCCACCTCTGGTCCCTTAATACGTAAAAACCGAAGCACTACTCAGTCATGGTGCAAAAATCCATATATTAGTTCCGATATACCACATGTAGGATTACACAGTTAAGCTCCAGGAATATTTGCCTCGTCTCTGTAATGACATTAAAATCCCAAACAAACCAAAGATACTAGTGTTGCATTCTTTTCCCTCCTTCCCTTCCCCCATCCCTACCTTGTTAGTCTGGCGTTGGATTTGCAAGGATAAGCAGATGAGGTCTTTTTTCATCTTTCTACATCACTGAAAAGTTCATGGAATGAAATGGATCTGTTTCCCAAAAGGAGAAAATCAGAACTCTTTGTTTTCTTGCACTTGCGAAGCTGCTCAAGCATGGGGCTCTTCTTATTGCATTTAAAAAGAGTCTCGGTTTATTCTGGGTTCTCGAGATACAAAACGGGGAGAAACATGCTGTCTGTTAATGAAACTATGTGGGTGATTCATTTTTAGCCACTGTAATCATGGTCCCTATAGAGTGGAATTAAGTTTATTTCCAAATTTATATTATAAAATTTATAAGAATGTAGGTTTGTTATAGCGTTAATTACAAATTTTAATATCATGTTATTAGCTATTGTTATTAGCTAATAACGTTATTATTAGCTAAGATATTGTGTTATTAGCTAACATAATCTCATGCTATTAACTTATGTTATTAGCAAAGATATTACTTTACTGAAGTTTTAGTATATTACTTACTAAAGTACTGAACGCAGTTTAAGTCTTTCCTAGGATCCTGAAATAGAAAATAGCGCCATGCCTCTAAATCCCATGGAGTATTTAATCTTTCCCAGAATTTTGACCCTGCGCCAAATGCTATAAGCAATCCTGTTCCCAGACAGGAAGAGTATAAGACCCTTTCATCAGTAATCCACGAGATCAGAATTAAGTCCAAATTGCTTCTCCTACTCTGATGTTTTAACTTCTTTCTAGTAAGTAATCTCCTGCCTCGTTCACCTGTATCAAAGGGAGTATTTGAACCTCACTTCCAATAATATTCTTGTCTTTCTTATCTCCTTTTATCTAAGTAGATTGGAACATCATATATGCAATTAGTTCATGTAATTTTGATTATGTATGTGATTTTAAAAAGTACCCTAACTTTTTTGCATATGTACTTTTATGTATATATTACATATAATGTTTATGCTGTACATTATTTTATATAGTATGTATTTATAGATGAAGATTAATTTATAGGATCGTATAAATCAGATTATGTTTACTATATGAGCCATATAAGATGTTGTCAAAGTCAGTGTTGACTTACTGAATTTTGCCTTGTGTGCTGAATTTAAGACCTAATTTCTAACATATATCTTCTGTATTAATTTTCTATTGTTGCTGTAATGAGTTACCACAATGTTGTTTTACCATATTTTTATAATGTTGAATTACCAACAATTGTTTTAATGGCTTAAAACAACACAAATTTTCTATCTTACAATGCTGTAGGTCAAACGTATGACAAGGGTCTCATCTGGCTAATATAAAAGTGTTGGCAAGGCTACATTCCTTTCAGTATATTCTGGGTAGGATCTGTTTCTTCACTTTTTTTGGCTTTTAGAGATCGCCTGTATTCCTTGGCTAACAGCCTCCTTATATCTTCAAAGCCAGCATTGACAGTTCCAGGCTTTTTCACATTGCATCACTCTGACCTTCTCTCCTGCATTCTTCTCCCCTTTTTAAGAACCCTTGTAATCACTCTGGGCTCACCCATATAATGAATGATCACCTCCCTATCTCAAGGTCTATACCTTTAGTCATATCTGCAAAGTTCCTTTTGCCATCTAAGGTAACATTCTGGAAATTAGGATATAGGTCTCTATAGGAGTCATCACTCTGCCTACTACCTCCATTGTATGTTTCTAGCAATATAGTTACCATGGAAATTGAATTGTCTTGCTTTTCACAAGAACTTGTAGGGGTCATTGCCCCTCAGCTAAAGACACATTTATGTCTCCTCCAATTTCTGCTGAATTTCCTTGTTCACAAACCTGCACCATTTCCCAAGGTCTGCTACTTAGAATTCCTCAGATCACTGGTGCTGTCCCAGAGGGGTGACAGGACTTGACATCTCCAGCATAGTAACCAACCTCTACTGCACCCTCAATTTTCCCAGACACTTCTATAATGCGTATTTCATCCAGGTTTTCCGATTAACATCTTCCAAACCTTCTCCACCATGCTCAAGTCTCCACTCATATCACCTCTGTGATGGTCATTGTGATATGCTCCAATTCCTCTTCAACGTAGGACCAGCAACTCAACTGCTGGGAGTGTGGTTGGCAGCATCATTTAGTTGTCAGTCCCAATTCAGCTGCCTCTCCTATGGGGGGCTGCCCCCTCATGGGGTGGCACTCATGTAATGATTGATTGACACGAGGTATAAAGCCTAGCTCAGAACAACCCTGACCGTCCATTCTAGTTCCAGAGCTCCCCATGGAGTAGGCTAAGTCTATAATTGGACCTCCATCACACTTGGACTTCATCCTTTACTCTGTCCTGCTCCCTTCCTTTGCTTTCATAGGGTTTGATCCCAAGAGCACCCCATTAATAAACATTCTGCAAGCTAGTATGTTTTAGAGTTGGCTTTACAGAGAACCCAAATTGTAACACCCTCTCAGAAAATGAGTTGCCTTTCACACATACATATTTTCATTTTCCTCATAAGTTTCAACCCAAATATTTTTCTCTTGAGATCTTTCATAACGCTTCTAAGCAAACTGAGTTATTCTTCACAAACTCTCCCATAACCTAGAACATAAGACTTTTATCATAAGCGGTTAAATACTAAATTGGTAAATATTACTGTTCCTCTTTACCTACCACAATGTGTGTTCTCTGAGAACAGGCGTTGTGTCTTTTTCTTGTTAGCTCTCTAATGTCTGATACACAGCTTGGCATTGAGATGTTTAATAGATATTTTTAATGACTGTATGAATAAGCAGTCTCTTCTGCATCCATTGAAATTCCAGTTTAGTTAGGGTTCATCATATTACTATTCATACGAGTTGGCACAGCATATCAAATCTTCTTTGCACTAAATACATACTCCACCCTTGTTCTATCCCCACACAATCATGCTCTACTACATAATTTAGAAAAATAAAAAGTTCATAGACCATGATAGGTCGATTAAATTTCTACCATTTAGAATGCTTTTTGCAATTCTTCTCCCCAGTTGTTTTCTTACAGGTTGCTCCCTAGTTCTCAATCACATTGTCTTTCCTGCCTATCTATCTATGTAGGCTGCACCTAGCCAGGGTCCAATTATCAGGAGGTGGTCAAAATCTGTAATACGAAATCGATCATAAAAAATAAAAATCGCATGAGTATTACCTACCTATGAGTAGAACTGGAGTGCTTTATATTCT